>NC_137336.1:49538101-50738101 GCF_965287045.1 Carcharhinus amblyrhynchos
AGTCCATGTAGACAACATCCACTGTCCTATCCTCATCAATCATCTTTGTATCCTCCTCAAAAAACTTGATCAAGTTAGTGAGGTACGACTTCCCCTTCACAAAACCATGTTGCCTCTCACTAATATGTCCACTTATTTTCAAGTGGGAGTAAATCCTGTCTCGAAGAATCCTTTCCAATAATTTCCCTATCACTGATTTAAGGCTCACTGGCCTGTAATTACCTGGATTATTCTTGCTATCCTTCTTAAACAAAGGAACACCATTGGGTATTCTCCAATCCTCTAGAACCTCTCCTGTAGCCAGTGAGGATACAAAGTTTTCTCTCAAGGCCCCAGCAATTTCCTCCCTTGCTTCCTTCAGTATTTTGGGATATGTCCCATCAGGCCCTGGGGACTTGTCTACCTTGATGTTTCCCAAGAATCCCAACACCTCCTTTTTGATCTCAACATGACTCAAACTATCTACATACCGTTTCCTAGACTCATCACAATACTGACACAAAGTATTCATTTAATACCTCATCCATTTCCTCTGGCTCCATGTTTAGATTCCCTCCCCTGTTCTTGAGTGGGCCAATCCTTTCCCTGGCCACCCTATTGCTCTTTATATATGTATAAAAAGCCTTGGGATTTTCCTTAATCCTGCTAGTCAATGACTTTTCATGACCCCTTTTAGCCCTCCTGACTCCTTGCTTAAGTTACTTTCTACTTTCCTTGTATTCCACACTTGCGTTGTGTGTTTCCAGCCTCCTAGCCTTGACAAATGCTTCCTTTTCCTTTTTGGCTAGGGTCACAATATCTCTCATTACCCAGGGTTCCCAAAACTTGCCATACTTATCCTTCATCCTTACAGGAATGTGCCAGTCCTGAATCCCTATCAACTTACACTTGAAAGCCTCTCACATGCCAGATGTTGATATGCCCTTAAACATCTGCCCCCAATCTGCATTCTTCAGTTCCTGCCTAATATTGTTGTAATTAGCCTCCCCCCAATTTAGTACTTTAACTTGAGGACGACACTTATCTTTATCCATCGGTACCTTTAAGGCTTACTGAAATGTGGTCACTGTTCCCAACTGCTCCACTACTGAAACAGCGACCGGGCTCATTCCCCATTACCAGGTCTAGTATGGCCCCTTCCCCAGTTGGACTACCTACATACTGCTTCAAGAAGCCCTCCTGGATGCTCCTTACAAACTCTGTCCTATCCACGCCCTAGTACTGAGTCCCAGTGAATATAGAGGAAGTTAACATCTCCCACCGCAACAACTCTGTTACTTTTACATCTTAGCAAAATCTGCCTACATATCTGTTATTCTATCTCCCCCTGGCTGTTGGGTGGCCTATTGTAAATCCAAAAAAGCCAATGAACTTGTTTTGAATCAATTAACTTTCTCTCTTTTGTAGAATTCAGTAGGTATAGAGTCATAGAATCCCTACAGTGCAGAAGAAGGCCTTTAAGCCCATTGAGCCTGTACCAACAAAGATTCTATCCAGGCTTGATCCCTGTTACCCATTTATTTAACCTGCAAATCCCCCTGACACACTTTTATCAGACAAGGTTTATTTAAGAATGCAGTTAGCATATAGCAGTAATTTTTACTAATTACAACCAAGAAAGAAAACAGCCATGATATTGTATAACCCTAAGAAATATATGAAATGTTCCAATCAAACAAATTTCCTAAGCAAAACCACTTCCGCAGTTTTAGAATAGATAATATGATTGCTCATGTGATGCTTGAACTTAATCCTTTGGTTGGATGCTACAGTTCTCTTGACGCACACTCAGACAATCTTGGACTCAGAACAGCTTCCCCGAACACTGGGGCGAGAGAGATTCTAGTTATCAGCTAGCCAATCATCAACAGCAGGATTTTCGCTCTAGGAAGGCAAGAAGCCTTGCTTCCAGCTAGCTAGCAGAATTTCTGATACCAGTGAGAGAGTGAGAAGCCCTGCTTTTCAGTCTGATGTCCAAATCCCTTCTACACTAATACAGCAGCTAGCAGCCCAAAGCTGAAAGTGAAACCTTGAATTCACTATGAAAAAAATTGTCCAAAATATATGACCTGCCACCCAGTTGTAAGTTCCAAGTCATTGCATGAGGCCCAGATTAAAAAATAAACAAAGCCCCATCTAAAACATTGAAACAGCAATAAAAGGTCTTCTAATCAGACAGCCGGTAACAGCGAAAAAATCTAAAGCTCCTTAACTGCAGAGAACATGATTTTAAAAAATTTTTTAATGGTATACTAGCATCACAAAATCTTCATTTCTGTTTCCTCTCATCACAGTTTTCTTATTTAACCCCTCTCCCAGGGCCCCCACATGCAAACAGGGGGGTTTCTTGCAGAAGAAATGCACACCAGTTACAACTGCAATGACTCTGTTTCTCAAAATCTAAACAGTTATCAAAGGAGGATTACAATCCGGCATCACACACATCCCACTTACATCAATTCTTCAGGGAAATCAGAAATATTGGTCAGAATTATCTGACCATTCTTGCCCTGCTGCCAGGAAGGATGGAGGACTGGCGCTCAGCCAGATCTTTGTTCACTGCAGCAGGACTGGAGCAGTCTGCTGGTATGTATGGCCAGAAAATCCACCTACTGTGTCTTTGGTAATGCTAGACTTTCACCAGTCAAGTCCCTGTATCATCCTTTATGCTCACTTGTATCGTCAATGAAGTGACTCCAAGATGCACGTAGCCAGCCTCCACAAAAGGCTCCAGAAATGAGTGTGAAAATCTGAAATTTGTATTTGTTATGAATGTGGTGGTAAACTGCCTTGAACTGCTGCAGACCATGTGGTGCAGATACATCTATAATGCTGTCATGAAGTGACCTCCAGGATTTTGACACAGTGAAGGAACAGTGAGATATTTCCAAGTCAGGATAGTGAGTGACTTGAAGGGAACCTATTAGGTGCAACGTTCCCATGTGCCTGCAGCCCTCAACTTTCTAGATGGTAGGGGCATTTGGAATATTTCATCACTTTGGTGATGATTGGAGTAAGCTGATGGGGCAGTGATTGGATAAATGGGCTTGTCCTGTTCTCTGTGAGGATAACATGGGAATTTTCCCATCCTGTCCACTATGGGGATGGACTATGCAAAGGTCCTTTGACCTCAGGCAGGAATTTCCAGCCTTGGAGTGAGCATGGCTGGAAAATCCCACCCAGGGAATTTTCCATATTACTGAGCAAATGACAGAGTCATGGCCTGCCTAAGGAATCAGCTAACTCTGACATGTGTCGGCACGTCAACATGGGTATTACCAAGGCATTCCTTTCTTTGACCCAATACATTCAGGTATATTTTTCAAGGTGAATTAATTTCCCTGGACAATGGGCATCTATAATAGTAAGGATGCTGAATAGAATTGCTCATTTCTCACTTTTGGCTCCAGTTGTTGTGAACTCTTCGTTCTTGTCTCTTGTATTAGCATTCTGGTTCCTGAAAATGGAAATATTCATTCCACCTTTAGTTGCCCTGATTATCCACTGCCCCACATGAATGGATGCAGTAGGGCTACAAGGCTTTGCTCTGACCCTGTCGTAATCGGATTGCTTATCTCTGTCTCTAGCTTGCTATCTGTGTTGTAGTTTTACTTGTCTACTGAGTCATTCTGAGGTAAGATTGGTGCTGTTCCTAACACACCATTCTGCATTCCTAAAGTTCCAGGTGTTGGTTGCATTATTCAGTTCCACAATACCTAAAAGAAGTCCAGAATTGGGCTACTACTTATTTAATTCCACTTAATACATTGATAAGCTGTACTGCATGATGGAGAGCATCTCCAGTGTGAAAATGTGATGTTCTATCTAAGACAATAGTGCAAACCCGGTATTACTGCATCAACCACCCTAATGTACCTGATACTCAGGCTCCACTGCAGTTATTTGAATTAAATGGGCGCTGCAAAAAATAGGCAAACAACCTTTTGGTTTCACTACCCTGAGACAAATTGTCCTGTCTTCACAAGAGCTGTGTGTTGACCAACCCTACTACTGTTATTGGGGACAACCATGTTTGTGACTGGTAGCTGGATGAGGGTGAGGTCAAACAGGCTTGCTCAAAGTGAATCGGATGGAAGGGGGTGCCACCGTGGTAATGGGTGAGAAGTGAATTGAGTGGAGTTTCCATTTCCATGTCCCACATCATTCCTTAAGCTCTGCTGTAGATCAGCAGCTTAGAGTGCAGTGGCCTCAAGTCACAGATCTGCCCCTCTTTAAAATGGTAGGCAAGCTTGCATGGCAATCAACATGGCTTGTTGGGACTCATGTTGGAGCCACCCTTGAAGCTCCATGAAGGTTCTCCATGGCAAACATTCTCAATTGCCTCTGCCACTAATCTTTCAATGGTTGAGTAGAATTCCTCCACCTTCTCTTACTATTGCAATACCTGACCAAATTGCTGACGCATAGCAAGCATTTTCCTTCTCAACGATAGCCTCAGGGAATCAGTAACCTTGTCTAGCTTAACAGAACCTGGAGAGCATTATGCCATCCAATATGTTGTGAGTGTCTGTTGGTGCTAAGAGTGACTCACCATGTGAAAAACCAACTAATTGTATAAGTAGACCACAGTAGTGTGAGTATTTACACAGCTATATGTCCTGTGGCATTGAGTCCTCAAGAGGAATGAGGTTTTTTGAAGAATTGTCCTCATTGGTGTCCTGGAACAATTGTGAAGGCCCAGGAAGGGAAAGGAAGGGGGGATGATTTTGTCATACCAAGGTTATAATCGCAACAGTCACCTTACTATCATTGCAGAGTTGGGACTATGAAAACGTGGTCTGTATATATGTGTTAAAGATATTTGCTTTTCTGTCACCAGCTATCTGACTGAGAGATGCAGATTTCTTCAGGACTTTATGCTCTGCATTTGTGAAATGGACCATTTGTGGCAATCAACTTCCAGTCCCCTTCCCTTTCTGTCTCTCCCTCTCTACATCTCCCTTGCATTTTTCCCTCTCCTTCTCCAGATGCAAAAACATCAATCTGAGCTTGAGCTAAGGTCATATGTTCACCTGATGGTTACAGTGCCTTTAGTGAGAGTATCATAGAAGCCCTACAGTGCAGAGAAGGCCATTCGACCCATTGAATCTGCACCTACTTGGAATCTTAGGCTCACATTCCAACTTCCTCTGATTCCCATAACCTCTAGTCCACCTTATCTACACAACTTGAGACACTAAGGGGCAACTTAGCATGATCAATCCACCTAACCTGCACACCTTTGGACCATGAGACTGATGCATTACTTTGCATAAGGACTGGGGGGATTGGCAATGAGTGGATGGATAAATAGGGAGGAGATGATGTCTATAGGAAATGAAGGCTGGGCATTGCTGAAAATTGGGTGAGTGTGCGGAGTGGTGATGGAATACAAAAGGAAAGAGGTCTTAAAGTACAGGGTTTAATTGAATCAGCAAATATACTCATTTGCCTGACCATTAAACTGCTTCCTGCACTGCCTCCTAGAACTGACCACAACACTCCTGCTGTTCACCTCCTCAGCTACCTCCACCCACACATTCTTGGTTAACCAGAAGTTTCATCGTGCCATTGTTGGGGCAAAGTATGCCCATCCGTCTCCTCCTGATTGCAGTGAGTGCTAACTCCAGTGATGTACCACTGAAACAGAGAGCTGTCCTTGTTGTCCACCATTCATCTTAAACACCTTCCACTTTCTTTATTATGTCACTGCTTTAAACATAGCTGAGATCATATCATGTCTGTTTACATACATCTATTTGTAGCCTCAAGTTTGTTCAAATACCATTATAATTCTATTTTAGTTCTTGCTTTCACAAGTATCAGAATTTTATAAAGTGTATTTGAAATGTACTTCAATACGTTAATTACAATGGACTTGTCATAATATTTTCCTGGCTTTTGATACATTATTCATATGCACTCCCTCCATAGCAACAGTTGTGCTTTGTGATTTGGTTCATATAGTTAGATGAATATGTAATTGTGTCATTAGATGGAATTCCACTTTCATGTTGTCATACAACCTTCATTTCAGCGAGTTCTGTTATTTCCCCACCCAGTGTAGCTGGTAAAAAAACTACCACAGAGCAACAGGGACGTAATCTCCAGTTAAAACACCAGATGGTGCTCCAGAGCTAGACATGCACAGCCACAGGTTCCATTGGTAAGCATACAATCGACCTTAAAATGGGGTTGCAGACAACCACCTAAAATGACATCATCCTTTTCCGAGTTATTGTTGGATAATCGTCCACAACTACTGTTGGCATTATAAGATGGTCCTACCTTTTTAATGTTGAAATGAGCCTGCTGTACTGTCATTTAAAGAGGGCAATTAACCTTTTAGTTTTTTCATACCCAGTTTAATAACAGCAACCTTTACAGTGAAGCAATCACCTCTGTATTGCTAAAGGCTGCGGAGGGAACAAGAGTCTTCAGGCACAAGTGCGTGAAAACACAAATAAAAATTGGACTTGTGTTTGCAATTATTCCCAGAGTGGGTTCCCATTGGCACGTCGGGAAAATGCTGGCGAGAAGATCAAGGCTTCACATAAGGAAACACAGAGAAAAAAAACTACAGGGCACATCACACTGCATGATTCTCTTCCACTTCCTGACAGCCAGCTGGATCGCAGTACTGTCAGAAATCTGGCAGTGGTTGCCTTCCCTTTGCTCTGTCACTTGAAAGGGGAGCAGAAAACCTGAAGAGAGAAATAAGACAAAAGGTAGTCAGGAACAAATTTTAAATGAGAAATACAGCCCCCACTTAAAGCAAAAAGGAAGGAAATTGACTTTCCTAATTCCAGCATGTTTAAGTGATCTAATGAATGCTCCTGTGGTGCTGGGGAAGAGGTGGTGAAGTGGGATTGTCATTGCATTGGTAATTTAGAAGCACAGGATAATTCCCTGGTGCCCTGGGTTTCAAATCCTGTGATGACAGGAGGCAAAATGTTAATTCAATAAAAATTTCCAGTTAAAAGTCTAATGGTCGGCATAAAACCATTGTTGATTGTTATAAAAAGCCGCCTGACTCACAAATGGCCTTTAGGGGAGGAAATCTGCCATCCTTACCCTGGCCTGGCCTACATGTGACTCCAGACCCACAGCAAAGTGGTTGACTCCGGAATGGCCTAGCAAGCCACTCAGTTCAAGAGCAATGAAGGAGAAGAAATAGATGCTGGCTCAGTCAGCTGCTCATGAGTATGAGGATAAAGGGTAAACCACTTAGGACTGAGCGGAGGAGAAATTGCTTTATCCACAGAGTGATGGATCTGTGGAAGTTACTACCACAGGAAATAGTTGAGGCTAAAACACTGCGAGATTGTAAAAAGAAATTAGATATCGCTCTTGGGGCTTAAGGAATCAAGGGATGTGGGGGAAGGGGGAATCAAAATATTGAATTTGATGATCAGCCTTGATCATAGTGAATGGCGGAGCAGGCTCAAAGAGCCAAATGGCCTCCTGCTGCTCCTATTTTCTATGTTTCTATCTGCTGTTTAAGAACATAAGAAATTGGAGCAGGAGTAGGCCATCCAGCCCTTCGAGCCTGCCCCGCCACTCAACAAGATCATGGCTGATCTGTCGCTGCTCAGTTCCACTTTCCCGCCCTCTCCCCATAACCCTTAATCCCCTCTCCTATCAAAAACCCATCAACCCGCGTAATGAGGTCAAGTGAATTATACTAAAAAATGAAAAGCTGTACAAGTGGTTATTCAACCAATTTTACTCAGGAGATGACACTAAAATAGTTGCAATTCCTTTTATGTCATGGAAGTTTCAGGTTTGTAGCGGACTCATGTTGCTTAAGAGAACTGCCTTTTTGCTGTGTTCATGAGTTAAAAATGTTGCGAGGAACACTGAATTGTAGAAGAAGCAGTCTTGCAGCTCACATTCACACTGACTGCAGATAAACTAGAGCTGGTGCCGGTCAAATATTAAGGTAATGGCAAGGCAGTCCACATAATAACCTGAAAAAGAAAATTAAACCGTGTTATTAGTAATGTAAAAGGCAACTCAACGTTTCATTAAAATTGACATTCAGCTCACATTAGGCAGTGAAGCTTTTGTGCTCTCACCTGCAAGTACATGAGTCAATTTCCCCTGGACACAGTCTTGAAGATTTGGCAGTCCATCTGTCTGCCAGCTCCAACCTCATCCAACTAGCCATCATTGGGTTCAAACTGGTGCTTGTGGTACAGAAGTATCATGAACCATTTAACTGTGCACTTCACAGGTCAGAGACATGAACATTGACAATAAAAAAAACCTGAGATCGGATAAAGGACAAAGACTAGTGGCACAGTTGAATTCGCTGGTATTGAATGTCTATAAGAACACAGTCAAGAATCAATTGGCCTTTAATGGAGGAGTAGATTGTGATGGGGGCAATTGTAGTCATTTATATCAGAGATGCAGAAGGTGTGACCAGGATGAATAAATCAATGTTGTGCACTAAAGCAATGAAGAACACTGATTAAAAGGGAAAAGTTTGTGAAGTTGACTTAATTTAAAGAGCTTTAGTAACTATATTACACCCAGTTGTTCATCCTGTTTGATGCCCCAGGAGTATGAAACAGATCCTGTTCAAAGATCTAAAAGTGTAAAAAAAACATCTGGTGTGAAAGAAAGGGAAAACCAATTGCAAAAATATAGTAAGGAGCAAGGAAGCGATAGGTAAGGTGCACACTAACGGGAAATACACTGATAAAAGGATATTCACGTCCTGTTCAAACAGTAATTCAAGATAAAATTAGCAAGCATTCAGAAATCCATGAATTAAACCACAACAGCTAACACCGATTGGTTAAAGGGAGATGGTGTGGAGAAAATTTAACAGAGGTGCTTAAAGTTATGAAGAACTTTGATTGTGTGTTAACTGAGTTTGAAGAGGTGTTTAAGTCTATAAGAGAAATATTGTTTGAATTGGAGCTAACAGAGAGATTAGCAGTTAAGAATTGTATCTTGTCATGTTTAAGTATTTCAATTTGTAAAAGATAAGATAATTCATTCATTATAGTTAAACTGTAAGTTTTGATAAAAACTTCCCATGCCAATTGAATCACATCTGGAGTAGAACACCATAGGCTGGATTTTCCTGACTGGGGTGAGTGCCGATGGAAAATCCTGCCTGAGGCCAACAGGTGATTGTATTTCCCTTCGGCGTATGCCTTACCTAACATTTCCCTGCTCCACACTATATTTTTGCAATTAGTTTTCCCTTTCCTTCGTACCAAATACTTTTTACACTCTTAGATCTTTGAACAGGATCTGTTTCATATTACTGGGGCATCAAACAGGATGAACAACTGTGTGTAATACAGATACTGCAGTTCTTTAAATTAAGTCAACATCGCAAACTTTTCCCTTTTAATCAGTGCTCTTCATGGCTTTAGTACACAACATTGATTTATTCATCTTGGTCACGCCTTCTGCATCTCTGATAGAAATGGCTACAGTTGCCCCCATCACAATCTACTCCTCCACTAAAGGCCAATTGATTCTTGACTGTGTTCTTATAGACATTCAATACCTGTGAATTCAACACTGCCATTAGTCTTTGTCCTTTACACAACCTCAATTTTTAAATATCAATGTCTGTGTCTCTGTCCTGTGACATGCACAGTTAAATGGCTCATGACACTCCTGTACTACAGGTACTAGTTTGAACCCAGTGATGGTGGCATAGTGGTTAGCACTGCTGCTTCACAGCTCCAAGGACCCAGGTTCAATTCTGGCCTTGGTGACTCTGTGTAGAGTTTGCACATTCTCCCTGTGTCTGCATGGGTTTCCACCAGGTGCTTTGATTTCCTCCCACACTCTAAAGATGTGTGGGTTTGATTGATTGGCCACGCTAAATTGCCCCTTGGTGTCAGGGGGATTAGCAATTAATGTGAAGGGACAGGGCCTTGTTTTTGGAGCAGGCTTGATGGGCTGAATGTCCTCCTTCTGCACTGTAAGGATTCTATGACTCTATGACCTTTGCATGGTCCATGTCCCACACGCTCCTTATCCTCACTCAAATGCCAAAAATAGATAAACTGTTGGGGTCTAGTCAGTCTTCATAACATACTTTAGGGTTTCTGATCTGTAATTTAACAAGGGTCTAACCATCAAATAAAGCATGGTAGACAAAATGTGCCCAATATTTGATGACATATTAGAATGCACCAAGTCAAAACCCAAGGAGAGTGCAACCAGTTCCTCCAAGAATTCTCACTTGGATCAAGTTGAGCCTTGACTCTGGGTTCATACAGCAAGGATACAGTTTGTGAGAAAAAGGAGCAAGTTTCTAGCACTGCAGAAATGTTTGAGCAAATAGGATCTCAGCTAAATCGCGGCATCGACACAGCTGTTAGTGCTCCAACTCTGGGGATTTAATTAATTACAAAAAGAGGTTAAAAATCCAACATACGTCATTAGTAACTTAATCAGTTAGACAGGTGTTTAGTTACATAAAACTGTAAGTGCAAAATATCGCGGATGATGGAAATCTGAAATTAAAAACCAAGTAATGGGAATCCTCATTTGGTCTGGCAGTGCCGGCGACAGGGAAAAGTTAACCTTGGAACATGAACTTTTTCTCTCTCCATGGATGCTGACAGACCTACTGAGAGTCTGCAAGATTTTTAAAACAGTAAGTACTTGTCTAGAAAGTTACACAGATAGGCCTGTGATAGGCCTGGAAGTACCACATTTAAAATAAAGATAGATTTGCTAAAGGGATACTGGACTTAGCACCTTGGGGTATAGAAATATTGGCCTTTGTCACACCAGATTGCCTTTTTCAATGTCGAGTTATGCCATATATAAGAAATGTTTTGGCCATTTAATGAGCGAATGGATTAGGTAGTGGCTAGGCTCTCTAGATGTGTAGATTTTTTTATTCATTTGTGGGACATGGACATCACTAGCTGGTCAGCATTTATTGTCCATCCCTAGTTGTCCTTGAGCTGAGTGACTTGCTAGTCCATTTCAGAGGGCAGTTGAGAGGCAACTTTGAGACTCTGCAGTCACACGTGAGCCAGACCAGGTAAGAACAGTAGATTTCCTTCCCTCATTAGTGAACCAGACAGGTTTTTCCGACAATCAACAATGCGTTCATGGTCATCAATAGATTCTTAATTCCAGATAATTTTATTGAATTCAAATTCAACCATCTGACACGATGGGATTCAAGCCTGGGTCCCCATCATTAGCTGAGTTTCTGGATTAATAGTCTAGCCATAATACCACTCGTCTATCATCTCTCCTAAGTGTACCTTGATGACCTGTTAGTATCAAATGACACCTAGAGGGACCACTTGGAACAGATGGAAGCTCTTTTTGTAAGATTGCAATCAGCTGATTTAATGGTAGATTCTGCAAAGAGTGAGCTTGTTAAAGCCCGAGTAACTTACCTCGGATATGTAGTGGTTCAGACCAGCAAAAGTGTAGGCATTGATGAACTTCCCCATCCCGAAGACTAAACAGGAAATCATTTGGACTTTAGGGATATGAGGCTTCTACCTCAACCTCTTTCCAAACTTCAGCCCTGTAGCCACCTCACTGATGGGCTTGTTACAGAAAGAAAGCGAGGGTGGTGTGAAGAAAGTGAATATGGAATTAGACTTGTTTCAAACAGCTTCTGAGAGCTGCTGAAAGCTACCTTCATCAACAACCCGGTGCTGGCTGCCCCAAAATCCAATAAGCCCTTCAAGGTAGTTATTGTTGCCAGTGACTTGTCATCGTGCTCTGTGAAGATGGGTCAGGCGTAGAGAAACGAATGCGGTTCTTCTCCAAATAATTAAATCCACTTCATAAGAGATACTTCATTCTGGAAAAGGAAACCCTGGGACTATTAAACACTTTGAAGTATGTGCCCATCGCAGATACAGGAAGACCACTGACCACAACCCCCTGAGCTTTGTGTAAAAATTCAGTAGCCAGAATGTCAAGTCATTTTGGTGGAATTTGCTATTAATGCCAGGGCCAGGGAGAGAAATCATGTGCCTCAGTCCTTCTCCTGTTTCCGGACCCTCAGGTGTGTCCATGTACCAGAACCTCTAAGAGGCAAGAGAACAATCGTATCTCTTTAATGATCCGCACACCTGAAGACTCTGCTGATTACTTCTTCTCACTACAATTTTTGTTTCAATATCTACTGTACAACACAACTTTATCCCAACATTTCAATACCTCAAAATACTCATAAAAACACCAAGAGTGAAATAATAGATAAGGAGGCAAAGGGGCAAGACAAGTCAATGGAAAAGATTCTTGAGAATCGTGTGCAAGTGTAAAACAGGTTACTGATTCACTAGGAGCCCATTACACACTCACCCTGCAAAACCTGCGCACTTTAACCTTTTACAAGCAACAAAGTAAACAGAGCACCAATCATGATTTCGTCCTCTGTTCACGAGATAATTCTGGATAACAGAGCCCTTCTAGCCCAGTTCACCGCATGACATTCATCAGAATGACAGACGAACATGCATATTAAAAGCAGGAGGCCACTCAGCCCTTGGGGCCTGCTCTGCCATTTGATTATATTGTCTCCCAGTGACTACAACTCAAAAGTACTCAATTAACTGTGAAGCCGTTTGGGAAATGTGCTTTATAAATCTAGGTTTTGTCTTTCTTTCATTACACCTATATTCCATAGGCTAAGGGATTGTAACTATGGCGCAATTGGAGGCCCAATGCTGATTTGGGAAGGATAATTAATCACTCAGCAATCAGCTGATGTTAGCAAAATGGCTACAAAGAAATCACTGCATGTATGAATTGAATTCCATATTTAACTGCTCCCTGATACCTTTCCAACCTATCTCCCAACTTCCATCAAACTCACTCCAATTTTTGCCCAACTTCCTCAAGCTTCTCTCAACTCCTAACCTCTCCTCCAACCCCCTCAACCTTCTCTCAACCCCCAACCTCACCTCCAACCCCCTCAATCTTCCTCCCCTTGAACCCCATCCCCTTATCTTACAACTCCCAAACGTCCACAAAGTCCCCCCCAAATATCCTCCACAATGTCCCCTCCAGCCACCTCAATCTTTCCGTACAATCTCCCTTCCAAACTCCCTCTCAACCCTGCTCTAACCTCCTGCCAACCATCCCAGTCTCCCCTGCAATTTCTCCTCCAACCTCCTTTTAACCTCCCCTCCAACCACTCCTCCAAGCCTCCTCTAACCTTCCCTGCAACTCTCTTCCAACCTTCCCCTCAACTTCCTCTCCAACCACGCACAACCACCCCACTCTCTCCTCTAACCTCTCTCTCTTCAACATCACCCCCCCCCACCCCCCACCCCACCTCAAGCTGTCCAAAGTAGCAACAGCAGCTAGGAAAATGGACCGGGCAATGACAGATTGGCTTAAGATATGGAACACTCTGTGCAGTGTGGGTCTGGTTGCTAAGCATGGCTGATGATAAACTGTTTGAAACACTGAGCCCAGCTCACCACCCCCTCTACCCCCCTACCCCCCTCCATCGCCACCTTCCCCGATCAACTCCAGTCAGAACGATCTGAGTACCAAGAATTCTACTGAGCAAGGAGGACAGCAATATCATTTAGACTTAGAGTGAATGGGAGTGCATTTTTTTTTTGCATCATTTTCTGACACCTTGCAATGAAACAAGTCTACAAGTCAGATTTCATTCCCTGTGAGGTGGAGGTGTTATGAAGATATGCTATCTTGAGAATTAATTAATATCGCCATCAGCTGGACATATAAGTAGAACTTTTCGATTAGGATACTTTTGATAAACAAAGGACACTGGCCTACAGAAATTACCATGTTGCATTTGTGAATGATACAAGCTGCCTTATGGAATCACTTGGTGCTCTCAGCGGCTAAGATAAGACCAGAGACACACCAGATAAAGGTCATCTGACACAGCTCATGGACAAAATATACTGGGTTTGGACTAAAGTTCAGAGACTGTCACAGGGAACAGAGGGGCAATTAACTCCTCCCCCACCACCACCCCCTCCTTCTACTTAAACCCATCTCATCAAAGCTGAGTTGTTTGTGGTTTTAAAACCCACCTGAAGGCCTCATTGCTGCAGATGAAGAGTTCTTAAAGGAGATTTTCCAATCAGTACCACTGCTTGCAAAAGAAAAGAGAATCAGCCACTGGCCTACATGTGACTCCAGATCCGCAAAAATATTCTTAACTGCCCTCAGGGATGGGCAATAAATGCTGGCCCAGCCAGCGATGCTCACATCCCATGAATGAATTTTTTTAAAAAGCCGGCCACAAACATTAGTGACTGCTGCAGTGAGAAAATGGTACCAGCAACTACTGTGGAAAGTGACCTTTCAGCCATCAGCAAGCATCTGAACAATCCATGAATAATTTTTTCTGACTTTATTTTGACTTGCAGTTTTTTATTTCTTTCATGCTTGGGCAGGTGGGTGGTGTGTGTCTTTTTTTTCTTTTCATTAGTGGCTTGTGTATTTAAAACTTTCAGCAATAAAACTAACTCTTTGCTTGTTAACTTGAGGAACCTCAATATATTTGGCAATATCACCTTATTAAATTCAAATACTGCTGTAATTAACCCAGAGTGGGACAAAGGGAGGAATCAGTTCACTCTGTCTAACGTGGTTGTAACAAGGCTAAAACAAAATATTAATCACTGTTATCCTACTGACACCTCATGGAAAACCTATTATTTTTTAAAAAGCTTGATTAAGTCAACTAGCAATGAAACATAAGATTGAAGTTATACTGTAAGAAGACATGGTACAGAGGACAAAAGTAATCAAATGAAATTTTCAAGTTGAGAAGAGACGGAAATCTCTCAGACTATGCTGGTGCCTGTCGAAATCAGTGCTGGTATGAGATCAGCCATGACTACGGTCTGTTTTACGCAGGGATTATTTGATATCTTGGGCTGAGATGGATTACACCCTCCACTGGGGGTGCAGCCAATTTCATGGTTAAGATGACCTTTGCCGGGGGAAAAAAATCCAGATTTAAGAAGCTCCAAAGAAAAATCAAGATTTTGCTCAAATCATTTTGTTCTGAAGATACTTTGGCAACTTAGTAATGGAAGTTACCACAAAAAGATTAAAGGGGTGATGTGATTCAAGTCGTTAGGACAGTGAATGAAGGATGTGAGGGGTGACTTTATTGAAACTTATAAGATCTTGAAGATATGGGGAATACCAGGAGGATGTTTCCTCTTGCTGGGGAAACTGGAAGTCAGGAGCGAAATTTAAAAGCAAGAGGTCTCCATTTTAAGGTAAAGATAAGGAGACTTTCTTTCTCTCAGAGGGTCATAAGGGTGAGAAATTTTCTTCCCATAAAGTTGTGGAGGCTGGGCCTTTTTAATACATTTAAGACTGAATTTGATAGATTTTTGCTCAACAGGAGAGTCAACAGTTATGGGGACCAGCACAAAAGTAGAATTAAGGATACAATCAGATTAGCCATGATCTTATTGAATGGCGGAGCAGGCTCGAGGGGTTAAATGGCCTACTGCTTACTCCTATTTCTTGATCATATTCTTGCATTGATGTGGACACTGCACATTATTTGGGTCAATTCCTGGGAACAGGAGAGGACGTTATTATTTAGAAGTTAGAAAATCACAGGCTGTTCTTGAAAAGACTAGGACCTTACTATACAAGGTTAGAGATTCTGAAATAGAACAACTGGTGTCCTCAAAACTGGACAATTGCTTTACTGTAGTGATTGCAAGGGAGATAGATTCTGTGAAAGAGTCAGTTGTCTGGGTGCACTGAAGGATCAAAGAGAAATTCTGTTTGTGATAACCCTATGGCAGAACCCTATGACATTACCCTGGTTTGGCCTGATTGCGCCCATTGTCAATGAATTGTTCCCCCTGGTCCTTTGAGGGGCTCTGTTCTCCTCAAGGCAGTAGCAAACTCCATCACGCTGCCACCTGTCTTTATCGCTGGCATCAAGCAGGCAGCTCTTGCTTCATGGAGGAGCTCAATGCCACAAATTTGGCCTTTGGCCCAGCTCTGGCCAAATTAGGGCAACTCGCATTTAAAAGGAAATGTGGTGAGAACGATGCAGTTGAGGTGCAGGTTGGGTCTCAGGTGTCACGACGGGGTATCAGTTTCCTGACCTTGCTTTGAAAGTCTTGCCCATGGCATCTTTTGAAAATGTCACTGGTGAGAAAAAAAAGTGGGTATTAAGAATAGATTGGTGGGGTGTATTTATACAAACGTAACTTTGGGGAACCTGGAAATGAAAATCACTGCACGAATTCTTTGACTTCCATTGATTAAGTAAGAGTGGGACCATGTAATGGTAATCCCACTCAGCTGGCTAAAAGAGGAGAGGAGTATGATTTAGTCATATCAAAGGCTGCAGGAAGGGAGGTGTGGTGGTCAATATTTAATGCAGAAAGTGAGTCTCATGAATCAAGATGAACTCAATGAGCGCACATTGGGGGATAGGAGAGAAACTAAAGGGAGATAAGGCTTCAAGACTATTGTGAGGTTGGGGGGGAAGGGGGGAACTTAGCTTGGTACACAAAAGGAGGCGAGAAGTGTGGCAGAGGTAGCTGAGTAGATGATCTCAATTTTAATGACAGTGAGGTGGGATGAAATTTACTTGAAGATAGGCTGGAGGCAGCCCTCAACTTTACTATGTTTAGAATTTTACATTCCCTCCATCAGCGATTCTGTAGGTTTTGGTGGGGGAGGGGGAGAGCCACAAAGTTTTTCAGATGGCTGTTCCACTGGGCTCCCACCAGCCCCAAACCTCTGCACTATTTTATACTTGGATGGTGAGGCCTGCCCACTCTTGCCTCAGCCGGTGCCTTTAAGTGGCTCATTTTTGATCACTTAAAGACTGTTTCCCACCTAGCCTCAATTTTCCAGGCAGCTGGGAGTCATTCAGGGGCAGAGGGGAAGCCCTGTTTAAGCCTCAGATGGGAAGGGGAGACATCTCCTTCGGCAGTGTTTTATTACTGGGCCTTACAGAAAGTACAACCCCTGCAGGTCCTCTCTCCGCTCCAGCCTCTCTACTAACATCCCCAACCTCCTCTGCTCAGTCCCCTGGGCCTCAACTCTGCTCCCAACCCTGGACCTCCCGGGCCCAGGTAACATGCAGTCTCAGCCCTGGCCACTGCATCTCTGACGCAGTCAGGACTGGAGAGCTACCAGCCAAACAGATTGGTGGACAGCTCCCTGAGGCAGGACTGCCTCCCGAGTGACGGGCTTACGTCCAGTTTCCTGCCAATTGATGCTTGTCAGAGCATTAAGTAACTGCAGAGCTGGCAGTAACAGCAGGGATGTGTTCTCCACTGACACTCTTGGATGCCGTCCTAAAAATCCTGGCCCATGTATCCCCCATTTGTTGTGTTTGAATTTTAATTGTTGTAGCTATTATAGAATCCCTACAGTGCAAAAGGAGGTCATTCAGCCCATTGCGTCTGCGCTGACCACAATCCCACCCAGGCCCTATCACTGTAGCCCCACGTATGTACTCTGCTCGTCCTCCTGACACTAAGTGGTGATTTAACATGGCCCATCAACCTGACCTACACATCTTTGGACTGTGTGAGGAAACAGGAGCACCCGGAGGAAATGAGGAGAACGTGCAAACTCCACACAGACAGTTACCCAAGGCGGGAATCAAACCCGGGTCCCAGGCACTGTGAGGCAGCAGAGCTAACCACTGTGCCACCGTGCCGTCCCCATATCATGAGTGAGGAAAAGGCAGACAATAAGTGTTTTAAAAATGAGGAAAAAAATCCCAAAAATACCAGAAATAAACTGCATTTAACGTTAACTTTTCTTTTGCAGATGGTGACAGATCTGCATATTTCTACATATTCTCAATTATGAATTAAATGTTAAAACATCCAATCTACTAAAACATAGATTTTCTTCAGTAGCAGAGTGTAAATAGGTGGAACAGCTAGTTTCAGGAACAATTACACCTCAGGGTCCATATGAAATCATTATTGTAATTACGAGTTAGTGGCTAATCTCCATAGATACCAGCAGAAGATATTGTAGACACATCATTCATTCACTCAATGGAGCCATCACATTTCATAGGTGTTGGTCACGCGATTTCAGTAGCCTGCTTGCTTCGGCTTTTTTTAATTAACTTGCCGGGGGGTAAAAAGGTTATTTTCCATGCTGCAACTAGAGGAGGAAAATTGTGATATTGATCCCATGCAGCCAAGCACATTAGATTTGAGAAATGTGTTCAAAGCTATCTTCCAATCTAATACATTTAGATACATTTGTACATACATTTCTCAATCACATTCTCTTATAACTCAGACACATTTTACTTAAACAAGAAGGAGTGCCATTGTGCATCAAAGTGCCAGATCAGCTCCCGAAAGATGCCTTTGACTAATTTGTAACCCAATGGAAAATAGCATTCAGTACAGGAGGAAAAATAACTGGAGGAATATCTGCAGTGGTCAATATTAGTTTCCATCAGGAAATTATTATCAAAAGTAACAGTGAATCTAATTCTTGCAACAATTTTAATTAACTGTCAGACATTTTAGCACATTATACAACATTTCTGCAACTACAATTTGTGGCAGTTATAAAGTTAAGACCTGCTGTGATGGGGAGAGGGAGGATTGCTAAGTAATTGTCAGATAGTCTTTGTACAATGTGAGAAAAGATTCCTCAGGAAAAACAGGCACGTTTACAACTCCTTCACATTTATCAACAGAGATCTACAATTTTGAGCATTGGAGAGTGAAAGTGATTATAGGAAATCAAACATTTAATTCTATGTGTGCGCTCTGCATCATTGTGCAGCCTCGCTGAGATTGCAAAGATTTCTCATGTCTGCTTGGTGCAGTAGTTAGTCAATGAGAGTCATTAGGAACCACTATTATGAGGTGACATCCAGAACAAGAGTGATTGACTGCAATAAGGAAAAAGATAGTGGTGCAGCAGTTCCTCAGAATGTTATGTCAGAAGCATTTAGTGCAAAAAAAGGAAACAGTACAGTAAAATGCACACAAATGAAATGACGGAATATGGAAATAAGTGAGTTGAGTAAGAGGAATGATCTGCCCAACCACTCAACTCCTGACATCATTATAACTTCGGCAAAGCCAAAGTCAATGGAAATCAGGGCAAAACTCTCCACAGATTGGAGTCATACCTAGCACAAGGATGGTTGAGCTTACGACACTGCCCTGACGTACTTCTGATGTGGATATGCTGGCGTTGGACTGGGGTAAACACAGTAAAAAGTCTGGCAACACCAGGTTTAAGTCCAACCCGAAAGCTTGTGAGTTTACTATCAAATAAATCGGTTGGACTTAAACCTGGTGTTGTCAGACTTTTTACTAATGTACTTCTGCAGCCATGTCCTGAGTCTGAGATGATTGACCACTAACAATCTCAACTATCTGCAGTTGTTTTATCCATGGCTTTCCTTCCATCATAAGATCATCATAAGTTTGCTGATGATTCAACAGTGTTCGGCACCAATCACAAATCCTTAGAGATTGAAACAGCCCACGTCCACATGCTGCAAGACCTGGATAACATCCAGACTTGGCAAATTGCATATGTACCACACAAGTGCCAGCCAATAGCCATCTCCAACAAGAGAGAATCTAACTATTTCTCTTTGACATTCAATGGCATTACCACTGCTGAATCACCCACTATCAACATCCTGGGGGTTACCATTGACTAGAAACTGAACTGGATCAGCTAAATAAATACTGAGGCTATAAGAGCAGGTTGGAGACTGGGTATTTGCAATCAGGTAACTCACCTCCTGACTTCCCAAAACCTGTTCAACATCTACAAGATGAAAGTCATGAGTGTGATGGAACACTCTCCATTTGATAGATGATTGCCACTCCAACATACCAGAAGCTCAACATCATCCCAAAAAAGCAGCCCACTTGATTGGCACACCAACTTAAACATTCACTCCCTCCATCACCAATACACCCGTGGCAGTTGTGAACTAGATACCAGATGTACCGTAACAACTCAGCAAACTTCCTTTGAACTGAACTTTCCAAACCCACAACTTCGATCACCTAGAAGGACAAGGGCAGCAGTTACATGGGAACACATCACCTGGAAGTTGCCCTCCAGGTCACCCACGTTCCCGACTTGCACATATGTCACTGTTGCTTCACTGCCAGTGTGTCACGATTCTGGAACTCCCTTCCTAACAGCACGGTGGGTGTACCTACACCCCAGGGACTGCAGCGGTTCAAGAAGATGGTTCATCACCACCTTCTCCAGGGCAATTATGGATAGACAAAATATGCTGACCCTGTCAATGATGCCTACAAAGCAGGAAAGAATGTTAAAAGGTGCATTAACAAAATATAATGCACGCTATCACTACAACTAGCAGAGTTCCACAATGGAGCAGTATTTGTATGATGAGTAGATGATGGCTAATCTGGGAAATATTGCATGGAATGAATGGATAAGCTTCAGTAAGAAAATTACATTATCAAGCAGAGTCTGTGCTCAGGAAGCATGGATGGATCTTGTTATTGTTTGATGCACATGAAGGAAACATCCATTACCGAGGGTTGAGGTTTGTCAGTACAATTGATTGAGGTATTGTGTGGTGGCGTACAGCAGATGAAAAGCTGCAATCTGCAATTATTTTCAACTGAAAGGCTGCTCCCTGTAGAATATTCAAGCCTAGAATATGAGCAGGTCTACAGAATTTGATGTAAACTGCCTTGACGTGATGAAAGGCATGTGTGCACCGATTCTGAATTTTATAAATGCTAATACAATGTACAATATTAAAGTTTATTGGGTTGGTTGGTCATGCTAAATTGTCCCTTAGTGTTCCAAGATATACAGGTTAGAGGAATTAGCAGAGTAAATATGTGGGGTTATAGGGATAAGGCCTGGGTAAGATGCTGTCGGAGAGGAGAGTCGGTGGAGACTCGATGGGTCAAATGGCTTCCTTCTGCACTGTAAGGGTTCTATAAAAGTAAACGTTGAATACCTGAAAAGAAGCTTCCATATTGCTTAGGTAATCTTCAGAAATATCCGCAGCCAATAAATCTCACTCTTGTCATGAACCTGTCAGCAGGTTAAAAGCCATTAGCATTTCAAATGATTTTTCACACGATGTGACTCCCAGTATTGAGATTAGTTGTAGACAGAACAGAAGAATACATCATTGTACTAATAGGAAACACCTTGAGTAGGCATACAGGGAAGGCGTACAGAAGGTAATCTTTTAAAACTACAGAAGCTGAGGGACAGACAGCAAATACACAAATAGAACCATCAAATTCCCTATTGGTAGGGAAGGGCAATGTAAAATCACTGCCTCTCCCCCATCCCCTGTAATTTTTGTTGAGTTGAACCCCTTCAATAGGTACATGCAGTTCATGGCACATTAGCAGATCTGTGAACCCTGGGGAGACCCTGTCCTAAGAGTCCCAAGAACCAAAGAGAAAACAGTGACCTACCCCTGGAATTCAGGGTCAGATCTTTTAAAAAAGACATGAATGATTGTGTTTTTCAGTGATAGCTCTATTAGGTGGTTAGAGGTGGACTTTTTAAGTATCCATTTCAAGGGATTTCTATTGCTATTCACAATCTCCTGAGGACTGTGCACATAGTCGTGCAAGATGGGGTGGGGCGGTTGGGGGGAGTGGTGGTAGAGTTGGGAATGAGGTAACATTGGATAGAAGGGACATGACAATATGAAGGGCATAGACGTGGTATCGAAGTAGGCTGGGAATGAGGAGTGTGGGGGCAGTGTAGAGTGAGATTTGAAATCCTCAGCTCTATAACTGGGATGATGCCCAGGTAAGTAGAGATGGGCACTCTGGCCTGCTAGCTTGGCCAACTGTCCATCCTTTTTGCCATCTCAGGCCTGACTCCCCATAATGAAACCATGATGAGCATGGGCATTTTTAAAGGAGTCAGGTCTGTCAAGTCAGGAAGTTTTTATACTCCACCTTCCCAACTCCCCTGTTAAAATCCAATCCAGTAAGTGAGAGGATTTCTTGTGTTAATAAACAAATTATTTAAGTCATTTTGGGGGATAGCATTAGGATAGTGATTCACAGGGATTAAATAGATCAAAGTCCACTTTTATTCAATAGCTTTGTAGGGTTTTTCCACATTATCAGGATTTAATTCCTCAACTGTCCATTCTTTAGTGATAACAATTGATGGTTTGATATTAAATGTGGCCCATTTCCAACCTTCCTTTGTACCACAGAAGAAGGACACCATGGAAAACTGACATATTAAGTAGAACCTTTCATTTTGAGAAATCCAACACATATGTATTTTGAAATGATACAAATCTGCAATAGAAGGCGAGCAGTTTAATTTTGGTGTCAGATCAAAGGTTTTGATGACTTACAGTCACATCTTGGTATGCAATGCACTATAAATGTTTAAAAACCCATATCGAGTTATTGTAATAGCTGACGGGAATTTTGGTTGAAGAAGAAGTACAGGTTTTACACTGACAAAATGAACAAGCTCGAACTATAAATTCTGAAGTCGATGATGTTATGGTAATTGATATATAATGGGAAAGGAGTTATAATCGTAGCAGACTGCGACCGCAGTTAATAGAATGTAATACATGAAGTTCCCTTTGGCAATCTCAATGCCACAGCAAATCACTACAGTACTGGGCCACACTGACCAGGAAGCTTCCTATACAACATTAATCTATGCTGAATTTATTGAACCCAGCCAGAAGTAGCATTGATACAATAAGTCTTGGGTTCTTTGGGCTCAGGATTGAAAAACTATTGGAAAAAAATCTATCTCTTTCTTGCTATCAAATGGCATTTTCTCCCTGGCTATTATATGTTCAGGAGCCAGTGGAGGAAGGGATTAGATTTCACTGTGATATCTCCCCCTTGAGTAAACAGGCTGCTAACATGAAGCATCTCACAGCACTGCAACAATCAACCCAATATAGCATCACTAACGTAGCAAAGCATCTCCAAGAGCCTGGGGAAAGATGATTAACAGTTTAAGAAAGATTTGTGTAAGGTTTTTTAAAAGTAAAGAAATATGTGGAGACGAGTGCGGCCTTGGGGAGGGAGGCGCCTCTGAAATATGCCTCATGCAACTTTCATTAAATTTTGCAAGCCTTCACAACAAATGACAATGCTTCAAAAGTAATGAGTTGATTGTGCAGCAATTCGGGATATGCTAAGGATATGAATGTAACTTACAGAAGTTTTCTTTTTAGTCAGTCTCTGCTCTGCTGTGGTATTTAAACTTTCAATTTACTGAGGTTGGATTAAATGTCAGTGTTTATTAAGTCACTGAATCCATAGAGGTCTCAGATGCAAAGCTCTGTACCAAAGCAGTACGGTGGTTCAGCCTAACTACACTTGTGAAAATGTTAATTGCAATTAGAACAAAACAAAAATTGCTAATAGTAATGTATTTGGGTTCATATTTTTAAAACTACTCAATTTAAATTTATCTCATTACTTGACAAATTGGGGCTGTCACCCTTATACCGCATAATGATTAGAATCTTATAAAATATAAATCTGTCAAGAAGTACAACACCCTAAGATATAAAAATAAATGACTAATCGTAGTTTTGTATGCCATTGACTCCTTCCGGTTCCAATCCTATTGCTGAAGTAACCCTGTGAGAGCGAGCTATGTGAAAACAGAGAGGTTTGCGTTTTCATTTTCACAGCATAACAGGAGCTGACTGAATTCACTATTCCAAGCACCCTGAAAGGTACATGTTTATGAATAACATTATTGCTTTTCAGAGTCCAACTCAAACAGTAAGACCTACCTCACTGCTGGCATCTTCCGCCCTCAGTCGTGATGCTTTTGGAAGTGGGGGAAACATTTAATCGGATGGGAGGGTAGCAAGATACGCAGTCCACCGCTTTCCTGCCTCCACCCCAATTAAATCTTGGTGGGAAGGACAATTAATAATCACTTAAGGGCCTGATCTCTCCACTGCATGTATGGGTGAGCATGTCGCCATGCAGTGTCCACCACACATAACCTTATACTGACGTCTTGTTGTATCCTGGGTGTGCGGGAGATGGGGTGCCTCCTTCAAAGACAGTCAGCGCTTAATCAAAGAGCCTGGCATTGGGAAATTGGGGCTCAGCCAAGACCCAACCCTCCCTTGCCCTTGCTTCCAACTTTCTTACACCACCTACCTTGTGGACTCCACTCTGCAAAACTCCTCCCGCTGTTACTTATTTATGGCCTGGACCATTCCTTGATTCCGGACTTCCAGTGGCTCTCATTCCAGCTGCATCCACAATCCCGCTATCATCACTATCCTCCCCACCACCACCACATCATCCCCACCCCACCTCAACTGTGGTGCTGTTGAATAAAACGCCTGCCAGCCTTTGCTAGACAGGACCGCTGTCTGCCAGCATCCCAATTCCAGGGAAATGCCCATCACTAACCTCTCAGCTGCTTGATTGGCTTGTGATTTGGAAGACCTTCTGCAAAGGTATGTCATTAAAGTGAATAAGGCCAAAATGTTGTTGTTTTATACTGACACATAAATTTATCAACAGCTTAATTTAGTGGAGTGTTTATTACAGTAGTCACATGAAATGTCACTGAGGTATGAAAAACATCCCAAACAAAGAATCATGAACTCTGCTATGATAATGGAAGTTTATTCATGATAATCTATTTAATGCCAATATGTAGTTTGTAGAATTAATCCTAGTCATTTAAACAGATGAAGCAGCTCATTTCACCAGGTTCATCCTTATCAAGGTTTGGTTTCCAACCCTGACATTAGTACACATTGACCCATAACTTTCTGGTTCCCCGTGTCAGATTTGGAGGGTACCCCAATGATGCATTGGGGAATCCCTCTTGGAGGTTCCCAAGGAAGGGTTTACCCAGCAATTGTCCAGAAGAGCTAACTTACCCTCGATAATTGCTCTTGTCTGGGAACCATCTAACAGAAATGATTTAAATCACTAACGTAGGATTGTTCTGCAAGTTTTATCCTGATAGTTACACTGAAAGGAGAAAAAAAACACTTCTAACTCCAGAGTAACCATCGAAACACCCTGACTCAACATCACAGGGGACTCCCCATACACAGACGAACTCCCATCTCCCAAGTTCCCCCCCCAACCTATCCAAGCAGCCTCTTTTCGAATCCTGCTGCTGCTCTGATACCCTCCAATCTACTCCAACATTTCCCTTTCTCTCCCATTCTGCCTCTTCATCAAGACCCCACCTCTGCTCCAATGCTCCCTTTGTACCAGCAACTCCACTCCAACGCTACACCCTACCCTTCGTTTCCAATTCTCAGTTTACTATCGTTGAAAGGTCTTAGACAGTGACCTTTACTCCATCGTACTTCTGTGGCAGCTATCCCAAGCTTCAGTGCATCCCTCAGCACATAGTCCTAGACTTTGAAGTGCCTGAGTCTGCAACAGTCGGTCTGGGACATTTTACACTGGAAAACCAAAAGGTTTCAGGCAGACCAAATAGTGTCTTTCAGCAAGTTGATGATCCTCAAACAACTGCTAATGTTTGTCTCAGGCCATGTTACTCCTTGCTGTTGCCATCAGAATCTGATTCTCAACTCCTCTGTTAGAAAGAGCGAGTCTTGGAGTGCATCATCTGGTTGTGGACTGGTCAGAAGAGTGCATCAAATACCAATCATAAGCAAAATTAAAACAGATCCAAAGGCATCAGTTCAATCCACAAGTGAGTTTGTGAGCTTACAAGTGAGTTTACAATCCACAAGTGAGTTTACAAAAAAAGGCTAAAAGTGTCAAGTGGAAGGATAGAAAGGGAGTTGAGAAAAATAAACATACTAATGAGGAATGGCCAATGCAAAGAGAAAGTATTAGACACACAGGGCAAATTCTCCTGTTCCGCCCGCCCATCATAGGAATCATCGCAGTTGAGGGGAGGAGCATGGAAAGGTTCATTGACCTCGAGTGGGATTTTCCAATTTCAGAGTGAGCATGGCTAGAAAATCCCACCCATTGCGGGGGATTTACTAGGCAACCCACCAATGAGTTTAACGGTGTCGGAGATGGCCTACTATTGGCGGATCTTCTGGTCCAGCCATTTTCAACAGGATTTCCCGTTGAATACATCTCTTGCAGGACTGTAAGATCTCACCGACATGAACAGCCAGAAAATTCCTGCTATTGTTAATATATAGAAGAGTCAAAGCTAAAAGTCAAGAGAGGTAAGTTTAAAAAGTCAGTATATATAACAGAATAAGGTATGTCGAAGATCAGTAGATAAAGAACCATTGATAATCTATAGAAATGGCTGACAGCGAAACTAATGGAAAATAGAACGAAATCAAGTTAGAATCAATTCAGAAAGAGTCAGCATTGCATGAAGCCAAGCAATTTGTGCTCCTACTGACATAACATAGCCTGACCGTAGTCAAAATTGTGTCATTGTCGCCCACTCTTAAAGACTGAAGCCAGGGAATTGATGCTTTGAATTAGTTGTAGCACCACAAAATATGCATTGAGAACAAGTGAAGAGGGCGCAGAAACCTTTGCCATGCTATATTAACTCAAATTATTGCAACTTTGGAGCTCTTCCTGGAGGTTTTTCCCTGTCTGATTGCTATCCTTTAACTACAAAACTGAAAACAAATGAAACATTTTTGTTAAGAACTTCCATCTCACTGAGAAGGCCTCAGACCAATCCACATCCCACAACCTGCTCTGAAAACTCTGCTCGCATCTTGGCAGCTGTGACAAATTCCATCACGGCATTTACTGCAAATAGCAGATGCATTCTTGTAACATATTTTCAGATCAAAAGATATCTCATCCTATTTTTTAAAAAAATGATATGCATTTGGTCAAAAGAGTAGAAATACCTAGGGTTTTTTATACATCCACAGAATGTTGGCAGTGCTGGCAAGGCCAGGAGTTATTGCTCACCTCTAATTGCTGATAAGCAACTTTCTTGAGTACAACTTGAGTGACTTGCTGGACCATTTCAGAGGGTAGGTAAAGATCAGTCCCATTGCTGTGGGTCAGCAATCATGAAGCTAGCCAAAACAATTGAGGACAGCAGGAATCTGGGTGTACAGGTACACAAGTCACTGAAAGTGGCAATGCAAGTGGAAAAGATAGTCAAGGAGGCATACAGCACGCTTGTCTTCATCGGCTGGGGTACTGAGTTTAAAAATTGGCAAGTCAAGTTGCAGCTTTATAGAACCTTATTTAGGCTGCATTTGGAATATAGTGTTCAATTCTGCTTGCCACACTACCAGAAGGAGGTAGAGGCTTTGGACAGGGTACAGAAAAGATTTATCACAATGTTGCCTGGTATAGAGGACATTAGCTATGAGGAGAGGTTGAAGAAACTTGGTTTGTCGTCACTGGGGTGACGGAAGTTGAGGGGACACCTGATAGGAGTCTCCAGAATTATGAGGGGCATGGACAGAGTGGATAGTCAGAAACTTTTTCCCAGGGTGAAAGAGTCAATTACTAGTAGTGGGCAAGGTGTTAAGGAGATGTATGAGGCAGATTTTTTACACGGAGAGTAGTGGGTGCCTGGAACTCATTGCCGGGGGAGGCAGCGGAAGCAAATACAGTAGTGATTTTTAAGGGGCACCTTGACAAGTATATGAATAGGATGGGAATAGAGGGATATGATCCCTGGAAGGATAGGGAGTTTAAGTTAAGTCGAGCAGTATGGTTGATGCAGGCTTGGAGAGCCCAAGGGGCTGTTCCTGTGCTGCAATTTTCTTTGTTCTCTTTGTTCTAATTCCTTCCATAAAGAAACCAGATGGCCTTATACATCAGTTTGGTCATTGCATGGTCATTGTTACTGATGCCAGTTTTCTTTTCCCAAATCAGATTTATTTCGCAACTTGAAGTTAATTTCCCCAGCTGCCGCAGGTGGAATTTCAATTCCAGTTTCCAAATCACTGCCTCTGGATTACCCAACCAATAACATCACCTTGATGCCAATGTAGCATCATGATGCAACATATGGGGAAGACATTTTTTGATGGGAAAGGATTATAAGTAGGCAGAGGCAACGGGGGAGATTGTTCAAT
The DNA here is from genome assembly GCF_965287045.1 of Carcharhinus amblyrhynchos. Lineage (NCBI taxonomy): Eukaryota > Metazoa > Chordata > Chondrichthyes > Carcharhiniformes > Carcharhinidae > Carcharhinus > Carcharhinus amblyrhynchos. The sequence continues at coordinate 49,566,102 of NC_137336.1, forward strand.
ACAGAAGTCAACAATCATTAGAAAAAAATGAGTGATGATGACTGAAAAAGAAGAAAACAAGGTAGAGTGCAGAAAGGGAAAAGAACTGTGAGCCATAGACAAAAGAAAAACAGGGAAAATTGATTAAGGAATTAATCTAAAAGTGAAGAAGAAACTGGAGAGGTAGCTATTGAAGATGAAGATAAACCTCATGGCAGATAAGTAATTTTGACATTTAGAACTGTAGAAATAGCTATTCTGTATTAGAAAACTTATCATTTTAAAACAACTGTAAATGAACATTGAAACATTTGAAATGGCACTTAACATTCTGCTGGAAGATCATAATAAGTGGCTAATGTCATTCTTTAACATACACTCTCTTCATCCAAAAAATGTGCTATTTAGGTGAGCAGATTTTATTTCTTATTTTAACACTATTTACAATTTATTCATGGGCAACAAATGTGTTCCAAGAAAAAATGAGTACCCAGGTTACCAGGGTATAAAGCTACATAATTGTTTGTGTGGCTATTCTAAAGCTTGGTGTGAGAGGCAAACATTCATGTTGCTGGATATAGTAATTTCCAATGAACACAGCTGGGTGTAGCCTTTGGCATGCTGCTCACTCAATATGAAATGACGTGGCCTTGTTCAGTAAATGCTTCCCCCATGGAAGGATACTGGAAAATATTGCTAGATACGGCAGAGGTTTAGTCAATGCTTCCATTACAAACTGTACACTGGTGGCATGGTGGCACAAAGGTTAAAGTTCATTTATTAGCCACAAGTAGGCTTACATTAACACTGCAATGAAGTTATTGTGAAAATTCCCTAGTCATCACACTCCAGCGCCTGTTCAGGTATAGTAAGGGACAATTTAGCATGGCCAATGCACCTAGCCAGAACGTCTTTCAAACTGTGGGAGGAAACCAGAGCACCCGAGGAAACCCATGCTGGCATGGGGAGAATGTGCAGACTCCTCATAGACAGTGACCCAAGCTGGGGATTGAACCCGCTGCCTCACAGTACCAGGGACCCGGCTTGGGGCACTGCCTGTGTGGAGTTTGTATGTTCTCTCTGTGTCTGCATGGGTCTCCTCCAGGTGCTGCAGTTTCCCCCCATTGTCCAAAAGATGTGCTCGTCAGGAGCATTGGCCATGCTAAATTCTCCCTCAGTGTACCCAAGCAAGTGTCAGAATGTGGCGACTGGGGAATTTTCACAGTAACTTTATTGCAGTATTAAGGTAAACTTACTTGTGACACTAATAAATAGACCTTAATGCAAACTTAGATGTATGGGAGGTGTGATCACTATGTAGTTGATAGAAGGGAAGACCTCTCATTCCTTCAGAAATATTACATAAATAAACAGGCCTTTGGAGCAAAAGGATGGCAACAAAATAGGGAAGAGAAAAAGCAACAGTGGTGCATTAAAGAACAAACAAGACAGAGGAAAGGCATGTTTAATTGGCACTTTAATGTTTTAAGGAATATTGTAAGCTTACATTTGATTATTTTGCCTTTGTTTCTAACTTACCTCATTACCTAGAAATGAAGGATCCAATCACTGCAGTGAAAAATGATACAGTATTATGTTATTCATGATTGTGAACCAATAAGGAACTAGAGTCCTAGAAGCAAGTCAAAAAGGATTAATCCAACTAAATTAATGGAGAACATTAGAAACTAGGGCCAGAATTGTCCCACGTTGCCCGCCACTGGAATTTTAGTGGGTGGAGAATGTGAAATGCCATTGATGGTCAGGCAGGAATTTCCAGTTTTTAGACCAGCACGGCTGGAAATTTCCACCCCGGGTTAAACAGATATCACATTGTAAAATGGTGAATCCAAGCCTCCAAGTTTCAAATCAATCTTAGATACCAAAATTGGAAGTTGAAGTAGATAAGACAGATTTTTCACTGCTATTTATGATGGCTGCCATGGTAGATGACAGCAGAAAGTATCACTAGAATGCCAAAAATCTGTTTTGTGTCAATATGAAACCAGTTTGCAATTATGTGCTTCAGCTGTCAATGGCAGGCCATATTTCCCACAACATCTTGATAGGAATGTTATTTCAATATATTTGCATTCCATTGTAAGGATTCCTTGCTGGAATCATGCCCCCAGGCTGGATCACAAGGTCACGTTGATGTGAATTTAGAATTCACTATAGTATATAAGTGCACCTGGCGACTTGCATTTTGCTCCTGACTTTAACATCGGTTCCCCACCTTGCATTGCACAGTACTCATGGGAGTCAGTACAGTCCTTGCAGGCAGCCACTGCTTTCAGGGGGCTGTCACAGGCAATTCTCTGCCTAACCAAACCAGCGGTAAGGCTTTTAATTGGCTACAAGGTTAGGGCTGAACTGGGGAAAGGGCAAGACAGGCCTCAGGCATGGGAAGGTGCTGCAGGGCGAGGGCTGTCCTGGGAAAGGGGGGAATTAGCCTCAGGCTTGGGAAGGTGCTGCAGGGCGAAGGCTGCCCTGGGAAAGGGGGGAATTGGCCTCAAGCATGGGAATGGGCTGCAGGGCTAGAGCTTTACCAGGATACAAGTAGAGAATAACACATAAGCGTGGCATGAACGTGAAGGTTTAACATCCTCGGCACCAGAGTATCATAGAGAATGCCATAAGGCACTTGGGTCCAGAATAGGGGGAGTGCTAATTGTAGAAATGCATCTGTTTGTATTGATGGGCTTACAAAGACCTGTCCTAGTCCCACCCCAGCAAGGGGCCGGGGATACAAGCCCAGTCTCAGTCATGCCCAACCTATTGTACATGGGGCACTATCCTATCATGGTGCAGCTTGGTTTCTGGAGTTTCTGGCATTATATTGTGCCACAGATGGCACACTCATTCAAGGGAGACATGTGTAACCTAAAGATGGGGAAAAGGCATTGTCGGGGTATTAGAAGGTGTATGGGAACCTCAAGATGGAGAAGGGTAAATTCTACTTGGGGCATAGGTACATGCACCTGAAAATGTTCAATGGCTAACAATCTGATATCTACTGGAATCATGATGGGATCCAGGGACACGCGAGGATAGAGTAGGAGGGAAACCTGAATTTTAAGCACCTCTAAGATGATGGGAGTGATTTCCAGACTCACACAGAAAGGTGTGGCAGTGAGAGTTCTGTATCACCATCTTCCAACCTGCAGAAATGGCATGATACAAAATTAAAATGAGGAGAAACTCTGCTGGTGAGGGCTGTGTGGGTGGTTAGATGGGCAGATGCATGCATGGTTGGTGGGGGGAAGGGTGGTGTGGGGGTGCTAATTAAAAGGTTGTCCAACTGAACTGTGTATGCACAGCTGAGGAGTCTTTCAATGACCACGCAGGGAATCAGGAAAGTGAAGCAATGATGCACATTCATACAATACTAATCCTGCAAAATGGCACTAATCGATTGTCTTGTTTTAGCCCTTGTTCACAACATGGAAATTCTCGAGAGTCATAACAAATTCCTGAGCAATTGGGTGACTGGGCAAGCTTTATAATGGCACTGGACAGTTCACTGAAGAGAAACCTCAGGTCCCCCTCAAATTATCTAATTTCCTGCCTCAACATTTACTCTCCTCTTTATTCTCAACAGTGTTGTATCAGAACAAAGTGATTGAGACTCACAATGTCTAGACTGAAAACAGCACATTCAAGTGCCTAGCTGAAGCAATGTCATAACAGTCGGTCATGTAAAGGGAGGTGGAGTTGGGATGCATTGGAAATACATCCCAAACTGGCCATTATTTCATGGGCGTACAGTTGCTGACGTGTGAACAAAGCCTCTGAAGCTTGTCCTGATTGAGACAAGATAGAAAATAAATACACACCTACATTATCCACACTACACTGTAAAATGTATCATCTTTCCTAATGATAAGGGGCTTTTAAAAATAATTTTTCTTTTGCAAAAGTAAAATCAAACAACCATGAATTTTGTAAACCATGCTCTGGGCAGCACTTAAGGGAAAAGAAAGAATAGGAAAAGGAATCCTTTGCTATTTTTACAATTAGTAATCAGAGAGCTGTAAGCAAGGAACAGTTTACATACAGATGAGGTGCTGAAGAAGCAGCAGCAAGGAAGAGAAAAAGGCAAACGCCGTCAAGAAATACATCAGCTGGAGATGATTTATAAAAGGCTAATTTGTGAAAAGATAATTTTATTTGCTGAACTGGATGTGATGGGGTCATAGGAAGAGTGGATTGGGATAAGCTGGAAAGTCTCAGGGTCATCTGGGAAGATGGTCCCCAGGTGTCCAGTGCTGGTCCTCTTGTTATAGGTACCTGAGAGGCTCTGGCTGACTCCTTGAGGGGCTGGAATGAGATCTAGGTGCTCACCCACCACCCCCCTCTCACATATCCAACATTGGATGCCATCAATGGCTATAGCAATGGAGTGCTACTCCTGAAGCAGTGCAGGCCCTATGTCCGAGATCAAGTTGTTCATGGGGCAACCATCCTATCAGTTTTGGCCGAGTGCTTTGACATTCAGGCAGTTTCACCTCAGATTGAACATGGGCTGATAGGATGGCAGTGCATATGGACATTTTGATCCAGGATATAGATCCTGCACTACTTCACCCTTAGGGTCTTTAAAAGACAAGTTAGATTAAGCATATTTATAAAACATTAACAAATGTTTTTATATCTGAGAATTCAGCTTTTATCATTTTTCTATTTTGGAGAATACTGGAATTCACAACCCTGGCACAGTGAAGATGATGGGTTGGGATGGAAGGGACAGATGGACTCAGACTCACACATACTCCTCGCAGCCAATGTCAAAACAGCAAATTTAGTGTTTGCAGACATCTCTTAGAAAGCTGTCGCAGTTTTCAAAAATATCTTAAATCAATAATACTTCACCACAGAGAAAGTCAGCTCATTCATATTGTAACGTTAGTGTACCTGTAAGGAAGTTTTTTTAAAATCATGATTTCTTAGCTTCAGTGATGTAATTGTTGCCAGCTTAACTGGAAATTTCCTTTTATTGCTACTTAAGTGGCTTAAATGGGATTGTTTGTATTTACTCTGGGATTAGTTTTGTGATCCTACATTGTTAAGATGGTCATGTTTTTTGGACAATTTTCTTTTTCAGTTTGGGGTATGAATTTGAGTTTTAGTTTTAAAAAGGACAGCAAGTTAGAAAGAAATGTTGTTTTCCCCCTCTTGCTCTTGTTTTGAAATTTCTGTTAGCTGAAAACCTTTTTTCTGAAGGGTGAAAATCTGCTATTGTTGGGGACTGGACCAGAGTCTCTCTGGTGTTTTGGGAAGCTGTCTTGTCTTCAGACTGTTTGTTTGGAGTGACTCCAGAGAACTGCCAGTGGCACAGTGATTAGCACTGCTGCCTCACAGTGCCAGGGATCCATGTTCAATTCTGGGCTTGGGTGACTGTCTGCGTGGAGTTTGTACATTCTCCCTGTGTCTGCACCGGTTTCCTCTGGATGCTCTGGCTTCCTTTGACTGTCCAAAGATGTGCAGTTTAGGTTAACTGGAATGTTAAATTGCCTGTTAGTGTTAGGGGGATTGGCAAGGTAAATACATGGAGTCAAGGGGATAGGACCCTGTTGTTGTCAGTGCAGACTAGATAGGCTGAATGGCCTCCCTCTGTGCTGTAGGGTTCTTTGATTCTATGCAGACTTCAACCAAAGGACTCAATTTCCAGTATCACCTGGGTGCTAGTCTTTGCTGTGTTAAAGCTGTGAAAAAGGTATTTTGTCTATGTTTGATTGGAACATTGTAGATATCTTTGTTATCATTGATAAAAGATCTTGCTAATTTTCTTACTATACCTGTTAGCTACATTCTTGAATAAACATTGTTTGATAAAAGCTCCTTAGTGGGTCACTTGAAACATCTTCATGCTTACCCTAGCCAAATTCAGGATGCAAAATTTATGATCCAGGCTGGCTCCATAGAAGAGTTTGGAATTTCTGACCTGAGCCATAACAACATTACATAAACTCGTGTACATTTTAAATGTAAGTTTACTCATACTACTCAAAGGCAATTATATATTCATATAATGTGATGGCATTAAGGACACAATCTTGTGCTTCAGCCAGAAGTCATTACTTTTGTATGGCTCACTGTCATGATGCTGCCATCTTTTTAGTCTGTCAATTAGTCAAAAATAACATTCATTGTATTTCTGACAGCCTGTAATTTTCAGCTGTAGGATCTGAAGGCACTTTGATACCAATTGTGCATTTGACAGCAGTTATACAATTCTCTCATTTGTATCGGAAAATGGTTCATGGGCACCTGACTGAACTCCTGTTCTTTAAAATTCCATCCATGCTCATCGATTGTCTTTTCCCATGCAATCTGCTCACCTTCCCTTTGTAATCTATCCTGCTCCTACTAATAGATATATTTTAATTCAATCTACAAGTTCACACTACCTGAACAGAGCACATTGTCCATCACCTGAGACCGCTTGTTCTGTATTCATGCCTCATCTCTTTTCAGAAGTTAAGTCCCCTATTAAATTTACTCCATTCATGGTCTCATCTGCCATCAGAGCCTGTATTGCACTGTGGAACTACACAGCATGCCTTAATTGGAAGCTGTGACTCCAGCTCCCAGCCTATTCCAGTGCCCATCCCCCACCTGCAGCTGTTAATTTCTTGTGCAGTAACCTAAGGCATAACTTGCTTCTCAGCTTTACTCCATTCATGTTCAATTCTGGGCTTAAGTTTACTTTCTTCTTAACTGCATCCCATTTGTGAGTTTAATTTTATATTTCTCACTGTTAGTTTTTACTGCCAGGCCGCGTCTTGAACTCTGTTCCTCTCCAGTGTTCTCTCTACTGTTCTGATCTGCTCCGACTATTTCTGTCAAGGTCTTGGTTCTGCTCTCCTGCTGTTGCTTTACTTCAATTTTTTTATTCTTATTGGGTTTGACTCTGCTCAGCTCCACTTATAATGGAGGAGTCCTGAAGTAGCCTTTAAGCAACCAGTTTTGACTATCTCCTCAAACTTTTCTGGGTGCTGTCGATCTTGTATGTTCCTTTCTTCTCCCATTAGCTGGTCCTCGAGCTAGCTTGCTCATCTGCACTGGCTCTATTTTCCAACCTAACCTGACCGTACTTCACTGCTCCTGGTCCTTGCATTTAATAGACACTGCTTCCAATTCCCCTGCTGACATAATACCTGTTAATAATCCTGCTAACACCTGAAGCCACTATGCACCTCCACCAAACTTTTGAATCAATCTGTGTTGATTCCTGATGAACTTGTTACAGATTCTTGGCCCTCTGATTCCACTGGACAACTTTGGATGACCACTAAGTTCCCAACTGAATGAATCCTGGCTCAGCTTCTCTCTATAAGTGTCTATAAATCGAGACTCTGGTTTATGAATGTACTAAATTGTTTTCATCCTACCTTCAATTCAAGCCTCACCCAACACAAGACTTCAGGCCTGAATTTTTTACAACTAGGAAATCGCATTCCTAGGTTTGGACTGTTGTGGTATCAGGCCAATTACAAAGACCTTTACAAATGATGGGCAGTATCTGGAAATGGGAGTCCTGTCTCATTTTGCAGCAGTTCTCATTTTTGCCAGTAGGAGGAGAGGGGCAGCATAGAATCACACGGTGGTCAGCAGGACCATTTGAAATTAGCCCTGAATTCAAATAGACTTAATTTTGACTATTCAATGGGCCATAACCCAAAGTATGGAAGCCATGAAGTGGATGGAGGAGACATAAATGTCCTTGAAAAGCAGAAAAAGTCTGTTAAGCACCATGATCTGAAATTATTTAAATCCTCAGACCTTTAAACATGAAAAATCTAGCTTTGACTATAAGAGTAAACAAGAACAAACCTGTGGTGCTGCAGTGAATTGATTGATTAGTGTCTGTAGTGTAGAAAATCACATTACTATGTGTCATTACCATTTCAATAGATTTACAACATTTCTCAAGGTATGTTATTACAACAATGCCATTATTAACGTGTAGCTGAATTTCACTTATCTCGGGGTTGGGATGAAGGAGGGCTGAGTTCCATGGAAGCCAAATGTGGAGAAAATAATGTTTTCCTTGTATCTTGTTGGTTAACTTCCAATGATTTTTATAAAGGAATGTCTGTATACAAATTAAAGTTAAAGTTTATGTTTTAGTTACACGTAAGGCTTAAGTTAACACTGCAATGAAGTTACTGTGAAATTCCCCATTCTTCACAGTCTGGTGCCTGTTCGGCAACTAACCAGCAAGTTTTTCAGAATGTGGGAGGAAACTGAAGCATCTGGAGGAAACCCATGCAGACATGGGGAGAAAGTGCAAACTCCACACAGACAGTGACCCAAGCCAGGAATCGAACCTGGGTCCCTGGCGCAGCGAAGCACTAGTGCTAACCACTGTGCCACTGTGCCACCCACAGAATTAATGTAAAACTCATATTCCATTTCCTCTGATATCTACATCCTCTGTGAGCAATATCAATTATAGACTGTAAGGAATTACATTTTAGCATTCTGTAAATTGTTAAGTTTTCTCCATACAATTAAATACAATAATTCTTTTGAGGTACCTCAGCCCCCAGTCAGATCACATTTGGAATTTTGTGAGCAATACTTAAGGAAGGATGTGCTGTCCTTGGAAAGGGTCCAGAGAAGGTGCATGAAAATGATCCAGGGAACAAAAAGCTTGACATATGAGGAGCATTTGAGGACTCTGGATCTGTACTCGGTGGAGTTCAGAAGGATGAGGGGGGAATCTTATTGAAACGTAGCGAATACTAAAAGGCCTGAATAGAGCGGACATGGGGAAGATGTTTCCATTAGTAGGGCAGACTGGGATCCAAGGGCACAGCCTCAGATTGAAGAAGCGACATTTAGAACCAAGACGAGAAGGAATTTCTTCAGCCCGAGTGAATCTGTGGAATTCATTGTCACAGAGGGCTGGAGAGGCCAGGTCATTGAGTGTATTTAAGACCGAGATAGATAGCTTTTTGATTGGTAAGGTGGTCAAAGGATATGGGGAAAAGGTGGGAGAATGGGGTTGAGAAATATATTAGCCCTAATTGAATGGCAGAGAAGATTCGATGGGGCAAATGGCCTAATTCTGCTCCTATATTTTGTGGTTGCACTGTAACACACTCCCAGGAGACTGGCATTCTAGACAGGCTGGAAATAAGCATGAACATAGAACATAGAACACTACAGCACAAACAGGCCCTTTGGCCCACGAGTTGCGCCGATCACATCAACACCTACCAATCCATAGACCTATCTATAACCCCCAATCCCATTAAATCCCATATACTCATCCAGAAGTCTTTTAAAAGACCCCAGCGAGTTCGCCTCCACCACCACTGACGGCAGCCAATTCCATTCACTCACCACCCTCTGAGTGAAAAACTTACCCCTAACATCACTTCTGTACTTGCCTCCCCGCACCTTAAATCTGTGTCCTCTCGTAGCAGCCATTTCAACCCGGGGAAATAGCCTCTGAGAATCCACCCTATCTATTCCGCTCAACATTTTATAAACCTCTATCAGGTCGCCTCTCAACCTTTGTCTCTCCAGGGAGAAGAGTCCCAGCTCCCTCAACCTAACTTCATAAGGCATGCCTCCCAGTCCAGGCAACATCCTTGTAAATCTTCTCTGTACCCTTTCAGTAGCTTCTACGTCCTTCCTATAGTGAGGCGACCAGAACTTCGCACAGTACTCCAAGTGAGGCCTGACAAGGGTCTTATAAAGTTACCTCCCGATTCCTAAACTCAATCCCTCGATTAATGAAGGCCAGTACACCATACGCCTTCTTGACCACATCCTCCACCTGCGAGGCCGATTTAAGAGTCCTGTGGACCCGGACCCCAAGATCCTTCTGCTCTTCAACACTGCTAAGACTCCTGCCCTTGATAGTGTACTCGTTCGTCCCGTTGGTTCTGCCAAAATGGACGACTACACATTTATCCGCGTTGAAGTCCATCTGCCACTTCTCCGCCCAGTCCTGCATCCTATTTATGTCCTGCTGCAACTTCTGACATCCTTCCAGACCATCCACAACACCACCGACCTTCGTGTCATCGGCAAACTTACTAACCCATCCCTCCACTTCCTCATCTAGGTCATTTATGAAAATGACAAACAGCAAGATTCCTAGAACAGATCCCTGGGGCACTCCACTGGTGACCGACCTCCATGCAGAAAAAGACCCATCCGCAACCACTCTCTGCCTTCTGCAGGCAAGCCAGTTCTGGATCCACAAGGCCAAAGCCCCTTGAATCCCATGCCCTCTCACCTTCTCAAGAAGTCTTGCATGGGGGACCTTATCAAACACCTTGCTGAAGTCCATGTACACCACGTCCACTGCACTTCCTTCGTCAATGTGTTCAGTCACATTTTCGAAGAACTCAACTAGGCTCGTAAGGCACGACCTGCCCTTGACAAAACCATGCTGACTATTTCTGATCATGTCAAACCTCTCCAAATGCTCTTAAATCTTGTCCCTCAGAAGCCTCTCCATCAGCTTACCAACCACTGAGGTCAGACTCACCGGTTGGTAATTTCCCGGGCTATCTCTGTTCCCTTTCTTGAAAATAGGAACCACATCCGCAATCCTCCAATCTTCCAGAACCTCTCCCATCTCCATTGACGACGCAAAGATCATCGCCAGGGGCTCTGCAATCACCTCCCTCACCTCCCGCAGTATCCTGGGGTACATCCCATCTGGTCCCGGCGACTTATCTATCTTGATAGAATTCAGAAGTTCTAACACATCCTCTTCCTTAATATCCACATACTCAATCTTTTCCATCTGCTGCAAATCCGTAGCAAAATCTCCCAGATCAGTTTCCACTGTGAATACTGAGGCAAAGTACTCATTAAGCACCTCTGCCATTTCTTCTGGTTCCACACAGACCTTTCCCCCTTCAACTTTTATAGGTCCTATCCCTTCTCTTCTCATCTTTTTACTTTTCACATATTTATAGAAGGCCTTGGGATTCTCCTTAATCTTACCCGCCAAGGTCTTCTCATGACCCCTTCTGGCTCTCCTAATTTCCCTTTTAAGCTCCTTTCTACAAGCCTTATACTCCTCAAGATCCTTAACATCTCCTAGCCCCCTGAACCTTTTGTACACCTCCCTTTTCCTCCTGACTAGGTTCACCACAGCCTTCATGCACCACGGTTCCCGTGACCTACCAAAACCTCCTTGTCTCATCGGAACGTTGTCATGCAGAGCTCCAGACAAACATTCATAAGAACATAAGAAATAGGAGCAGGAGTAGGCCATCTAGCCCTTCGAGCCTGCCCCGCCATTCAATAAGATCATGGCTGATCTGTCGTGGCTCAGTTCCACTTTCCCGCCCTCTCCCCATAACCCTTAATCCCCTCTCTTATCAAGAACCCATCAACCCGCTTCTTAAAAATATTTAGCGAGGCAGCCTCCACCACTTCAACCGGCAGAGAATTCCAGAGATTCACCACCCTTTGAGTGAAGAAGTTCCTCCTCAACTCCGTTCTAAACCGCCTCCCCTTTATCTTGAGGCTGTGCCCCCTAGTCCTACTGTCTTTTTTGAGCGGGAAGAGTCTCTCCACCTCTATCCTATCCATCCCATTCATCATCTTATACGTCTCAATGAGATCTCCCCTCATTCTTCTAAACTCTAACGAGTACAAGCCTAGTTTATTCAGCCTCTCCTCATAGCTCAATCCCCTCAACTCCGGTATCAGCTTAGTAAACCTCCTCTGCACTCCCTCCAAGGCCAAAATATCCTTGCGCAGGTGCGGCGCCCAAAACTGCACACAGTACTCCAGCTGCGGCCTCACCAATGCCCTATACAGCTGCAGCAAGACCTCCCTACTTTTATATTCAATCCCCCTCGCTATGAAGGCCAGCATCCCATTCGCCTTCCTGACCACCTGCTGCACCTGCAAGCTGGGTTTTCCTTGAATATTCCTTGAATTCCTTGAATATCCGCCACCTTCCTTCGGTACTTTTCCCTAAGAACGCCTCCTTCCAGTTTATTTGTCCAAGTAACTTCCTGACATCTTCGTATTTCCCCTTACTCCAGACAAACACCTTCCTAGCTTGCCTGATCCTATCTCATTCCAATGCAATTGTGAAGGAAATAGAATTATGATCACCATTCCCAAGATGCTCTCCTACCGAGAGATCCATCACCAGTCCTGGTTCATTCGCCAGTACCAGGTCAAGTACAGCCTCTCCTCTCGTAGGCTTATCCACGTACTGTGTCAGGAAACCTTCCTGAACACACCTAACAAACTCCTCCCCATCCAAGCCCCTTACCCTTGGGATATTCCAATCGATGTTTGGGAAATTGAAGTCTCCCATCACGACAACTCTGTTATTACTACATCTCTCTAGAATCTGTTTCCCTATCTGCACCTCAACTTCCCTGTCACTATGAAGATTATGTAATTCTCACAGTTCTATAAATGCAACCCTTACATCCTTACCTTCTATCACTGATCACATGGCCAAGCCTGATTAGCTCAAAAGAGAAACTAAATCTCAAGAGAGAATGGATCAAGAATGTTTCACATATAAAATAGCTCCACTTTTCAAAAGGAGTGGAACAGGAAGGGAAGTAATAATTAGTTGTTACCTCCAATGCTTCAGGGCCACCTGCTTACACGACAATAGCATTACCTTTCATGTTGCATAAAACAGACGAGAGTTACATTCATCTATCAAATGATGACATTTGTGAGGAGTCACCACTTCAGAGCCATTGCCTTACTCATTAACTCTCTCTTTTATTTTCTTCCTCTCCAGATGGCAGCAGTCAATGAATTTATCTTGCTAAGATTCAGTAAGCGGGTGGGGGAATAGATATTTAGTAAGGGTGCAATACATTTCATCCAAGCGATTCATCTCAACTTCTCAGTGGGCACATGAGTTTCACATTTAAACTATTCTATAGGTAAAGATGCTTCGCCTGGATGCATTGATCCCAAACTTTAGATTCCCCCACAAGTGGAAACATTTCCTCCATGTCGCCTCAGCCAAAACCATTCATTATTTCATACCTCAAATAATCATTTGTCTTGAGCAATGAAGCATCAGATTTTGGGACTTCTAACTCTAGTCATCTTATCTCATTTTGTTTTTCCCCTGGGATATTTTCCCCCGGCATGGTGGCACAATTGTTAGCACTGTTGCCTCGCAGCATCAGGGACCCAGGTTCAATTCCAGCCTTGGGTCACTGTGTGGAGTTTGCACATTCTCCCAGTGTCTGCTTGGATTTCCTTTGGATGCTCCGTATTTTTCCCACAGTCCAAGGATATGCAAGTTAGGTTGATTGGCCATGCTAAATTGACCCTAGTGTCAGGGGATTGATATGTGGGGTTATGGGAATAGAGCCTGTGTGGAATTGTAGTCGGTGCAGACTCATTCTGCACTGTATGGATCCCATAGAAATCATTCTTTCTGGTTGTACCACAGCTTGATATGGCTCCTGATCCTGCTTCTATCCAAGACTACAAAGGGTCTTTGGAAACATAGAGCTAGAACAAACAAAGTTGTTATCTCTGGTTTGTTACCTGTGCTGATGTGGAGATGCCAGCATTGGACTGGGGTAAACACAGTAAGAAGTCTGACAACAGCAGGTTTAATTCCACCCAATTTATTTGATAGTAAACTCACAACCATTCATTATTTCATACCTCAAATAATCCCAGGCCAGGCCATCACTCTAACCAGCCTCCAAGAAGTCTACACTCCTTGCTGCCTCGGAAAAGCAGTCAGCATAATCAAGGACTCCACGCAAACTGGACACCTTCTTCCTTTTGGAAAAATGTACAAAAGTTTGAGATCACATGCTAATTGACTCAAAAACAGCTTCATTAAACTTTCAAATGGACCTATCCCATATTAAGTTGATCTTTCTCTACACCCTAGCAATGACTGTAACACTTCATTCTCCACTCTCTTTCCTTCTCTAAGCACGGTGTGCTTTGTCTATATAATGCACAAGAAACAATACTTTTCACTAATACATGTGACAATAATAAATCAAATCAAAAGAGTTACATTACAGCTTGAGCGGTCTTCCATTGCAGATTGGTCACAAACACCAATTGTGCAAAGTGAAATAGAATGTATGCAGGGTACACATAATAAATGTGTTTCTATCTTGACTATAGTCTCAATTGTATGTTTTGAAGGAGATCTATTCCAGGTTCAACTCTGCAGCTACTATGCTGAGAGTTGACCCTCCTGTAATGTCATCTTTCTGTATTAACCAAATTAATTACGTTTGTAATAACCTTACAAGGAGTCATGTCTAACTCTGGCTGAAGTCCAAGAAGTTCTTTTTAAGGCCTCTTTAGACTTCAGGGGGGTTGGGGGAGTTGGGGGAGTTGTGGGGGGGCGGGGTTAGTCTTACAAAGAAGTGGCAGAATGTTGTTCTAAAGTTTGTTTATTAGTCACACATAAGGCTTACATTAACACTACAATGAAATTACCGGCAAAACCCAGCTGCACTGAGACATCTTTAAAGGACACTTCAATTATAACTGGGATAAACCTCCCTCCTCCCCCTCAGCCCACCATGGAGGTCTCAGGATCTCCCCGCCCCGCCCCACCCCCTAATCAGAGTCAACATTTTTCTCCACCTCTCCCCACCACCACACAAGCGCCATTGCCAACATCCCCTACTCATCCATCCACTCCCAGCCCACAGCCAAATCTGAATGAATCCCCCTTCCTCCCCCATGAGGGTCCAACTAGGGCCTGCTCCATGGCACATGTTGGTACAGCCAGGTTGGCATTGGCATGGTGCCAACCTGTGCCAGGGGGCATTGTCTCAACATGTCCCTCTCCCCCGAGGGCTATACTCACCTTTACAGACCTGGGGAGACACCCATGATGGGTTAACATCTAGATTAACCTTATGTAAATTGTGCCAATGTGTGCCATTCTGAGGTTCACTAAATATCTGGTAAGTGGGGACTCCCAGAGAGACCGCTCACCAATGACATGCTGATGTATTAAGATGAGTTTTCTGGGGTCCCACAACCTGTTTCACATCAGCGAGATGGTCTGAGAAGATTGGAACTCAGAAACCGGCCAGCACAAATCACACAAAACTTGTAAAACTGGATTCAGAATTGAACACTTTTAAACCTATTTCATGTTAAATGCTTAGAGCGGGATTCTCCCATTGTCCCATCTCTAAATATTATAACTCGAGATTTACACACAACAATTGGATTGATTTTGCCTCAGTGGAAAGAATTTGCACCAGATGCAGATCCAGCAAGGTACTTATAAGTGTGTCCTGGTTCAGTTCATCCGTATAGCCATTGGAGGAGCCGTTGCTAAAAACCCTCTGTAAAATGCATGTAACATTCTGGACTGAGTGCAGTCTTCAAATAGACCGATCTGGCAAAATGCTGTGGCAGCAAATTGGTCAAACAGGCAAGTAAGAAACAATGCTCAACTCAATTACTTGAATGTCAGCTAGCTTGACAGCAAATTTCAAGGATCTTTTCTGCCACTTTTCAAGAACATCTAATATGGGAGCAGCTGGCAGCTGCAGCCAAAGAGGGGCATGGCAGAGAGGCAGAGAAGAACGTGTCACAATTTCACAGAGTTTAACCTACAAGCTGTCCTCAAGAAAGCTGATACCAGGAGGTGCACACTGCTGTGAGTCTATGGCAGCAGACATGCCAGAAATGTTAGTTGTAGCACCTGGATGGAGTGCCAGCTCCCTCATCCCAGGGCTGCAGACAATTTCCACAGGGGAGTGATTTAGTGACGGAAATGGCTTCTGTCCCATTTTTCCAGCCACAAAAAGTTGTTTGCCACATATGTGCACTGGTATTAAGCCAAAAATGGCTAACAGTAAAAAATACGCATCCTACATTGTTACTTCTTGGGAGAGAGCTCTTCAGCACACACGTATACAGCCAGAACTTTCCTGAGCAAGAGTGTTAAGAGTTACAACCAAACAGGAGCCAAGCAATATGAACAGGCTTTTGCCTGGCTGAAAATCAAACTGCAGCTACCAGTCTCAGCTGCTAACTGTGGTATAAATGCATAGTTACAGTGAATTCGCACTATAGGAAGCAAACTGAAAAAAACTCTCACTTATTTATGATGCCTCCTCCTAAAACCAAAACTCTGCTGATGCTATTGTGCCATGAAACCTATAGATCCAATCTGGTGATGCACAGAGGAACGTGTTTAAGTTTAAGAGCAATTGGAAACAAAATGGTATCGTTGACAAGACCTAACCTGGCCAAGATTTTTATTCCACTTCAGCTTATTTCCTCCTTAATTATTAAAACACCAGCGATAACCTTGCTCTACTTTAACCTATGGAACTCAAACTGAAGGAAAAGTTAGCATGGACGATGCACCTAATGAGCACATCTTTTGGACTGTGGGAGGAAACCAGAGCACCCACAGGAAACCCACGCAAACACAGGGAGAATGTACAAACTCCACACAGACAGTGACCCAAGCGGGGAATCAAACCTGGGTCCCTGGCGCTGTGAGGCAGCAGTGCAGATCCACCACTGTGCCACAATGCCATTCTTACCACTGTGTCACCATGCTGGCTTTGGTTGTTCACATTGTTTGGTTGTTTTCATCTGTATCTTGTGTCTCAAACCCAGAAGGTACTAAGATTCTGTGGATCAATTTGATATGGTGTATCCACTACGTACATCTTTACAATTGCAGCAAAGTAGAAACTACTCCACTGCTAAAAAAAAGTGTACATGTTCAGATTCGACGTTAGAAGACAAACAGGCAGTTCTTAACTTTTGGACAGCATTCATGCTCCTCCTAGTTGCAGAAAATATAAGCGGCATAAAAGTTTGAGGATCATTTTTGGAGGGGTAAGCAGCAATGGCCCTTTTATGGAATCATTGATGACAAAAGGAAATAGCCTCTTTATACAGAGAGTTGTTGTAATCAGGAATGCGTTGCCTGAAAGCGTGATGGAAGTAGATTTGATAATAACTTTCAAAAGGGAATTGGATAAATACTTGAAGGAGGGAAGAATTGCAAAGCTACGGGGAAAGAGTGGGGTGTGGAATGAATTGAATAGCTCTGCCCAAGAGCTGGCAAAAGTACAATGAGCCGAATGGTCTCCTTCTCTGCTCTATCATATATCTCTGTCATCCTATACATTTAAGAGATTGATTTTAATTTCTGGCAATGGTGGAAAACAAGGAGTAATACATCAACTGTTGACTCACCTAATTTTCCTTTCAATGACTTTAATAGAAAGAAAAGTCAAACATGGTGTTCAATGAGAAACCAATCCGCTAACTCCCTTTTATTCATCAAGCCAAATGTTAAAAATCAGTCCTCAAGAACCCAGTGCAATTACAGGCATTTCCTTGTGGCCATTTTTCACTTTGTCTCCCAGTCTCGTTCCCCAAATGCCTTTAAATTAAATTCAACCCGGGGCCAACAAAGTGGCATTTAATTGTTAGGGATTAAATGTAAATTCTTGGCACATTGCCACTTAACATTAAAAATTCTACGAGGTAAGAGTTAAATAGCCACTTAATTATAACAGGTAAACAATGCCTTCTACTTTGTGTTTGCAGTTGAGTAACTATGAAGCAGAAAGAACAGTATTTGAAGAAAAGATTTCCTCTGGTCACTGAGAGACCAATTTTCCAGTTCTCTCTAGCACGGAATGTGTAAACGGGGATGGGAAATTGGGCAGGGAATCATTTTTTTCCCATTCCAATTTGCGCTGCAGAGTCTTTCATTGGGATCTGAAGTGCGTGCTGTGGTGCAATCTCAGGAAATGTGTGAGCAATTCATTAAGTGGCTGAATATTTTTCAAATTGCTGGAAACCGTGTTTTTTTGAGTTTCTCACCAGGACTGTTTATGCATTGATTGAACCTGGGTCAATTGGGAGACACTAGGAAGGCGCATCCTGCCCTTTGAGAAATTGAACTGCTTTCATCTCAAATATGTATTGGAATTTTTCTGCTGGAGTTTTGCTTCTTTGTTGTGTGCTTTCTGCAAGTAAAAATCTTATTTACTCATGTCCTGGAGAAATATAAACATTGGAGGATTTTTTTTTGTGTTTGGTTACTTCCAGAAGAATCAAAAATAAATCCTAAAAGGATTTCCAACCATCTCACTGGTTCACAACAACCGCATGCTTGTCAAAAGTATTAACAGTCAGGAGTGTTCAATCCTCTGCTTACTGCAGCTTTAGGTAACATTTCCCCATCACTCCATTCTCTTTATTTCTTTCATGCTTCCTCCTAACTTCAGCTGTTTTTTTTTTGGCCCTGGATTAGTTAACTCAAGCTAGCCTGCTTCCTCCCACCCCACACTCCGGCTCCCAGTTTATCACTCACCATGTAGTCTGCAGTCTCCGCTTCCCGCCCAGTTGCAGTCTCAAGCCTTTACAAATCAAGTCCTGCAGCTCACCTCCAATCCCATGCAGTGTTGTTCAATACCTTTTGATTTCGATGTTGGTATTTGGTACAGATGGAGTAAGTCAGTAAAAAAACATTTGTGCATTTTGTACAGGAATACTGAAGGAGGAAATGGTGGCCGAAAGAAGGTGTTAATGGACAGAAGGAGAGCGAAACTGTCGGAGAAATAGATGCATTAGTCAGAGAGAGTGTGTAAGAATCTTACATGGAAAGCAAAATTGAAAGAGGAAGTACCAGAGTGATGGAGAACAGCAGGAATTCAGATAGAGATGAGAAGCACAGATATGTTGACATGTGATTTGCCAAATTCCAAATGATCTGGCAGCAACATCAAAATAACTGAAGATGAAGGATGAGGAAGGCAATTGTACACAGAATATCTGAGAAGCAGATCTATATACACATAGGCCCCAACATTAAAAGGAAGGTGGGAAGACATGGGAGGAGTTGGTATAAGGATGCAAAAACCAAAAAGATAGGGGTGTAAAGGGGAGGTCATTGAACTGTAGCCCAGTTCAATGGATGCCCAAGTCTACCATCTGAAATGCAAAAGAGCACTACTTTCTACTTTTGATCAATAAGAAACACTAAAGTATTTTGGCTGGGCCTGAATCTTCTAACCTGGATCCTTCACTGAATGGCTTTTGCCTTATGGAGGAATCATCACTTCCTCACCCCCTCCCCTCAGACAACTAGCTCAGGCCACAATCCCCATAACCATATGCATTTACTCTAACTAGCCCCCTTAGCATCAGGAGCTCTACTTAGGGTAAATGCGTAGGGTTATGGGGATAGGACCTGGGTGGGATTGTGGTCAGTGCAGACTCAGTGGGTCAACTGCTTCAGTATCTTCTGCATTGTAGGATTCTGTGATTTTATGATTCTAATATTGCAATCTGAGGTCTTCTTTACCATCAGACTTAATCTGCACATTTAAAACATGGCTCCACATCTTCCCAGGTTGTCTTGCAACTTGCCTTGGAAGCAAAAATTGATAAAGTTAACTGACACCCAGCATCTTAACTGCTGCCCCTGCTCAGTTTCTGCTCAACGGGTATTAAAATTAGGCCTTATTTACAAGAGGGAGAAAGAGACAGTTACTTCATTGTTCAAATTTAACAAATGCAAATTGGGCCATTATCAAGGGTCCCACAAATGCAGGCAGAGGCCAAACATTTGATATTCTCTCATGGCATGTGAACATCAGTTTCATGGCCGGCATTTATTGCCCATCCCAAATTGTCCTTCAAAAGGTGATGGTGAGTCCCATCCCAATGGGGGTTTGATGAATTACATTGATGGGGCTTTAAAAATGGTGGGCAGGACATGATTATGGGATTCCTGCCTCCATTCCTGTTGTCTACAATTTTGAGACACTGGAAAGGTTGTGAGACCACATCCAGCTGTCACTCAGTTGCTGGCTCCATTGTAGATGTAGGTAATTCAGACATTGCACAATTTTCAAGAAGTAGGGCCAGCTTTATAAGGAAACCTTAGTCACACCAACACAGAATTTGTAACCCATGGCAGAACCATGGTTTTGAGTCATGAACCATTGGGTAGGTAAGTTCAAAATAAATTGCCAATTTCATGACATATTAAAATGCTACATAATAGGTGTAGCTGTTTTTAATACTGGAATAATGCTTTGTTTTGAAAAGGCAATTGATGATTAATCAAAGAACGTTGTGTAAATGGAAAAGTCTTCAAATAGATTAAGGTACATTATCCATTGGATTGAACATGACAAATTCAGATTTGACTTTGAGAATTGTCTCTTTGCTTTCAAATTTTCCTTGAAGTTCAACTCAGCCATCTTTTAGGCTGTTTCAAATGTTTAACAGATAACTGTATTCCATGGCTACAATGTTTGCAGCACTGGAGTTTTTTGTTGACAAAGATTTTTAATGATATCTTATTACGAATGCTTGACTGAGTTCCAAACCCACGAATGAATTCTGCTCAGCAGCCCTTGTTGTCACAACTGTGCCTGTATGGTTATTTTGGCAGATTTATGAGATATTAAAAAGGTTTTGTTTCTTTGGGTGAATTTCCAAATACTGTTTGTTTAGTTTGACAGATATATGACTCTCAAACATCTTCCAATGTTATTACAGAGCTTGTGAGTTCTATTTATAGTTTATTGGGTGAGCGGATAAGGGAACATGGGTGGGCAAGGTGGGTAAGTGGGTATTGTAGAAGGGCATATGGAAATATGAGATGAGGTGGGTTGGGGAATGAGGTGTGAAGTGTGTATGGAGGGTCAAAGGTGGCAAATGGGAATATGTGGCGTGAGGAAAGGTGAGGGAGGTATTGCAATATGAGAGTAAGAGGGAATAAGAAGTTATGAAAGGATAAGGAAATTGGGGGTACAGGTTGTGAGGCAGGTGAGGGAGAATGAGATGGGTAGAGAGGTGAAGTTAAGGGTTCCCACACTCATTTTACAAACTGGGCTGATATTTCAAGTCCAGCCACTTTGGCAAGACCTGCCTCTGTCTCCACCTCACGGTATTATTGGTCAGGATTAATCATGAGGTGACATAGTCACTGCAAAATCTGCTTCTGTTGTTACAGCATTTATGTAGTTGGTTCCATTCAGTTCCTGGTCAACGGTGACCTAAGGGTGTTTACTGTGGGTGATTCAGTAATGATAATGAATTTGAATGTCAAGGAGAGTTATGGCTTGATATTCTCTTGGTGTGGGTGGCAGTTGTCTGGCACTTGTGTGGCATGAATATATAGCCGGAGTTTTCCGACTGTTCACACCAGCAGGATTTTCCCATCCTGCTGAAGTGCACAAAGATTTGGCTTGTCGCCAAAGCAGAAAGCTTTTTCCCTTGATTCCCACTGACAAAATTTACTAGGTATTGTATTGTTATTTATTTGTAAGGAAGTAGAAACTGATTCATGTAAGAATGTACATCCTGGGTGCCACATGTACTGCAGTCACATGCAGAGCAACAATGTATCAGGCCACAAGGAGGACTGCAAGAAATACAGTCAATGCAACTCCAGCATTTTGAACCTAATAAAGTGATTCTTTCTAACCTTGGGGAATGAGAAGATATAACACCATGAGTAGGATTTTGTATCCTCGCTTGCCCCAAAAACCGTAAAATCCCACCCGAGGTCAACGGGCCTTCCCATTGTCCGCTCCAATTCTTGTGGTGGGCAGGGCAGTAAAATTCCAGCCAATGGCTCCATCAAATGCTGCCTTAATGTCAAGGGAAGCTATTCCCACCTTGCCTCTGCAATTCAGCTCTTTTGTCCATGGTTAGACCAAGGTTGGAGCTCAGTAGACCCAACAGAACTCAAACTGATGAGTAATAACATTCCAAGGTCAAGACCTGATAACATCATCAACACTACAACTTAAAATCAACTGTGAGAGCTTTTGTTTCTAAGCTGTGAGCTGCCTCACAACCAGTCCACAGGAGAAAATGAGAGTGCTAACAACCGGCTTGTTATATCTGTGCCTCCTCCCCCACCATTCCCTTTCCCCACCCTGGATCAGACCCTTTTGCCTTTTCTCCATTAGATCTCCAACACCATGGACCTGCTGCCATGCCGCAACTTAATGGTGGCCCAGAGCTCCCATTAGTAATCACTGCTGGGGATCATCCTGTTTGTTCTCCTTCTTCATGACCCGGCTGTCAATTTCATTGGGGGTCAGTTTGGTGTCTGCATCAAGTGATTTGTATTAGTCCTTGCTGTTAAGATGACTATGTTGTATAAGATCACGTGATGTGTGCTTGGCAGTATTAAAAAATAATTCCTGCAATTGGTCCTAAACCTTGTTTCCACTTCCAATAATAATTTTCTCAGCAGTGAGCAGCAGAGCGGCAGGAGATGCAAGTGTCTGAACCATGCAAATGTGTTAGCAATTCTATAATGAATGCGCAAAGATATTTTAAGCATTTGCACTGAATTTCAGTTTAGGATCAATGTGCTTGATGTAACACTTCATTCACTTACCCAGACCAAGTTTAATATCTCAAATTATTATGTAAAACAGGATGATTTTGGTTAGGTGTGTCAATATTCTGCATTTATTCTTCGACCTAGCTTTCAACATTTATGGAAGTGAAAGTAATTTGATGCCGGCTGCTCAGCAGTTGACACTGGTATGGAATGGATCAGAAAATTAATTAAATGAAGATGTTTAATTTCTTTTACACTGCAGACTGTCGCTCACTAATCTGATTTCAAAAAATCTGACAATCTCTTGACAATCCTAAAATATTGTTTCCTTTCTGACTATGATGCTGATTCCCTTCCTTCAATTCACATTAACAGGTTGTCTTTCCCTGTGCAAGCTTTCACTCAATGTTTGTTTTTACCTTCAGCTTAACTCAGTTGGTAGTGCTGTCATGTCTTAGTCGCAGGGTGGGATGGTGGCACAGTGGTAAGTGCTGCTGCCTAACAGTGCTAGGGACTCGGGTTTGATTCCCGGTTTGGGTCATTGTTTGTGTGGAGTCTGCACGTTCTCCCTGTGACTGCATTGGTTTGCTCCAGTTTCCTCCCACAGTCTGAAAGATGTGCTGGTTAGGTGCATCGGCAATGCTAAATTCTCCCTCAGTGTACCCGAACAGGCGCCGGGCTGTGGTGACTCGGGGATTTTCACAGTAACTCCATCACAGTGTTAGTCTAAGCTGACTTGTGACAGTGATAAATAAATTAAACAGTAGTATTGCTCAAAGCTTCACAATTGATTTGAGCATGGAGCTGAGCTAGTATTTCAATGAGGGGTGGCTGCAGTGTTAGAGGTACTGCCATTTGGCTGAAATGTGAAACCAGGGTCCTGCCTGGCTGTTCTGATGGGTGTAAAAGATCCTGTAGCACAATATTGCAGAACAAAGCTTTCTCCTGATAAGTGTGCCAACCTATTTCCTTCTCAGCCAGCATTGCCAACATACAGACTGGGGTAAATTTTTAACTTGCCACCAGAGCATAAATATTATCTCAACAAATAGCCCGCACACTATGAAACCACCAAATGTTCATTCCCATTCTTTGGCTGTCTGTGGTCCTTTGTTTGTAAATTGGCAAAAGCTTTGCATAAAAAACAACTGTGACTGCATTGCAAATATAATTCATTCGGTGTAAAATCCTGAGGATGTGACAAAGTGTGGTAAAATGCAAATTCTTTCTTCTTCCCCATATATCCCAGTCTCTCTTGCTTCAGCAATGTCTTCTATTTTCATTTCTTCTAGGTTAGTTCTAATGCTGGTGCATATCAAAATGTGTATTTTTTGTTTTACTGTGTTATTGTGATATATTGAGCATTATGCAAGATGTGGCCATATAGCAATATATTTTAAATAAATTATTTACAGGCACAAAGGAATAGCTCACTAATGTTTACTTGTTATCACGTCAAATCATTGGAACAATCCGTGCTTCAAGGCAGCTTTGTCTGTCCACATTTATTTTATGGGGAGTGGATCATTCCATATGTATCACACTATTTTCAACTGACAACTGGGTGTTTAGATGGAGAGGCTGACAAATAAATTGCACAGTGTCTGCTTAATATTTGTGGCATATCGTCTGCAGCATTTGAAACTGCTGGCTGGATGCCTGAAGCTGTCAACCATAATAATAGCTGTAAAGACCATTGACGGGTAATGCTGCTGAGCTGCAATGTATAGTTTAAGGACAATACAAGCCCTTTAAACTCCTATTTTCTCCTGGCAATTATCTGTTGTACAGTCACTACAATGGTTCGAGATCAAATTCAATACCTCATGGCTTAAGCCTGGAAATAATATTTTAAAAAAAATACTTTGGTACAAAGATATGGATGATGTTTATTTTCATGAATTATGTACTGTTGCAGCCTTAATGAAATGTTAATGTGAGTGGCACAGCGATTAACACTGCTGCCTCACAGCGCCAGGGACCCGGGTTCGATTCCTGGCTTGGGTCCCTCTGTGCAGACTCTGCACGTTCTCCCTGTGTCTGCGTGGGTTTCCTCCAAGTACAAAGATGTGCAGGTTAGGTGCATTGACCATGCTAAATTCTCCCCCAGTGTATCCAAGCAGGCGTCCAAGTGTGGCGATTAGGGAATTTTCAAAGTAGCTTCATTGCAGTGTTAATGTAAGCCAACTTGTAACTAATGAACTTTTACTTTATGAAATTTGTTAACTCACTTTTGCATACATTGCAACACCTCTGCCTTTCAAAAGGAGGTGCATTTTTGTAAAGTAAAGTTCATTTATTAGTCACAGGTAAGGCTTACATTGACACTGCAATGAAGTTACTGTGAAATTCCCCTGGTTGCCACCATCCTGTTCAGGTCCATGTACCTAACCAGCATATCTTTCAGAATGTGGGAGGAAACTGCAGCACCCAGAGGAAACCACTCAGAATGGGGAGAACATGCAAATTCCACACAGACAATGACACAAGCCAGGAATCGAACCTGGGCTCCTGGCGCTATGAGGTGGCAGTACTAACCACTGTGCCACTCTGGAGGGACACTGGAGGAAATAAATTCAAACATTCAACAAATAGTAAATTATGTTTGTCACAAGGTGTGCATTGCTTGCTTCACTCCTTTAGAGACTAAAGTTTTGTCATTCATTCTAATGACCAGAGTTAAGCAACCTCAGTAAATCTCAGCTAATCTTCAGACTCAATCTTCCAATCTGCACAGTAAAGAAAGGTTCTTTAGTGGAAGCAGAAACTCTATATTTGTATCTTCTTTTGACTGCACGATCAACAGTTCTGCTATAATTGATTTTATGATCAGCATTAACATTAAAGAACTATATTGTATGTGATAGACAGGAAGGGGATTAATTTAAACAGCCCTGATTTCTCCTCTCACTACCATGCCCTAAACAAAAGGATATTTTGATTTTTAATTTCCTACTTTATGATTATTTTCCCCAAGCCTTCAGTTCTGGAATAATCCAATCTTCTATTAATAGTTCCATAGTAATTAGATAAGCTACATTAAGAGGGTAGTTTATTTTACACAAACAAAATGTGAAAAGGTGTTTCACAATGTCCACCCCTTTTGTATTCACACAATAACAGAAGGATAAGGGAAAGGCAAGGGTTCAGGGTGAAGACCACGATAAAAATAAAAATTATGGTTTCATGTGAGCCCAGAGTCCAGGAAGTCCATATCCAACGGCAGTTCTTTCACAGAATTCCTGGTGTGGGTCCAAGGAACTCCTTTGCAGGTTGAGTCGAGTGAAAATTCAGCAAAAGTATTCTTGTATCCTGGAAATTAGTTCTCTCTGTAGGCAAAACACATGGCCCCATTTTGGTTTAGAAAATATTTACTTTATTCTCATCTCCTATTCTGTTCACTCTCGGCCAGACCTTTGTTAGGGTTTAATTCCTCATATTGTCCCCAAATATACCATTTAGGCCACCAAGGGAGGCCAAAGGCAAGGGGCGGGGTGTGCCTCTTGGGCAGAGCCGGTCTAGCAGTGCCAGCCTGGCACCTTGGCACTGCCCACTGTCAGTACCAGGACTATGGGGGCAGGGCCTCAAAGGGGTATAGGGGCAAAGCCTATGGAGGTATAGCCTGAAGGGGTTTTGGGGATGGGGCCTATAGGGAGACCTGGAGTGGGTATAACATATGGGCGTGGGACCCACAGTGCACTCTGCCTGCAATTGATTAGCATGGGAAGGCTGTTGCATAGTCTGGATGTGATCATGGAGGAGGGCTGCTGCTGCTCTGTATCATGATTAGTGGCGGGGTGGGGGGCGTGATCTGTCTGGGTGGTGGGCACTAGATGCCCATGCATTCTGGGGCTTGCGATTGGCCACAGGCCCTGTGATTGCAGGGGTGGGGGGAGCCGGTTGAGACTGCCTGCATCAGCAGAGGCCTGACAGCTCTTTCTGTCTGTCAGACCCCTGCAGTTGTTATTGAGCATGTGCAGAATCAGAGGTCAGATCAAAGATCAAAGAAGTGGTAGTTTTTTCTACTGGCTGGCCTACAGCAGCCAGAAACGATCTAGACCACCATTTCAGTGGCTAAGTGCATAAGATTGGGTGTGAAAACTCACACAAAAATATGGTTCAGGAATTCTCCTATTTTCACGCTAGCTGGACACATAAAATCACTCTCATAAACTTCCGTCCTGTATCATTTTCTTGATGGGAGAAGGTGGAAGAGAGTATGTCCGGGGTACATGACTATCCTGGTTGCTTTTCCGAATCAGCGGGAAATGTAGACAGAGTCAATAAATGGGAGGCTGGTATGTGTAATGAATTGGGCTACGTTCACAGCCCTTTGTAATTTCTTGCAGTCTTGGTCAGAGCAAGAACCATAGCAAGCTGAAACATTTCTGGAAAGTATGTCCTTTATAAGGTGCATCTGTAAAAATTGGTGAGACCTATAGTGGACATGCCAAATTTTTTTAGCCGCCTAAGAGAGTAGAGGCACCAGTGGTCTTTCTTAACTATAGTGTCAATGTTGAGAGACCAGAGCAGGTTGTTGGTGATCTGGACACCAATAAACTTGAAGCTTACAACCATTTTCAATTCATCACCGCTGATGTCCTCCACGATGCTTCCTTATATATCTACATCACCCAGGCTACTTAATAATTTTTTTAGTGGACAAATAGCTGGACTTTTAAAATGGCCAGTGCTGAACATTTGATGATAGTTCAGGACATTCCTCAACAGTTTAAACATGGAGAAAGGATAACACTTCAAACCTCTGAAATTTAACACTCCTTGCATTCTATAAACATTCCAGCCAAGCCAACACAATAGATTAACTGATGAAACACTTGTGGCGGCCAGCTATGGACAAAGGCAGAGCTATTTGTGACTCCTCATCTGCAATATTATGATAATAGTCTGACAGTTATCTGCTCAGAACACCTGGGTTTAACAAGGGGACTTGTTAGCTGAATAACACAACTCAAACCCATCCTTTCACACGACCAAAACTTGAACTGTTTGAATTTCCTTTAGCTATACAGCTTTTGAGTTGTATCTTTAGTTACGGCTTAACCTCAGCTTAACCTCTGAAGAGAACCGGACTCCAAGTTGATCAGCTTGCCTTTGACCGCTAACTCTCTCCAAAGTCTGACCTCCAGAATAGAAAAAAACTACAGCACAATACAGGCCCTTCGGCCCACAAAGTTGTGCCAAACATGTCCCTACTTTAGAGATTACAAGGCTATAGAAACATGGAAAAACTACATGAAACATAAAAAAAGTAGATGCTTCTGATGTGTCTAACCTATGTTGTCAGTGAGATTCCAGTACTGTGCAATATGATAAAATAAATGAGATTCTAGACTGAAAGTCACATTCTGTTAAGGAAACAGTTGTCAAATGGGACTGTTATTGTTATATACTTAAGTAACTGCCAGATTGCTTTAAGAGCAGGTCATATGATTTGATGGTGATGTCACTGGGATGCTTCAGAGGCTCCTGCTTTTGGTTTCAGTTTGTATTCTGTACAGGGCAAAGGTGCCTAGAGTAACTCTGTTGTTGTTTGTTTGAATCTACAGGGGGAATTTTCCTATCCTGCCTGCCTTGTGAATCATAGTGGGTGGAAGGGTGGACTACGCAAAGGTTCATTGACCTCGGGCTGGATTTTCTGGCTTTGGGGCAAGCGTGGCTGTAAAATCCTGCCCCATGTCTTTTCCTTTTGTTTAAAAACTACAACACCTAAAATAGTTAGGACATTATAATTACAGATTACATTATTGAGTTGAGTGAACATTCTCACCATTGAGTGTGGCAGGAACATGGAAATGAATCTTAGAGACACTTTCATAGGAGGCTCAAAGAACAAGAAAATTTACCTTTTGAATGAAGGCAATGAGTTGATGTGAATGGAGCACTGCAATATTTGATTTGATTTGATTTATTATTGACACATGTGAAAAGTATTGTTTCTTGTGCACTATACAAAGCGTACCGTACATGAAGAAGGAAACGACAGATTGCAGAATGTCATAGAACGAGTGTAAAAGATAGAATTAGAAGGTATACTGGGTACAGCTGGCAAGAAGTCGCCTTGCGCCGGCACCAACTTAAAAACAAAATAAGGCTACAGCCACTGAAATGGCAGAAAGAGATAGCTGTAAACTGCAAAGGAGTTCTTTCACTGAGCCAGAAGGGGAAGCTCACTAGATTCCAGTGGGATCCAGGCCACAGCATTCAGATTCACAATCTCAGAGTCAGGAATTTAGAAGCAGAGAAGCCACCAACTATTTAAATGCCCCTTTTCCAATCAAAGTGGTGCTTGTGGGAAGGTCAATCATGTCCTGGTGTCATATAGGGGAATAGTAAACAGTAAAGCTCCAGATCACAGCCAAGCAGCAGGACAATGTCATGTGACTATGAAGTGAGTTGAGGAGCCTGTAATTTTGTGAATGTGAATGTGGTGGATATGGATACAGAAGTCAATGTTACTGAGCAGGAAGTTG
Source organism: Carcharhinus amblyrhynchos (assembly GCF_965287045.1). Classification (NCBI taxonomy): domain Eukaryota; kingdom Metazoa; phylum Chordata; class Chondrichthyes; order Carcharhiniformes; family Carcharhinidae; genus Carcharhinus; species Carcharhinus amblyrhynchos. Next base: position 49,594,899 of record NC_137336.1, read on the forward strand.
AAGCATTATATTCAGTCGGAGAACAAAAAATACAGCACAGATGTGAGTAATGAGTAATAGGGCTGAAGGTGTAATTTGAGCAGCCACAGTAGAAATGAACATTAGAGATTCATAACTTACTTTTATGCTTGATACAGCTGCATTAGTATCGCTTATCTCTGAAAGAGAATGGAAGAAGTTCTAAAGTCACATTCCCCTGCACAAAACTGGTATGAAACTGACTAGACATTCCAACAGTAATGGTCCAGTGTTTGGTCAAGTTGGCATTAGAGTGGAATATGATAATACTTTCTGTTATTTGCCCTTGGTAGTGATCGGAACAACAAGTCTCCCTGATGAGAAGGGGAAGCTCACTAGATTCCAGTGGAATTAAATGATTTAAGAAGGTACAGTTCAACTATGCTTTTTGCAGCAGGGATTAATAGGAGGAACTCTGACTTTAAAAGCAAGTGCAAAGTGAGCACACAATGGTCTTTGAGCAAGGAGGTTTGAATGATAAAATTAGGCATCACAAGGCCAAAGTCATGACTACGAAAAACATGCAGCCAACACTTTGCAAGTCTAGACAAGTGTAAATGTACAGTTTGAAGCAGTAAGTAAAGAGCTGAATAGATTTAAGGGAACAGGGACAATTACGAAGGTGAAGAGCAGTGAATGGGATGCACCAGTTGTGACTGTTTGAAAAGCAGGTGTGTCCATCCAGATTTGTGAAGATTGTGGGGGCAATTTTCCCCCCAAAAAAACAAAGTGCCCAACGGGCAGGAATACGAGAGCTTTTGTCGCTTGTTTTTTCGGTGAGCTCGGTTGAATCAGGGGATATACACTGGTGGAGGAGGAGGCCGGAGCCTAATCCCACTCAAAAGGTTGGCATTGGACTACAGAGGGGGCTAGTGCACATGCACCAATCTCCCAGTATTTGAAGATCTGTTGACAAATACTTCCCACATTGCCCTCCGAATCCCCAGTGGCCATCCTCTGAGCACCAGCCCCACCAGCAGCCTTCTCCCACCCCCATGAAGAGTTCCTCCGTTCCCTACCGTCCTACTGCACCTCCCCCAACCCTGGTCTCACTCCACCCCATCTGGCCAAGCCTCCCTCAGGCCCTGCCCCCTTGGCACTGCCTAGTGCCAGGGCGTCTGGTGGGCACTGCCACTGTGCCAGGCTGGCATTGCCCAAGAAGCATCCCCATCCCTGCCCCCAACCTCTTGGGGGCCTCAATGGCCTGTGGTCCCACCAGCAAGTTCATCATGCTTTGCTGTTGGTGGGGACATGATCATTGGTGACGTGGACCCACACTGGCGGGGTCAGAAACTTTAGTGAAGCCGGAAGATTGAGTCATGGGCACACTAAAGGGGTAGAAATTCTGATTTGGTAATCAGCCATGCGCTGTTCCCCAGTGTGAGACTGATTACACTGTAAAAAATGTAACAGGAAGATCACAACCAGCCATACACTGATTGTGAATTCCTCTTTTCACCCCGGATAAATTTCCTGGCCCACTGCACTACTCAGTGCACACCCGATAAGCGGTGATCATGAATGGTATTTACTTACCGATTATCAGTGAAGATATGTTTTCTAATTTAGAAAATGTGAAGGTATTCAGAAAACGAGATCAGACAAATGTACACTGGCAAATTACAATTAATTGATAAGAACAAAGCATTGCTTACCATTCATAAACACATTGTACTAGTTGGCATGTCTACTGCTCCTTCAATGTTTCAGAGAGTCATGACTCGGGTACTAAGTGAAATGATTGGAGTGTGTTGCATTAGGTGACATTCTAATTAACAGCAAGATATAAATCACATTCTATGAACAAAGTCCCAAATTGACTTAACTTCAAGACTAAAAAAAAGTGTTATTTCATCAATTCAGCTGTAACATACCCTGGGTCACCAAGTATATGGTGAAGGTATCCACCCACCACAGGAGAAGGTTGAAGGCAATTTGGAAACAAAGAGACTAGAGAACAAAGAAAAACATTATTGTAGATTATTCTATGTTCAGAAAGCATTTGAAGAAGTGAAGTGTCGAGTGGTAATGCTGTTTGGCCCACTATAACTGCAAAAAATAATTGGTTTTAGCATGCAATGCCTCACCATAGGGGTTAGGTATAGTGTTACTCACACGATGGAAGACAGTGTGGAGAAGCCTGCAGCACATGTTTCACATATTTTAACAACGTCAGAGAAAAATTACTCACAAGTTGAGAATGAGGCATTAGCCTCAAATATGGTTTTACAAGACTCCACAAATACCTGTCCAGTAGCAAATTTAATTTGACCATCAAACTGTTATGATCATTAACAGAAACAGAAAATGCTGGAAAATCTCAGCAGATCTGATAGCACCTGTGGAGAGAGAATAGAAACAATGCTTTGAGTCTGGATGACCCTTTGCCAAATATTTTTGGTTCATAGAAGGGGCTACCATCCTGAGCAGCTGCTGGGCTTCAGAGATGGGTGTTGAATGTGCTTCCTATCAATACAATGTTAGATATCATAAGTCAGCAGCTCATGCTAATGCAGATATTCGTTCAAGACTTGCAACGCAGAGTGATTCTTTCTTAACCACTGCATTACTTATGGATTAATTTACATACACAAATGACAGGCCAACATCTGCTGAAGAAATTAGTGAAGAACTTGGTGCTTAGCAAAGTGCTGTTAAATTCTGCTCTGTGTTCAAACATGCTGCTAGGACAACGTTTAGCTTGTTTAGATCTGATGGCAATAGCAAAGTACGCAAAAAGTAAGACAAAATGAAATCATGAAACTAGAGAGTTCAATGCTGAAGATTACGGTGAAAACCCATGGGTCAGTGAGGGGAAGTATGTAACTGGGATTGTTGTAAAGGGACTAGATATATTTAGAAACCTAATGAAGATTTGAGTCAGATTGTCAGTTTAAGTTTATTTATTCGTATCACAAGTAGGCTTACATTAACACTGCAATGAAGTTACTGTGAAAATTCCCTAGTCACCACACTGCAGCGTTTGTTTTAATGCACTGTGGGAGAATTTAGCATGGCCAATGCACCTAACCAGCATGTCTTTTGAACTGTGGGAGGAAATCAGAGCACCTGGAGGAAATACACACAGACGTGGGGAGAATGTGCAGACTCCGCATAGTAACTCAAATTGTGGTCCCTGGTGCTGTGAGGCAGTAATGCTAACCACTGTACCACATTCAGTGTTATGTAGATTATTCACTTGAATGAGAAAATCTGACAAAAGGAGAGCGTGATAACCCTCCAACAGACCAAATTCCTTTTTAAAGTTTAAAGTTTATTTTTTAATCACAGATAGACTTGCATTAACATTGCAATGAAGTTGCTGTGAAAATACTCTAGTCGCCACAGTCTGGCACCTGTCCGGGTACACTGAGGGAGAATTTGGCATCGCCATTTCTCCTAACTAGCATGTCTTTCAGACTGTGGGAGGAAACCAGAGCACCCGGAGGAAACCCACCCAGACAGGGCGAGGATGTGCAAACTCTGCACAGACAGTGACCCAAGCTGGAAATTGAACCCGGGGCCCTGGCGCTGTGAGGCAACAGTACTAACCACTGTGCCACCATGCCATCCCTTACTGTCCAAAGTGAAAGTCAGAAAGAAAGTGAAAGTCACAAAGAAACTGAAAATTTCACCATAACCAAGATTCCATTGGGAGAGCAAAGTGAATTCAACTCTTTGATGGAGATTAATCAAACAACGTCACAGTTCTAACCATTAAATGGAGTTTGTTGCCAAAATCAATGTCCCAGTTGATAAACTAAGAGATGTTAAAATAGCAAAATCAAGCTCTTGGAAATTGATCCTAACAGAAAGAGAAAGACACCAGATAGTTAACTGAAAGTATGTAAGAAGGAAGAAGTAAAAAGTTCTTTTCATTATTTCGTGTCAAATTGTAGCATTTTTGTGAAATGCATACTAATGTTAAGGAAACCAATTTTTTTCATGTGATATACTCTGGTAATAACTGTTGCAATAAGAGGTATATTCACCTTTAAGCATATTATAAGTTGCTGTCAATCACGACCAGCTCAACAGGATGTGATGTATTAGTCCCCTGATTGCATTGTCTCTGAGTTAACATTGCATATATATATAGACCAATTTTCTAAGAAAGACTCACACTATTGTCTCCCCAATCTTTGTCATGTAATTAGCATGTTTACATCAAGCAGAAGAATGCAACATGGTGGCAGCATGGCTTCAAAAGATTTGACAGAAGGACATAAGACTTAAACCTTCACATGCAACAGAAGGAAATAATTGGTGTGAAAGTGAATTAATTATTAAGGACTCATTATGTGTATGTAATTTTACTGTGTACATAACACTGAATCCTGCACTCTGTACCTTTGTTTAGAAATTGCATCCTGCTCCAACTGGTAGACATCAGGTCTTGGTAAGATTGTTCAAATTTGGGCAGTGAAGTCTATCTGTTACAAAGTTTAAACAGAAATTAAATAGCTGACTCTTGCAAATTTAACTTTAAATAGAACGCATCAACAGGAGAGGTTCCATTACTGATGCTTACAGAAGGTCGGGGAAGATTAAAATACTGCTGAATGGGTTAGGAAGAAAAAAATCCATCTAGCAACACCCTCCAGCAGCCCAAAGAGGCCTATACAAAAGCCTTTTTCGCTGGTTAATTTTACTTCTGAAACCTGCAGTACAAATTTATGCCTAAAATCACTGTTTTGTGGGCAGAGCTTTAGGAGGCCTGGGAAAAATCAGTAAGAGCTCACCAGTCCTACCGCTGCAGTCAAGCAACAACTAATGACCAGCTAAAGCATTGGCCACTAAAGATACTAAAATTCAGATTAAATTAAGCCTAAAAGAACTGTTAAAACAACTTGAATGATTGTCAACAGTTCCAGGTGGCACTGAAAATCCTGCAGAAAACTAAAGTGTGACTACAAAATCTACAAAACTCAAACAGAAAGCAGTGAACCTGCTATCTGAGTCTGCTTTGTTCCAACAACGTGTCAAGCTGTGATTTCTGGACCTCAGTATTTCCAAATCAGATAAAGAAGCTCTTCAAATTAAAATTGCTCATGTCAACGAAGGTTTCCACAGGCTGAATACAAAATGTCTGTCCACCAACCACCTGGTAGGTCAACATTCAAAGATCCATTATGAACGAAGCTCAACTTCAGAATATTTCATCTGGAATTTATTTCTTTCAAGCAACTATGACAGAGACTATTCATCAGTTTGTAAGTAGGCGCAGGGACAAAGGGGCTGAATTTTACATGTCCCCCGCATGCTTGTTTCCTACATGGAGTGGGGGGAACAAGCTGGTCCACTTCTTTCCACCTTCCCGCCCGCTTAGCTCCATAGGTGGATTCCGCAGCCTGGCACTATGGCCCCATTTTACCAAAAATTTATGCCCATTTTCGAGCGCAAAATTGCGATAAAATTGGGCGTCAGGCCTTTAACGTGATCTGCACCCAAATCCGAGCAGTTTGTGGCTTTACCGGCATCCGAATCGGGGGGCGGCCCGATGATTTAACTGCATTAGCATGCATTTAAATTGATTTAATGAACCGTGCGCCCAACTCTCCCACTAAATCCCACTTTACCTTCTTTGAGTCCGTTCTGGATCAGTGCTGCAAGCGACCTGCAAAATAAGAATCCGAAGCCGAGTTTTATTTTGCAGGGGAACCTCCGAAGCAGCTTCAGAGCCTGCAATGGCTCTCTGATCCAGGTCATCCACTGGGGGGGGTGGGGGGAGGCAGGTCAGAGCATCCTCCTCAGGTTGGGGGGGGCGGGGAGCTGGGGCAGAGGGCCGATTGTTGTCTGGTGGTGGGGGGACGCCCGATCGCTCACTGATGGGGGGGTGGGGCGGGATCGCCTGCAGAGTGGCAGCGGACACTCTTGCTCCCCCTCCCTCCCCACTGATCGTCCACAGAGTGGCAGCAGACCCCCCTGCCCCCTGACCAGAGATCCATCCACCCCACCCCCCCAACCAGAAATCCATCTGCCACCCCCACCCCCACATCAGTGAGCAATTGGGCCTCCGTCCCACCACCAGACAATGACCAGTCCTCTTGCTCCACCAGAGATATATCTGACCCATCTCCTCCTCCTGCCACCCACCACTCCCCTCAGAGGATGCTCTGACCCTTGCCTCCCCCGAAAACGATGCTCTGACCCACCCCACTCCCCGAGGATGATCTGTGTCAGACAGCCACTGTCTCTGTATTTTTTATCTTTCCCACCCAGGCACGCTTTTTCACAATTTTTTCTAACTGTGCACGCACAGTTCAGGGCATCGATCGTTTCGGGCGTGCTAAGCCCTGCCCACATCACAGATTGGACCGGAGCCTGCAAGAAGCATATGGGCTCGCTGCAAAGAGGATTCCGGGCTCGGATCTGTGTTACGCTCGGATCCAGCCCTTAGACTCCAAATGGTAAAATCAGGCCCTATATTTAAATAAATAATTAAAGGTTAATTAGGATTGTTATCAAGCCATTGCCCCTGATATTACAGTCCCACCCATAAAGTGTTTGGAGTGGACAGTTGGATGGGACAGGTAGCCCAATTTTAAGGGGTTAGAAGCGGGGCGGGGGGGGCGGGGTGGGTTGCTGCCCTTTGCCAATCCATAGAATCCCTACGGTGCAGAAAGAGGCCAACTGGCCCATTCAGACTGCACCAGCTCTCCGAAAGAGCACCTTATCCACATCCAGCTCCCCCACCTCACCCCCCATTGTCCCTCCCACCCTATCCCCATAACACCACGCATTTATCATGACTAATCCATCTAACCTGCTCATCTTTGTACACTAAGGGGCAATTTAGCGTGGCCAATCCACCTAACCTGCGCATCTTTGGACTGTGGGAGGAAGCCAGAGCACTCGGATGAAACCCACACAGACATGGGGAGAATGTGCAAACTCATACAAACAACCACCTGAAACCCCAATTGAACCCGTTCCACAGGATTGTGAGAAACAGTGCTAACCACTATGCCATCATGCTATCCATAATCATGCAGTCCTTCCCCTTAGGTTGAATCCTCACTTCCTTCCTACATGCTCCTTCCATTTCTTCCCCCCAAGCCCCTCTCCCTAACCTACCAAAACTTTCCTGGATGCAGGCCCTGGATTTACCTGCTCCAGGCGTCCATTATCATCTTCATCTGTAATCCCAGCAGTTCCTACTGATGCCTTCCTGGCTCTGCTGGAACTGATAGACAGATAGACGGTGGGACTTCTGCCCCAATTAGTCTATCCTGCGGCACTGGAACATGTCAGCTCCCCCAACAGGCTAAGTGACACAATTTAACCTGAATATGTATACCCATTCCAAACATATACACTTCATTATACTGTGGAATGAATGGAATAGTATCACCTCCACAATCATCACTTGCCAATACTTCCGGGAGTATATGACGCAGTACTCAAAAATCCAGGATAAACGGAAGATGCCCAAGATTGGCAGACAGGAAACAAATTTATCAACCTGACCGCTGGGTAGAAGATTTAGTGTATAATACCCAATTGATGACACATGGGGTCGGATTTTCTGGCCATGCTCACCCCAGAGTTGGAAATTCCCACCCATGGTCAACGGACCTTTGCATGGTTCGCCCCCGCCCTCTACGATTTCTGTGGCATGCGGGGTGAGTAAATTCTGTCCATGGAGTCCTGCAGAAATCACCCACATGTGCCCAAAGCCAAGATTGTACCAGGGATGAATACCTAATGGCGGGACAGTGCAACAAGACAGTTGTCAAATTACAATAAGATCACGACCAGCAACAATGAACTACAATATTGTGAACAGAACACAACCTATGATACAATATACACAAAGTATCCCTAACCAGCATTCTGAAGAGGTGCTGCAACCCCTAGCAAAGATCATCTTAATTAAGTTTGGAAGGATAAGCGAACCGTTGGATATGGTTCAGAGGCATTTAAACTTATAGCTTTGGTCCAATATTGCACTCAGACAGAATGTTAATTTATTTTGCAATTATGTAAATTGTTTGATTCTGTAAAAGTAAATCTGTATTTGGATAAAAAAGGGGCATTGTAATATGAGTTACACATACCTTAAAGGGAGTGTATTTTAAACTGCTGTCAATCACTGCTCCTCAAGAGGATGTGATGCGTCAGTCCCATGATTGGTTTTCAGCCTGTAAGCAGCAGCAGTAGGAATCAGATGTACTGTCTATTATCTGCCAGTAAACACTGTATGTAAAGAATCCTATCATCAAATGAAGAACACATATTACTGTTTCACCAGCCCTTGCTGTGTGATTAGTATGGTTAGGTTAAAGATAAGACTATAACAATATCAATCATATGTGATTAACTCAGTCATATGTATCTTAGTTAATCTTTACTCATTGCAGTACATGACACTTCATTTGATTTTGATTTATTATTGTCACATGTATTGCAACTCTACAATGCATTGGTGAGGCTGCACATGGAGTATTGTGCACAGCTTTAGTTCCCTTATTTGAGGAAAGATGTAGTGACATTGGAGGCAATTCAGAGCAGTTCGCTGGATTGATTCCAGTGATAAGGGGTTTGTCATAAGAGAGATTGAAGAGTTTAGGCGTATACTCTCTGGAATTTAGAAGAATAAGGAGAAATCAAATTGAGGTATACAAGATGATAAAAGGTATGGATAAAGTGGACATGGAGCAGATGCTTCCTCTTGTGGGGCATTCGAGGAAGAGAAGTCATAGTTTTAGGATAAGGGGTAGCAAATTTAAAACAGAGTTGAGGAGAAACTATTTCTCCCAGAGGATTGTGAGTCTTTGGGATTCACTACCTCAACGTGTGGTGGATGCTGGAACAGTGAGGAAATTTAAGGAGCAGTCAGATAGATTTTTAATTGGTAATGAGTTGAAGGACTATGGGGAGAAGGCAGAAAAATAGGGATGAGGTGCATAGCAGCCATGACGAAAGGCGGAGCAGACTTGATGGGCCGAATGGTCTAATTCTGCTCCTATATCTTATGAACTTATAATTAGTATTCAGTGAAAAGTGTTATTTCTTGTGCGCTATACAGACAAAACATATTGTACATAGAGAAGAGAAGGAGAGAGTAGAAAATGTAGTGTTACAGTCATAGCTAGGGTGTAGAGATAGATCAACATAATGTGAGGTAGGTCCATTCAAAAGTCTGATGGCAGCAGGGAAGAAGCTGTTTTTGAGTTGGTTGGTATGTGACCACAGACATTTCTATCATTTTCTCAATGGAAGAAAGAATGGCGGGGATGCGTGGGGTCCTTGACTCTGCTGGCTGTTTCTCAAAGGCAGCGGTGAGTATAAACAGAGTCAGTGGATTGGAGGCCGGTTTTTGCTTCATCTCAACTGCTCATGGCAAGTTCACTTTAGTGTGAGGAGCCTCAAACAGTGATAAGTCTCCTTATTTATACATGGACATGTTCTTGTCTTTCAGGCATGAGAATTGTATGCCAATTTTTGTTTTGCCTTTTTCTAATTTGTGCAAGACCTTCCAGCTTGTAATGAGCATGCACTTCCTACCTGCCACAATGGGAAGCACAGAAGATTGTTTAATGCTCAGAAATGGGTGTTGCACGGTGAAATATCTAGGTTCATGTCTTCAGAATTTGGCCTGCAGTTCTGTGCAGTTACGGAAATGCCAGCAGAGGCCTGAATCTGGATCTCTAACCCTTGATCCTGGCCTCCTATATTTTCAAAAGGGAGAGGTGGTGGGGATGGATTATAAATCACACATCTGTGGCTCCCAGAGGCAGTTGCCCACATAAATCAGCAGCTGCCTTCACTCATATTTGATTTTGGTGAGATAGGTGTCTGAAACTTAATGTATGTGGATTAGAACAGGTCTGAACCATATGCATTCATTTGAATAGACAGTGTACCCTTTTGGACAGGTAAGGTACTACTTTGAATGTAGTCCTGAGACACCTTTGGGAGAGGGAAAGTACCCTTTGGGAAATGCATGAATCTATTTGAGGTAGATCAGATGCTCTTTAGAATTCTTTAAAATAGACATTATTATGCATAAGTATATAAAGTGTGGAGTTTAAAAAATATCTATGCTTCATATTTCAGCTTGTTGACACAAGCCTGAGGAGTATCATTAACAGATTTGTGCTACATGGTCGATTTTACAACATAACATTATCGCAGTGGGTTGTCTGTTAAGTGAATGGTTTGATTGACAGCTCCAAGTGGTTATAGAATAGAAATGTTTGTTTTCATAAGAACATAAGAACATAAGAACAGAAGAAATAGGAGCAGGAGTAGGCCATCTGGCCCTTCGAGCCTGCCCCGCCATTCAATAAGATCATGGCTGATCTGTCGTGGCTCAGTTCCACTTTCCCGCCCTCTCCCCATAACGCTTAATCCCCTCTCTTATCAAAAACCCATCAACCCGCTTCTTAAAAATATTTAGCGAGGCAGCCTCCACCACTTCAACGGGCAGAGAATTCCAGAGATTCACCACCCTTTGAGTGAAGAAGTTCCTCCTCAACTCCGTTCTAAACCGCCCCCCCTTTATCTTGAGGCTGTGCCCCCTAGTCCTACTGTCTTTTTTGAGCGGGAAGAGTCTCTCCACCTTTATCCTATCCATCCCATTCATCATCTTATACGTCTCAATGAGATCTCCCCTCATTCTTCTAAACTCTAACGAGTACAAGCCTAGTTTATTCAGCCTCTCCTCATAGCTCAACCCCCTCAACTCCGGTATCAGCCTAGTAAACCTCCTCTGCACTCCCTCCAAGGCCAAAATATCCTTGCGCAGGTGCGGCGCCCAAAACTGCACACAGTACTCCAGCTGCGGCCTCACCAATGCCCTATACAGCTGCAGCAAGACCTCCCTACTTTTATATTCAATCCCCCTCGCTATGAAGGCCAGCATCCCATTCGCCTTCCTGACCACCTGCTGCACCTGCAGGCTGGGTTTTTGCGACTCATGCACAAGGACCCCGAGGTCCCTCTGCACCGTCGCCTGCTGCAGTTTTTCGCCACGTAAGTAATAGTCCTTCCTACCATTCTTCCTACCAAAGTGGACCACCTCACACTTGCCAACATTAAATTCCATTTGCCATTTCCTGGCCCATTCGCCCAGCCTATCTAGATCCTTCTGCAGACTCTCCACACCCTCTGCACAATTTGCCTTTCCCCCAATCTTGGTGTCATCAGCAAATTTCGACACCCTACACTCGGTTCCCTCCTCCAGATCATCTATATAAATGGTAAGAAATTAGATGAATACATTTCAATATATTGAATGTTTTCTATCAATCAGTGTGTTTTTAAATAGGGATATCATGAACTGACCTTATTTTGTTTTATGACAACTTGGCTCCTTAGGTTCACACAAGATGGATATTAGATGAGTTACATAAGAACTAGGAGCAGGAGTAGGCCATCTGGCACCTCGAGCCTGCTCCACCCTTCAATAAAATCACGACTGATCTTTTTGTGGACTCAGTTCCACTTACCTGACTGCTCACCATAACCCTTAATTCCTTTGTTATTCAAAAATGTATCTACCCTTGCCTTAAAAACATTCAATGAAGTAGCCTCAACTGCTTCACTGGGCAGGGAATTCCACAGATCCACAATCCTTTATGTGAAGAAGTTCCTCTTCAACTCAGTCCTAAACCTGCTCCCCCTTCTTTTGAGGCCATGCTCCCTAGTTCTAGTTTCACCTGCCAGTGGAAACAACTTCCCTGTCTTATCTATTCCCGTCATAATCTTATATGTTTCTATTAGATCTCCGCTCATTCTTCTGAATTCCAATGAGTATAGCCCCAGTCAACTCAATCTCTCCTCATAAGCTAACCCTCTCAACTCTGGAATCAATCTAGTCAATCTCTTCTGTACCCCCTCCAGTGCCAGCATATTCTTTTTCAAGTAAGGAGACCAAAACTGTACGCAGTACTCCAGGTGTGGCCTCACCAATACTCTATACAGTTGCAACGTAACTGCGCTGTTTTTAACTCCATCCCTCCAGCAATGAAGGATGAAATTCCATTTGCCTTCTTAAATACCTGCTGCATCTGCAAATCAACTTCTTGTGATTCATGCACAAGGACACCAGGTCCCTCTGCACAGCTGCATGCTGCAAGTTTTTATTTTTAAATCATAGCCCATTTTGCTGTTATTCTTATCAAAATGGATGATCTCACATTTACCAACATGGTACTCCATCTGCCAGACTGTTGCCCACTCACTTAGACTATCTATACCTCTTTGCAGACTTTCGGCGTCCTCTGCACACTTTGCGAATTTTGACACACTACACTTGGTTCCCAATTCCAAATCATCTATGTAAATCATAAACAATTGCAGTCCCAACACTGATCCCTGAGGCACACCTCCAGTCACTGATCGCCAACCAGAAAAATACCCATTTACCCCCACTCTTTGCTTTCTGTTAGTTAACCAATCCTCTATCCATGCTAATACATTACCTGTAACACCATGCACCTATATCTTATGCAGCAGCCTTGTTGTCTTGGAAGAGATAAGGACAAAGGGTGATGAGGATGGGGCATGGATTGGCATTAAGTTGTCATAGGGGTTATAAAGGGACATGGAGATGAATGGGGAGCATGGGTTGATACAAGAGTATGAGGGCAATGAGAGTGGATAGAGGGCCATGTGGTTGGATGGAGTATTAGGGGCCATGGGGTGGGTGGAGGCTCTAATCGTGGTATGGATTGGCATGGATGTGTGTGGAGCTGGAGGATGCAAGGCTGTTGGTGTTTACAAGTGAGAGAGATGAAGTGAGTGTAGAAATCAGCAAGAAGGGTTGTGATACATTTTAAGAAATTAACATAGACAGAGAGGAGGTTCTGAGTTGTTGGGCAGGCTTAAAAGTAGATATATCTCCAGGGTCAGATGAAGTGTATTTACATGTGCATTTGAGATACCAAGGCATACAAGGCTATTGGCAAAGTGTGGGAAATGTTATTAGAATAGTTTATACGGTTTGTCTTTGGCCGGTGCAGATGCTATGGGTCGAAGGTCCTTTATCTGTGCTGTATACCTCTATAACTCTAATCTCATTTGCATGTCATCGAATGTAAAATCTGCCATGAATTGGACTTCTTTTTAAAAATGTGTTCTTTTTATTTAAAAAATGTTTTAATATTTCTTGACATATTTAAGAGTGGACAGGCTTGAGACCGAGCTGGCAATTTGCTTCACCAAATTACAATTTAGGTGGTGAAAGTGATATTCAATCCCACTGTTAAATTAAACAATACAATATGCTGTTGCTCAAAGCCAGATGACAGGTTATTTACTTAAAGAGAGGAGTACCATATCACGTAGTACAAATTGTACTAAACTTTCAGGTGGAGGTGTAGCCCTTTAAGGTTGCCATGGGAACAGACACAGTCAGCTTTTATTTTTAATTAATTTTTCTAGGGCCGGGAGGAACATGAATGGTCAATCACTATCCATGCTGGATAAGTGTGACTGACCTGCTCCCAGAAGATCTCTATTACCAATTTCGAGAGGGATGCCAGGAAGTGCTTGAGTACATCCGAGATCAAATTCCTCCTGTACAACACCGTGCCTAAGATTGGCACTTCAACAGATTAACAGCCCAGAGCATCAAGCCAGCTTTGCGAGTATTCGGTAATGCCACATTCTGAAATCCTCTTCATCACTTGCAACTCCCGACCCTAAATTTAGAGATTTCCATTTTTACTTTTACCTGAACAGACACATCAGCTTCTGACTTACCTTTGTCAATCTGACAGGTTATTGCGTTCTATCTGTATGAAGGAGCATGATTAAGTGGCAATTTTAGAATCCTTGAGTTGGTAAAAGGTCTCATTCTGCTATGTTTTGCAAAATGTATCGCAATATATGGATTTCTGACATATTTATAATTGGTAAATGCTCTTTTACTTTAGTGACCTAAATATCAAACAAAAATAATTAATTAAAAGAAAAAATACCTTCCAAGCCTCTTTCAAATGTCCTTTGCAAAACAGAGTGAAATAGAAGGTGAAACAATTCATTTGTGTTTGGAATGAGTTCTAAATATCCTTTTGTAGTTTGAGTATGAACATGGACAAGTAAATTGATGGATTTACATCAGGGTAAAGTGTATTATAGAACTAAGTTAATATTTACGTCAAAAGAGAATCAATTTGTAATATCAGAAAATGGCTACAAGAATATTGTTACTTTTGTAGATTTTGGTACACAAAATGGATAGCTGTTGCCATGGTAACTTGGACAACTATATATTCTACTCTGCGGGTAAACACCACCTCCAATAGACATAGATGGATCGACAGTACAGCAGTCTGTTGATTTCACGCATTCACAGTGACAGATTGACTAATCACAGAAAATTGCATTTTCAACACACACAAAACAGACTTGGTCCAAGAATATACAGACAAAAACCTCTCTCTACATACTGAAGGGAGAAGTTACATTGAAATAAACATTATGATTGAGCAACTACTGTTAATTATTGTACATTCAAGCTAAATAAATAAATGAAGATGGAAATGTTCCCTTTCCGAACACAAACTGTTGCTTTTGCCTAGGGGCAAGACTATGTACAGAGAGATTTCAACAATCACAGTGACCAAACACAAAATTACTTCCAATTCTGACCAGCAAGGCTGTGATCACTAACCACATTATTTACCCGAAGACATTTCCTTTCCCTAGTCAAAGCACAAAATGTTGAGGTGCAAGTTTAAAATCTTGCCACTGGTATGGGAAATGTCCATTGCAAATGTCCATAGCTGTTTATCCCTGTCTATATGTTCCATCAGGCCCTGCTTTGCAAATTTGACTCTCAGCCATTTAAATGTGCTTCTATATCCTCTGCCACTAACTTGTTAGATGAATATATTGGATGGTGTGGTAATATTTCATACATACATAAGAGGGTCCCATGTTTAATCCATGGGCAAGGCTGAGTGTACAACACAACAATGGAGCTGTGGTGGGGAACTTGTAATTAGCTTTGCGTCCAGGCTATAAAAGAGCAAAAGGAAAAGAAAATCAGCCAAGGTTCCCAGTCCTGGTTACTTTCCGGTGACTCAGAAACCTCCAACTGGAAGGGGTACATCCGCAGATGTTAGGTATGGTCACTGTCTCGATCAGCCAGGATGTCCTACACAATTGAAATTGTCATTCTGAGAAGAAAGATGTCAGGTTCTAGACTCACAACACGCAGGAGTGACTTTAAGGCAGATGCAGAAAGAACTTGGTGTTTCAATTTGCAATTAACAAGATGGAAAATAGCTAGCAAAGTATAATAGATGGAATCTCTAAGTGCAGAATGATGCCATTTGGCCCATGAAGCCTGCACTGATAACAATCCTATCCAGACCCTATCCCCATAACCCTGTGTATTTACCCTGCTAATCTCACTGATCCTAAGGGGCAATTTATCATGACCAGTCCACCTAACCTGCATATCTTTGGAGTATGGAAGCAAACCAGAGCATTTGGAGGAAATCCAAGCAGTACAAAAGAAGGCCATTTGGCCCATCAAGTCTGTATCGACCACAATCCCACCCAGGCCCTATTCGCACAACCCCACTCACTTATCCTGCTAAATCCCCCGACGCTAGGGTCAATTTATCATGGCCAATCAACCTAACCTGCACATCTTTGGAGAGTGGAAGCACCCAGAAGAAACTCACGCAGACATGGGAAGGACACGCAAACTCCACATAGACAGTCAGCCGAGGTCAGAATTAAATCCGGGTCCCTGGAGCTGTGAGGCAACAGTGCTAACCACTGTGCCACCTTATTGCCCTAAGTGAGACCAGTTAGTGCCACTGTTTGAGAGAAAAATCTAAAGTAAGTGTACTGAGTAACCTCCCTAATAGATTAACTTAGTCAGCTTGTATCACACAACATGGTGGCCTGTAGGGCAATGAATAACCTAAACAGCCAATGTTTCTCCTATATGAAAAATCATGAGAGCTCAGCATTTTATACACAGAGGAAAATATTTCCCTTATTCATTCTTAACGTCAGTATCCACATAAGAAAATGCCTGTATATAATAGTAAAAACTGGCTTTCGTATTATTAGCTCTCCCCTCCTTACCAACTCCATACTCAATCCTCCGTTGTTAAGTCAAAATGATCTATTCTGTCCATATCACTCTGGGACTTGGCTATACTTCGGTCAGATTTTCAAAAGGTACAAATTAGCAACTTTATTGAGAGTAATGATTGAATTGTTGGAATTTATTAAAGCATTTTCATTTCTGGGACTTGGATTTGGTTCAAAACCATGTCGCTAAATTAGGGAATGAAAGTCTGCTCTCAGTTGCCAAAAGGGACTGTGTGAACAATAATTGTTCACACAGTTAGATACCAATTTTATATAAACAGTATAATAATTCGATAATTCCAGCCCATTCCTGAGTGGACACAATTTTGCAGATCAAATCCAGCCAAAAATACATTAAAAGATTGGCCCAAACTGACGGTATAGTGTCAGTGAGATTATAAGAGCGTTTGTGTGGGAGGTGAAAAAAAATTCTTAGCTCTTCTGTCATTGGACTAAAGGCACATTGAGTGAGATTTTATCTAGCAACTGGAAGATGTGATCAGTCAGCTTGTTGCCGGAAGGTGTTGGTGAGAAATTCAGTCTGTTTGAAGGCTAAACTTCCCCATGATATCCCTAGCAACTGGAGAGAGAATAAAGGCATTCCCCAGGGCAGCCCATCTGCGTCAGCCCAGGACAATATCAGGCAGCATTTGGCTGCAGCTGAAGAGAGTAGATTGAGAGGGTTCACTTAGAAGGGAACACAGTGTGGTGTTTGGCACAGGTTGGGGAAGCCCAGATAAAAGCTTCTGTTCCTCCAGGCCCCTGTGAAGTTGGCAGCAGCTGGCATAAATGGCTGACAAACCACTCATCGAGTTTACACCCAGTGGCCAAATAAAAATCTGACCCATTGTTGGAACATCACAAATGGATTTTTACTGGACATGTAGTCATGTTGTACTTGGCTTGAACATGAATAGTCACATCTGATATCTGGTATAAGTGATACCCACAAGCCAACCTAGCATTATTCTGTCAGTCTATTTTACTTCATCAGCATTGCCTTTATTGCATTGCCCCTACTTCAACATTATTAACATAATGTCTATAACGTAAAAGAAAACCCTTGTTAAGGTGCTTCATGGAGTTGTAAGAAAAAGAGTTGAACGGCGAACTGTGGAAATCGAAAGTGACAATTGAGGATAATGCTTTCAGCCTTCCCAATGTTGAAATGGAAGAAATGACAGTTCAATCATGACTGTATAGCAGAGAAGTGGCTTGATAGCCCAAAGACGATGGTGGTCTCAAGAGAGGTGCTGGAGATGAAGAGCTAGGTGTCATTAGTGTATGTGTGGAGGGAGTGCATGATGTCATCATAGATTGTACGATGCTGAGGAAAAATTTCTCTAATGAAGAAAAACAAAGCAGAATTTCTCCAATGGTTATTATTTAACTGGAGCGTGATCAGTATTAAATAGGAAAAAAAAGAACCACTCAATGCATCTGAGATTGAATTGTTAAAGTCAAGTTAATATTTTGAAGAGTGTGAATATGAATAGCCATTTCCCTGCAGTGCACAGGGCAGCCCAAGCTGGCACGGCATTACTTGTAGCACAGGAAGCAGGGGGAGAGCTTGGATATTGATGACAATCAGCTCTTATGGCTGACTTGATGCACATTTTCATAACTTTGGCTGTGCAGGTCCAGTTAATATTTATACTAATCATTCACAGCTAAACATCCTGCGTAAGGGAGCCCTGACACCACCTCATCCCCCCAACCATCCCATCCCCATCCCCCACAAGCACTGTTTAAAGAACCAACCATCCAACTCAGTGCTTTTGCTCAGCTGCATTGTGGAAAAGATTGTGAAAATACTGTAGATCATTTTTGAAGACCTGTTGTTGATCTGATTCATTCATTCTAAGAGGACAGAGGATTGAACACCTCTACACACCAGGCCTGCGAAAGGTATGTGATCCATTTGCAGTGACTAAGGATTGGAGCAAAGACTGCAAAGAGGACAAGTTCTACTAAGAGGGAGAAGGAGGACTGAGACTCTTCACAGAATGCTTTACCTACTGTGCATTTTCAGAGGGCACTTCCCCCACCTCTGCTGCAGCCAAGTCCAATGTCTAGGGCCACTCAGATTCAAAAAGGAGCTGCTCACTAAAAGGAAGTGTCCTTCAAGAGAGCCTGAGACCTCATACCAGAGTGATAGCATTGCAAGTGGCTGCAAAAGAGACATTAAACATCTGTGCAATTTGGTCATTTCAGGCAAAGAAGGTGACATATCGAACATCTTCATCAGTGCATTATCCATAGATGTATCTGGGAGGTGTTGTCAGTCCGGGGACAATTACATTATGCTCTCTCTGAGTAATGACAAAGAGGATAAGAGATTTCCTTGCTTAGCCAGAATAAGAGGAATCTCTTAGCAAAAGGGAGCGATCGACTGCATCTATGTGCATTGCCAGTCCCCCTTAAACAGGTGAGGTACAGGATTTGAATGGGCTACAATTCCATCAATCTGCATCTGCTGTTAGATCAAACATAAAGCATCATGCTGGTAGATGCAGATCCTGGAACCTGGAATTATTGGGAGAATGGTCCTTAGATCTGAAAAGGTTTTGGAAGAAAAGTGCCATTTTCTGGGAGGATTGAAAACAATCTACAATCGAGCAACCCAATGCGGAGGGGTACCAGGATCTGTGAGAATAACCAAGAACAAAGAAAAGTACAGCATAGGAACAGGGCTTTCAGCCCACCAAGGCTGTGCCAATCATGATGCCCTAACTAAACTACAAAGAAAATCTTCCACCCTTACTTGCTCCATATCTATTCCCTCCCTATTCATGTACCCATCCAGATGCCTCTTAATTGTTGCCAGTGTGGCTGCTTCCACCACCTCCTTGGGCAGCATGTTCCAGGCACCCACTACTCTGACTGAAAAACTTCCTCCACACATCTCCCTTAAACTTTCCCCCTCTCACCTTGTGCCCCCTTGTAATTGCCGCTTCCATCCTAGGAAAAAGCCTCTGACTATCCATTCTGTCAATGCTCTCATAATTTTGTGGGCCTCTATCAGGTTTCCACTCAGCCTCCATCTTTCCAATTAAAACAATCCTAATTTATTCAACCTTTCCTCATAGTCAACACCCCCAAGACCAGGCAACATCCTGGTGAAACTTCTTTGCGTCTCTCCAAAGCTACCATGTCCTTTTGGTAGTGTGGCAACCAGAAACGCACGCAATACCCCAAATGCGGCCTAACCAAGGTCTTATATGGCTACAACATGATTTCCTAACTCTTATGCTCAATGCTCTGGTTGATGAAGGCAAGCATGCCATATGCTTCCTTAATCACCTTGACCACTTGTGTTGCCATTTTTAGAGAACTGTGGGCCTGCACACACAGATCCCTCTGTATGTAAATGTTCTTAAGGGTTCTGCCATTTACGGTATAAGTTACACCTAAATTTAATCCTCCATAATGCATTGCTTCACATTTGTTCAAATTAAACTCTATCTGCCATTTCTTTGCCCAAGTCTCCAATCTATCTATATCCCATTGTATCCTCTGATGATCCCTGACACTATCAGCAACTCCACAAATTTTTGTATCATCTATAAACTTACTAATCAAACCATCCACACGTCTTCCAGATCATTTATATATACTACAAACAACAAAAGTCCCAGTAGTGATCACTGCAGAACACCGCTAGCTACAGATCTCCATTCTGAAAAACATCCTTCCACCACTACTCTCTATCTTCTATAACCAAGCCAGTTGTGTATCCATCTAGCCAGCCCACCTGAATCCCATGTGATTTCAGTTTTTGTACCAGTCTGCCATTTGGGACCTTGTCAAATACCTTACTAAAGTCCATATAAACTACATCCACAGCCCTTTCCTCATCAATTATCTTTGTCACCTCTTCAGAAAACTCAAATTGTTGAGACATGACCTTCCCCATACAAAACCATGTTGCCTGTCATTAATTCATCAATTTTCTCCCACATGTTTATATATCCTGTTCCTCAGTATCTCCTCCAACAGTTTTCCCATTACTGAGGTCAGGCTCACCAGCCTATTAATGTCTTAGATTATCCCCGCTTCGCTTCTTAAACGAGGGAACAACATTGTTATTCTCCAGTCCTCTGGAACCTCATCTGTGGTCAAAGAGGATGTGAAAAAATTTGTTGAGGCACCAGCTATTTCTCCGCTTGAATCCTACAGTAACTTGGGATAGATCTCATTTGGCCTCAGGGACTTGTCTATCTTAATTCAATTTAGGATACCCAACACTTCCTCCTTTGGTATATTGACATTGTCTAGCATGTTCACACACCATCCCTGATCTCAGCATCCATCACATCCTTCTCTTTGGTGAATACGAACACAAGATTCTCATTAAGGATCTCGCCCACTTCCTGTGGCTCCTGTGACTTCTTTCCTTTGTCCTTGAGCCTTGGGTGGACCTATTCTTTCTCTTGTTGAACCTCTTGCTCCTAATGTATGCCTTGGGATTCTCTTTGATCCGGTTTGTTGAAGACATTTCATGGCCCCTTTCAGCTCTCCTAATTCAGCGCTTAAGTTCCTTCCTACTTTCACTACGCTCCTCAAAGGCTTTGTCTGTTTTTAGATGCCTAGGCCTATTGCATGCTTCCTTTATCCTTTTGACTAAACTTACAATTTCCCTTGTCATCCATGGTTCCCGAATCTTGCCATTTCTATCCTTCATTTTTGCAGGGATATGCCTGTTCCTGCACTTCCACATGCCAGACGTGGATTTGCTCTCAAACAGCTTTTGATACAAAGGCCAGGGATCACAAAGTGGGCATTCTAGAGTTTGTAAATACTGAGACCTGGAAACGAAAGATGGAATTCCTGGGAAGAGGGCCTGGTTCAAGAAATGGAGAACTGGAAACAGGGATTTGCCAGGATCTGTTAATATTGTGTGTCATCTAGTAATGCTGTGGAAGAGGTGTTTTTCTACAAAATATAAAAAGGAGCAGAGTAGCTAATGTGACCAATGCTGTCTTATAGTGTGAGACTGGGAAATTAACAATGGGAAATGAAACAGCAGCAGAGACTTTGAACAAATGTTGTCTATCTGTCTTCACAATAGAAGAGAGAAAAAGCATCCCAAGAATTGTAGACTATCAAGAGACTAAATGGAAGGAGGAATTTAAAATAACCACTGCTGTCAGAGAAAAAATAATGGGAACACCAATGGGATTTAGTGAAAATGTGGGGAGTGTTCAAGAGTTATAGTGGATGGGGGGGATGGGGGGGATTGGGAGGGTTAGGTAGTTGACCTTCAGTTGTAAAGAGGTGGGTGTGGGTAGCCTTCTGTATAGAAGGGATGACGGGGGGTGGGGGGTGGGGTGCATCGAAATATGACAAAATAGCAGGATGGTAACCTTCGCTATTTTATTATTAACTTGTACACTAACTTTATACATGCAAAAATCATGTGTTTTTATATTTAGACTGTTTTGTAGAAATGTTACTTTATTCTCCAGGCTGAATGAGATGCATGTGGGATGGAATCATAGGATCTGGCAGTGTGGTTGAGAGTGTACATCTAAACTCTGAAATGGCATCTCTGAGGCTCCTGTGCAAGACTTGTTCATCTGTCACCCCTTGAAGTGAACTGCAAACCAGAAAGGTAAAACAGGTACAC
Source organism: Carcharhinus amblyrhynchos (assembly GCF_965287045.1). Lineage (NCBI taxonomy): Eukaryota > Metazoa > Chordata > Chondrichthyes > Carcharhiniformes > Carcharhinidae > Carcharhinus > Carcharhinus amblyrhynchos. Next base: position 49,616,614 of record NC_137336.1, read on the forward strand.
CTGTACTGGAACATCAGAGCTGATCCCAGGAACTTCTCAATGGAGTCTTCACTCCATGGAATCATGGAATGCCCAAAGGGTAAAGTATCCATGCCCAGGGGCACCTTCGCACTGCCCATCAGGCATGAGGCAGTACCAAGGGGGCAGAGCCTCTTGTGATTGGTGGAGGTAGGGGGGTTCCGCTGCCATTCTGCAGACAGGATCATTCTGGGATGGACGAGGGCAGGGATTGGGGCAGATTGGGGTTGGAGGGGGTGGTCTGCCAGGGTGAGGGGGGTGGAGGGGATTGCCACTGCTGGGGTGTGGGGCCTGGTCATCGGGGCACTCTGGGAATGGGAGGGGGGGGTCAGGTCTGGCCTGGAAATTGCTTTGAGGACCGCAATCGAGCCGTGGAGGAGGTGGAGGGGCACCACTGCGGGGGTTCCAGGTTGGCCAGCAATTGAGCTGGCCAGCAAACAGGAGATTGACAGTTTGGGGCCACTGCGCATGTGCAGAGCTCCAGAACTGTCAAACACCTGTATGAATAGAACTCCCCCCAGGTCTTTAATGAAATTCAAGACTGGGACTTCTCCAGCACATAGAGTGCAGACATTCAGGTGAGAAGCTGAACTGACAGTCGGGATTTAGAAGAGTTCTCCCACCAAGTCAGCACTTTTGGGAGAGTCGCAGCCATTGTCTCTAAACAACAAGGCTGAAATATATATTTTGTTCCAAAGTAAAAAGGTTTTATTAAGAAGCCACAATACAACAAATAAATAAGTTAAAATGCAATGTACAACTATAACATTCCAGACAAGATTTTGAGATAAAGCATTACAAAGCTTCACACTGATACTGTTCTGAGGTGGTCAGGCTCAAATGGCCTTTCTTAAGACATCTAGATTTTGTACTGAGAATATTGTCACGTTTACAATTCCAGCCCTGACTTATACACATACTAGTTCTTATGGGGCATGGAGTCTGTTTTGAGTTTGAATAAAAACTTGTATTAATGTAGCACCTTTTGCAATCACAAGATGTTTTAAAGTGCTTTACAGCCAATTAAGTATCGTCACTGCAGTAGTGTAAGGAATTTGGAAGGCAATTTATCACTGCAAGCTCCCACAAACAACAATGCAATAATGACCAGGTAGCTGGATTTTTTTTTTGATCTGTTGATTGAGGAATGGATATTGGCCAGGACATTGGAGATAAATCTATTGATTCACGTACAAATGGTGCTACAGGATCTTTTAAATTCACCTGAGGGTCTCAGTTTAACATCTCATCCAAAAGGCAATGGTGTAATATTCCCTCAGTACCACACTGGAATACCAGCCTTGATAATTTTTTGTTCTGGAGTGGAACCTAAACCAAGATCCTTCTGACTCAGAAGCAAGCGTGCTCCCAACTGAGCCACAGCTGACACACAAATGTTAATTAGTTTCCCTTTCTCAAGCCGAGCACCCATCTGCTGATTCCTACACATTCCATAACAAGGTTGAAAACAGGCATCTAACAGTTTCCCAGGCAACGATTCCATAAACACGAGATAACAATATAGAGACAGAGTACCTCTTGTTCAGGATGCAGCGTGAACACACTATTATGACCAGATTTAAGCAATCTCTAGCAGAAGGTTCGTGACATTCAAAAGGTGTCATTGTTACCGGCAGTCTGCTTTTCTTGCATATTGTTCAGGGGCTGTTTGACCCTTGAAATGTACTGTACAAACCCCGACATCATACTCACAATGTGTTCTATTATTATTTTAGTTTTATTGCATAAGATTCCATCATTGGCATTTTTGGAGATTGTGTTTCACAGTTTCATCTATTTCTAACTAAATCCACTCCTTTCTGGATTTGGATTCCAGAATTTTCACCAATGTTTGAGAAGCATCTTCCTCAATCCATTTTCCCTCTGAAAATCAGAAGTTAGTGGCTTTGATTTTAGTGGTGATTGTTATGATATCCAACTTACCTTGTTGTCGAGTAGGGAGCTCCAAGTCCCAACATATTCTGGGAGTTTCCACGCATGTGTAGATTGGAAGCCTGCATAAAGAGAATGATGCAAAAGCTCCAATCATGTGGGCAAAGACTGGAGAGCCATAATCAAGAAGATCCCAAGCAGAGGGCAAGGAGAGGGGACAGAGAGAAGTGCCAGGAGATAATGAGAAGCAAAGGATAGGGTTCCCAGTAACAAAAGGGCAGAAGCTGACAGACATAAAGTGCTGAGGGCTCATGAGAAACCCTGAAGATGAGGGAAAGGTTGGATATTCCGTGTTCTGGGCTATTGGAGCCCTTTAGAGTAGTAGTATTCTCTCGGTATAAGTGTGCTATCACACTCAGGATTTGTGTCCTGGACAGGCTCTGGGGAGTCAAAGGTGAATTACTCAGTGCAGAATTCCCAGTCTCTCACCTGGCCTTTGTAGCATTAAGGTGGCTAGTTGGGTTAATGTTTGGGGTCAGTAGTTCTCTCCCTCCCTGCTATATCCCCAGGAGATCATAGTGGGACAATTAGTAACAGTAATGCTTTTGAACATCAAGAGGAGTGGGTTAGGTTCTCTCTTTTCGGAGCTGGTTCTTGCGTTTAATGCCACTTAGCAGTCTGACCGTGAAAGTTATCCAGGTCTTGCTGCCTGTGAGCATGGACTGCTTCAGTATCTTAGAAGTTGCAAATGTTACTCAACACTGCACAATCATCAGCAAACATCCCTACTTCTCGACTTATTTATGGGGGAAAGTCATTGATGAAGCAGATAAAGACACTACCCTGAGGACCTCCTGCAGCGATATTCTCAAGCTAAGTTGTTTCGCTTCCAACAACCATATCCATCATCTGAAATTTCAACCAATGGAGAATATTCCCACTGATTTCCACTTTATTTCCTGAGGCCACATCTAGTGAAGTTCTAGCCTAGGGATGGCACAGTGGCACAGTGGTTAGTTCTGCTGCCTTACACCGTCAGGGACCCGGGTTCGATTCCCGGCTTGGGCCATTGTCTGTGTGGAGTTTGCACATTCTCCCCATGTTTGCACGCATTTCCTCAGGGCGCTCCAGTTTCCTCCCACAGTCCAACGATGTGCAGGTTAGGTGGATTGGCCATGCTAAATTGGCTCTTAGTGACAGGGGGACTGGCTAGGGTAAATGCATGGGGTTGTGGGGACAGGACTTGGGTGGGATTGTTGTTGCTGCAGACTCAATGGGCACTGTTCTATGAACTGAAGAGCTGAAGTTATGTCTGTGAGTTAGTACTGGAGCGCAGACTCAGGAATCCACGGGAATCAACGTCAGGAGATGAGATTGAAATTCTGTGAAGTGCGCAGTGATTGAGGCAGTCTAAGTTGGAACAACGTTTGCAGAGAATTTCAAGGCTAGATCTTGTCCTTGGCCATCTGGGCAGCCTCAATGGCCTACTTGGTGGAGCTTTTACATAATATTCCAATGCAAAATAAGTAAGAAAACTATATTTAACTAGGGAATTCCATATATATGAACAAAGCAAAGTACAGCACAGGAACAGGCCCTTTGGCCCTCCAAGCTGGTGCCGATCATGATGCCCTAATTAAACTAAAAAATCCTTCTGCCCTTACTTGGGCTGTATCCTTCTATTCCCTCCCTACTCATGTACCCATCTAAATACCTCTTAAATGTTGTAATGTGTCTGCTTCCACCATGTTCCAAACACCCACCACTCTCTATGTGAAAAACCTCCCCCACACATCTTCCTTAAACTTTCCCCCTCTCCCCTTGAATCTGCGCTCCTTATAGTTGTCACTTCCACCCTGGGAAAATGCCTCTGACTATCCACTATGCCTATGGCTGTCATATTTTTATAAATCTCTATCAGGTCTTCCCTAAGCCCCCGTCTTTCTAGTGAAAACAATTTTATTGTATTCAACCTCTCCTCATAGATAACACCCTTGAGATCAATCAACATCCTGGTGAACCTTCTTTGCGCTCTGTCCAAAGTTTCCTTCTGGTAGTGTGGCAATCAGAACTGCACACAATACTCCAAATGCCTAACGAAGATTTTATATAGTTGTAACATGATTTGCCGACTCTTGTACTCAATGACCCAGCTGATGAAGGCAAGCATGCCAAACACTTTCTTAATCACCTTGGCCACCTACGTTGCCACTTTTAGGGAACTGTGGACCTGCATGTCCAGATCCCTCTGTATGTTCTATATAATGTTAATAAGAGTGTTTTTCTTCTATTTTGATAATTTTGACCCAGATCTTCAGGTCAGCAAAGGAGCGGCTCCAACTGCAGCTGACCATGATTTAAACTGTCCACTTGTCATTTATGTTGGAGAATCACCCAATGCCAACTCCTATGGGAATGAGGTGACAAGGATCAAGAGGCCAAGTGGCAAGTGTAATTCCAGTGCAGTCACTCTTCTTTTTCAGCATAGACTGCAGACACATCCCTTAAGGTCTGTCTTCAATTCATTGATTCATGTTTTAAATGGAATTGTCAACCCCAAACTGTACAGCCTCCCCTCCCTAACAGTGCTAACCTTGCTCACCCCCCAATAATGCTCACCCTCTCTCAATCCCCAACATTGCTCACTCCATTCAGCCCCTGACAATGCTCACAATCAAAATTGTTTACCCTCCCTTCCCCCTGAAATGCTCATTCTCCACCGCTGACAACATTCTCCAACACATCCCTGACAATATTCACCCTGGCCCCGACAATGCCCACCTCCTCCCTCATCATTGACCAAGCTCTTCCCCGACAATGTTTATCCCCTGCCTTGCCCCACAACTCTGACACTGCTCACTCCCTCCCTCACCTCCAATAATGTCCACTCCATGACAACGCTTACCCACTCTCTCACTCGTCAATTGGCCCCTTTCTGTGTCATAAAAATGCTATGGCCTGAATTTTCATTCACGAGTTGGGAGTGTAGAGTTGGATAAATTTCAGGCTCTGAAAATCCAAACTGGGACAAAGTATCCCAGGTTTACTTTTCATTCGAAGGGTTGGGTGGTAATTGGATTTGGGGCTGCCACTCCCAGGAGGAGCCCAAAGGCAGCAATTGGAGCTGCTGGGTGTGGAAAAGACCTATCTGTGTGAGCTAGGCCTTCATCCAAAGCTATAAATAAAAGCAGTAGAATTTTAAAATTTTCTCCCTCATTCTTCCACATACTCCCCAAATTCTGCATAACTTATGAAATGCATTGCCCATTTACGCCAACCTATACCACCTCATTGGTGCTATCCAGCCCATTGGCCCCCCACACCCTTCAAACTAACCCATGTGCTTCCACCCATTCCCCAAAGTCCTTTATAGCCCCTGTGTTAATCTATGCCACCTCCTTCCCCCATAGGCCCTCATACCCTCTTATGCCAACCTATGCATCTCCAACGAGACCTCATGAAACTTTTAGTGCCCCAATGCCAACCTAGACTCCTCCATGTACCCCACTGCCACTTCCAGTCCCTATACCCACACCTTTGTGGTACTTTATAGCCCCTTTGACAATTTAATACCAACTCACATCAATCCATATCTCCCACCCACCACCCTTTGCCCTTACACCCTATGTGCCAACACACCCAGTATCCACCCCATGGGCAAATCTCAGGACCCATGAGATGAAACAAAATAGTTCTAACTGTCTTTTGCAGATTTTACTTTTTCTAAATGCCCTCTCAATCATAACAAAAACCCAGTCATAACATTTATATTCCTCAATTAGGGGCAGCACGGTGGCACAGTAGTTAGCACTGCTGCTTCAAAGTGCCAGAGATCCAGGTACAATTCCAGTCTCGGGCCACAGTCTGTGTGGAGTTTGCAATTTTTCCCCGTGTCTGCGTGGGTGTTTTCCAGGTGCTCCAATTTCCTCCCACAGTCCAAAAACACGTGGGTTAGGTGAACTGGCCATGCTGAATTGATCCTTAGTGTCAGAGGGGTTAATAGGGTATAGGTTGGCATAAGTGGTTATGAAGCTTGGGCCTGGGTGGGATTGTTGTCAGTGCAGGCTTGATGGGCCAAATGGCTTCCCTTTGCACTGTAGAGATTCTATGATTCCATGATTTGATGATACATCCTTATAAAAAATAAACATTTTATCCAACTGTTTAATACCTTTGTATTCATAACGCACATCAAATAATTTATAAGCACTTGGATCTATCGAACTGTCAGGCACCCAAATGTAATAATGATAGCTCACGAGTCCCGCAGCACAAATCCTTTACTGATAGGCCCTGTGGTTTATGTCGACAGAGTGAAATAGTAAGCATTTATTTTTTAAATCTCCAGAACATTGCTTTTTAATATTTGAAGGCCAGCAGACATAAATGCCTTGAAAGTTTGACAGTCCAATGGATTTATCCATTTTCTATGCACATTTGTGTCTATTTTTAGTGATTCTAAAGAGCATTTGACTTTTCCAAAAAGCATTTGCCTTCTCCCAAAGGGATGTTCACCCCCGCACCACCCCCCCACCCCCCCCCCCCCCACCCTCCCAGGGCACTTCACTTCTCCCAAATTGTACCTGAACATCTTCAATAGGACTCCAACAGCTTTAGACTTCCCCTAAAAGGCCTGAAGTTCAGAAGTTGTGTTTCAGACGTTCCATTCACAAAAATTTGATGTGTTTGAGTGAAGCTATACTTTTAGTTTTAAACAACTCACCACCCCTCCTCATGCCCCTACCCACTGCCTCAGCAAAAATTGTTGTGCTTGATTCAGGGTTAGGAATTCTGGAATCAGTTCTGTGGCACCATCTCAGCTAAGCTCCATCTTTACGAAAATTTAGACTGAGAATTCACTATTACAGAATGAAATGAAGTCAGCTCTCCCCATTCTAGTTGGCCAATCCATAAACACATGTGAAGAACAATGTCGAATGCAGTAATGAAACATTGAGTATTTAAATTGAACAGAGCCTGAACTTGGACCACAAAACCTGGCACAAAGCCCGAACATGCCTCTTCCCCCCCATCTGCCCACTTGAAAATAAACAGCACCTATACACACCTCAGTCAATACATAGTCCTTGAGCCTGAGGTTTGCTTTAGTTTACTAACAAGTTGTGTTAACCGCTTTACTCTTGAAGCCTTTGTGTCCCCATGATTTTTCCAGGATATTGTGCTCCTTACTATTCAATCCTTTCTATTTATCAATGGCCTAATTAACACATCCAACACTTTGTAGTTCCCTCTTAATGAATCGATGCTACATTTAATATCTTTCTCCAGGTCATGCAAGACTGGCAGAATAATTCGCATTCATTCGAAAAATTAAAATCCCATCCTTCAAATTTTCTTCATGATTTTTAAAATTCATAACCTGCAGCCATCATCTCCAAAGTCTTCATGCTTATTCCTTCTTCATTTATCTTCTCTGACCTCAACAAACATTGGTTTTTCTATAAAATTCAAGTCTGGCCCATTTATATTAAATTAAAATACTTACAACGCTGAGGAACGCTTACTTCTTTCTTTTTGTAAATTACAGTTGATCAGTACAAAATCATGTACAATGGCAGAGGTGGGTACAATTACAACTTTCAAAATACACTTGGACAGGTACATGGGTAGGAAAGGTTTGGAGAGGTATGGGCCAAATGCAGGCAAATAGTGTTATTTCAGTTTAGGAAACATAGTCAGCATGAACAAGTTGGGCCAAAAGGCCTGTTTTCATGCTGTATATCTCAATGGCTCTATGAGTATTTACAGGGCATAAAGAAAGAGGCCCTTTTTCACCAAGAACATGTACGCACATCAACGAACTCGAACTGACAGCCACAAACTGCACAATTTCAGATGTGTAAAGAATTTAGGAATTTTCTCCAAATAGAAGATGAAAGCTGGTTTAGTCTAATGTAATTTATGAGCATAAAAGGAAGGCAGAACAGCAAAATGATAAAGCAAGTGATATTGTCAGCTGCATGTACAAAGGTCAAATACAGTTCATGTACTGAAGATGCAGTCACAGCCCTATGATTTTGAAGATCATCTGTGGCAGTTGATTGTTACACAGAACATGATTATCACGCACAACTACTGCCAACCAAACCATTTAAAATAATTCCTTTGACAGCTGGGGAGGGAAGAAAGACAATGGAGAAACATTTCGTAACAACTGGAGTGTGTGAATTAGAAGCCGATTGGATCTATTGCGTGTCTGAAAAACTAAGGGGCTGTGCTATTCCTGGTATCCTCACCACCAGCCTTTAACATCACCATGGTGATGGAATCTGGAAAATTCACTATGAAAATGGGTTGCAGATTGGAGGATGACTGCCCTGATTGAGTTTGATCTGGGTAAATCCAGTGAATTAGAAATAAAAATATTTCTCTGAATTGCTCCCTGTATTTGAAATGCGATAGTTTGAAGCTTGAAGCACAGATTCGGGTTATAAGATGTGTTTCATTATCTGATTTTGTGTGACTTCTATAAGCGAGGTGCATTCCAGATGTTAAGTTACAGTTAAGCATGCCACAAAGCATGAGGTATCGAACAGATCTAAAGCATAACTTATGACGTGCATTGTGTTGAGCAAGTTTTTGTATCTTTCTATCTAATGCTACATTTATTTTTTTCTAACAACAGAAAAGGAATGCAGCCCCCCCTTAATGATATTTGCACGAGAGGCTGAGTGGCCCCGTATTATAAAAGGCCTTAATTATTGTGGTTAGATGAGGTTGGATCACCTTGGACGGAGTTTAATGGACGTGGTGAGGGAGTCCTGCCCACTGGCTTGGAGACCAGTGGCAATGGTGCTGTGGCCATTTTGGGAGGCCTAAAGGGACTCAGTCGGACACCCAGTCAGGCTTCTCAGCTGCTGTGAGGGGAGTCTCCCTCAGAAACCCAAGTGCAGAATACATATCCCACTCCCATGAGAGGCAGGCAGTGCCAATGGGAGCAGTCACCACTGTCAGAATTGCAATGTGGCCTTGGCAGAGGAAAAAGGCTTGAGAGGCAGATGTGCCAGTGCTCAATAGGGACATTCCGTCAAGGGGAGGGCATGGGTCAGTTTCTAGGATGAGAGAAGGGTCTTAATCCAGGTGCCTCCATTCCTACTGACCAATGCCTCAGTACACAGAATGCCCAGCAATGAGAAAATTTTCTCACCAAGCTCCAAGCCTGCCCATGGAGTATTCCTGATGGTAAGCCTAAGTGGCATCGCCTCCATTAGCCTGAGAGCCTTGATTGGCCTCTGGGTGGGAAGCTTCTCCTCAAGTTGGAAGGGGCATTAAATTCTGCCCCTTAACTCAGGAGAAGATAGCAACTTGAAATATACACAGAATATTTTGGCTTAAATGTATAGTTGGAAAGGCAGACACAAAGATTATATGGAGGAGAATTCCAGATATTAAATGTTCAACAAATTGTAAGTTGTATTGTAAAAGAGATATTAATATTTATGCATGTAAATGCTGTAGAGCCTACATGTAATTTAATATTTATCCTTCATTACAGTGCACTGTTTTCCAAAGGATAGGAATATTTAAATGATAATTTGATTCTTATTGAAATGCTGCAGTATTTACTGTGCGGAATAGCTTATATTTAATATACGGTATTTTCTACAGTAGTTTCATAATTTCTGTTCTGTATGTAAATGGATAACAAGCAGCAAAAAAACACAGTAAAATGAAAACTGAAGAGAATTTTTCAATTAAACAGGACTTAAAGCATTTTACGATTTTTTTTAACTATGTTTTTATTTTGTAATCTTTTACTTCTGTGTCTCTGTTACTCATGGTCAGAGGGGGCTAGAGAATGATCTGAAGCCTGTGTGAAAGACTTTTTCTTTCCAAAATCTAGTCATTTAAAATAATTATCAAAATAAATAAAAGCTGTATCTGACAAGTTATCATCAAAACGCCAGAAAGTGTCCAAAGGCCAAAGGATCTAATACTTATGAAGACATGCTACTGCCTTGTTACTTAAGTTCACTGAAAAGCAACTAGGCAAAAAAAACACTTACAAATACAGACAGTAGATCTTACTCACACTGAAATAATTGGGGCCAGCTCGGGATTGACAGGAAAATGGTGGACTCGCCACCTAACATATTTTACCTGCCCTCCCCCACCATAAACATACCTGGCAGGTGGCATTAAATCCAGACTAGTGTCTCAATTTGATAATGCCATGAATGTAATGGAATCCCTTTGTCAAGAAGTAAAAATCACCGAAATTGAGATTTAAGGCCACAGTTGGACTAACATATACCGTAAGAGGCAGCAGAGAAAGCACAAACAGCACAAATTACCAGAGGGTTCCTTGATATGAGCTAACACAGTTCTAAAGAAAAGGCTGAAATACTGGAGTTATTTTCTTCTGAAGACAAAAAAGTAGGGAGTAACTCACTGAAGGTGTTTCAAATTATGAAGGGATGCACCTGTGAGGATTGAAACAGAGGTTATTGAGGTGTCTGGAATGAGGAGGAATAGAGATTATGGGCAGAACTTTCCTATTCCTGCCTGCAACATTGTGTGCCAGCTGGAAAACCATAGAATCACAGAATCCCTACAGTGCAGAAGGAGGCCATTCAGTCCGTCGTGTCTGCACTGACCACAATCCTACCCTATTCCCACAGCCTTGCACATTTAACCTGCTAATCCCCTTGCCACTAGGGACAATTTAGCACGGCCAATCAACCTAACTCGCACATCTTTGGACTGTGGGAGGAAACTGGAATACCTGGAGGAACCCCATGCAGATATAGGGAGAAAGTGAAAACTCCACACAGACAGTGATCCGAGGCCGAATAGAACCTGGTGCTGTGAGGCAGCAGTGCTAACCACTGTGCCACCATGTCACCCAATAGCACAATTGTCTGATTGGGTCCCCTTGGGCCTCCCAAAATGACCACAGCAGCATTGCCACTGCTCTCCTGGCTAATGGAATAGAGATTATGGGCAGGACTTTCCTATTCTTGCCTGCAACAATGCCCATCAACTGGAAAATCATAGACTCATAGAGCCCCTAAGTGCAGCAGGAGGCAATTCAGCCCATCGAGCCTGCACTAACAACAATCCCCTACGTGTGAGGGATTGAAGAAAGAAAGCAGAATAAACCCTTCACAGTTACAGAACTGTGGAATGCACTACCAGAATATGTGACTGAAATAAAAATCTTGTCAGCTTTTAAGAACAAGTTAGAAAGGTGTCATAGAATTATAGAGGTTTACAGCACTGAAAGAGCCCTTGAGCCCAACTTGTCCATGCTGCCCCTTTTTTAACCCCTAAGGTAGTCCCAATTACCCATGCTTGGCCAATATCCCTCTATACCCATCTTACCCATGTATTGTTAAAAAACAAAATTGTACCCCCCTCTACTAGTACCTCTGGCAGCTTGTTCCAGACACTCACCACCCTCTGTGTGAAAAAATTGCCCCTCTGGACACTTTTGTATCTCTCCACTCTCACCTTAAACCTATGCCCTCTAGTTTAGACTCCCCTACCTTTGGGAAAAGATAATGACTATCTAGCTGATCTATGCCCCTCATTATTTTAAAAACCTCTATAAGATCACCCCTCAGCCTCCAGAGAAAAAGGTCCCAGTCTATCCAGCCCCTCCTTATAACTCAAACAATCAAGACACAGTAGCACACTAGTAAATCTTTTCTGCACTCTTCCTAGCTTAATAATATCCTTTCTATATAGGGTGACCAGAACTGTACACAGTATTCCAAGTGTGGCCTTACCAATGCCTTATACAACTTCAAAAAGATATCCCAAGTGCTGTATTCAATGTTCTGATCAATGAAACAAAGCACGCCAAATATCTTCTTCACCACTCTGTCCACCTGTGACTCTGCTTTCAAGGAGCTATAAACCTGGACCCCTAGATCTCTTTCTTCTATAACACTCCTCAATGCCCTACCATTAACTGAGTAAGCCCGGCCCTGGTTTGATCTACAAAAATGCAAAACCTGGTATTTATCTAAATTAAACTCCATCTGCCATTCGTCAGCCCACTGCCCAGTTGATTAAGATCCTGTTGCAATCCTAGATAACCTTCTTCGCTGTCCGCTATGCCACCAATCTTGGTGTCATCTGCAAACTTACTAACCATGCCTCCTATATTCTCACCCAAATCATTAATATAATTGATAAATAACAGTGGACCTAGTACCTGAGGCACACTGCTGGTCACAGGCCTCAAGTTTGTAAAACAATCCTTACAACCACTCTCTGTCTTCTGTCATCAAGCCAATTTTGTATCCATTTGGCTACCTCACCCTGGATCCCATGAGATACGCATCAACTACCTTGTCAAAGGCCTTGCTAAAATCCGTGTAGACAACATCACCCGCACTGCCCTCATCTACCTTCATGGTTACCCCTTCAAAAAACTCAATCAAATTTGTGAAACATGATTTTCCACTCACAAAGCCATCCTGACTGTTTCTAATCAGTCCTTGCATCTCTGAATGCCTATAGATCCTGTCTCTCAACATTTCTTCTAACAGGTGGTTAAAGAAGGGAGAATAAATGGATATGGAAACCAGGTAGGCAAATGGGATTAGGACTACTGCTAATGTGAAGGGTCAATACCCACACAGATCAGGTGGGCCAAATAGCTGCTGCCATGTTGTATTTCTATCAATTTCTCTGTGTATAAAAGCTATTCATGTAAATAAAAAAGTATAAATGCTGAACCAAAAAGAAAATCAGAAATTCAAAGAAATACAGAGAAACCAAATTAAGTGGTTCAGAAACAGAAAGATAAGATAGGCAGGCAGGAGACAAGTATAGATTCTGCAGCATTTCAAGACAAACACAAAACACTGGGAAATCATTTCTACTATTTTTGGGGCCTGACTGTTTCGGGCATGAGAAGCTGGAGGACCCATGCTCGCTGAATGAATCATAGAATCCTACAGTGCAGAAGGAAGCCAGTCAGCCCATTGATTTTGCACTAATCACAATCCTACCCCGTAACCCCCTGCATTTACCCTAGCTAGTCCCCCAACACTAAAGGGCAATTTTAGCCTGGCCAATCCATCTAACCCGCACATCTTTGGACTGTGGGAGGAAACTGGAGCACCCAGAGGAAACCCACGCAGACACAAGGAGAATGTGCAAGCTCCACACAGACAGTGACCCAAGCCAGGAATCAAACCTGGGTCCCTGACACTGCAAGGCAGCAGTGCTAACCACTGTGCCACCATGCTGCCCTAAAATGCTACCTATTGGACTGCTCAGGATTGGGAAGAATGTGGTTGGGGAGAACATGCTTGGGAAGAACGTGACTGGGAAAGAGGAAATAGGATAATTGAGTGGGGAGTGAAGTGCCAGCAATGGTCCTCAGGACAGCAATGCAACCAGAAGCAGGACTCCTGCTCCTCCAGACTCCATAATCATGTAAATATTTTTCAAGGGACTTATGCAATCTTGGAGGCAATCTCCAGTGGTACCTTTGAAGTCAGGCTGCATGCAAATATGCTTATCTGGAACGCGGTCTCAATAATATCCTACATTGAGTATGGTTGCTGTCCTTCTCCGAAGGGGCCACCTTTTGACCTCAGTCCCACATCAATGCGGTTGCCTCCTAACTGCCTCCTTCAGACACCTAGAAGGTGTGCAGTTTTGTTTTCAAACACTACTCAGAATTTCTAAGGCTTTTTGACTGAGGAGAACAGGTACTTTCCAGTTTCTTCCAGTTTGCCAATGAATTATTACTCAATTTAACCATTAACCAAAATCCATAAATAAAAACAAAGATAGGTTTCATGAATAGAAAGTGCAACAATTTATAAGTACCCAACTTAGACTAAGAGCTACAGATTAAACTTAATGCACATATATTGAAACAAATTGATATGACTGCCAAAGACATTACACTGAAAATGTTGTTCTGAGTTCATCTCCCATGGATTTGCTCCCAGATAAAAATATAAATAAAGTTTATCATTTTCCTTCTGTGTAATTATCTATGATGGCTGACAGCCTTTAGGTGACACTAAAGGTTTCTCCCTCTGGATTGATCTAGACATTGAAAATTCCACATTTCAATTTGAAACTTGCTGTTGTTGGGCAATTTCAAAATTTTTCAGCCTGGATTTGTTCATTAAGTTACCACTTAACAAGTAACCTCTTCTGACCTGATATATTAAATGTAACACTATCGCTGTTTTTAAATTACACATGCATTTGCCAAATGTTAAAAATCTAAGGTGGTCATTGGGCTTGTGCCAACACCAGATTTATGTTTGAAAGTATATTTTTATTTGACTAATAATGGTAGAATGGTGATTAATGTTGTCCTCGCAAATTTCAAATGTAACAGACACTTTTTGTGAAAGGTTAATTCGAAATTAGTAATGAAAACTCTCTGATTCTGAATATCCTGACCTCTATTTGTTTCGACGCTAAGATTACAGGCAAAATTTGCCCAAAATTTGGCTAAGTTTCACTTCCTGTGTGAAAACCAGTGTGAATCCCATTGTCCCCGAGTGTGATCTGGACTGCAATTTTTAAAACAAAATCCCCTTGTTTGAAAAATGCCGCACCTATGGCATGAGCCATTTGATTTGCCCACACTGGGAGTCAATTAAGCAGTTACATCAAGGGACCCTGCATTTCAACAACTCCTGCTCAGCACTTGCCTACAGTCAGGCCAAGAGGATGGCAGCTGAGAAGCCCCCTTCACGCTTCATCAGGGAACCCATACAATAATGTTGGATGCCATGGGAGAGAGAAGGGTGATAATCTATCCTCAGGCTGGCAGGCGACTTTCTTGCAAGGTCATGAACCAACCTGGGAGACAGTGGCTGTGTTTTTGAGTGCCAACAACATCTACAAGGGTTCAGGATTTTCTCTCTCTCTTTTTCTTTTCTCCCCTAGTGAGTTACCTCCTCCATGCTGCCAGGTAAGTGCTCCTCACTTTCTCTCATCACTTCCCTCTCCACTTGGACTCCATATGCTGCCAACAAACTCAGTGACTGAAAAGCAATCACAAGAATGGTTGGACAAATCAGCATTCTTGCTACATAGTGAATGCATTCTCACAATTGAAGAGATTGTTGGTACAAAGGTAGGAGGGAGAATCACCAGCAACATCCTCTATGCCAATGACATTGTATATATTGTAACAAGTGAAAAAGACTTGCAGAAATTCAATACAGCAATACGTTTGCAAATATAGCTGCAAACGTACACTTTAACTGCAAGAAACTGTGCACTCTGATAATGACAGAAAAAGAACATTATTGTATGCAACCTAATAAATGGAAACAAAATATAACATACCAATTGATTCAACTATATAGAAAGCAAAGCAACATCCAACATCAAATGCAGCATTGAAATCTGAAAAATATTTGGACAAGTGAAAAGTGTGTTCACAAAATTAAACAATATTTTAAGGAACATCACTTTGAACTTTAAAACTTAAATCTGTATACTAAGATGCTATGCCTAGTCAGAAATGAATTATAAATGTAAAGCTTGGAGCATTGGAAAGAAAGGAAAATCAACAGCTTCAAAATGTGGTGCTTAAGAAGGATCCTAAAGATCAGCTGGATGAAAAAAAGAACTAATGACAAAGCATCGAATGAAGACTGAAGAACAAAGGAATGTTTAAATAAAATCAAAATAAAGGCAAGTGGAGTTCCTTGGACACATTATAGATGCAGAAGAGTTGGAGTGCCTAATCACCACTGGAAAGTTTAAAGGAAGAAGTGTAAGGGGCCAACAGCAAAATGAATAGTTGGACAATATTAAAGACTGGCTTAAGTAAAATTCCAACAACAAGGTAATCAACTGTTATCATAGTCAGAAAATTTGTAGTTGCCTATGTCACTCACTAGTGCACTGAGATGACAACCATCGTAAGAAATTTTTGTGATATTTATTTGTTGTCACAATTATAGTAAATTGTGAATGGGTGAGATCTATCTATAACTTCACCAGCTAGCCAAAAACATACTGGGGGGCAATCTTACCATTGCATCCTACCAGCCGATGACTGGGGCGATTGGATCAGATCACGCGAGAGCTGAAAAATCGGGTTCACACCTGATTTCTCGCCTCTTGCGACCTTACCGGCACCAGGCAGAGTACAGACAGCACACAGACAGAGTTGATACCCAGTTGAACACTACCATGCAGATCATTACTGGAACACTATGCCCAACATCACTGACTTGGCTCCCTGTACTGGCAAACATTACTCCTCCACATATCTGCTGACTTCGAATAACCCACAAAATAATAGAAAAGTTTGTCCCCACCCGACTTCATGCTGATCCATTCAGCTCACCCATGGTCAACTCCATCAAGAAGGTCAAAACTCTCCCATGCAAGACTTCCATGCAAATTCCACCTGGACAAATGAATTGGAATCATTGAACACGACAAACAAGTGTCTGGTCTCAAATGCAGCCGAACAGCTAATTTGCGAATGTTACATGCACATCAATGAATAAATGATCTGATACACAATCTCTTTTGATTGAACAGTATATTAAACATTGTTCTCAGTCCACAACCGTTGGTTTTCATTTCTGGAATAAGGCATTATAAGATTGAAAGATTAAAGTTTTTTTTTTCAAATGCTTTTGTTTGGTGATTTGCTTTTAAAAAGTGAGAGATGAAAGACTTAAGAAATTTGATCAATCTGATGAAAAATTGAATACCTTTCTGTATTATTAAAAAGATTAATCTCCCCATTCATAAGACATGTCGTGATTGTTCTTAAATGTCTTGAATATGACAAACAATTGCTGCCAGGGCTTTCAGCAAATGTGTCGCTTGCTGGATTTGCTTGGCTACAGATTATCTTTCAATGGAACAATTTTGCTCCCAAAGATTGGCAAAGACATATTGTAATTTGCATTTTGCTAAGCAGTATTAATAACATTGACAGATGAGATTACAGGAAAACTTCCAAACTTTGCAAAAGAGCACAATGATCCATTTTATTCTCTTCAAATTAGGCCTCACATAATGACTTCAATCTCATCCATGAACGCAAGATTCTGCAAGCTGGAGGCTTGACTGCTGATCCGACCTTTAGTGGGTCAGCTCATCACATGCCAACCCAATCCCAACATTATGCCAAACCTTCCAATAGCTCCCAACACAACCAGAACAGACCATGTCTGACCCACATCAGCCTTCAACTGCCTATCATCACTAAAAGAAGTGGTGGAGCCTACACAAAGCCAACCAAGAGATATTATGGTAATGATACCAACCCAATGGCAGCAAGATTAAGATGTGGAGATGCCGGCGTTGGACTGGGGTAAACACAGTAAGAAGGCTCACAACACTGGGTTACAGTCCAATAGGTTTATTTGGTAGCAAAAACCACTAGCTTTTGCTACCAAATAAACCTGTTGGACTTTAGCCTGGTGTTGTGAGGCTTCTTGCAGCAAGATTAAATGCAGGTACAATATGCTGTACAGCCTTGGATTATGCTATGTAGCATGAGAACATTTCTCCAACTATAAGATAGTCTCAGTGCAATGTTCCTCAATGATCAACAAAGTCCGAGATCCGAACTTCACTTGCGGATGCCACTTTGAACCAAAATCAGGCGGCACAACTTCTGACTACTAATTAATCTCTTAGACTCAAGCCACCATTGGGAAGCCAAGATATTGGCTCCTGCCTAGCTAAGTCAGCCCACCTACCATGGCTCTTTCTCCTGGTGGCCACATTAACATCAACCAAGGCAGACAATAGTGCATTGCCAGGCTCCTTTATACTCCATTCCACTTTCATTTTCAGAGGACTAGTTTCACCACCTCCACCACCGACCCTCCCCCCACCTCATCCCTCTCCCCACCCTGCCCCCCAGCCTCCCAGCAACCATGAAATAGATTCATGCATTTTACTTTAATTTTCATAACAGCCTGCAGACACTGGAAACCTGAAAAAGAGAAGTTACGAGAAGCATAGGTCAGGCAACTTCTGTGGCCTGATCTGTCAAACTGATGTTTCAGATATGGATACTTCATTACAACGTGTTCTGATGAAAAGTTGGTGCTTTGCCTATTCATGCTATAGATGCTGCTTCAGCTGTTGAGCGTTTCCAGTATTTTCTGTTTTAATTTATCCGTCCTGGTTTGCTGGTTAATTCTGACTCTAGAAATGCCCCACTCAGTGAGCTGGATGATATGAGTTGCCATGGTTGCTGCTCCCCAGGCTAGGGGACAGGGGGTGGAGGGCACACACGATGCTAACCACTGCCCCACAGCAATTTAATGCTGGGAATTGCTTTACTGCGAGACCTCAGCCCCGATCTTGGCAGGAAGTTCCAACTTAGAGTGCTCAGACAATCAGATAGCCGACAGTGCTGTAATCAACACAGCCCTAATGGAAAGACTGACCACTGTTTGCAGGTTGGGGCTAGGGTTCAATATACCATGAGATAGGGATAAAGGGAGTGATGGGTGGGTTGTAGCTTGGGGCAGACGCTTCCCAAGGGCTTAGGCGTCCCCCAACAATGCAGATTTCCCTCCCACTTGCCCAACACCCGCCCATGCAGCTAAAACCGCTGGGCTTCTGCATGTTATGGTCCTTCCTCATCTATTGCTAAAATACCAGAGGACGGGCTGAAGTCCTTAAGCAGCCATTAATTGGCAATGTGCACAAAATTTAATGATAATTGGCCATTTAAGGGTCTCAATAAACGGAACGGTGGGTGGTCCCTCCCTCAATCCCTCATAAAATTTCGAACAAGTCCAGGTCAGGGGAGTCAGTGGGAAGGCTAGCCACTGGGTGGCACAGCAGCACAGTGGTTAGCACTGCTGATTTACAGCGCTAGGATACCTGGATTCAATTCCTGGCTTGGGTCACTGTCTGTGTGGAGTTTGTACATTCTCCCATGTCTGCATGGGTTTCCTCTGGGTAGTCTGGCTTTCTTCCATGTTCTGAAAGGTGTGCTGGTTAGGTGCATTAACCTGACTGTGGTGTACTAGGGGCTTTCACAGTAACTTCATTACAGTGTTAATGTAAACCTTATTTGTGACTCATGAATTAACTTTGGATTTTACAGGTGGAATTTTATGCCCTCATTTGGGTGAGGCTGGTAAAATCCCACCTGAGGCCAGCAGAGAATTCCATTTTGCAAGCCTCACCCACCCCGATTCCAGGGCAGGTGAGGTGGTAAAATCCAGCCTACATGCCCCTACATGTCCAAACCCATTGATATTGGTGTTTAAAATCTAACCCAGTGTTCTAAAAAGGGTAGTTTATATCAGCATTTGTCTAAAATTCTATCTTCACAAATATTAGCAGAATTGGTATAAAATTTTAATTCAGTATTTTAAGAATATATAATACATCAGAATAGCATAGAAAACTAATCAAAGTTGTACCAGCTCATTCAAAAGGAGATCAAGATAATCCCATTTCTCACTCTTTCCCTGTATTGTTTCCATTTTCTTTCCTTCAAATACACATCCAACAATCTTTTTCAAGGCTAAAATTGCATCTGTTACCATTGTTATATGAAGCATATAATGGATGCCAGAAGAATTAAGTTGTATTAGAATTTGTGGATATTAGGTATACGTTTTAGTTTAAAGTTTAAATTATAATCTTAATTTGTTCATTAAAAAGGTGAAACCTGGGCATAGTTTCATTTTAGTTTGGTGACAGCAGGTCTGGAACTGTTCAAATACCTATATTTTTAATGAGATTTTATGACTCGTGTTGGGGAGTTAAAGAAAATTGTAACAAAGAGGCCACAGCGGAATAGAGAAGTTCAGTTAGTGATTATGCTGTAAAGCAAAGAGAGATTAATTATCTCTAACTGGACATACTAGCAAATTGCTGAGAAAATTAGTCCAAAAATCATCCATGAGGTGTTCTTAAATTAAAATCACAGTAAATGTTGAGTGAGTTCTGGATCTCAAGAGAGATATCAAGATGTTAGCAGTCTACTGAGTTAAGGAACTGCAGGGAGCAAGTTGTTTTGGGTGGTATCAGGTGGTCAGATGCACAGGTCACCTATTGGTTTATATGGACTGAGAACTTACTGTGAACATAAAGGTGTAAGTTAGATTGTGACTTGTGGTAATATTTCTGGGATTTATATCTCAATCATAGTCTCATGATCGCCACATTCCTGACTCTCCACTCCCCACCATGGCCCAATCACCACCCCCACTCCCATAGCCCAGCCACGATCCCTTCCCACAGCCCTGATATCTCCCCCCCACAACCACTGGTGGTCCCAAAGCACCCCTAGTAACCCTGACCCCCACAGTCTGGACCCCCCGATGCAATCCCGATCCCCTTGGTGGGCTGATCCATTCCCTGCCCGCCTGCCCCGATCGCTGGCCTCCCTCCCTTCCCCACCAATCCCTATGCAGGGTGGCAGCAGAACCCCCTCACCCCCATCAATTTCCCCACCTTGCCTCGCCCCTATCAGGGCCCCCATAGGCCCCACCCCTTGGCACTTTGCCCCTTGGGCAGTGCCAGGTGGTGCACAGGCTGGCACTGCCAAGGTGCCAATGCCCAGGGACAACCACTCTCCCGCTGCCCACCCTCTGGGGTAATCCAGTTGCCCCCCTTTCACTCCAATGGCATCAGGTTAAAGTTCCCCGAAAGCGAAGAGCTACTTTAAACCCTGTTGGAGTGAACCATTCTGGTGGAAATCGGGGGGAGATGTTTTGATGTAATACCATTATATTATGGTAGTATGTGTGCATTACCATACGTTTAAAATATATGGTAATGCACATTTCCATAATTTATGTGTCTCCCCGCCAACTTCTGATGCGGATGTGACTGGGAGATGCTAGTGGGCTGGGATGCCCAGGGTGGATCCTGCACATCGAGTGCTTCTGGAATGTCTCGGCTCACTGCGGTAATTTTTTTCCTTGAACCAACTATCTTCAGCTACTTCATTGATGACATTCCTTCCACTATAGGTCAGAAGGAGGATGCTCACTGTTGACTGCACAATGTTCAGTGCCATTCCTGAGTCCTCAGATACTTAAGCAGCCTATGTCCAGATGCAGCAAGACCAGGACAATATGCAGGCTTGGGTTGAGAACTGGCAAGTCACAGTCACACCGCACAAATACCAGGCAATGACCTTCTCCAACAAGAGAGAATCTAATCATTGTCCCTTGACATTCAATGGCATTACCAGTGCTGAAACACCCAATAACAACATCTTGGTGATTACCATTGACCAGAAACTGGATTAACCATATAAGTACTGTGGCTAAACAGCAGGTCAAAGGCTCAGAATCCTGTAACAAGCTTCCCCAAAGCTTCCCCAAAGTGCGATGGAATACTCTCTACTTGCCTGAGTGAGTGCAGCTCCAACAACATTTAAGAGGCTTGACACCATCCAGGACAAAACCATCCAGCCTACTTGATTGCCACCACATCCACAAACATTCACCCCATCCGCTAGCTATGCACAGTGGCAGCAATGTGTACAATCTACAAGATGCACTGAAAGAACTCTTTAGTCAGTACCTGCCAAACTCATGTCCACTATCATCTAGGACAAGGGCAGTTAATGCATGGGAACTCCCCCTGGAGGTTACTCTCCAAGTCACACCCTACCTTCACTGTCAATGAGTTAAAATCCTGGAAATCCCTCCCCAGCAATACTGTGTGTGCACCTGCAACATATGGACTGCAGGAGTTCAAGAAGGCAGCTCACTACCACCTTCTCAAAGGCAATTAGGAATAGTTGATAAATACTGGTCCAGCCAGCAATGCCCACATTCCCTGAATTAATAAATCAAAGCTTGGGGATATTGTAAAATCTTACCAAAAAATTGCAGAGTGTTGTTTCTGGTGAGAAAAGTGATGCATTTCTCTCCAGTAAATTGTCGATTTTCTCTTCAGACTCTATCACACTCTGCCACAAAAAATCAAGGGGGGGTGATTCACGCCATCTTAGAGGTGGGAGGAGCTTAAACATACCCCTAAAACAGGACTGCTCTGAAATTGAGTTTCCATCATTAAAGGACACCACGATCAAAACTCCAATAAAGCGGCCCCTACCCCACTACTGAGGCCTCAGGCCTTCCCTCCTCACACCCAATCAGAGAGAGCTGTCACTATGACACCCCCCACTTTACAAAGAACAAAGAACAAAGAAAACATAGGAACAAGCCCTTCGGCCCTCCAAGCCTGCACTGACCATGCTGCCCAGTGCTAAGCTAACTAAAACACCCTATCCTTCCGGGGATCATATCCCTCTATTCCCATCTTATTCATGTATTTATCAAGATGCCCCTTAAAAGTCACTACTGTATCTGCTTCCACTACCTCTCCTGACAATGATTTCCAGGCACCCACTACTCACTGTGTAAAAAATCTGCCTCGTATATCTCCTTTAAACCTTGTCCCTCGCACCTTAAACCTGTGCCCCCTAGTAACTCAAATTTAAAATCACCAGCCCCTTCTCTCTCTGCCCCCACCCCACCCCCACAATCATTGGCCCCTTCTCTTTCTGGTGGGGTCAGGACACAGCAGAGAGGCTAGTTACAGGTTACTAGTATGGAAATACATGCTAATGCATGCAAAGCAGGTTCACACTCACTATGACTGTGAACCTGTTGACATCGCCAGTGAGGGGCGGGTTAGTTCCAAAGTTGCGTTATCACCAACAAGGACTGCGACTTCCGAATCTTGAGCCCCTGCCAGCATCCTCGCAGATGGTGAATGCGGGCTCAAGATTTCACACCCATGCCCTATCGTACATGAAATGAAAATGTTTCATGAATAAACATTCTCTTGCTATCACAATTTGTACATTTGATTAGGTATGAATCTCTATTAGTTGCACAGCATCAAAGGATACATATTTCTGTATTTTGAAGGACAAATCAAAAGTAAGCAAAAGAGCACTGTTATAATCCATATGGAATTTGGCACAATTTGTTGAGCTTAATAAATGAGAAAACAAATCATATCAAACAGATGTAATTTAACACTCAGTCACACTGTCAGTGGTCTATGATGGTCCTATCAATTAGGAAACTTACCAGATGGGAATCAAAAGTAATTAGAGAAGGCTCAAATTGCTAACTAATCACTATCTATCTACCATGAAACTAAGGGTTTATGCTAATTGTCAGTTGAATGGAAAAATTGCTGAAGATTTTGTCCTCATCCTCACATTATAATCAATCGTGACAAACATATTAAGTTTAAACTTAGTGATTGAATATACTTATTGAGAAGATACTTAAAATTTAGGAAGAAAACTGAATTATTTTTCAATCATACCATGTTTGAAAAAGTCAAACTTCAGAAGAGAAAAGAGTACAATATTTCATTTTAATGATGTTCAGTTAGGTAGCAAAAACAGGAAATATATTCATGAGAATTTACAGCATCATGGATGTAAGGTAATGACACAGTTCTGTCACAATACTTCAATTTACAATTCAGAGGCACAACTAAAAGCAGTAAGTTGCTCAGAGGTGTTTAATGGCACCAATGTAACTTGCCAACTGTGGAATCATTTAAATCATTGTATAAAAAAATTAAGCAATATTTCTGCATCACATCCAAAATAAATTACACTATTTGGACCTTCCATTATCTTGCACAGAGAATAAGTAACAGAGGAAGGCAAACAGTTTTCCACATGTTTGGTGTTATTATTGTAACCATGGTAAAGTACCTTTATAGAAAAATGTGTGTGTGCGTGTGTATGGTTGGGAGTTTCAGGTAGGTGGTAAGGGGGGGTTTAGAAATTTATTAGTGCACTGTCACCAAAGTAAAGCACTCCACTTTTTAGCAAACCTCAGAATGAAACATTGATACGTGATTCACTCTCAAGAAATAAAGGAAATTTTTGTGGTTTTCCATGTTTCCAAATTTCAATGGGGGCGATCTTATACACCCCCTTGGCAATGCCCGGTGGGCACTGCCAGTACCAGGCTGGCAGTGCCAGTCTGCCTGATGGGCAGTGCCAGGGTGCCAAGCTGGCACTGTCCAAGGCTCCCCAACTCCCAATCCTGGACCTCTGGGAGGAGGCAGGTGGAGGTCTCAAAGGCCTCTGGTCCCACTGGCAAGGTCACGACTGGTCCCCTTTGCTCGGGACCATCGATCCTCAACCGGTGAGGCCAAAGAGGTGAGTCATAACGGTATTACAAGTGAGCATCCTATGTTAGCCTATGAAACATTGTGAGCTTGTTTCCCACTCAAAACCCAACCCAAGTTAAAACTAACATCATCTAATTTTAACATCTTGTCATTTTGACTGTGAATTAAATGGAACTCAGGATCGCTGCATCCCATGCTCACTTGTAATATCTAAATTTTATTTTAAATAATACTTAGACAGTGAGATCAACCTCAGCTCTCTTGCAGTCATACCTGCTTGCCCTGCTCATTGGCCGGCAGGGCGAGATGGTAAGATCGCCCCCAGAGAAAGAGTCTGCGAACACAGGGGTGAAATTTTAACAGAGCAATGACTCGCATCCTGGGAAGTGATTTTAGTTATTGATTTTGGGGGGAAACTTAGCAGGTGAAATATGGGTGAGCAGTTACAAAGGAGAAAGTGCTGTTCTGGGCCTGACAAGGAGAATCATGTCCTGGGCACCTCCCATTTTCCTTTTGTTGTTCCCTTGCTATCACTCAACATGGAAGCAGCAGTGTGACCAAAAACAACTTGATGTTCATCTTCCAGAAGCCACTCTGTGCTCTCTTCATTATCCTTCTGGTTGGGAAGTGAAATTGGCTGCATTTAACTGAGGCCTAGGAATTTAAGTTGCTCAGGATTAAAATGTTGCGATTAAAAACAAATTACTGCAGACATTGTAATCTGAAACAAAAACAAAAATGCTAGAAAATATCAGTAGGTCTGACAGCATCTGCGCAGAGAGAATAGAGCCAACATTTTGAGTCTGGATGCCCTTCATCAGAGTTGAACGAGCGAAATGTTGTGAGCTTGTTTCCCACCCAAAACCCAACCCAAGTTAAAACACCGTCTAATTTGAACATCTTGTCATGTTGACAGTGAGTTAAATGGAACTCAGGATCTTTGCATTATGCCGCAGAAGTGGAAAGGAGCTTTTGAAAATACGTATCATCCAGCTAAAATATTTCTATGTATAATTAGTTCAGCAAAACCTGAGTGATCACCCACCAAGGCAATCATAGCTATTAATATTTAATATATTCTTAAAGGTGAGCCAATCCATATTAATTTGGTTGAATTTGAATTATTGCTTGCACTCATTTTAAAACCTATTCTTACTAAACATTGTTTGATAACCAGTAAGACATTTTTTACTAACACCACGTAAAATTTACTCTGTTTTCATTATCAAGTCTCACAAGACATCAAGTCAATCATAAGAGCACTTTCATGGACAGATACCGGAACTGCCAATCTTTCCATCACCTCTGCACCCTCCAATCAGTTTCCAATACCCTCATTAGAAGGTGTGACTGAATGGCCTACAGAGATTTAATTTTTAATATTTTGAAAGATCTTCAGTCAAGTAAACCCAATTTTTAGTCAAAGTTTAGTCAAAGTATGCTGGGATTTCCTGTGGCCAAGCTGGTTAGAAACTTATCAAAAGGTACATGGTGTTAGATGCAATACTTCTCCTCCGCAGAACTAAGTTTTCTACAGAATTTTCTCATATGGGCATTCATATGGAATGTAAGTGAGATACACTTAAGGCCTAACCATGATGGAGTCTGGAGAGACTAGTACCCCTATCCTCCCTCTGTTTAATTGGTCTAATCGAATGATGCAATTGGGTTTCTGATCAACTCATTGGCCAGTTGCCAAGGAATTGGTGTATACTAATGCTAACCTAAAGGAGCTTTGATTTGATTTGATTTATTATTGTCACATGTATTTTTTTTACAGTGAAAAGTATTGTTTTTTGTGTGCTATGCAGACAAAGCATACCGTTCATAGAGAAGGAAATGAGAGAGTGCAGAATGCAGCGTTACAGTCATAGCTGTTGAGAGAGATCAACTTAATGCAAGGGAAGTCCATTCAAAAGTCTGACAGAGGCCGGGAAGAAGCTGTTCTTGAGTTGGTTGGTACGTGACCTCAGTTTTTTTTATTCTTTTCCCAATGGAAGAAGGTGAAAGAGGGAATGTTCAGGGAGCATGGGGGCCTTAATTATGCTGGCTGCTTTGCCAAGGCAATGGGAAGTATAGACAGTGTCAATAGATGGGAGACTGGTTTGTGCGATGGATTGGGCTATATTCACGACCTTTTGAGGTTCCTTGTGGTCTTGGGCAGATCAGGAGCCATACCAACCTGTGATACAACTAGAAAGAATGCTTTCTATGGTGCATCTGTAAAACTTGGTGACAGTCACAGCTGACATGCCAAACTTCCTTAGTTTTCTGAGAAAATAGAAATGTTGGTGGGCTTTCTTAACTGTAGTGTCAGTATGGGGGGACGAGGACAGGTTGTTGGTGATCTGGACACCTAAAAACTTGAAGCTCTTCACTCTTTCTACTTCGTCCCCATTGATATTGACAGGGACATGTTCTCTACGCTTCCTGCTGTCGATGACAATCTCCTTCGTTTCGTTGACATTGAGGGGCAGATTATTGTTGCCACACCTGTTCACCAAATTCTCAATCTCATTCCTGAACTTGTCTCGTCATTGCTTGAAATTCAATCCACCACAGTGGTGTCATCAGTGAACTTGAAAATCGAGCTTGTGGGCATTGTGAAGAATCCAGGGACCAAGCTCACAGAAAGAGCCCGTTGAAGTGGTGGAGGCTGCCTCGCTAAATATTTTTAAGACGCGGGTTGATGGGTTTTTGATAAGAGAGGGGATTAAGGGTTAGGGGAGAGGGCAGGAAGGTGGAACTGAGCCACGACAGATCAGCCATGATCTTATTGAATGGCGGGGCAGGCTCGAAGGGCTAGATGGCCTACTCCTGCTCCTATTTCTTATGTTCTTATGTTCTTATGTTATCTGGAAAAAGAGAAAGTCTGATAACAATGAAGCAAAATCCTGATCAGGTTTCATGTGCAAGTGAAAATCAGCCTTAAGTTAAGTAACAGAATGTGAGTATTTTGTTTTGCATTGAGTATTTGCTATTGTTTAAGTAGTTATAAAATAAAGGATATAGTGTTCAAGTATCTAAAGTCGACTTTTTGTCTTTATTCATTAGTAGAGGTTAAAACACACAGATTTGTACAACAAAGAGTCTCCTCCATCAGTAATAAGAAACATCGACAACAAGAACTTTCACCATATTAAACCTATACTTCAACTGAATGGATTTATTTCACACAAGATTAATGCTTGATAACAACTAATTCCATTAACCAAGAATTTGCCTCCTGTACATTGATTCCACATCACACAAATTACAATGTAATTTAAGTCATTTAAGTAACTTAAGCCACAGGACATGGAGGTCCAACACAAGACTGCTAAGAAAATCTACTCCATCATTCAGACGCATAAGGACAAAAAAAAATCTAATCATAAACCAGGAATTTGCATCACACCATGATTCTGTTGGAAGTACCATTGTTGGCCCTTGCTATTTTCGGTGCCTCCTCCAAAAGGTATTCAGCATGGAAGAGCACTGACTCACCAGCTGAGGTAGGAGGTAATCAGCTGGAGGTACTTTCCCCATGTTCAACAGGTTGCCATGAGACTGATGGGGTCAGGCAACAATGCTCAGGACCCCCTGGGCCATTGTATCTTAGCAGTGTGCCATTGTGCTGTCACTTCCGATGCAGCTGTCCTGCCTGTTGGATGGGGCATGTCAAGAGATGGTGATACAGGAGTCTGGGACATTGGCCTAAATTCTCAGGGAGCTGCGAAGGAGGTGGGAGGAACGTAAAATAGGGAGTTCGCCTGTCATGCCACCTTCTCGCGTACCCCAAGTTCTCCCACATATTCCATAGAGGGGGTGGAGACAGAAGAGTTTGGATAGGTTTGGGAGAGGTGTGGAGGTGGGAAGGATTTAAGGGAGGGGGTTAATAGGAAGGAATGTAGTTCAACGTAAGGGGGAACCACCCCAGGATCAGTAAGGGCAGCCTCTGAAGAGTGACCCCCACCCCCTCCTTCCTTCTCACCGTTTAAGTATCAGAGTTAAAAAAAAATCAGTTTTCCTGCATGGTTGCCCACGCAAAATGTTTTAGGGTATAGGAGTGTAATAGCAGAGTCAATTAGCTTGATTATTCATGTAAATATGGTGGGCAGGCTGCCAATTTAACAGCCCCTTTATTATCGGGGATAACTTGGGAGTGAACATCACTGCGGTGGAATAGGCACATGCCATATTTTATGTAACCCCCCAACTCCTCCTCATCTCCCAAACAAACAGGAAACACACATAAAATTCAGACCTGTGACTATATTAAGCTGTTGCTGGACTAGTCTGTGGGACAGTGCTCTCAATTTTGGCACAATCCCAGATAAAATAGCCAGCACTGTCTGAGCAGAAAGAACAGCACTGAATGAGAAAGGATTATAAGGCCCATCAAGTGCACTACATCCATAGATCCTGCACAGTTTGTCACAGGAATGTTCTGTATAACTGCTGCCTCAGCCCGAAAGCAAAAACGATTCCCTTTATATTTCCGTTGTGACCTGTTTCCCCCTTTCCAGCTTCAGCAGCATTTTGATCATTCACATTCTACCTGTCCTTAAGGTTTGTGACCCTCTTCCAGATGAGGTATCTATCCAAAAGCAAAATACTGAAGATGCTGGAAATTTGAAACAAAAACTGAAAATGCTGGAGATGCTGAGCAGGACAAACAATGACAGTGAAGAGAGAAACTGCACGTCATTGACCTTTCACCTGAACTCCGATCTCTCTTCTGCTCCTTTACAAAAGGGTCTGAAGACTTGTGCACATTCGAATCCTGTCCCTCATATTCACATGTCCATTTCTAATTTGATCTGATTTGTGGCTTGCTAATTTTAATAGGGTGTTCTCCAGTTCAGTTCACTAAATGCAAAGTAGCTTACTTACATTCCCATTAGTCTACAAAGATTGACAGTAATAATAATTTATTTTAATTGGCTACCTTTAAGTCCAATTCACCATTTTGACGTAATTTAGAAAGCAGTGGCATGAGGTTTTGTGTCAGTAGAATATTGACATGATACTACTTATTAACACATTTCTAGGCACAGTGCTATCCTTGTGATTGGTTAATATTGTCACTGCATCGCAACTGCAGTGTTCAGCTCATTATCTCTTTAAAACAATTTGTTGAAACTTATGAGAAAACAAAAGAACAAATGTTTAATATCTTCACATCACAGTTTAATTTTCAAAATTTAATAAAAACCATTCATAATGAAAGTCATCTCTTCCACGCTATGGGAAAGCATTACCTTTGTGTTTTCAATAACCAAGTGATTGTATTTTCAAAACCTCTTATTTTTATTTTAGATTAAAAAACGTGGTCACGTTTGTGCATGTGCTGCAGAGGAAAGAAAGGGCAAGCACTCCAAAATGAATTAGAAAGAGAATTGAAACATAAATTTCATCGGCTTGTTTGCCACTTGACCACCACTTACAAAGACTGCCAAGGGAAACAGCTCAGAATGAAGCATCAGCAGCCAATGTGCCAATAACCTGCCTGTGGGCAGAGCACACGTGAACGGAGTGAATGAATGTTTATCACATATGAAAAAAAACAAACACATCACTGTTGCCATGACTCACAGTGTAAAAGACTCTGTGCCATCTATGGGTTCAATGTTATATTAATAGACTGGCTGACTTGAAGTGAGTCTTGACAGTCTAATTGGATATGATATTATGGAAATATGGATACATTAGGGGGCGATTTTCCCATCCCAGTGCACTAATTACATCACACCCCATCCCCACCCTCATAGTATAAATCTCTTCTGATTTTCTTTGCTCTTAGCTCTGATTGTCATTCAGACTCAAAACATTGGCTCTATTCTCTCTCCACAGATGCTGAGACCTGCTGAGATTTTCCAGCATTTTCTTTTTTTGTTTGTCATGCATGAAGACTCTTTCTGAACTGAATAGCATTTCTGCACAAATATTAAACGTTTGTTCATTGACAGACATACTTCAGGCACAGAAACTGATGAATTAACATACCTCTCCATTTGGTACAATCATGACTGATCTGATTGTGGCCTCAACTCTACTATGCTGCCTACATCCCCTATACCCCTTGACTCACTTGTTAGACAAGGATCAATCTAACTCTAACATTCATTGACCCTTCCTCCACTGCCCTCTGGAGAAGAGAATTCCACAGACTCGGGAAGAGAATTCCACAGATTCATGATTCTCAGAGAGAAAAACTTCTCACCTTCATCTTAAATGGGACATCCCTTATTTTCAAATTGTGTCCCCTTGTTCTAGACCCTCCCCAAAAGGAGGCATCTTTTCAGGTGTCAGTCTTCTGTGGAAAATACCAGCAAAATCTCACTTGGGAAGCTTAAAAGAAGTTTATTTATTTATTAATCACAAGTAAGCATACATTAACACTGTATTGAAATTATCGTGAAAATCCCCTAGTCACCACATTGTGGCTCCTGTTCGGATACGCAAAGAATTTAGCATGGCCAATGCATCTAACCAGCATGTCTTTTGGACTGTGGGAGGAGACCAGAGCACTTGGAGGAAATCCACACTGACACAGAGAAAATGTGCAGATTCAGCACAGACAGTGACTGAAGCCAGGAATCGAACCTGGGTCCCTAGCACTATGAGGCAACAGTGCTAACCACTGTGTCACCCCGAAAGAAAGAAACCTAGGTTATTCTTGGTATTTACCTGACCAGGACAGAAGATGCAAGTTAAGATAACAAAGAGCAAAGTAACTGCCAATCTAGGTGACCAACTGCAATAATTAGATGAGCATTTACCTCAGGCTCCAATTAGATTTCTTTCCTGCATATAGAAACTGAGCAAAACTGTAAAGGGAAAGGCCACATTAATATTTGAAGATCACAATATTGGTCCAAAATATGCTTTAGAAATGTCATGGGAGATCATTTTTCATAAGATAACTATTTTTATGATAAAAAGGTGCTTTGATATTCATGCTTGTTCCTTCCAAAAATTCTACTCCACAATTTGTTAAAGCACTGAATTCATCAACGTATCTTGAGCATCCAAACTATAAAGGCAACATGTCCTTCAGTGCATTAAATAAATACCTGGGGCAGGATTTTCCAGTTGATTTTCCGCCCTGAGACTAAAAACTTCTGCCCGAGCTCAACGGACGTTTAAAATGGTCCATCCTGCCCGCAATGATTCCCACGTCGGCAGAACTAGAACATTAACCTCTTGAAAGGGAAAATGTAGGGTTATGGGAGAAGAACAGAAAAGTGGCACTCATTTTTTGTTTGGATTGTTCTTGCAAAGAACCAGCATGGCAGGATGGACTAAGTAGCATTCTTTTGTATGGTATGATTCTATGAAGTGGTACTGAAAGAACGAAAGCCAATATTCCAGTCTTCAATAATCCATGATAGCAGCAGTCTCAGTCAGAAAGAAATTATTTAAAATCTGCCTCTACCTCTGACTATGATGTGATTGATCTCTTTTGGAAAATGCACACGTGGTTGTAATGACAGGAGGGTGACATGGTGGCACAGTGGTTAACATGGCTACCTCACAGCATCAATCCAGATGTGCTTCCGGACTTGGGTGACTGACTGTCTGTGTGGAATTTGCACATTCTCCCCGTGTGTGCCTGCGTTCCTGTTGGGTGCTCTGGTTTCCTCCTAAGCTCCAAAGATGCGCATGTTGGGTAAATTGGCCATGCAAAGTTGCCCCTCAGTGTCCCAAGATTTGTAGGTGAGGTGAATTTACTCCATTTGTATTACATAACACCTTCTGTTCTCTTATTGGATTACTGTGAATACTGTATTCTTCCACTGTTTCTATCTTCATCCAATCTCTAGACCTGTACTATTTCTGCCTTGTACAATCTCTGTCCTGTTCCTGCAATTCTTGCGTAGACCTGTATTTTTTTTCCTTTTTTTCAGTAAGCAACTGTGGTTAATTCTCTCTTGCCCCATTTTCTTTTTTCTGCTTCCACCCACTTCATTTCTGCTCTTAACTGTTTCCCAATCAAAAATGGAATGAGGCCTCTCATTGATGCTTCACAGAAAGGAAAAGCTTCATTTCACCAACCAAATGTACCTGTATTATTTGACAATGGGGGGTGGAGCCCATGATCTTCCCATTGTATAGCACTTTCATTGGAAAATTGTGCAGCATTGACCCCAGTCACTGTGCTCCATTTTGACAACTCTGTTGTGATTCGCTCCCAGTTTTCATCGCCAATTCATTCACTTCTCCCCAACTTCCACTGTGCTCTGTGCCTGCTCTTACTCTTCTGGTGTGCTTTATTTTTGAAATTCCTTACATTACTGTGCATTACTGTTCCACTTGCAAGTGGAACACAGGATCTAACCCTGTGTTCCACTCCCAAGC
This sequence comes from Carcharhinus amblyrhynchos, assembly GCF_965287045.1. Lineage (NCBI taxonomy): Eukaryota > Metazoa > Chordata > Chondrichthyes > Carcharhiniformes > Carcharhinidae > Carcharhinus > Carcharhinus amblyrhynchos. The sequence continues at coordinate 49,648,957 of NC_137336.1, forward strand.
CCACAATAGTGTATCATTTTCCAGGCCAACACAAGACCATACTAGGTAATATAGACTCCAGGTCCTGCTGGAGGTGGGAATAGAGGCAGACAAGACTCCAAAATGTTGATTCCATCCATGTTAGTTTTGCAGTGTTGTTCCCAATTCCGCCATTTTCATCTGGGTGGGGAGAGGGCAACTCAGCAGTTACCCTGGTCCCATTAAGGCACAGTGGTGGTCTATAAAATTGGCAACATGAGCTCTTGGTACAGCAATGTTACCAGGAAGTGCCGTCAGTAAGCGATGGACAGTACTGAGAGCCATCACCCTTCTTGCTTTGTGAGGGAATAAGAGCAGGAGGTAAGGCTGCCAAGGACAGTTGGGTATCCATCTTGACCAAAAGCAATGCAGCAGTGGCAATGGGTACATAGCTTTCCCATCTTGGGAATGAGGAACAACGGCAATGAGGAACAACAAAACTCCACAGAATGGATAGAGCCCTCGGTATCAGGAGGGAAGAAGAGAGGGACAAGGGGCAGAAAGGATAGGGAGGCCCTATCCCCAGCATGGGATCTATCAGTGAAGATGGACCTAGTTGGAGATGACTGAGAAACAGTGTTCAGAGGCAACAGTGACTTTCCAGGCAGGCAGTCACAGAGATTTGCATCATCTTCACAGAAGATGTCATACGTCAGAACTTTGGTCACCATGCCTTGCCAGTGGTCATCAAAGATAGTGTGGTCTTGAAATGATTTTCTCCTCGTTCCTTCCAAGGATTAGTTGTGGAACTTCGTGGCAATTAACAAATAGTTGCGTAACACATAACAGCATCTCCTAGGCTATTAACTCCTATTTGCCAGAGCTGGACAGGGAATTCTGTCCACTTCTGTGCAGGAGTCATTGGTTTCATAAGACCATTAGATGATAAGAAATGGGAGCAGGAGTAGACCATTCAGCCCCTCAAGCCTATTACACCCATTCAGTAAGATCATATCTGATATGGTGGTCTTAGCACTGCTTTCCAGCCTGCCTCCCTATAACACTCGATTCCCTTATAGATCAACAATCTGGCTAACTCAGTTTTGAATATATTGAATACCCAATCTCCACTGCTCCCTGGGGAGGAAAATTTCAAAAACTAATGACTGTCTGAGATGAGAAATTCCTCCACATTGCCATCTTAAATTGGAGATCCCTTATCTTTAAACAGTGGCCCCTCATTCTAGATTCTTTCATGAGGAGAAACATACTCTAAGAGTCGATGCTGTCAATCCCTCTCAGAATCTTTTGGACTCCTGTAAATGTCCCTGTCATTCTTCTAAACTCCGATGAGTATAGGTTCAACCTGCTGCATCTTTCCTCATAAGACTAACCCTTCATCCCAGTAATAAGCCCAGCGAGCCTTTCTCGGAACTCTTTCCAAAGCATGTATGTCCTTCTTTAGAATACACTACTTACAGTACACAGAACTCTAGGTGCAATTCCCTGCAGAGTTGTTGCAAGATTTCCCTAGTTTTATGCTCCATCCTCTTTGCAATAACGGTAATATTTTACTTGTTTTATTAATTGCTTGCACTGTACCTGCATATTAACTTGTGTTTCATATACAAGGACTTTTCAGATCCCTCTGCCCCTCATTCTCTGCAGTCACACTCCATTCAAACAATACCCTGCTTTTCTATTCTTCCCATTATCAGTAAATTCCCCTGGTGTAAGACATCTTTGTCCGCACCCAGTGCCCATCCATTCAGAATTATCAACAGGAAGGGTTTCCACTCCCTCATCATTCAGCTGGTCTGCAACTACAACAATAGCTTTTACCATGAGTGCACTCAGTTCCCTGGCAGCTGTTATGACTCTTTCATCCTCTGCCATTCCACGTTACCACTTCTCTTCAGTTCAACTCTCAAAGTCCAAGGCTGGATCCTCCAGTTATCCCTTGAGGAGATTGCTACTTACCTCACTACAAGAATCCCAGACACTGGCACAGTGGCAAGACAATGAAAGCCATCTGCTCACTTGGGTAACTATTGAGCTGGCCATTGGGCTTCTGAAGTTCTGCTTCTAGAGTTTGCACCAGCCAGGTGGGGCCCTCTAATACCTTCCTTAAAGGGTCTCACCTATTGTAATGGCCTTCTGTGCTTTCCATAGTATGGTCCTCCATAGAATTGTACACCTTGAGGACACTGAGGTCCCTGCAAGGAAATAGGTCACCAGTAGAAGACAAGAAGCAGGACCTGGAAGAGGAGTTGAAGAGGGAGGATATGGAGCACTCAGACACACCAGCTGCATGGGCATTGGGGAGGTATGGAGTGTAGCTCAAAGTTCTCATGAGGATGCCATGCTTGTCAATGATCTTTTGATCTGGAGCATTTCAGCTGAGCTCTTTTAACTCAGCATGAATATTTTGGGATGGAATTCATTCTGCACTGCCTGTTAATATAAAAGACATAGCCTGTAGCATTGAAGAATAGAATATGGTGCAGAGGAGGCCATTCTGCCCATCGGGCCTGCACCAACAAAAATCCTACCTAGGCCCCATCTCCATAACCCCACGTATTTACCCTGCTAATTCCACTAACACTAAGAGGACCTTTTTTTTGGTTGCCATCTTCATAAGCCTTTCTAACTGGATGAACAGCAAGCTGCATTCAAGTTAATGCTAATTTAGTCAGCTTGCTGATTGGGAGAGAATGATTCCCTCTGGACTTTTCCTGTTCCTTAAATATTTTATGTTTTTATAATACAATTTAAATGCTGTTGTTATGGGAAATAGTCTACATGCTGAACAAAGCCACTACTGTTTTCTTTCTTTTGTAAACATGCACAGTTTTTGTTTCCATCAACCAAACTAGTAAGTACATTTGTGAACATTATTAAGAAATATACAGAGTGTACAATTCTAAACACAGAAATCAGATGTTATCAATAATATTACACTACAATGGTAAATGCTATCTCCAAAGATGTGCAGGTTAGGTTGATTGAGCACAATAAATTGCCCTTAGTGTCAGGGGAATTAGCAGGGTAAATACATGGAGTTAAGGGGATAGATCCTGAGTGGGATTATTGTTGGTGCAGGCTCAATGGGCTGAATGGCCTTCTTCCGCACTGTAGGAATTCTACGAATCTATGATTCTATATCATATCAGTGGTGCAGGTTGAACAGGGATATGCCAACTTGCATCTGACTGGTAATGATAATTTAAAATTCACAAATAGTGGGCAAGATAAATTGCATTGACGATGTAGGGCCAGAAAGTTGATTCTCCTGTGATCAATCACTGTTCTGAGAAGTGAATCTTCATATTAACATTTGGAAGAAAAAGTTCACAGCATTATGCTGCTGTTCAACCATGTGAGTAATCTGGTTAATTAAAAAAAAATGGTCACTTAGATAACATGCTAGAAAAGCTAAGAATTGTAGGGAGTGTTGACTATCTTTTCCTGATTTGTTTGAACTGCCAGTAAAATAACTTGTTGCCCCCAATGATCAATCAAATAGAAAGGAAAGAAAAATATTTCCATCTGTATAGCACCTGTTGTGACTTCAGGACATCCCAAAGCACTTTACAGCAAATTGAGTGCTTTTGCGTTGTAGCTGCTGTTGTAATGTAGGAAACACAGCAGTCGATTTGCTCACAACAAGCACCTATAAGTAGCAATGTGATGAAGAAAAGATAGTCTGTTTTCATTGATTGACGGATAAATATTGGCCAGGACACTGGCTAGCTCATTGCACTTGGGATGTGCTGATGCTTGTGATTGTGGTTTGGTCAAACTAGGATAGAGTTAAGGATCAGGATAGCCAATAAGCTAAAGCCAAGCCTTTCCCCGATGCAAATTTTCAAAACCATCTCAGCCTTTTGGCTAAGACGAAAGATTAGATCAAGCCCAGGATGGGGTACAATGCCACATCCTGTTAGCTTAGATCTTGGTTGATGGAGACGAAGATGGGATGTAATCCCTCATCCTGTCAGCTTGGATCTTATTTACGTGGGGCCATGAATTGGATTCAATTTGAATTGAGTTTTTTTTGTTGGAATAAAAGTACTGGATGCATGGTCCCCCTTACGTGGGAGCCATGAATTGGATTCAATTTGAATTGAGTTATTTTGTTGGAATAGAAGTACTGAAATTACCAAAAAAAGCTTCTGTTCTTTTTGAACTGGTGCCATGGGATCCAGCTGAAAAAGCAGACCTGATTTAAGGGCACAGACTGAAGAGGGCACCTTTGAGAGGGCTGTGCTCCTCCTGTACCACACGTGAGTGTCACCCTGGATTCCTGTGCTCAAGATCCAGAGTGGCACTTTAGGTCACAAGCTTCAAACCCAGTGGTAAGTGTGCTGCCAACTGAGTTATGCCCGAATTGTCAAACAGATCAACTTCTTGCCATGTTAAAGTCATTTCCACCAAAAAGATCATTCTCTAAATCACATTACGTTAGGATCTGAAATTTTGTGGTCATTTTGGCCGAAATCTATCCTAAAAATTCAACCGTGGTCTGCCAGGAAATAGCATCAGCCTGAATATATTGGCAACATGTCAGGCACAAGGGGAACCTGGTGGACACAAGAGGAACTTGCTGGGCACAAGGGGATCTCATCCGAACACATTAGGTGTGTTCTAGAACACAGTTGTGGCCTGCTGGAAATAGCAAGCTTCTGTCAGAATAATCCAAAACTTCTTTACTTTGATATTACCAGGTTGGTCTTGCAATTCTGTTTCTTAAGGCCACACAAGGTTATCCTGATAGAAGTCCAAGTCAGGCTGGTGTGTGACTTGGAAGGGGAACTTGCAAGTGGTGGGGTTCCCACATGACTGCTGCCCATGTACTAATTGGTGGTGGAGAACATGGGTCTGGAAGATGTTGCTGAATGAGGCTTGACATGTTGTCACAGTGCATCATGTGGATGGTAATACACAGTTGCCACTGTGCAACAGTAGTGGAGGGAATAAATGGTTGAAGTGGTGGATGGGTTGCCAATAAAGCATGCTGTTTTACCATGGATGGCATTGAACTTTTTTGAGTCTTGCTTAGACCTGCACTCACCAGATAAGTAGACAGTATTCCATCACACTCCAAAGTTGTGCCTTTTAGATGGAGGACAGGCTTCAGGGGGGTCAAGATGTGAATTATTCACTGCAGAATTCCCAGCATCTGACCTGCCCTTAGCCACAGTACGTACGTGACTGGTTCAGTTCAGTTTCTGGACAATGGTGACCTCCCCTAGGATGTGGGTGGTTGGAGTTTCATGATGTTAATGCCATTGAACATCAAGGGGAGATGGTTAGATTCTCTCTTGTGGGAGATGCTCAGACTCAAAAGCTTCTTGATGAGGGGGAGGAATGAAACATCCCTTTGGAGATGGATAATTACTACCAAAGGTATCATCAAGGTATTGTTGCAGCTGGACTTCCCAAATTATCAAAGACCAACTCCAAAAGGCCCTAAGAGTGTCAGTGCACACAGAGGCTCAATGCTGCGGCAGATTTTATATCAGCACAGCTAATAGTCAGGACTTAAATGCCAATTACTGGTGAACAAGATACTGTTTTTCCTATCGGCAAATTTTATATTAATGTCAATCAAAGAACATAAAACAATATGTCTGAAAATGCCAGACAATACACAGCGGAATCAACGATGCACATAATGATTGCCTCCCTTATCACTTCTCATACAACTGAACTTGTTTTTATGTTATGCTATTATTTAGCCAGAACCTCTATAAGGCAGATCAATTTATCTGAAAAAAATCACTTTGGCAATTATTCATGTGGACTAGTTTCATTTTTAATGAGACTCTGTAAACGTGTATAGAAGCAAAATTTTGACCTAGAAAATTATATGGATATTTGAACTTGTAAAATAGGTTCAATTATTAAACTTTCCCTCGTGTGTTTATCGAACATCCCCTTAACACATCCACATTATTCACCACAGCTGCCCTATAAGATAGTAACTCGCCCCAAAAAATTCTAAGTGTTGAATTTGCATGAAAACTGGAGTAATTCACATTGGTCTCTTCAGTGGGAGTTTGGAGAAGAATCTTCCACATTCTATGCACTTCAGAAACCATTAGAGTTTATCATTAAGTTTCAGGGAGCGGGGCCTATTCACGCTGGAGCAATCGGCAGCATTGATCTCTCCATCCCACTGCGCTGGTCGAGTAGCATAGCTGGGCAGAAAGTTTTAGTGGGAGGGTAAAAACGAGATTTGCGCACAGAGTCCGACTGGTCCTCCCATGCCATTTTATTGATGCAATCAGCCTCGTTCCTGGGAAGGGCACGAGGCTGATTTAAATATTCATTAGTTAATTTCAATGTCATATGTGAACCCCTCACTTAGCTCTCCAACCTTGGCAGTGGAGGTCTTCAACAGCGAGGATTACAGATGGTCCCCACCTATGGGAACCTGATGTGATGACCTCACCAGTGGGACTGGAGACCATTGAGGCCCCCCAAATGGTTGGAGGAAGTGTGGAGTGCCCCTTTTCAATGCCAGCCTGGCGTCTTTTCAGTGCCAGCCTGGCACCCTGGTATTGTCCACCATGCACGCTGGCATTGCCCATCAGGCACTGTGTGGTGCCCAGGGGATGGGGCCTCATGGAGGGGGAGGGGAGCAGGAAACTCTGCTCAGGGGGGTGGGGGGTGGGTGGGGGGAGGCGGGTGCGGTGGTTGGCGTTGTGGCCGGCAATCAGGAGTCAGGGCTGGCTATCGGATATTGAGACAGGTCTCCCATATACTGTGCACATTCATACACAGATCTTTAACCAAACTATTTCTCCCATATTTGTTTAAATTTGCCTGTAAAAAACTAAATATGCATAATATAATTTTGTTAAATTTTGATAGGTGGCTTCTACCCAATAAGCCAAGTAAAGATCAATACACCTCCTTGTGAATATTACTGTCTCAATAACTAACCCACAGTAATACTTTTATCCAAAAAAGATGCAACTCTGAATCAGGATATTTCCTGGATTTGCAAATCATGAGGATCTCATCCAATGTATTGAAGAACAAAATGTTTCAAAATGCCTGATAATTTAACCAACTTTTCTGAGATATGTAAATATATATCTGTTAAAAGTTCTGCATGTGTACGCAATTCCTGTCAAGTAACAATTAACTTCTGTAATTCAGTGTTTTGGTACCCCACTACCACCAACCCAGTCTGTCTACACCAAAGGACACCAATTCAGTGCTCCCACGCCCCAACAGACACCAACTCCATGCTCCCAGCCCAATTCTCCAAGACAAACCCCCCCAATTTTTCCACTCCTAATTAGCCCTACTTCCGTACCCCAGGTCACTCTGGGAGCACCTATCCACACTTCCCTCTGATCTTTCCCACCGATTACTTCTCCCATTCACATGCAGTTCCTTCAGACTATCTATCATCCATCCTGCTATTTTCCCCTGCATTCTGAGTCTAGAAATAAATTAACTACATGGTTAAATTCATTTTTAAAGATAAACAAACATGGCCCTGACAATATATTGTAAGTTGCATAATGCAAAACAATAGGCCATAAGTCATGTTGGATGGTGACTTAAAATGGATCATAATGCATGGGCAGTTTAATTTATACACCATCCAATTTTCTTTTCCACTGACATTAATGGAAATCAAAATGGAGTAGAGTTTAAAACAGACTTTAAATTTTGACTAACTGATGTGTTTAGCCTTAGGGCTAGGATTCTTATCTTCACAGTGTGTGCAATATTATAATAACATCTGAAGAAATTTCTACAGTAAATAAACCAACGCTCTAGGTGACTGTTATTGTAGTCTTCATTCTAATGCTGTCCTTGGAAAATATTAATGAGGTTAGAAATGGTAAATGTTTTGAAAAGTGAGGCTTGATCTCTGAACCACCAAATTTATATAAATGCCATAAGCCGAATAGACTTGAGATGTATACCAAATACAGATAATAAACAGTGTTCACAACCACCTTTATATCAAAACTATCTTAATCTAACTGAAGAATCAACAATATTTTTAAAGTATTTGATATTTGAAATATTTCTTCCAAAACCCCCATTTATGGTTGTTATAATGGTCAGCCCATAATCATTTTGAAATGATCTAATGATGAGAACACCCTTGCCTATGACTCTTACCTACCCAATACAGATGTTTTTCTACTCTGATCTGCAAAGGTGTATTTGAAACAACCCCCATACATGGTGCATGCTCCCCTGCAAACTCATTCCTGTACCTTCCACTCTCCTCCTGTCTCTATTGCATACATGCCTCAATCACCTTTCATCCACTCAACATAACCTTTTGACTTCCTGTCTGTAATGCTTGAACTTCCCCCACCATTACCCTGGACCCTATCATTATTGACATGGACATGCGATCTTATCCCACTGTGCCAACACCCATACCTATGGAGATACCCAATATGATCCTGAACCCTTCCATCATTATTCCTTCATGTTTTCCTCCGCTCCCATGCCCTGGCATGCAAGACCTTCGAATACTTCACCATGGCACTGAACCTGCCTTTATGAAATCTGATTTATCTCGTGACTGTGATTGTTCCTTTTGCTACCCAGCACCCACTATTGTCCAATGTTGACAACACCAATCCCCCCATTTAGGCCCCCATTCACCTCATCTTCCCGACCTGCGATCATAATACCACTATACCCATGATATTAGGCCCTTTCCTCCTTTATACTCCCATCCACTCAAATCTTTCACCACCCAAATCTCCTGCAACCACCACCCCCCCCAACCCTGATTCATCCTATGCAGTCTCAGGCACCATGCAAGCCTCCACCACTTCAATGGGCAGAGAATTCCAGAGATTCACCACCCTTTGAGTGAAGAAGTTCCTCCTTAACTCTGATCTAAACTGCCCCCTCCTTATCTTGAGGCTGTGCCCTCTAGTCCTGCTGTCCTTTCTAAGCGGGAAGAATCTCTCTACCTGTACCCTATCCTTCCCTTTCATTATCTTATACGTCTCTATAAGATCCCCCCTCATCCTTCTAAACTCCAACAAGTACAGACCCAGCCTATTTAGTCTCTCTTCATAGTCCAACCCCCTCATCTCCAGTATCAGCCTAGTGAACCTCCTCTGCACTCCCTCCAAGGCCAAAATATCCTTGCGCAAGTGCGGCGACCAAAACTGCACATAGTACTCCAGCTGCGGCCTCATCAGTGCCCTGTACGGTTGCAGCAAGACCTCCCTGCTTTTATATTCTATCCCCCTCGCTATAAAGGCCAGCATACCATTCGCCTTCTTGATCACCTGCTGCACCTGCAGACTGGGTTTTTGCGACTCATGCACAAGGACCCCCAGGTCCCTCTGCACCGTAGCATGCTGCAGCTTTTCGCCCTTTAAATAGTAATTCCTCCTACTATTATTTCTGCTAAAGTGGATAACCTCACACTTGCTAACATGGTACTCCTTCTGCCAGGTCCTCGCCCACTCACTCAGCCTACCCAGATCCCTCTGCAGACTTTCCACACCCTCCGCGCAATTTGCTTTTCCACTCATCTTCGTGTCATCAGCAAATTTCGTCACCCTACACTCAGTCCCCTCCGCCAGATCATCTATATAAATGGTAAATAGCTGAGGCCCCAGCACTGATCCCTGCAGCACTCCACTAGTCGCCAACCGCCAATCAGAATAGCACCCATTGATACCAACTCTCTGTCTTCTATTAGACAACCAATCCTCTATCCACACTAACACCTTACCCCCAACTCCATGTACCCTAGCCTTCTGAAGCAACCTTTTGTGAGGCACCTTATCAAAGGCCTTTTGAAAATCTAGAAACACCACATCCACCGGTTCCCCACTGTCTACTTTACTAGTCACATCCTCATAGAAATCCAATAAATTCGTCAAACGTGACTTCCCCTTAACAAATCCGTGCTGCGTCTGCTCTATCAAACCATTCCTTTCCAGGTGCCTCGCTATTTCTTCTTTGATGACAGATTCAAGCATTTTTCCAACTACAGACGTTAAACTAACTGGCCTATAATTCCCTGCCTTTTGTCTGCTACCTTTTTTAAACAGCGGCGTAACATTAGCCGTTCTCCAATCTTCCGGCACTTCCCCGGAATCCAGCGAATTTTGGTAAATATGCGCTAAATATATTTAAGTGATGGGTAGATAGGTTTTTGACAGACAGGGGAATTAAGGGTTATGGGGAGAGAGCGGGAAAGTGGAATGATCCACTTCAGATCAGCCATGATCTCATTAAATGGCGGGGCAGGCTTGAGGGGCTAGATGGCCTACTCCTGCTCCTATTTCTTATGTTCTTATGTTCCTGTGCCTCAGAGTTCAACAAGGAAAACCACCGAGCTTAGACACAACTGCACAAAGCTGAGTGTTGCATGCCACCTTTAAATCAGCATGAATCGTGTATCACAATGTTCTCGTCTGTCACTGATTTTATCAGGAACAGAGGACAAAACCTTAAAACATTTTTCACTGACGAGTAGATGTGGCACGCAAAAGTTTAATGAGTGGAGACCCACCAGAGGACAATGTAAGGCTCGACATGCCATAAACAGGCTGCTGTCTTAATCTTTGCATCTCAACCTGCCGTGGGGAAATGGAAATTTCAGCTTTTGCCTTTTTCAGTCAATCTACACATCACATTGACTGTACTTGCTCCTGGCAGCTCCATAATCACCATTCCCCATCTCCCCACCCACCCCCAGCATCTCCCCCCACCCCCACCATGTCACTAAAATGAAACTCAAGGCAAAGGAAATGCCAGCTCATTAAAATTATTAATTATTTATAATCTTAGCAGCGATTTTCATCTTTTTTTAATGGAAATTTGAATAAAAATTCTCTTGTGAACTCACCTGTAATGTTTGTTATTATTCCATTCATTTAAAATATTAAAAATATATATTTTATTCTGTAATGCTCGCCACATTTGTGTGAAATCAGTCATTTCCAAAAATACAGATGTGCAATTCCGTAGAAAAACTGAAAGGGAAAAGAAGTAGTTTAAAAAGAGACTGACTGCCTTTGGGTGTAAGATAAAATGAATCAAATATTCATTAATTCCACAGCCTATGCATTGTATGAAAGACAAGAACAGGAAGTCAGGGCTCTGGGTTAGGATGGTTTTGACACCAGATGACAAGTTGGATCCCCAGATTAAAGAGACCATAGCCTTTCTGTCGGCCTACAGAGAACCAGGAAATCAAAAGTTTTATTTGGTTAATACTTATCCTTTCCATTATTGTTTGTTGGTTGGAATCTCCTTGCAAAGAAGACCATAATGAACATGAAGAAGATGCGTTGCAATATTAACAGAGATAAATATTTGATTTTGCAAAATTCTCAACTCAGAACTTGCCAGTTTATAATGATTCACTCTACAGAAGGAAGGGCATTGATCAATCAAATGTTCATCATCTAGCAACTTTAAATGAAAATTGGCTATTCAGTGTATGTAAACATTAAACACACTAACTTAACTGACGTTCCTACTGGATGGAGAGAAGGTTATGACTAATATTGATAGAATGTGCCAAATTACAAAGGTTCTGTGCATAGAGACAAAATTGGGAAGTTAAATGAGAGACTAAACACAAGATTGAAAATAATATGGAAAGTGAGTTTGCTAAAGCGATTGGATAGAGTGAGAAGCCTATAGATTGTAGAAGAGAAACTGAGATGGGTAAAAAGAACACATTCAAAGTCTTGATTTTTTTTTAGAAAATGTGTAAAAGGTAAAGTCCCAGATGACCATAGACTGTTGTCTCCTGTGAAGGTGGTGATTTAACTCAGGATCACCACACCTTAGATGAGGGGCAAGGTTGAAAGAACAAGGCTTTCATGAATAACCTCAGCCATTATGGGAGCTGAATCCGCACTGTCGCTCTGTATCACTTGCCGGCTATCTAGCCAACTGAACCAAACCGACCCCAAAGAATGTGTATGACCCAATTCAATAGGCAAGAAATTTGTCCTGTTATACTTGTTTTCTGGGTAGAAAAAGACATAACAAGTACTAATTTTTGACATAATGCCTTGTACACAAGGGCACCTAAACAACATCCAATCCTATATTGGGTCTGATGATTTTTCTTGCTCACCTGGCATGCTTAAACAGGCACTCGGAGGATTATGTGTGTAAATGAGAAGTGTAACATTTGTTTCATGCTACACCTGCTAAATTGGTTCTGGTTCAGCCTCAGCCTTGGCCACTGTAGTCAGAAATCTTCCAGGCTTGCTGTGGCTGTACTTTTATTTTAAGTAAGGTCCATAGTTTGCAAGACTTTTGACAGCAAATTGTCAACGTTCCCCTCTCTCCAAACATGGGTTAATAGTTCAATCCTTGAGTTTTGGTTTGTCACTCACTGCTCCATCACAGGCTGCAATCTGAGTCATAGAATCACAGAATCCCTTCAGTGAAGAAAGAGGCCATTCGGCCCATCGAGCCTGTACTGACAATGATCTCACCCAGGCCTTATCCCCGTAACCCTACATATTTAAACTTGCTAATCTGTGTGAAACTAAGGAGCAATTTAACATTTCCAAGCAACCTAACCTACACATCTTTGAACGATGGGATAAAACTGGAGCACCTGGAGGAGCAGGAGCAGAGAGAACATGCAAACTCCACACAGACAGTTACCCGAGGCCGGAATTGAACTTTTATCCCTGGCACTGATGAAGCAGCAGTGCTAACCACTCTGCCACACCATAAGATGACCATAAGCTGCTTGTCCTTTTTGAGAGAGAGAGCTGACTGGTGGTGAGTTAACCTGAGGATCACCACATCTCAGGTGAGGGGCAAAGTTGAGAAGGTGGTGTCTTCATGAATAACCTCAGCTGATATGGGAATTGAACCCACACCTGTTGGTGTCGCTCTGCATCACAAATCAGCCATCAAGCCAACTGGGCTAAATTGACTCATTCCCTCTTGTCAGACCAAGAATCGGCAAAATCACTGAGAGCCTGGCAGCATCTATGGAGAGAGAAATAGAGTTAACATTTCAAGTCTTTCTTCAATCAGCAATTGTAGTGAGAACTTCTGTGTTAGAAATCGAATAAAATGTTAACACGGTGTTCAAATAGATATAACTAGGTTTTTAGCAGCAATCCCAGTGTTAAATATTGCAGAACAGTAGACCAGATCCTGACAAAATAATTTCATATCTGTGGAGCCTTACCAAATATCTCCACCAAATTATCATCTTTTTAAACATTCTGTTGAATAGATTGATATTTTATGATACTTCAATGTCTATTTTCACCCCATGTGTGTCTCCTGATGTTTGTTTTGCTCTATAAATTTTTTAAAAAGTGATTAGATTTCAGTGTTTTTCATTTTCTTGGTTGTTTGTGGGAATTCATTAGTCGGATTGGCAGTTTGGACAGAGTTACAATCCCCACAGAGACTGATTTTGTTTAAAAGAAATGAATTCCCACAAAGTTCAGGGATTAAATATCTTTCTCTGCTTTCTGGAGGACACCCAGTCAGGCTTGCCTACTGGACGGGGAGAGGGAAAGTTCAGTGGGTGGGTGGGGGTTGTAGTAACTCATTGTCAAACAGTCTGTGATTTATCAAGGGACCTGGCATTGGAGTGTGGGGCCAGCTGAAAGCCTTTGCACTGCCCTTGCCTCTGAGTCCCCTCTACCTCTGCCTCACCACTCCTTCCCCATGAACCCCCGCCCCCATCCCTGACTCCAGGGATACAACAACAATACCTGTGCGCATGACCGGCAGCAACCACTGCGCCCAATGGTGTTGCAAGCAAATGGGGAGCTGCCGGCCTCTGATTGATAGGTAGCTCTTGGATGGCAGGATTTCCAAATTTGGGTTCCTAAGTCCTGGGGCATGCTTGACACCGGCAAGTTAAATACTTGCCAGGCACTTAATTTGATTGGGCCTCTCCCATGCAAGTTTCCTATTGGTTCTCCAGTTGATGAACAGGAGAATATTAAAGCTTTGGAAACATTAATTTCAGTCTATTATGTCAGCCAGCTATCAGAACTCCCTCCTGGAGTCGTCCCTTCCTCTCCTTTCAATTGTCTTCAGATCCCAGCTGGTAAGACACATGACACAACAGTCACCGTCAGGATATCACTGACCAAGATGTTCCACCTGTTGGATGCTGCTTCCTCTGTTTGACACACAAGAGAGTGGCACAGTGATTAACACTGCTGTCTTATAGTGCCAGGGACCCAGGTTCAATTCCGGCCATGGGTGACTGTGTGGAGTTGCACGTTCCCCCTGTGTCTACATGGGTTTCCTCCAGCAGCTCCAATGTCCTCCCACACTTCAAAGATGTGTGGTTTAGATTGATTGGCCATGCTAAGTTGCCCCTTATTGTCAGGGGGACTAGCAGGGTAAATACATGGGGTTACGGGGATAGAGCCTGGGTGGGATTGTGGTCGGTGTAGACTCAATGGGTTAAATAGCCTCCTCCTGCGCTGTAGGGATTCTATGGTAGCTTCACCAGGCTGATACTTAGCTATATTTGGTGCATTTCTTGGGATGCTCCTGCACTCTTCATTGAATGATGATTCATCCACTGACTTGATGGTAATGGGAGAATAGGGAATGGGATATGCCAGGCCATGAGGTTACAAATTGTAGTTGCTGTTGTCAATAGATTGTTCCTGACTTGGAACTATATCTCTTCTGGATCAAAACTCCCTCCCTAACAGCACATTGGGTGTACCTACACACATGGACTGTGGTGGTTCAAGAAGGCAGCTCAGCACCACGTTCTAAAGGGCAATTAGGGATGGGCAAAAAATGCAGGCCTGCATCCTGTGAAAGATGCCCTTCAGCCCATGTGGCAGCACTTGCTGCCTGAGTCAAGATGTAGACAACAATTGGAAGTGTCGCTGATTTTTTTTTACAAATGGCTTGTCCTGTTACTGATTCATTGATACACAGAAATAGGCGGCACCAGAAGGATGAAAATTGGCTCCGTACTGTTGAGTTAATCTGTACCACTGCTGGTCAGAGTCAGGGCTCACTGGCTTTCTGCACACTTGCATTTCTTTAAGAAGAAATATGCAGTGAACCCAGCGAGAACACATCGATGGAAAATGTTTGCAGCCTGAAGGAAGCTTCTGGATTCAGATTGAAGTAACAATCTATTGGAGCTTTAATCTCCTTATTCATGCTATTTGAGTCTGTACTGAAACTCTTCCCTATACACCAACAAGTCGACAATTATTGGAACATTTACCCCTAATTGATGATGGTTTATTTCTGTAGAAACATACAGCAACCTCACAAAACACTGAGATTCTGTAGATGTACAAGGACGTGAAGCACAAAGACATCATGCACTGTGACAGGTGCTACCAGCACAAAGAAAGCTGAGAAGTTCACATGCAGATTCTCACATCACTGCGGAACAGCATATATTATCAATGGTAATGGATACCAGACAACCAGCACAACATTGTATCAGATTTTAGGTAGTTCAGGAAGTGGCTGTGACCAGTCATATTTATTTTCATGATTTAAGTCATCCAAATACCACAAAAACATTATAGTCTCTCCTTTGAATCCATTATTCTGAAGTATAATTGCTTGTGAAATGTAGCCAGTGTAACAAGGGGGGGGGGGGGAGGCATGGAGGATGGATGGAATTTAAAGTGGGAGTGGGTTTCAGGTAGATAAGAAAAAAAGTCAGATCCATTTTACATCATCAATTTGAGATCTGAGCTATTTTAACTCCCCGGTCCAATTTTGTAGCACCCCTACAGTGCGGAAGAGACCATTCAGCTCATAAAGTGTATATCGACTCTCTGACACAGTATATTACCCAGACTCTCTCCCCCACCCTATCCCTCTAACTCCCCACATTTACCTTGGCCAATCCATCTAACCTGCACTTCTTTGGACTGTGGAAGGAAATCAGAATGCCTGGAGGAAATGCACGCAGACACAAGGGAAATGTGCACCCTTGTAGTCTGTCAACTGCCCAAAATAGGTGAAAAAAAACGTTGCTGATACCTTCTGATAGGTTGAAATCTCCAGGCCCAATGGCATCAAGCTGAAATCACAGTCAGGGGATTCAGGCCCTTTTGGAGGTAGGAAGGTAGGGACCATTGGGCAGCAGAAGCTTCGACTTTTTTGTTGTTCTTCTTCCACAAGATGAAGATTTTAGCTTACCTTAAAGGGCCCACCTTCTTCCCTGCCCGATTTCACTTGATAGCTGGGGTTCTACTGATATGGTTTATATGTAATAATGAGATTCACAGCCTAAGTTAAAGAAGAATCACAATTTGCCAATAAAAAAGAGCCAAGTTAAGTTGTCAGCTGAAAGATTCAAGCAGCAAGGCAATGTTAAATCTTTTCACAGATATTTTTAACCGTAAATCCCATTCCAACCTTGCAATGGGGGTTAAAATGTTCCAGATAGTCACTCACACATTCAGAACCATTTGCATGTGTTTTAACCATAGTGAACATCTGGTAATTAATGTACAAATTCATATGGCCACCTCCAAGTATCTGCTTTAACAATGCATAGTAATATTATCACCTTGTCGTGTTTCCCCATAGTAGCTGTTAGAGCTTCAATAATGCAAGGTAGTTTGACTTGAATTAAATTAACTGTGAAATCTGAATGTCTAGACAATTCCCAGAAGTGCCCAGTTAACTATTAATATAGTCATAATTCTGCTTCCCACTTCTGAATTGTGCACTGAATAATGCATTTGTATTGTTTTGCATCACTGTTACTGCTGTTCACACTTATTAATTGCATACTTCTTCACCCCAGTGAACCCACTGAAACCCTTGTCTTCCTCCTACAAAAAAAGACATTTGTGAGGCAGGAGAAATATATTTTTCTGCCTTTAAAATTGAATCCTTAAGAACAGCTTGACATGGTTATCTTTTTGTGCAATCACCGACGGCTTTATATAAATTTGATATTGAAGGGAATTATCATTTAAATGAATATTTACAATTCAGCAGGCTCAATATATATTACAGAGTTGCCGCTCATTCAGCACTGAGGGCCCTTTGAAGCTTTCAGTGATCCAAGCTGCTTTTCTCTACATGTCTGACATTGAATATTAGAACACCCAGTCAGAGAAATGGTGAGAAACAGCCTCGGAATAAATGGAATGCCGTATTGCAGTCTTGTTAGATCAGGCAGTAATGAATTCAATAGATAGTGTGGGTCAGAGAACGCCAGGGATTGTGAAACACAAAGCAATGCTGAATCCTGGTATGGTCCACTATTCACTTGCCATGCAGACAAACACCACTCTTCCAGTTTATTGTTGCACTTTGGTTATGTGATTGGGACATTTTATGATCTTTTTTCATTACTAAGCATATTCACTGTATGTGACATTGCTGCCTTCACCAGCAGTGCCTCAAACACAAAACAATGATGGAAGCAGAGACTAATTAAACTGCATATCCCTTGGGTATGTGTTTCTCAGCCAAGCAGAGCTGCATTGTTAGGCTTCAGTGAAAACTCTACCATCTAATTTTTCTTAAATTTTGGCTTCAAAGTCTCCTTTTAGCTCTTAAAGATACAAAAGGCTGAGGTCACATACTAACTGACTTAAGAACTGCTTCTTCCCTGCTCCATCAGACTTTTGAATGGACCTACATCATATTAAGCTGATCTTTCTCTGCATCCTAGCTATGACTGTAACACTACATTCTGCACCCTTTCCTTTCCATCTCTATGCATGGTATGCTTTGTCTGTATAGCGCACAAGAAATAATATTTTTCACTGCATACTAATAAATGTGACAATAATACATCAAATCAAATCACATAAGGAAGAAGTAACTATCCTCCAAGACTTCAAATGTAAAAGATTGAACTCATTAAGGTGCTTCACCACATTACACATTACTTTCACATCCCATGGAGTTTATTTTTCCCACTGTCTTCAAACTGTTCAGTGTTATTGGCTATATTTGGAGAGTATAGGGAAAAGGTTGGGGGGAGAGAGGACAACAACATTGCAAGAGACCACCTTCTGCAATGAAAGGGTTTTTCTTTGTCCTCGCTATGCTCAGTTGATTCTCTAAGCACCCTTTGGCAAGACCCCATCACAAACAGATTTCTGAGCTTTACAGGGATATCCAAAGTCTTTGACTGAGAAAGCAGGAATCGAATGAAGTATTTAGAACATTTGCAGTAAGGCAGATGGGCTTCATTTTCAAATTAAAATCAACTAGACAAAGCATTAATGGGATTGAGCCACAAACAACACAACATGATTCAATCTATTCAGTTTTATTGCCTAATTCTTAAAGGCATTTGAATTATTAGCAAACTACCATACACTGTATAATGGTCCTGGGGCTGAGAGGCGAGTGCTGTCAGTGGCAAATTGCTCCCAACGCTCCGCCTGCGGATTTATTGGATAGTGTATGTTATCATGCCATCAAATGTATTAGTCTTTACTATCCATGATTTTGATGGAAGCATACAAACATAAGCTTATAAAATTGTTTGCAACATTATGTGGTATTTTATAGGGAATCAGTCAAACAACAGGGGGATATTTGAAAATTGTGGCAAAATTAGGAAAGACTTTAATTTAGTTTCCATGATTACAAGCTAAACAGTGATGGATTGTTTTCACTCATCAGCAAGGCAATAAGGAGAGACCACAAATTTAAGATAATCCTCAAAAGAATGAAACGGGAAATAAACAAAAGAAAATTTTTTCAGTGAAGGGATAAAATCTGGAATTCTCTGTCATTAATGAATCCACATTTTTTTAAAACTGAAAGTTGACAGTTGTCTTCAAAAAGAAATATTATGGGATTTGAGGAGTGGGAAGGATAAGAAATTTAGGCAACGATGGTCTATGAGGAGAAAACACCTTCCGCAGACTTGATAGAAGAAATGGTCTTTTTCTATGCAATAACAGATTGTGATTCTGTGACCCCATCCCCCCCCACCACCCTTGAGTCAATTATAGGTTTAACACTCTTGTAATTTTTTTAAATGACTGAGTCTTGGATGAAGGGAAGAGTATAATAAAGTTTAAAGACAATATTGAAAATTTGCCAAATAGTTGTCCAGTGATGTGGGCAGTTAAAGATTTCAGAATGATACAGGCAAGATGATGAAATGGGCAGAAGCATGGTAGATGGAGTTCAATATGGAGAAGTGTGAAACGATGTACTTTGAGAGGACTAGTGTGGGAAGAAAGTGTATTATAAGAGGTATAATTTTGATAAGTGTAGATAAACAGAAAGATTTGGGCCAGAATTTTCCAACCGTTCATACCATGCTGCCACTACAAGTGAGGATGGAGAATCTGGTGTTCAGCCAGATCTCCGTTCACTGCGTTGGGACTGGAAAATCTAATTGGCGTGAATGGCCTTAAAACTCCCCTCTGGTATCCATACACACAAATCTTCAAAGGTTTTAGGGTAAGTTTATAAGGTTCAGTTTTTGAAAAGAAAAACATAGGTTACTCAGGTTTTCAACAGTTGATAACAGCACAGCAGAAAATGCTGGAGATTAGCAACAATTCAATGTCCTGACCATATGGTAAGAAAACATTGAAATATCTCAGCTACCTCATAACATAAATAAAATGAGAAAATCACAGGTTGTACAATAATCAGTCATATTGACTGAAGTGAATGAATTATGACATCTTTAAAATGTTATTTTGTCAGTATTAATTCATTCCTTTTCTTAAAGAATCATAAATTAAACTGAAGCCAATTACATAGATAAGAGGGGTGCTTGGTTAAGACTGGTTGGTTAAACAGACTAAAATTTATGATAGTAAATGAACAGTAGCAAACATGCAACGAAACTATTCAAAATGTGGACAAAAATACTTCCCACTGAAATAAAGCAAAAACTTACAAAAAGCCAGCAAGAAACAGGAAAGTGAACATCTGATTCACTCAAGAAATTAAGGATAGTATTAGATTAAATGAAAAGGCTTATAATGTTGCAAAGAGCACTAGCAAATCTGAGGATTGGGAATGTTTTAGAAACTTACAAAGGGCCACTAAAGTGTAGATTACAAGTGAAAGAAATAGAATAAGGGAGTAAACTAGCCAGAAACATAAAAACAGATTGTGTGAGTTATGTAAGAGTTAAGGAAGAATAACTCAAGTAAATATTAATCCTTTTGTAGCAGAGACATAAGAAATTATCATGGGAGCTGAGGAAAGTGCAGAGACACTGAACAAATATTTTGTGTCTGTCTTCACTGTAAAAGACATGAGTTTCATACCAGAAATAGACTGTAACCCAGGATCTTAAAAGTGTAAAGAAAACATATCACTGAAGAAAAAGTATTGGAGATGGAACTTAAATCAGACAAATCCCTGAGACTGATGGCTTACACTCTAAGGTTCCAAAAGAGATAACTCAAGTGAGTGGATGTGCTGGCTATGATTTTCCAAAATTTGTTATATTTGGCAAATGTAAGACCATTTTTTTAAATAGAAGAGAGAAAACAGGGAACTATGTGCCAGAAAGCCTAACATGTGTACTTGGTAAATACTGGAATTATCAAGGAAGTCTTAATGATGGGCTGACAAAATTATAGTATGATTAGAACAAATCAAGATGAGTTTACAGAAGAGAAATCCTGCTTAGCAATTTTTTGAAGTTTTTGAGGATCTATCTAGTCGGGTGGATAAAGGGGAACCAGTAGACATAATTTACTTGGATTTCTAAAAGGTATTTGATAGTGTGCCGTACAAAAGGTTGATGGGGAAGATAAGGCTCGTGGATTTGGGGGTAATTTGTGATCAGGATAGAGAATTGGATAGCAAACAGGATGCAGAAAGTGAGCATAAATGGGTATATTGAGGTTGGCAGTCTGTTACTAGTGGAATGCTCCAAGGATTAGTGCTGGGGCCTCATCTATTCATAATCTATGCTAATGACTTAGATGAAGAGGCATATAGTAATGTATTTAAGATTGCTGATGATACAAAGCTGTCTGGAAAGGTAAGCCATGGGCAGGACACAGTAAGACTACAAAGAAATTTAGACAGGTTAGGTGAGTGAGCAAGTGGTGGGAGAGGGAGTATAAAGTGGTAAAATGTTAAGTTAATCCCTTTGTTCAAAATAATAGAAAAGCAGAATGTTTTTAAAAAGGTGTGAAACTTTGTAAGCATTGACATAGATTGACAAATTCCATAAACTTGGCCTTAAAGCAATTATCCTTTCTCTCCAAATAGATTCTTCTTAAGTCTGCTTGCAAATCCAAAGAAATCAGAAACTTGATATGTCACAAGCTGGAAATATCATGGGAATCTGGGTGTGGGATTAGGACATCAAAGGAATGTAGGCGTTAATGCCATGCATACAAGTAAGCACTGGATCGAAATTTGTATTAGGGGATAACTGGAGGTTTACTTTTTTAGCTGTTGAATTTCAAAGGGGAGTAAAATATTTACAACTTGGAAAACATCATAAGTAAATAAGGCAAGATTATTAAATTAAATTAGACATAAAGTAGAGGGCAACAGGAAGAATATGAAAGATTTTATATTTTGGGCAAGTTATGTTTCAAAGAGAAGCTAAGGACAAAGGGATCAAAGATGAAAGAGAAAACAAGAATACATCAGGAGAGATGTTGAGAGCTGTATTGGGAGGGACTATGTGAGACCTCCTGGTCTGAAAAAGACCTGCTACTAACAACTTTAGCTGAAAGAAATGCAGATTTTAATCAGTCACCCAGTTAAGTCAGAAATGTCAAAACAGCAGGCTGGTGTCTGAAATTTTGAAGTTCCATAGCAGGGTGAAAGCGAGGACTGAGAGATTGGATTGTATGCCTCAGTAAATGACCAGCAGATTTACCTTGGAGATAATATTACTGGATATTTATAGTTAAGCATCTATAAGGGATTGTTGCCTAAAGGATGTTTATCTGTTTGTCTGATTAAGTCAGAAGTCTTTTTGGGCGATTGTTCTGTGAGGCTAATTTTAATTGTGTAAATTTATTCTTGTGTGTTTATGTTTTCTTTTCCTATGTTAATAAATGTTTTAATTTTATGTTTACAGCTTCTGAATTCAGTAAACTTATCTTCTCATGGTCAGAATACAAAATAAAAGTTGTGAGCAATTACCATCTGCCAGATCATAGCTGAGGTGCAATTGAGTATCTGTTAAAGTTGTATGCAGAACTCTTAATGAGCACATGAATTATGTTTCAGTCTTTGAGCTTTGGCTTGAATGGTTAGTTACAGGGAGCCTGAGAAATCTTTGCATAGACTTCTAAATGCCAACTTAAATATCATTGGAATATTTGATCAGAAAATTCTAAGTGCTAACCCAACTCTTCAGACAGGGGGTGAGATTCTCTCCCTTCAGCACTTTTCTCAGCTGTGAGAGACAGACCACCATTCACTGACAGCGGGATGTTCTGGTCAATGGGAATTCCCATCAAAACCATACCATGCCACCGGGAAACCGATGGTGGGGATGCACCGTGGGCGTGAATGGCTGTACAATTCTGGCCAGGATTAACACAACTGAATGCAACTAAGTTATGCTGAGAAATCAGTGCATTTTCAATGAATTTAACTTGCTCAATATTAAAATTGCTGCTGTAATTCCAAGTTATGATACAAGTCTACAGGTAGAACATAGAACATTACAGCACAGTACAGGCCCTTCGGCCCTCGATGATGCACCGACCAATGACCCTCTAACCTAAACTATTCCAACGTTATCCATATGCCTATCCATTGACCATTTGAACGCCCTCAAAGTTGGCGAGTCCACAATTGCTGCAGGCAGGGCATTCCAATGCCCTTACTACCCTCTGAGTAAAGAACCTACCTCTGACATCCGTCCTATAATTACCACCCCTTAATTTAAAGCTATGTCCCCCCATGTTAGCCATCACCATCCGAGGAAAAAGGCTCTCACTATCCACCCTATCTAACCCTCTGATCATCTTGTATGCCTCAATTAGGTCATCTCTTAACCTTCTTCTCTCTAATGAAAACAACCTCAAGTCCCTCAGCCTTTCCTCATAAGACCTTCCCACCGCACCAGGCAACATCCTGGTCAACCTCCTCTGCACCCTTTCCAATGCCTCCACATCTTTCTTATAATGCAGCGACCAGAACTGTACGCAATACTCCAAGTGCGGCCGCACCACAGTTTTGTACAGTTGCAACATGACCTCACGGCTCCGAAATTCAATCCCTCTACCAATAAAAGCTAAAAGGTATTAACTGATCATTTTCTCGAGGTGATTCCTGATTTAGTTGCTTGACTAGAAGTGCAAGACAAGTGGAGCAGTCAGCCCCCCCCAGAAAGAGTTGATAATCCTGTGACCTTGTGGATACAGTCATACGTGATCAAGCATCGAGAGCCTCATTGCACCAGTGTGGCCAGTCCAGTGCAATGCAAATCTTGTCATTGTACACATGAGCAGATCATAAAAGCTGAAGTAAATAAATACATTAAGCCCAGCAGTCTGGATCACAAAACAAACAACTACTGGTTTGTAATGCAGTCAGGAAGATTAAAGCACATCCCTCAGATATGAGGTGGTTGGTTGAGCAGTGATCACTGACATGGAAAATATATCAACATTTTTACATGGTGAACATGGGGTAAACAAATTACATAATACCAGCTGTACGTTTGTATTACTTCCCACATCTGAAAGGAACAAACAGTATGTGAACTGTAGGGTGACTTATATTCAAAGGTACAATGTGCAATTGAACAAATCTAGGCTAGGCTCTCGCATTTGAGAGAAGGCATAACTTCAGCAGACAGCCAACCAGGAAGAGATTGTTTAGGTTGCCGCCACCCTTCCTCTTCCTCTTCCTCTTTAACTTCCTTCCCCTCTTCTGGCATTTCTTCCCCTGTTCCTCCACTGTTTGCTGTATAGCTGGTGACAAAGGTTGACCCCTTATGATAGCAAGATTTTGCACAGCAAAACACCATGAGGCATGACACCCAAACTGCAGGGCAACTCCAGAACGATACAGATATCAGAACCACTGGCCACAATTCTCCCAAAAGCGTTGAGCTGGCGGGAAAACTATTCTAGATCCTGACTATTTTGTCAGTTCAGCTTCTCACCCGAATTATTCCACTCTGTGAACTGCGGAGGTCCTGGTTGTGAGTATCATTAAAAACCCAGGGGGGCAGGGTCTATTCGCGCTGGAGTCTGACAGTTCTGGAACTCTGCACATACTCAATGCTCCCAATCTGTCAGACTCCCTGTTTGCTGTCCAGCTTGATCACTGTCCCGATCGCAGCCCCCACAGTAATTCCCATGCCAGGCCTGACCCTCCCCCCATCTCAGAGAATCCTGATGTACAGCCCATCCCCCAACTGTGACGATCCCACCCCCCCACCCACCTTCACCCTGGCAGATCATTCCCCTACCCGCTCCCCCCAAAGGCAGCCCTTTCCCCCGGCAGACCACTGCTCCCCCCAGCCTGCCCCAATCACTGCCCTTCCTCCACCCCAGACCAATTTTGGCTGCAGAGTGGCAGTGGGACCTCCCCACTCCCACCAATCACCCCTAAGCCCTCCGCACAAGAAGCCCTGCCCCATTGGCACTGCCTGATGCCCAATGGGCAGTGGCAAGATGCCCCTGCACATGGGCACTTTGCCCCTTGGGCAGTGCCGGGGGCCCATGCCCAGGGGTCACCACCCCCGGGGGCCCTGATTTCCCGCCCGCTTAATTCCGGCGGAGTCTCCTACTAGTTCCCCCAATGTGGAAAGCTACTCTAAACCCCATCAGAATGAAGTACTCCTGGCAAGGTGGGTGCTTCAATTGGGACCTGACAGGTCATGGTAATTAACAAATATACATATTTAAAATACATGCAGAAAAGATTTAAATGACTTATCTGCCTTCCTGCCAGTTTCCAGCATGGTCTGACTGGCAACTGTTCACCAGCTCTGAGAGATGTGCATGCATTCCCGGCGCATGCGCAAATCCCAGGACAAGGGCGGTGACGTGCATCTCCCACCGTGACCCATCAGAAAAATTGCGGGTCACGATAGGAGAGTGGCGGCCAATGTTTCAGCATGCCAATGGTCTACTCCATCTCATCTTTTTTGGCAGCATGGCTTCCAATGCATGTATACTGCCCACATGTACATGAGTTATATACCAGAGTTATGACCCATGTAGAAATATGAAAACACAGAATGCAAAGGGTGCAAAAGAGTCATAGAGGCTTACGGCATGAAAACAGGCCCTTCCACCCAACTTGTCCACGCTGCCAAGTTTTTACCAATAAGCTACTCCCAATTGCCCACATTTGATCCAATAGAAGGATGCCAATTAACTGAGAAGTTGCTGTCCAGCCCAATCCCATTGCCCAGCTCTTCACCCTCAGTCCTGCAGACCTGTAGGTCATGATACTTCAGGTACATATCCAAATATTTTTTTAAAAAACAATGAGGGTTTCTGCATCTGACACTCTTTCAGACTTCTAAGTAAAACATTTTCCCTTCATCTCCCCTCGAATTCTTTCATCAAAAACTTTAAATCCAATTTTTCTCCTCTGCAGCTGTAAGCTGGACCATTTCTGGTTGATTTGATTTAATTGGATTTATTATTGTCACATGTATTAAAATACAGTGAAAAGTATTGTTTCTTGCATGCTATACAGACAAAACATACTGTTCATAGAGAAGGAAACAAAAGAGTGCAGAATGTCGTGTTATAGTCATAGCTAGGGTATAGAGAAAGATCAACTTAATGCAAGATAAATCCATTCAAAAGTCTGACAGCGGCAAGGAAGAACCTGTTCTTGAGTCAGTTGGTATGTGACCTCAGACTTTTGTATCTTTTCCCCATAGGAAGAAGGTGGAAGAGAGAATGTCTGGGGTGCATGGGGTCCTTAATAATGCTGGCTGCTTTGCTGAGGCAACGGGAAGTGTAGACAGAGTCAATGGATGGGAGGCTGGTTTACGTGATAGATAAGGCTACATTCATGACCTTTTGTAGTTTCTTCCAGACTTGGGTAGAGCAGGATCCACACCACGTGCAGTACAACCATAAAGAATACTTTCTATGGCGCATCTGTAAAAATTGGTGAGAGTCGTAGCTGACATGCCAAATTTCCTTAGTCTTCTGAGGCTTTCTTGGTGGGCTTTCTTAATTATAGTGGACCAGGACAGGTTGTTGGTGATTTGGACACCTAAAATTTTGAAGCTCTTGACCCTTTCTACTTCATCCCCATTGATGTAGACAGGGGCTTGTTCTCCTTTTCACTTCCTGAAGTCAATACCTAACTCCTTCATTTTGTTGACATTGAGGGAGAGATTATTTTTACCACACCAGTTCACCAGATTCTCTATCACATTCCTGTACTCTGTCTTGTCATTGTTTGAGATCCGATCCAAAACTGTGGTACTGTCAGCAAACTTGAAAATCAAATTGGAGGGGAATTTGGCCACACAATCATAGTTGTATAAGATGTATAGTAGGGGGCTGAGAACACAGTCTTATGGGGCAGAGGTGTTGCGGATGATCATGGAAGAGCTGCTGTTGCCTATCCTTACTGATTGTGGTCTGTGAGTTTGGAAATTCAGGATCCAGTCGCAGAGAAAGGTGTCAAGGCACAGGCCATGGAGTTTGGAGATGAGTTCTGTGGGAATAATAGTGTTGAAGGCTGAGCTTTAGTCAATAAATAGAAGTCTGACATAGGTGTGCTTGTTATCTAGGTGTTCCAGGGTTGAGTGCAAGGCCAGGGAAATGGCATCTGCTGTGGACCTGTTGCAGCAGTAGGCAAACTGTAGTGGATTCAGGTATTCTGGGAGACTGGAATTAATTCATGTCACGACTAACCTTTTGAAGCACTTCATAATGATGAATGTCAGAGCCACCGGCCAATAGTCATTAAGGCACGCTGCTTAGTTTTTCTTTGGTACTGGGATGACGGTCGTCTTCTTAAAATAGGTAGGGACTTCAGATTGTTGTAAAGAGAGGTTGAAGATGTCTGTGAATACCTCCGCCAGCTGATCTGCACAGGATCTGAGTGCAC
Source organism: Carcharhinus amblyrhynchos (assembly GCF_965287045.1). Taxonomy (NCBI): domain Eukaryota; kingdom Metazoa; phylum Chordata; class Chondrichthyes; order Carcharhiniformes; family Carcharhinidae; genus Carcharhinus; species Carcharhinus amblyrhynchos. The sequence goes on from NC_137336.1 coordinate 49,675,903, forward strand.
ATCCAGGTACCCCATTTGGGCCAGTTGCTTTCCATGGGTTGACCTATAAGAAAGCTGTTTTGACATCTGCAATACTGAACCCAGATATAGGTTCATCCAGGGCCTCCAAGTTGGAGGGCATATCTCGCTGGCCTCTTGCTCAAAACGGGCGTAGAATGAATTGAGCTCATCAGGGAGGGGTGTGTTGGAGCTGGCGATTGACCACCTCCAGCCCTATAACTCTCCCTTTGCTTTTCGTTTTCATAGAGTCATAGCATCATAGAAGTTTACAGCATGGAAACAAGCCCTTCGGCCCAACTTGTCCATGCTGCCCAATTTTTTCCATTAAGCTAGTCCCAATTGCCCGCATTTGGCCCATATCCTTCAATATTAATCTTACTCATGTAATTGTCTAAATGCTTTTTAAAAGACAAAACTGTATGAAAGAATTGCCCTTCTGGACCCTTTTTTATCTCTCCCCTCTCACCTTAAACACATGTCCTCTAGTTCTAGATCCTCTCCGTTTGGGGAAAGATGTTGACTAGCTACCTTACATATGCCCCTCATTATTTAAAAGAGCTCCGTAAGATCAACCCTAAGCCTTCCACACTCCAGGAAAAATAGTGCTAGTCTATCCACTCTTTCCTTATAATTCAAACCATCAAGTCCCGGTAGTGTCCTCGTAAATCTTTTCAGCACTCTTTCTAGTTTAATAGTGTCCTTTCTCCAATAGGGTGACCAGGACTGGACACAGTTTCCTTCTCCTATAATAACTAATATAAAATCATTTGCGTTCATGAAGGGGAGGTATTCACTCGATGAATGTTATTTGGTGAGAGTGCCTATGAGACTGTTGTACCACATTGTGTAAGGATTGGGGTGAGTGGCTGTGGTGGGTTGAGAAATGGAGAGGCGATGAAGTACACATAAGGTGAGGGCTGGGTGCTGCTGAAAGTTGAATGGGTGTGACAAATGATGTGATGGAGTATGCTTAGCAATGTAGATTAATGGTCGGTAGTGGTGGAGAGGATGTTATACCAGAGGATGAGTAGAATTCGCAGATGCACTCACATTTCCTGAGTTGGTTAGGTAACTTAACAACTTCCTATATAGCATCTAAGACCTGGGCATACTGTTTCTGCTGCTGACCCCCTCAGTTATTTCCAAACAGCCCTTCTTGCAGGTTTCCTCCTCCCACTGGTGGGAACAGTGTGTTCTTCCTATGTGACTTCACCCATCAGTGATTGGGTGCTACCCTTACTCTATGCAATACCAACTACACTGAACGCCTCCAATTTCCATTGATGCACAATCTCTTTAAGCATGGCTGAGATCACACCTTTGGGGGGTGTGTCACTCTTGTTCTGTTGCTTGGAAGTGAGAAATGCAGGAGTCAAATGAAACAACTGAGTTGAAATCACAGATTTTGATTTACTCATTTGACTTCCAGGTTTCTCTCAAACAATTCCACACTTTTCTCACCAGCTTGTAGAAAAATATATAGTATATCTATTCTGAATAAGGAATAAACAAGGTGGCCCTGTTGGCTTACAGTGCAATAAGAGTGCTTTCTGTTAAAATAATTGTTTTTTTTTTACGAATTTGTTCACAGATTGAGCATAATTGGATAGGCCAGCATTTATTGCCCATCCCTAACTGCCCTTGAGAAGATGGTGCTATTTGCTGCCATTCATGTGGTGTAAGGTCCTAAAGGCTGCAGTACACAGGTGATCAAGAGGTGATTAAACTAATCAACATCAGTAGCTTTGTGCCAAGGACATGAATTCAACGCCAGAAAAGGTTTCATAATCTCACCAGCAAGGGGGAGGTTAGATTATCCCTCCCTCCTTCTTTATGACACTCTTCAAGACATTTTTTTTTGACCAAACAATTCTTCAGCAATTAATTTTGTGGAACATAGTTTGGATCAGAACTAGATCGAGCAACAGCGTTATCTTGATGATGGCCAAACTGTTACATTCTGGCAGGATTGGATCAATATTTTTCCTTGTCTCAAAGCAACTGCATGTTTCTGCTAGATTGCTTGACCTGACATCCCAGACCACGTGTGATTTTGCAGGTGAACTTGAATCTCACCAATCCATAGAACAGTTTGTTATTCTGCCAGAACTTCACAATAAGCTGCCTTGAATCAAGACAAAAAGGTTGCTCAATATTTTCAGGCAATTGCTGCCAATTGTCATCCACAGGCAGCAGTTTAGAAATCCAATAATTTAACTTGATATTTCATGTTTTTTTGTTTAATATAAAATTTAGCAGATTGGCTATTTCATTCATTCTTTATAGGTATCCTGATCAAAGTATAATCTTTGCTAAAACAAAGATTATACTTTGCTAAATAGCCAATCTGCTAGTCTTTTTGCAGAGTACTTGTGCATTAATCTGAATTTAACAGCATGAGGAATAGAACAACAGATACTTTATTTTATTTTAATCTTCTCCACTAGCATACACACTGCCTGAAGCGTAATATTGCAATGTTAAAACATGACCATTTTTGGAAAATATCAAATTATTGTCAGTGCAACAGAAATTTTAGCTAATAATAGGTTTCATCCACATGGTGTTGTAAATATAAAATATCTGACATTCAAGCATCAATATTATAATTTAAAAAGTGTACATGAAATCTCTAATATTTGCACCCAAATCTCAGACTTCTTAATTATCTGTCAAAAACTTTCCAGTATAAAACCTCTCATGAGATATCAAAACAACATTAAGTTTTGTTATTTGTATTTTTACTTTGATTGATGAAGAAACAAGACAATTTTATTGCACTCATTTTACTCTGTCACGATCCCTTTTCCTTAGGCACTCAATATATCAGATTGAACTAGCATCACCCAATAAGGTGAAATTACAGCCATCCCATCTAAAGGCATCCCAGGAGGATGCCTAAACAGCCCCCTTTTGAATCTCAGTGACCATCCATCACTTGTGCTGCTACTATTCAGATTGCATTTGTCAAAACATAAGATTAGACATGAACACTTAGAGGATACCCACTAGTGTTAAGCAGAAGAGTAGATAGTTTAACTTTTGGGGATGCTATTTGTTGTGTTCTGGTTTATTGATTGCACTTGCTCCTGGTACAGAGTAATTATTGTTCTGTGATGGTCCTTCTATCTTAGGAGCTGAGTGACCTACTCATGTTCCTAATTTGTATGTTCATATGTTGGACCCTAGGGTCTAGTGGTACTTGGTTAGTTGGCAGATTGCAGTCATACTCTGTTAACTGCTTAACACTTGTTTATTGATGCCACTTCTAAACAGGTTGCTGAGTAAGCACTAAACTCCTAGGCATGGTGTTCCAACCTCTCACCCAAGAGGGTTTACTACTACTGATGTCAGTGGTACTTCATCATTGATATCATATTAGCAAATCCAATTTGTTAACCATCGATACTACATCTTCTTCACCACCCTGAGTATACGATCCTACTTTTCACAACAATGTTTAGCTATATCTTTAAGTATTTACATTGTGTTTCTGTAACTCCCTTTTTACAATTACAGATTCTAACAGCCGATTTCAACTCCTACTCTTCCCTTCCTCATCTCACAGTCCTGGGGGATTCAAAATCCGCAAGTATTTTCAGCCCTTAGAAAAAACATGGGGGAGACAAGAACACTGAATAGGATAACACTTTAGCAATATTGTCGGGAAACGGAGTGTAGGGTTGAGGATGATTGAACTGCAAGGGCAATTGGCACTTGACTTTGGATTTGCAGAAACCCTGAAATGTCCAGTTTTACTGTACTGGAAGCCTGCCATGACCCGTGCTGGTTGATCCTAGCATCTATGCGGGGGTTTCACACCACAACATGACCATCTCTAACTGGTTGCCAGCATAGCGATTTCCACCCCTTTCCTTGGTTTGGTCGCTTTCATGTGGGTGGGACCACTGCCCCTAAGCAGTTCATACAATTATATGAAGCCTTGCTTGAAATGAAATGACAGTTCAATTAAATTCGCCTGGCTCCCATATCAGATCATCCGAACAATTACAAAGTTTCACTTCAGACTAAAAAAGGCTTTGACTATGGCCTCAAAGTCTAAGCTGGACTCCTTCACTTCCTGCCTTAGGAGAACACTTAAGGGCCTACAGCATAAAGAAAGGGACTGACTTAATGCTTTTGCTCTTCAGGGTGAAGGTCTGTTGCTACTCGATGCTGGAGAAAATGGCATTTCCATAATTCCCACTGCTGGCCTCTCTCTGGACTTTCCAGGCAGTTAAACATGCAGGGTAAGGGCAGGAACTGCTCGCAATGGACAGTCATCAATATCCCTCTCCAGTGTGATTTTTCCTTCCGTTGATTTGTTGTAAGCTGCTATCAAGGTGCTCTTCACTCTCTGGTTCCTTTGTTGACACCAATGTGTTTTTAAGTTGACGTCTCCATTGCTGCCACCGTGTTCTGAGACGACCCTTCTATCTTGCACTTTAGACACAGGACTTGGTTACTAGAAAGACTGTAGACACACTCCAGTATCTGCATAACATTTGATTATTAGTATCACATCTAAACATGTTACAGAGTAGGCATGTTGCTCCTCAGCACGATATCAACCTGTTTCTTGACGGTTTAACACATGACTGTCTGATGTCAGTAGTATAGCATCATCTACATCAATTGTTAGAATATCTGTTAACCCTTTATACTACAATTATGGTAATTGGTTGGTGTTGAAATTGGTTGATGTTTTTTAAATTATGATTTTTATAAGAAAGTGATTGAAGGGATTAAGTGCGATGTACCCATTTTTTAACAAATGTTTCATCATGGAAGGTAAGGCATCTGTCAACACTGCTCCAAAGATGGATGGTGGAGGACATCTTTCAAACTGATCTTCAATTAGCTGTGAGATCCCTTCCAGGTGCAAATTATCTACCCTGGGATGCTCTGGTACTGCCATTGGCACCCTCATCTTCTTCCTCCTCCTCCTCTTGTGGTACGTGTTTACCCTCTGGAATAATACTGTTGGTAGTGGCTGGTCTGTTACAATCACTAGATTGTGGTGCATACAGCATCAGCATGTATCTTAGGTCCTCCTCTCCCTCTCTCCTCCAGCAGCTGCCTGGCCTTATATCACCTCCCATTCCTTCTCCAGATCGAGCGATCCCTGGCATGACTCCTCTTGAGTCTCCAATAAGATAGAATACTGCAGCACTTTAGGTGAGGTCTGCAGGTAATTTACAAAATAAACCTTAAAGCCTTGACCAAGTTCCCCAAAAGCGTCCAGCTGCTATTCAACATAATTTAATCAGTCAATCTTCCAGCAGCAAGTGAACTTTGAAAGCTAAGCATGATTTTAAGTAACAATCACAATCTTCACCAACGACATCTTTATTGCTGTCCAGCTGGTTGCTGTTAGGAAAGGTTGTTAATCACAGCACTTGGAAGAAATAGCATGTGGCCTTTTTAACGAGCACTAGGAGCCACTTTAATTGGTTGACAGAAGCCTTAATCATCTTTGAGGTGGCCATTCCCAGCATAAATCACTTCCCTTAACAAGATAGCATTTTGCAGTAAAGGAGAGTTAACCAGGCATTACAGCTCAAGACCCAAGCTTGGTGCTTCAACACCTCAAATGTCTGGAGAAATTCACCCCTTAAAATTATAGCAGTAGTTAGAATTACTGTCTCCAACTTTGCTGGAAAACTTATTATAGTGGTTAGCACTGCTGCCTCACAGCACTGGGTTCGATTCTTGGCTTGAGTCACTGTCTGTGCGGAGTCTAGATGTCCTTCCCATATCTGTGTGGGTTTCGTCTGAGAGTTCCGGCTTCCTCCCACAGTCTGAAAAGATGTCCTAGTTAGGCGCGTTGGCCATGCTAAATTCCCCCTCTGTACCTGAACAGGTGCAAGAGTGTGGCACCCAGGGGATTTTCACAGAACTTCATCGCAATGTTAATGTAAGCCTCCTTGTGACACTGATAAATAAACTTTAAACTTTTACTCTGGTCTGTATATTCACTCGCTTCTGGAAAGAAGTATAATTTTCACTTGCAAAACTCTTGAAGGCAGTAACATAATATTAATTAACTTCACTGTGGGATGATGCCAACCTTTTGTGATCTATACATGATTTCATTTGAATTCGATTCTATTTAATTTGTTGTGTCAAATAAAATGTTTCAGCAATCAACTCTCTAGAGGAGATCACTGAGGCTTGAAAAGCAGATCATTCCTAGTTGCTTCATGGACTGAGTATCCCTGAACAAATTCTCACAGTCCATTTAACTTTATAGTATTTTCGATTAGCCAGCTCACCAAGAACACAGTTCTTGTATGGAAGGAATTAAGTAACAGACTAATTTTCTGCACTTTCTTTCAGGCAGCATTGATTTTGATAGTCTGAAAATAATGGGCAGGGCGAACTGTAATTCACCACCTAGGCCACCACCTACTCTTGGGCAATTGAGACTTCACTGTGTAGATTTTCTGTGTCCAAATGTAGTTCTCCAATTCACATTGGTGGTACCTGGTAATCTTAGCACAGGCTTGTAACGGAACCCAGTGTTTCATTGTTAAATCACTAAGTAATTACTAGCCAGAGGCTGCTTGCCCACCTCATGAATGAGTGCAGGTCTTACAAAAGGAAGGAAGCAAAATGGAGGAAAATGGAGTAGAAAGCAAAAATTCCTTCCTTTTGTTCATGAAACCTATATTGTGGTGGCTGTGGAGGTGGGTTTAGCTCAGTTGGCTGGACAGCTGGTTAGTTGATGCAGAGTTGACATCAACAGCATAGGTTCAATTCCCATACCAGCTGAGGTTGTTCATGAAAGCCCTACCTTCTCAACCTTGCCCCTCGCCTGAGGTATGGTGATCCTCAGGTTAAATCACCACCTGTCACAGTCTATGATCGTTTAAGAGTCTGTTGACTTGATCTGTCTGAATTAAATCCCTGGCAATTACTTTTCATGTGTGGTCATCAGTTCAAGGCTAAAAGAAATTTGCAGGAGTGTTTAGGTTCAGGTTGCGAGAAGGCAATACTAAAATAGCAAAAAAAATCAGTGTATTAGGAAGCCAACTCAAACACATCCATTCCCTCAGGAGAGACAGATTGCCAGCTATTAACAAATGTTGATCTCTCACATAATGCAATACTTCAGCCAATATTCAAATTGAATGATACATATGTGTTCCTGGGGCTTCCTGAACTTTGCAAGTGGAGCAAGGTGAGACTGTTGTAATAATTGAGGGAATGGAATCAAACTCAGTGAAAATTCAGTTGTCACAGCTCCTTTATGAAACTACTTTTGCTGAGAGGTTTTCTCAAGCACATCAGGATGGGTGGCACTGTGGCTGTCTAAGATTGAGCCTGCAGGTCCGCAGCAGAGAGGGTGCAACAGCAAGGGCAGCAGAACTGAGCAGCACAGTGGCTCGCGCTCCAGCCTCACAACACCAGGGACCCAGGTTCAATTCCTGGCTTGGGTTACTGTCTGTGTGGAGTTTGCACATTCTCCTGTGTCTGCGTGGGTTTCCTCCAGCTGCTCCGGTTTCCTCCCACACTCCAAAGGTGTGAGGGTTAAGTGGATTGGACATGCTAAAATACCCCTTATTGTGAGGGGGATTAGCAGGGTAAAATACTTAGGGTTACGGGCTTAGGGCCTGGGTAGGATTGTTGTCAGTGCAGTCTCGGTGGACTGAATGGCTTCCTCCTGTACTGCAGGGATTCTATGATTCTATATGGTTAATATAGGACTGAATACTGTACTGCCCTCATAGTGAGGTGGTGCAGGAAGAGAGAACTGATAGGAGCTACAAAATGGGGAGCTGTAGAAAAAAGAGATACAGGCAGGGAAATTGCACAGAAGTAGCTCCAATGAGGGAGCTGCAGAAAGGAATGTAGTATGCAATTGCTGAATTGTTCAGTATTTGATTATGTCTTAACTGTTTTCTGTGCACTACTAATCTGGGTGTGGTAAATGAAATTCCTGTTTAGACATTGAAACTGGGGTAATCTCAGCATAGCTCTGAGGCACAAATCAAAATTGGCGATGAGAAGGAGGTGTTAAAATTTTCCGGCTCTAGCACTCATCCTTTTTTTTGTGAAATTCACTCATGTCATGGGATTGATGGATTTCCGAGTTCAAACCTGCTGTCCAGGGGTTGGCTGTCAGCTGCTTTATCTGCAGTGATATTCATCCATTGTCTTGGGGTAGAAAGCCAGTGAATATTCGAGTAGCCGCATCTTGTTTGAAATGAACGTAAGTGCTGTCCAACTATATTTCAGGTCAAAGAAAAATGCAATGATTGAACAATATGCATTCTACCAGATATGCCAAGGAAATGGTGAGCCCATAGAAGAATATCCATTATGGTAGTTGGCTTCCTCATATACAATTAGCACTCTAACTGACAAATTAATTTGTGATCAACTGATTGAGAAAATTTCAATTTCACGAATTAGGGAACACGTCCTCATTGAGAATGATGATTTAACCATGGAAAAGCCATGTGATCTTGCTTGTACAAATAGAATCTTCCATGTTAGATTCAAAGAGCTTTCACAGAAAATGAACCCTCCAATTTAAGGTTGCAGAAATAGGGTGCCCAACCAGCTTAAGTGCAAGGGCACGTTTAGCGACCTTAGCAGTTTCATCATCACCTGCCCCACACAGTTCAATACTCTCCAAAATGTCAAATTGTAGAGGTGTTCATCAATTCTCAATGCCATATCTAGCTCAAGGGAAAAATGTGTAATTGCTACTTAAAATGGGATCACTTCACAAGGGTGCCCAATTAATCAAAGAAAAGAGTTATGGAGCTTGACACATGTTGGTGAGGGAGGGGGAGTTTGCTGTGGTGGGAGGCAGCTTCCTGAGAGTGAGGTACAGCATTTATATACCATTGTGGAAGGGAAAGCATGAGGATCTTTTAAGTAATGCTTAGTCAAACATGCTGGTATTTCAGTGTTGCTTCTTATCAATGTTGACTCCAAAGTATCTATAAGGAGCAATAAACTCTAACATCAATATTTTTCACAACTTGCACTCCCATGATAGACACTCTTCAAGCTTATAGATGACTCAATTATTCTAATTTTGGGAATGATCCCATTCCAGCACACTTAAAAAATCAGAGATAGCAGTTTCACATGCTACATAGCTGAAGGCTATTAAAGTAGCTATTTTCAGTACCACACAATGCCCTATGGATTTTCAGCACCTAGCACATTCTAGAAGATTGTTTCTCCTTATACATGATGGGGCACTCAACTTACTTGATGAAATTGTTGTCCATGGAAGGCACAAAGCAGAACAAAATTACAGTTATCAGAAATGCTCACTCAACACATCCAGCACAATGTGATGTTTAACAAAGACAAATACATATTAATGGCATCTGAAATTGACTTTCTAGAGCAGCGATTCCCAATCTTCTTTATGTCAATACTAAAAAGACTTTGAGGCACACCTCCTATTTTCTCTGCCTTCCCCATTTATTAGGAACTTCATTTTTAACTTCTCCTCTTCCCCTTACCTGGGTTTTTCTTAAACCTCTCCTTCTCTCTCCCGCTTCTTCCAGGGCTTTTGCGCCTTTTTTGAGTTTTCACTGTTCAGATGCGTGGAATCTTTGTCTTCAGTTACAAGTCCCATTGGACAAGCGCATGGGCCTGACCAACATAAGAAATCCAAACCACGCATGTACGGCTCTTTCCCGACTGGTACATCCATGGGGGGGGGTGGGGGGTGGCCAGGATGCCAACCTCATAGTTAAATATAAAGGTTAGTTTTAATTTAATTACAGTAATATTGAATCATTTTTCACAGCACAGTTGGAGGGTTTTCATGGCACACACTGGTTGGGAACCACCGTTCTAAAGCATAGTGTAACAACAGCTGGAGTAAAGACTATACATGAAAATGTCGTTGACATTCATGCATTCCCAATCTCGTCTAACATGAAAGAACTCAATAATATCAACTTTTATCAAAAATCGATTCCAAAAAATGCAATAATTGTGGTGCCTCTTCAGAACAGTGCAATATGGGAATGGACAATTGTACAGCAAACAGCGTTTAACATATTAAAGATGAGGATAATGAGCAGTGAAAAGAATAGTGAATGGTATAAATAGGGTCAAGAGACAATTAGTATGTTTGGGAGAGTTTAAATTGAGAGATACAGACCTTGTGAGACCACATTTGGAATATTGTGTGCAGTTCTGGTCACTTCACTATAAGAAGGATGTGGAAGCATTGTAGAGAATACAGAGGAGATTTACCAGGATGCTGCATGGTTTGGAGGTTAGGTCTTATGAGGAAAGTTTGAGGGCTTTTCTCTTTGGAGTGGAGGAGGATGAGAGGCAATCTAATAGAGGTTTATAAGATGATGAGGGAGATAAATAGAGTGGACGTGCAGAGACTATTTTGTCGGATGGATGTAGCTGTTACTAGGGGGCATAACTTTAAGGTGGGAGATACAGGAGGGTTGTCGAAGGTAGATTCTTTGCTCAGAGAATAATTGAGGTGTGGAATGCATTGCCTGCTGTGATAGTGGAGTCGGACACTTTAGGAACTTTCAAGTAGTTATTGGACAGGTACATGGAACGCTCCAGAATGATAGGGAGTAGGATAGCTTGATCTTGGGTTCAGACATAGCTCGGCACAACATCGAGGGCCGAAGGGCCTGTACTGTGCTGTACTGTTCTAAGTTCTATACAATGAAAATGTGACTGTATCAGGAATAGGGAGTATTCTTATTTCTAAAAAGTCTTATATTTTTAGTAATTTCAACTCTAAACATTTTGGCTGGAATTTTCCAGTAGGATCTTCCGGTCCCACTGACCGCCACCCCTCCACCAGTTTCCTGACAGTAACAGCATCCCCCCCCCACCACTCTGGATTTCCCAGCAGAGGGTACATACGATGGGCAACCTTGTTGGCAACAGCAGGACAGAAGAGCCAATGGCAGCCCACATCCGCCACTATGAAGCACACCGCCAGGGTCATGCAAAAGCCTGCCCATGATATGAAACATTAAACATCACTCAAATTGCCATTTTATGTAAGTAGAAAAGTTTTGCAGGTTGAAGTTGTGGTACAACAACTTTCCATTTCCTGAATGTCAAATAATATTAAAACTAAGGCTTAGATATGAGTTATGAATTGACCCATGTCAAGAGCACCATAACAACCTCAACAATTTTTATTTTGTTTTGAAAGACACTTACTTAATTTCTGTCCAAAATTAATTATTTTTTCCAATAAAGACATGAGTCATTATTTGTCAAAGATATTTCAATGGTAAAACTTTGAGGATAACTCAGTTGAAATAAATTTGCAGTGGAATTATTTACTTTGAAATCTGTTCCAATATTATCTCTTGGTGCAATATTTGATGTTTTTGGCAGTGCAGTTTACATAGACTTCATTGTAATATGCAACAGTAAACATAACCTTGCTTTTAGGAACACTTAAAATGCAAAACAACAGAATGATAGATGATTTGCATGCCATCACCAGATTGATTCAAAACCTCTTCTAACGTGGTACTTGAATGTAATGCAAATGTGAATATAATATTTCCAAACAGTACGTAAACAGAAATCATAGTTTTCACCTGAGACATATATATGAGAGTAAAGGTAAGTGAGGGTTTGATCTCCAATGTTGATTTAATTTTGACTCAATAACATTTTTCATATATAAAGCACATGTTTGATTTAAGTCTGGGCCCAATGCCTGTCATGTCTATAAGTGATGGGCTCCTTCAATATGTTATGGGTTGAAGAATTTAGGAGTGTGAGAAGTGAATGCACAAAATGAGTGCAGGCTGTCCTACTACTGAATGGATATAATTTAGATTAATTTTACACCTAGGAAACAACACAGACAAATTTCTATCCTGTAATAATGGTTTGTCACACATGAATGGTGAATTATTTTTGAATTTAATTACCCCATTTTGTTCTCTAGTGAAATGCATATTGCATATCTGTATTTTGCGTATCTATGTCTCTGTACATCTGTAATGAATGTCAAATAGCGGCATTCCGATCAGGGGCCCAGATTAATGCTCCGGACACATTCATGTCTCACTATGCCCGCTAAGGGAGCTTAAATTCAATGAATTATTTCATCTGACATAAAACTATCAGTCATGAAACTACTAACTTGTAGTAAAAACATATCTGGTTCACTGATGTCCAGAGACAGAAATTTTCTGGTCTGATTCATGTGACTCCAGACCCACAGCAATATGGTTGACCCTTAACTACCTTCGAAACAGCCGAGCAGGCCATTCAATTTTATCAAACCACAGCAAATGATCCAGATAAGAATGAAACCAATGGACTACCCAGCATCAATCTAGGCAGTAGGAAAGACAAAAACAACCCTATCCCGTTGATCTTGAAAACTCCTACTCACCAACATCTAGGAGTTTGTGCTGATTACTGTCCAGCAATATCCACGCTCCTACTTCTTTTGAATCAGTGCTCCTTGATGTTGAATACTACTTGGAAGAAACTCTGAGAGTATCAAGGGCATAGAGTGTTCTTTAGGTGGGGACTTCATCACCTGACGAAGGAGCAGCGCTCTGAAAGCTAGTGGTGTTTACTACCAAATAAATCTATTGGACTTTAACCTGGTGTTGCGAGACTTCTTCCTGTGACTCCAGACCCACAGAAATGTGGTTGACTCTCAAACATCTTCTGAAATGGAGGGAAGTTAGGGACAAGCAATAAACGCTGACGCAGTCAGTGATGCTCATGTCCCATAAAATGAAATTAAAAAATAGATTTAGCAGCTCTGTGCTATCCATAAGGTATCCATGAGGTGCTGTGGGTTAACAGCAGCAGGAGAATTATATTCAACCACAACCTACAACCTCATAGCCCAGCGTATCTCCCACTCTACATTACCATCAAGCCAGGAGATCAACCCTGGCTCTATGAGGTATGCATGGAAGCATGCCAGGAGCAGCATAATATTCCTGCTCATGAAGACTATAGGTTTGTGAAACAGCAGAAGCAGGGTGCGAAAGACAGAACTATGTGATCGCATGGACTGGGTCAACGTTTGCTGTGTTGTCACATCCAGTTCTGAACAGACAATTAATCAACTGATTAATAGATAACTGATAGAAGAGACTCCACAAACATTTCCATTCTGAATAATGATTAAGTCCAGTGCATCAGTGCAAAAGAAACATTTAAAACCAAGCTGCTGTAGACCAAGCTTTTAAGTTGCGGGAAATTATTGCATGAGTTATTCAGTGCAGTACCCTATGCCCAACAAACTTCAGCTGCTTCATCAATGACCTTGCATCAAGCATAATGTATGAAGCAGGGACATTCGCAGATGATTGTGCAAGTGTTCAGTACCATTTGCAACCTCTCAGATACACAAGTCATGTTCATATGCAGCAAGATCTGGATAACATTCTTGGGCAAGTACCATTCTTGTCACACAAGTGTCAGGCAATGAACATCTCCAACAAGAGCAGGTCTAACCATCTACCCTTGATATTCCAAGACATTACCATCACTGAATAAACATGTAGGACTTGCCACTAAACCAAAACTTACTGGACCAGCCAGTTAAATAGGATGCTAAATATCCACCCATCCCTGCCTTCACAGCGCTCAATGGCAGCAGAGTGTATCATCTACAAAATGCACTGCAGCATTTCTTCTATACCCCTTGCCTCAAAACCTTCTTTGATCATACCTTTCAAATTTGCAACCTCTATCCCTTACAAGGACAAGAAAAGTAGATGCAGTGAAAACCACCACCTGTAAATTCCCCTCCAAGTCCTTTTCCTTCCTGACTTGGAACTTTATTGCTATTCTTTCACGATTATTGAGTCAAAATCCTGGAACTCCCTCCCTAATATCATGAGCATCTGCCTGCACTATATGGGCAGATGCAATTAACGAAGATTGCTTAGTACAACAATCACAAGGGCAATTAGAGATGGGCAATTAATTGCCAGAGATACTCATATCTGACAAAGGAGTAAGAAAGAACAGTCCAAAAAAATGGTCAGACCAATAACAGACACATCACTGGTTAAGTTCCAGTTGGAGTATTGTTTCCAACTTTGGTTACCACGCCTGAGAAAGGACGCCAAGTCCTTAAAGAGGGCAAAGAGGAGGTTTACTAGAATTGTACAGGAATTCAAATACAGCAGAGATAAGAGAAACACAAACCATTCTATTCAGAGCAGAGGGGTGATAAAGTAGAGTTGTTCAAAATATCTTGATAGATTGAATAAGGAGACACTTTGCCATTATAGAAGGGTCAGCTACTAGAACACATTCAAGGTAATTGATAAATGAACCAGAGCTGTGACAAGGAGAATTTTATACACAGCGAATGGTTACAATCAAGAAGGCACTATCTGAAAGTCTGATGGAAGTAGATTCAATGCAGCTGTAGTAACTTTCAGGAGGAAATTGGATGGATATTTGAAAAGGAAAATTTTGCAGCACTTCAGGGAAAAGTACATAAGAATGTGTCTCGTTGGGTAAAGAGTCAGTCCAGATTTGATGGAGCACAGGGCCTTCTCCCTGCTGTATCATTCTATGACTCTACAAAAGTTGATTTTTTTAGGAAGAATAATGCAATATGATACAAGGGAAATGATGTAAATTTGAAAATGACTTAGGAGTTGAGAGACACTGATGTATATAAATCTTTGAAGGCAGCAGAGCAAGCTGAGAAGCCTTTTAAAAAGGCACATGGGATCCTGGGTTTAATAAATAGAGGCATGATTACAAATGTCGAAATTTATAAAACATTGGTAAGCACCAGCTGGAATATTCTGTTCAGTTTTGGACACCGAGCATGTCAAGACATTTGGGAGAATGCAAAGAGGATTTACTGGGACAGTGCCAAGGAAAGGAAATGCCAATATGTGAAAAATCAGAGAAACTAGGGTTGCTCTCCTTATCGCAAAAACATTTAAGAGAAATTTTGAAAATGTGTTCAAAATCTTGTAGGAATCTGCTAGACTAAGTAACGAGATCCTGTTTCAGTGACACAGCCTTAGTAACGGGAAGACATAGATGGAAGGTAAATTGTAATGAATATGCTGTGAATTATACTGTAAATGGCAGAACACCTAGGAACATTAACATCCAGAGGGATCTGGACGTTCAAGTCCACAGTTCCCTAAAAGTGGCAACACAGGTGGCCAAGGTGATTAAGAAGGCATACGCTGGCATCTCCACGTCATGCTTGCTTTCATCAGCTGGGGCATTGAGTACAAGAGTTGGGAAATCATGTTGCAGCTGTATAAAATCTTGGTTAGGGTGCGTTTGAAGAACTGCAGTTCTGGTCAACACACTGCCAGAAGGACGTGGAAGCTTTGGAGAGCGTGCAAAGAAGGTTCACCAGGATGTTGTCTGGTCTCAAGGTCATTGGCTTTGAGGAGAGGTGGAATAAAGTAGGATTGTATTTACTGGAAAGATGGATGCTGAGGGAAGAACTGATAGAAGTCTAAAAAATTATGAGAGGCATAGACAGGGTGGATGGTTAGAGGCTCTTTCCCGGGGTGAAAGTGTCAATTACAAGGGGGCATAGGTTCAAGGTGAGAGGGGAAAAGTTTAAGGGAGATGCGCAGGGAACGTTTTTCATGCAAGAATAGTGAGTGCCTGGAACATGCTATGAAAGGAGGTGGTGGAAGCAAGTACATTAGCAACATTTATGAGGCATCTGGATGGGTACATGAATAGGGAGGGAATAGAGGATTATGGACTGAATAAGAGCAGAAGGTTTTTTTTAGTTTAGCTAGAGCGTCATGATTGACAAGGACTAGGAGTGCCAAAGTGCCTGTTCCTGTGCTGTACTTTTCTTTGGGCACAATATGAAGCCTCACAACACCAGGTTAAAGTCCAACAGGTTTATTTGGAATCATGAGCTTTCGGAGTGCTGCTCTTTATGATTTGGATTAATATTTGAAAGAGTTATTTGCAGGGATAAGAAGGGAAGAGCAAGAGAGTTGGACTAATTGAACACTCTTTCAAAGTACCAGTGTATTTAAGACAGGCCAAATAGCATCCTTACATGCTGTAAGATTCTATACTAACTATGATCTGTATTCTTTTATATCTGTGTTACTGTCCATGTTTGCTATATCTGTTTGCCTGCATATATTACCATATATATGTATGTAAATCTACTTAGTTTCTTAAAGTGATGTGATTAGACAAGGTTTATCGAGTAGTATAATTGGCCATGTTAAATGCAATGTTTAATTTATGTGAATAAACAATATTTTCACTGTCAAAAGCAAAATGAAATGAAGCAGCAATGCACACATTATTTATCAATTGGCAGGTATACACAATATACAAAATCAATTTAACATGAGTGTAAGATCCCCGGCGATTGTTTCAATTCATTCTATCCTGTAGTCTTACACAATGGCTGGAATTTTATCACCTCGCTTGGGCGAGGCTTGTAAAATCCTGCTCGCGGCCAACGGAGAATTCCGATCTGCGAGCCTCGCCCGATTCTGGGGTGGGCGTGCTGGTAAAATTACGGCCAATATCTCTTTTGCTTGCTTCAGTTCATTTCAAGAATCTTGGAACAAAAAGCTCCAATGGTCAATTCTTATCATGGCCTGAAAAATAACTAATTCAAAAACAGACTATGGATATTGCATGATTTTTATAAAAATGCAGTAGATTTCTTGATAAAGAATACTGGATCCATGGCAGGAAATTTGATAGCCCCCAAAAATGAAATGGAGGTTTACATGGCACAATTAACACATAAATTTCTAGCTGACTTTCTCTCATTCTCTAATTTCTCATTTCATATTAATCTTTTAGTCATTCTTTACATTCTATCCAATCTTCTGATCTGCCACTCCTCTTTGCAGAATTATATGCATTTTCTTTCAATCTGATACCATCTCTGACCTGCCTAGTTAGCCACAAATAGTGTGACCTTACCTTGGAGTCTTTCTTTCTCACTGGAATGTACCTTTTCTGAGTATTCTTCTGATTCCAACAGCTAAGATATTTTATTTAAGATAAATATTTTTATCAGACTTGTTCCCTTTGTCCCTATGAAATGGTGCTGCCAATTTTCCAGCTGAGGTGCTTAAAGGGTGGACTCAACCATGAAATCCAGTGGCAAGCAACCTGCTAGATTAATGTCAAACTTCAACTCTGCCACATTTCCAGACGGGCATTTGAAGGTCTCATGTAACGCTTTGTTTCTATATATGAGGTGTGAAGGGAGATGAGCGGGAGTTAGAACATCACCCAACTGGATAAGACTGCACACATGAAATCCCATCTGCTCCTTTCAAAGTGAAAGGAAAATGAGTTCTCTTCAGCTGACAGGAAATGAATAATCATCAGCCCTCATTCACTGGAATTAAGCACCAGATCAACTGGATATTTTGCAACAATTATTAGCCAGAAACAGAGATAGCTTTAAGTCACCTACATTTCTATTTATGGTAAGAAATCTCACAACACCAGGTTAAAGTTCAACAGGTTTATTTGGTATCACAAGCTTTCGGAGCGCTGCTTTTCATCAGGTGCGTGGGGAACTCACTCATCTGATGAAGGAGCAGTAGTCTGAAAGCTCGTGATACCAAATAAACCTGTTGGACTTTAACCTGTGCTGTGAGACTTCTTACTGTGCCCACCCCAGTCCAACGCCGGCATCTCCACAGCATGGCTGACACCTTCTATATACGAGTATTAGAAACAACGTATAGCGTTAAGTACTTTTTTTTGTTCCTGTGTGAGAAAGGATTGAAAATTTAGTTAGCTTTATGTTAAACAAAGGTTCCTCTATATTTGTTGGTTTTGGTCACTTTAAACTGTGCCTGCATTGTAATGAAAGGGTTAATAAGTGAAAACCAACACTGCTTAAATAAAGGCTAGGATATTGCTTAGTAATCAGGGGCCACCTTAGGTAAGAAAGAACTTTTGATCTTAGTTTTAAGATGGACTCAGAAGAATCAGGAGAGGACAAGGGAGCTGCCGAGAGCAGATTTCCCAAAAGAACAAAGTCCAGAAACCAGGGAGTTGGGATGATACATGTCTCAGGAAGACAGTTAAGTCAAAGGAATAAAGAACAAGAAGCTGAACAAGGTCCTGTTCAATGAAATTAAAATAAAAAGCAGAGAAAGTACTCTGAATTAATGGAACAACTGGAAAAAAAAATTTAAAGTGAGAAACCAGACATCTGAAGTAAATCAAAGGTTTGGTGACATCTTCATACAACATGTGAAGCACTAGTGTTCTGGCATGTCTGGGTACCTGAGAGATTGAGCAGAAACTTGAATGCATGTGACTAATCCAGAGCAGAGGGAAACTAAAAGGAGAGATCCTGAAAGTGCACCCTTGCTGAAGATGAAAGGGTTAAAAATCATACAAGTTTAAAAATCACATAAGCTGCAAGCTGAATTTCAGTCACACAAGGAAAATTAGGCACAAATGATACGTTTTGATTAAAGTAAGCCCAGATAAGGCTCGTGGACTATCTAATCGAATGATGTGCAGCTGCATTTCATGTCTGCCCATTAGAACAAGGAACAACAGAAAGGGAGGTTAAGATACCATTGATCAGACAAATAGCTATCATTTCTTGATGATATAACATGCACAAGTTTTAATTAGACATTATACCTTTTTGTATGCATGGTGTAACTATGACAATGATTGGATAGAGATAACTCCTGTTATTGGTATATGCTAATTACTTGTAATCAAAGTTGAGTCTTTAATTGCCTATGAATTTCTGAATTTTTCATTCTGAATGCCCGAAATGAACATTCAGAGTCTTACAGCTAGGTGGAGTTTATGAAAATCAACTTGAAACCACACTGTTACTTTGTTTGACTACTTGAGGGAACGATAGTTTTTAAATACAACAAGAAAATCATCGTAACAGCCCCTATCAAGAGCATCTGAGAGAAAGCATAGCTTGGGAGAAGATTCTAAGGTATGTGTTTTTGAGAGTGGGGTGTGGAAATCAGATTCCAGTGAGACCTGTTTGCTCACGGTGTGACAAGTATCTGGGTGGATTTGATGAGAAATCCACAGAAGTTATATTGGGTGGCATTTGCCACTTGGTTTCAGAATGTGGTGTGTTTGACCACAGTTGGACTGTTGGTTTATATGGACTGTGCACTTACCAAGAACATTATAGTATAAGACATGTGAAGATATATTAGGGGTGAAGGAGTAATGTAATGCAGTCAATCTTAACATGTTTAATAAATGTTGTATTATTCTGTTAGAAGGTAGTTAGCAGTCCTGTGATTCTTTACATCCAAGTCTCTAACATATAAGTTATGGTTTACTGAAACCAGAGTCCAACTTTGCGACCCGACTGTCCAGTAGCAACATTAGCTGGGATCATAACATTGTATAGATACTAGCGACTAAACATTGACTACCCCTTCTTAATTATCTCAGGATGGTTTGTAGTCAGGATGATTTCCAGGTCCTGACCCAACTCTGCCTGTTTGGCAGCTGCATGCAAAATCGTCTCAGAGGTAACTAATTAAAAGACCATCCCAGGTTTCACCAGCTCTTTTCCCCTCTCAGCAGCAGGCTATGGTGGCTATGACAGCAAATTCAGCTCTCCCTCTGGTTTCTGGCTTGCAAGCTTCTGGGCTTAGGCCCAAGGCCTCTCAGGGTCCAGCTAAAGGCCAACTCCAGATGGTGGGCAGGCCTCTGAGCCTGCAGGCCCAATCAGAGTGCCTGCAGCTTTGGAAGGACAGCAGTTCCACTGGCACGATGAGTACTTCCACCTTCTGACCAGGTTAAAATGCAATTCAATAAATGGGAAGTTCCTTCACAGGATGGCTGGCAACAACAGCTGGGGTCAGCTAATTGCTATGCATCTGGTGAGGGGGTGTTAAAGAATGAGCGTACAGAAACCACCTGCCACTGCAGCTGCCTTCAGATACCTGGCAAACTTGGCCCTCAGTGGAGAGTGGGGGAGGTTGGGGAAGAAGAGTGGTGGGGGGGAAGGTGCTGTATATTCTTAAGAAGTTTCCAGCAGCACTGAGCCCACAAATAACCATCTAACAATGCAGATTGGCTACTTCTCTTTGCAGGAGGGAAGTCTCTGCAGCTACTGACCAGCCTCTGGAAAGGTGGCCCAACAGCAGGAATATTTTGGGCCATCGAGGCAATATTTACGCTTAGAAATTCCTCTTGCTCCCTCCTTGAATCCTGCCCTTTAGACAATGAAGGGCTGTCACCTGTTTCCATAAATACAGCAAGTAATGCATTATGGATGAAGCAAGATTAGCGGTGGTCTGTATTTCATGTTGCCATTCTACATTGTGTTGACATCCACAGTGCCAAACTCATTAACACTGCTCTTGGAGTTAGCAAATAGAGCATCTCTCAAATGCATCCACTATTGCTGTGTATCATTTGGATCTGAAGCTCCAAGTATCAAGCCAGGATGACTTGCACGAGTTGCAAAAACTGTGAGGTGATTCAGAAATCTCATGGAATCAGAACAGTTACAACACAAGTGTTAATTCTCTGCAAAAGCAACTCGCCTAGTGCCACTTGCTCTGTCCTTTCCCTATAGCTCTGAAAATCTTTCCTCTTCAGATTATGATCCAATTTCCTTTTGAAAGCCTCAATCACAGGCTAAGGCAATGAATTCCAAATCCTACACACTTACCGCATAAAATGTTTTTTCCTCATGTCGCCATTCCTTCTTTTGCCAATCACCTTAAATTGGTGAATCTGGTTCTCGGTCCATCCAATAACAAGAACAGTTTCTCCCCATCTACACTGTCCAGACTCCTCGTGATTTTGAACGCCTCTACAAATCTTCTCTCAATCTCCTCTTCTCCAAGGTGGACAGCCCCAGTTTTTCCAATCTATCCACTTAACTGAAATTTCTCATCTCTGGAACTACTCTCGAGAATCTTCTCTTCACCTGCTCTAATGCCTTCATATCCTTCCAAAAGTGTGGTGTCCAGAATGGGACACAATGCTCCATTTTAGGTCGAACAAGTATTTTACACGGGTTTAACATGACTCCCTTGTCTTTGTTCTCAATGTCCCTATTTTTAAAATTCAAGAGGCCAGATGCTTTTGTGACCATGTTTACAACTTGCTCCTTCAACAATTTGTTCATGATTGTACATCCTCAAGTCCCGCTCCTGCATTTCCTTTAGAATTGTACTGCCGTTCCCTGTTCTTCCCACTAAAATTAATTGCTGCACACTTCTCTGTATTAAATTAAAGCAGTCTGTGCACATATGCAGCAAGACCTGGATAATATTCAGCCTAGGGTGGATAAGTGGCGAGTAGCATTCACATAAAACAAGTATCAGGCAAAAGTCATCCCCAAAGGCATAGAATGCAACCACTCTCTTGATATTCAATGGCATTACCCTTGTTGAATCCCCCACAATCAATCCTTGGGGTTATTACTGACCAGAAACTTAACTGGACCAGCCATATAAATATTGTGCTACAAGTGCAAGTCAGAGGTTGGGAGCTCTGTGGAGACTAACTCACTTCCTGACTCCCCAAAGTCTGTCCACCATCTAAAAGACACAAGTCAGGAGTATGATGGAATACCCTCCACTTGGGTGTACAGTTCCAACATCACTCACAAATGTCAATCCAGGACAAAGCAATTTAATTGGCATCCCATCCATTAGTTTCAGCATCCATTTCACTGTTGCACTGTGTCAGCAGTATGTACCATCTACAAGATACACTGCAGCAACTCACTCTTTTGACAGTAATTTCAAACCTGTGACCTCTGCCACCTAGGAGGACAAGGCAGCACAGGAACACCTCTAACCGCAAGTTCCACCACACCCACCCTCCACTCTACCCTTCCCCAAGCCATACCCCATCTAGACTTGGAAATAAATTACCATTCCTTCACTGTCATTGGGTCAAAGTCCTGGATCTTCCTCCCTAACAGCACTGCGTGTGTACCTACACTACATGGACTGTAGCAGTTCAACAAGGCAGCTCACCACCACCTCCTCAAGGTCAATTAGGGATTGGCAGTAAAAATGCTGGCTTAGCCAGCAAGGCCCATGCCCAATGAATGAATAAAAACTATATATAATTTGCCACTTGTTTGGCCATTCCACCAACCTATGTCCTTTTGAAGTTTAACATCATCTTCCTCATGGTTCACAACACTTTGAAGTTTTGTGTCACCCATGATTTTTGAAATTGAGTCTATACCCAGTTGTTCTCACAAGTTAGTGAATTTGTGAACACCAGCCCCTCAGCAGCAACCTGTATGGAGAATAAAGGAGCAGCTGTTTGTCCTTCAAACCTTTCTACCAGCAATAGCAGTTCTGTGTTATCACATGACACTGTAATGAGAAGTATAGATGCATAGAAAATGCCCATATGAGTATGCCTATGTGTAACCACTGGGTAAAAACATGCTGAAAAGTACATTTAAAACATAGGTTTTTCATATATAGTAAATAGAAAACTGCAAACATGTGGAACACTCTTTCTGCGAGGTATTGCAGGAAGCCACTGAACCTGTCCAAGCATCTGAATTATTGATTAGGGACTCCTACAATCTACTCGGTGAGGGCATTTGGTGGCCCATGGGTCTGAATGCACTCCATTCCCAGCTATGAGTTTTTAAAAGGAATTGTAGGCTAAGTGTGCAGTAAACAGTCTCCAAGCGGCCAGCGTATAATCTACATGCAGGGGCAAGGGGTAATGGACGACTGACACAATAAAATAAAAAATTGTGGCAGCTACCATGAAAGCGTACAGATCTGCTGCTGGTGAGCACACACCAATCACACTTTAATAGACTTGATATCTTTGCAACAGACGTTGTGTGTGAAGGATTTGACAGAGCAAAAAGGGTCCAGCCAAAGATTTACTGAACTTATGGAAAATCACGCAAAGTCTGCAGGCCCCAGAGGCCTAGCTTGCTGCTTATTTATTGCCATGGAAGTTGTTCGTTCTAAGCAAACAGGTCAGTCACCCATTTAATACAAGCATGGATTCTTGTTGGTCTTATTGATATCACCTGTGGCAGCTTGGAAGGGGTCAGAGGGGAACAATTTGCTACAACAGGCATTTTCATTCTATAAGGAGATGGCTACAGATAAGGCAGGACTTGATACAACTTTGTGAGAGATTCCCTGAAGAACTGAAGCCTTCCTATTTATGACTCCTCACAGATAGGTTGCTCTGGGCCTAAACATCTTCCAAGCACATCTTCTATTTGCTGCTTGTGCAGCTGCTCCTCTGATCTGTTCTCCTGCTCCTCCTGCCAGAGTAAAATTCCTGAAAGATTCACATCCCAAAGCTCCTTAATAATTCAAATCCTGGAACCTAAAAGCAATTTCAAATCATTTAGGGTCAAAAATTTCACAAGATGTCTCCAAACACCCAACATAGCTAGGCCTAAAAGCAGCTGAAAACCCTTTTAAACGGTTCTGATATGGCTGACCCTGGACTTGTGTCATCCCATAGCGAGTGGACAGGGACAGAAGATTGGGTGAAAATCCTGTCCACCCAGATTACTTTCCCTCACAGAATAGAGCCTGGAGCACAGTGTGTAGCACCATACTTCTTATTCTTCACTTGTTACCTTCCCATTTTTAGACACAACCAGAGCAGTAGGTAAAACGATTCATGTAGTCTCAAAGTTAACTAGCAAACTTCTTCTGCAATGCTCTGATGAAGCTATAGTGCTTTGTGCTTTCTGGGTCTGTGTTTAAGTCTAAGTTTATTTATTAGTGTCACAAGCAGGGTTTACATTAACACTGCAATGTAGTTACTGTGAAAATCACCTAGTCGCCACACTCCAGCTCCTGTTCGGGTACACTGTGGGAGAATTTAGCATGGCCAATGCACCTAACTGGCACGTCCCTTGAATTGTGGGAGGAAACCAGGACACCTGGAGGAAACCCACACAGACATGGAGAGAATGTGCAAGCTCCACACAAACACTCATCCAAGTCGGAATTGAACCTGGGTCCCTGGTGCTGTGAGGCAGCAGTACTAACCACTGTGACACCATGCCAACCCAGTAGTAATGCAAAAGTACATTTCCTACTCCAAACTATTTCCAGTTAGTGTTAACCTATAAAATACTGACACATTTAGAAGAATCCTATCTTTGGTTACTTCCTTCAGAAAACAATGAGTTTTCTTACTTCAATCAGATGCAATTAAATTTTAAGTATTATGGATCTTCTCTGCGTAGGATCATTTGCTAACAATTTCCTGCTGAAGTTGGTATTTTCAGGGGAAAATGTTAGTTTCTCTGATTCTATACTTTCCCATGCATGTTATGTATCCAGGAGAGGTACATGATTAGAAGGCAGTGGGAGCAGATAGCCAGTCAGTACCAGCAGTCAAGATCTGAGCAACTAGGTGCAGTGTCTCAAGGGGTGCAATGATCTCACTTGCTGGTCAAGATCAGTCAATGCAACTTCAAATGCCATATCCTAGCAACTGCACCATTGGTCTCAGGCACTGATCAATGTACTACACTTACATTATTCATATACTGACAATCTCTATAAATCAAGATTCATATTGACATTCATTTCATCCACCAAAGGCTTGCACACTTACCATTGCTGGAAGCCTCAAACCCAGCGTTTACCGGCTGTTCACACTTTCAACTATATAATCATGGCAGTCACTCCAGCCAAACCAATTGCATAGCATTCATTGATACAATTCTCTCTCACTTGTAGGACAAAGTGGCACTCAACTACAGGCAAAATATTTAATCAAGTGGGAACAGACATGCCTGAATATCCCAACCAACAACCGCACCACCCAATGGAGGAAGAGGTGTCTATAATTAGAGCACCCAGTGCTGAGGTTGTGGTCGTTGGCAGGGTTGAAATCATCAAAGACGCAATATCCCCTCCCTAATCCTTCTTGCAACACATCTCTGTCTCATCTAATACTCCTGATTTACAAGCTGCAGATTGTGAAATCATGCACCTCTTACTTTCCCCACCTCTTCACACCACAACATTACCCTTATGCCTTGCTCCTTCCAGACTCCCAAATATTATAACCTGGCCAGGCAGCTGAGGAACTACAAGAGGTGGGGTTGCACACAAGGGGGTGAGGTCGCACACAAGGTGAGGTCACACATAAGGAGGTGAGGTCACACACAAGGGGGTGAGGTCGCACACAAGGTGAGGTCACACATAAGGAGGTGAGGTCACACATAAGGAGGTGAGGTCACACACAAGGGGGTGAGGTCGCACACAAGGGGGTGAGGTCGCGCACAAGGGGGTGAGGTCGCACAGAAGGGGGTGAGGTTGCGCAAAAGGGGGTGAGGTTGCGCAAAAGGGGATGAGATTGCGCACAAGCGGATGAGGTCGCACACAAGGGAGTAAGGTCACACACAAGTGGGTGCGGTCGCACACAAGGAAGTGAGGTCGTGCATAAGGGGGTGAGGTTGCGCATAAGGGGGTGTGGTCATGCACAAGGGGGTGAGGTCACGCACAAGTGAGTGAGGTCACACACAAGGGGGTGAGGTCACACTCAAGGGGGTGAGATCACACTCAATGGGGTGAGATCGCACAGAAGAGGGTGAGGTCACACACAAGGGGGTGAGGTCACACACAAGGGGGTGAGGTCACACATAAGAGGGTGAGGTCGCACACAAGGGGGTGAGGTCACACACAAGGGGGTGAGGTCACACATAAGAGGGTGAGGTCGCACACAAGGGGGTGAGGTCACACACAAGAGAGTGAGGTCACACACAAGGGGGTGAGGTCACACGAGGGTGAGGTCGCACACAAGAGGGTGAGGTCGCACACAAGGGGGTGAGGTCACACACAAGAGAGTGCACACACAAGGGGGTGAGGTCACACACAAGAGGGTGAGGTCGCACACAAGGGGGTGAGGTCACACACAAGGGGGTGCGGTCACACACAAGAGAGTGCACACACAAGGGGGTGAGGTCACACACAAGAGGGTGAGGCCGCACACTAGGGGGTGAGGTCACACACAAGGGGGTGCGGTCACACACAAGGGGGTGGGTTCAGACATAATTTCTGCTGTAGTGGATGTAGATGTTCACTTTGACTCATCATGACTCTAAAATAGCACTGACTGGCTTGCAGAATAAAATGCTTGGTACATTGAAAAGCTTATCAGAAAGTAAATGTTTGATGTAAAGAAGCATGCAAACCTCCAGAACAGTCTACAGTCCAACTCCATTCAAACACTAGAATACCAAACCACACTGTTTCTAATAGCCAATATCACAGCTTCTATTGCAGCATAGGCAGTTCGCACCAGGGTGGCACGGTGGCACAGTGGTTAGCACTGCTGGCTCACAGCTCCGGGGAATTGGGTTCAATTCCTGGCCTTGGATCACTGTCTGTGTGGAGTCTGCATGTTCTTTGTCTGCGTGGGTTTCCTCTGGGTGCTCCGGTTTCCCCCCACAGTCCGAAAGACGTGCTGGTTAGTTGTATTGACTAATGCTAAATTCTCCCTCAGTGTACCCAAACAGGTAGCAGAGTGTGGCGACTAGGGAATTTTCACAGCAACTTCATTGCAGGGTTAATGTAAGCCTACTTGTGACATTAATAAATAAACTTTAAACATATGCTCAAGTGTTGCAATAGAAACTCATGCTGTTATTGCACAAGCTCAGCTTGCTGCCAACATGGCTGCAGATTACAGACCGCAAAGGGGTTTGCAAGTACACCAGCGATCCTGCAACATGTTACCAGGATTGCTAAGGCAGTAGTCAAGTGTTAGTGGTTCCATGGAGTGTGGACATCCTGCCCATTTTCACAATGACAGGATTGTGGCCAATGCCATTCCAATTGTGTCCTTGTTGTTGCTGATTATCAGCAAACCTAGATGAGTGCATTCCATGCCAAGTGTGTGCATTCCACAGCCAGGCCTTCCAGGTCCTGAGCTGTATAAAGTCAGAGAGAAATGGATGTTAAGATATGCACAGTGACACATAAAATAGTGATAAGATCTAATTAATGTAGGCCTTTTAACAAAATAAATGCGGAGCTTATAGATTTTTGAAATAATATACAAAAAAATTTAAGACTTCATACAGATTAGGTGAGGGAGTTACTGCCCACAATAATAGTGATTGCACACCTCACAACCTTCTGATAACCATCACCTACTGAATTAACAGAACACAAGTCCATTTATTGGAACAAACAGAAAATGCTGGGAAAACTAGGTGTTGCCAGACTCGGTCAGTTTTTCCAGCATGCTCTGTTTGTTTCAGATTCCAGCATCTGCAATAATTTGCTTTTATTGGAAACTGTTCCTTTCCCCCCATTAAAATAGTGGTGAAGATAAGTTAACTATTTTAATCATTTGTAAAGCAATCATTGTGAAGCATAATAGAAAGCATTAGCATATGGAAATTGAGAAGAAGCAGATGATTCAGAACTTGGAAGTATTGTGAACTGTGAGGAGAATAGTGATAAACTTCAAGAGGATAAATTAGTGGAATGGGTGGACAAGTGGCAGGCAAAACTTAATTCAGAGAAGTGTGAAGTGATTCAATTCATTAGACAGAATAAAATAAAGGATACAAGTCTAAAGAGGGTGCAGGAGTAGAAGTGTTTATGTGCACAAATGATTGAATGAAGCAGGGCAGGTTGAAAAATGGTTAATAAAGCACATGTGATCTGGAACTTGAGGACATCAACTTCAAAAGCAAGGAAGTTACAATAAAACATTGTATAAAACAATGGTTCAGCCTCAACTGAAGTATTATAATGCATTCTGAACACTACACTTCTGGAAAGATGTGAAGGCATTGGAGAGGTTACCAAAAAGATTCATAAGAATGGTTCCAGGGTGAAGAAATTTAGCTATGAAGAAAGAGCAGAAAGAAAGACTGAGAGGAGATTTAGTATAGGTTATATAAAACCATGAGTTGCCTGGACAATGTAGAGAGAGAAAATGTTCCCATTGGTACAACAATCAAGGATCAGATTTAAGTTGATTGACACAAGAAGCAATGGCTACATGAGAAAAAATATTTTATGCAGTGAGTGATTAAGGTTTTGAATTCACTGCCTGAGAGTGTGGTAAAGGCAGATTCAAAAGAGAATTGGATCATTAACTGAAGAGAAAGTTTTTGTAGGGCTGGCTACAGAGAAAGAGAGCTAGCATGGACATGATGGGCCAAATGGCCTCCTACTGTGCCTTAATTATGCTCTGAATCTATGATTCCTTCAGCAGCATTGTGTTTAATAGCTTCAGCAGATGTTTGTGATTACTACAACTGCTGTGCCGGGTAACATGTCGTTTTTCACTGGCTTCTGTAATCACAGGTTCTAACTACTACACATAAATTTAAAACCACATAATTAGTTTCTATTCTTAGTTATCCTTTGTGTATGTGTATATGTCTGAATAAACTACACAACAAACACGTATCACTTCAGAAAGTACATCAAAAGAAATACTTTAAAATTGAAAGCTTTGAAGTAAAGGCCATTATGACAGTCAAGTCCATTATTAATGTAATGTTTATCATTGGTAAATAAATTACAGCAGCTTGGGTGAGCTTCCTCTCATTTTGGAAGTGAAGGTGAGTATAATGTAGCATAAAAAATTTCCCTTCAAATATGGAGGTCAACTTATATGCTGAGTACAAACATGAAATGCCGGCATTGATGCAAACCTCTTGATGCAAAGAGTGTCTTAAACTCCTGTGCACCTTTGCAGCACAACCAATATTGCCTGCTTTATTCCTTACCACCACTTAAATGCACCAGTAAGTAAAATGCACATTTGTAGTGAGAAAATTTGAGGCTGATGGCTGACTACTAATGCAAGAAGAACATGTTATGGCTGAAAACGCGGTCAATGTATGAGCTGAGATTTTGCAAAAACACAATGTTTGGTTTGAAAAAATGGAGACATCTTATCTGCAACGTTACCAAATGCATTGTGTGACAAGAGTGAATTTTTTTTTTAATAATTTACACTTCTTGAGCATTTGAGTATATTTATCCTGATCTTCAAGGAAGGTAATCATTTCAAGTTCTTTTGAATGATGTTCATAATCTTATGATAAGGGCTCATTATCTGCCATAGTGAGATTTGAACCCGGGTCCCCAGACTATTATGCGGGGTCTCTGGATTATGAGGCAAATGACAATACCATTGTATTACCATCTCCCTACATGCTGCTCTGGACTCATTAATGTTTCATGTGTGTGATATGGTGGCCTGGATTTGGATTGAATAATTGTTCTCAAAAGAGTTAGTGCTCCTGTGAATCCCTCTGATTGGCCTCACTTGATTCCTCATCATTGGAACAAGCACAGGCTTGCCTGACGTTGATGCTTAGGAGAGACAAGGAGGAGATAAGAATGGCAACATTGATTTACACATCACTGGGGTAAATCTTCATGTTATTAGAGACTTGCGCATCTCTCTGACACCCAACATCTCCTGCACGTTGACTTCCACAACTGGCTGCAATGGCTCTTAAAAGCACTGGGAAACTTCCCACTTTCACCAGCAGACTCTTTTACTGAATGCAGCCATGGTCCCACGTGCAGCCTTTCTATCCTTGGTAGCACCTCCTCATACCTGGAGTAAAACTATCAGAATGTTTTCCACAAACATACACCAAAAAATAGCATGGGCAATGTAAAAAAGCACACTATTGTGTGGCTGCTGGCTTTTTAATGGCGAGCAGGCTGCCAATCTCAGTACCAATCCGACTTCTGTATTCACCAAAACTGGTATGGTGACAACAGGTTAATGAGTCAACATCATCGTGGTGACTGGCGCAATGACAAGAGTTTAATGGCTCAGTAGGCAGAATTTTATGACCTCATCACATCCATTTTGTGATGGGAAAAAGCCGTAAAATTGGGTGGCTTGCGGGAACGGCGCCCATTTTTGCCCCCATCCTCATTTTACTAAGAAAAAGAATCAGGTGATTGGGATCACGCCCAAAAAGGATGAAACGTCGATTTGCATTCTTTTGCATTCATCACAATGATATTAGTAAGTTTCACTCCCAATCGTCCCAGCTCACCTGCCTAACTGACCTCATTCACTGCAGCTAGAATCGGTGAGGAAAACACCTCAAGTTTAAAAGTCACCTTGAGCTTGAGCTGTGAGCGTGAGGGAAGAGCTGAGTCTCCGTTTTCAACCTACTCCATGCTGCTCAGTGCATGGGGGGTGGGGGGGGGAGTTTGTTTTGCGGTGGTCATCTTGCATTTCAGGTTGGGGAGGGGCCTGCGAGTCTGGGGGGCAGTGGGGGCTGCTGTTCATGGGATCCGATTCCAGCATCTCAGCAGTGGCCCGGATCAGAACGCTGACCTCATGTCTTGGAGCTGACTCTGAGTTCTAGTGCTGGCAGCAGTAAGCACTGCCACAGATGGGAGATGGGCTGGAAACGCTTTGAAGTGGCAATGCTGCAGCCTCAGGACTTCTCAAGAAGCACTGTCGATACTGCATGCGTTCTGGGTGTGTTGTGAGTGAGGGTGGGGGGGCGATGGGGGGATGGTGGGGAGGGTGTTGTCCTTCTATTGTCTGTGGGGAGGAATGGGGAATGTATGTTTCTGGGGCACTGTGGAGAGGTATGAGGAGAGTGTGTTGCTGGGGAGTTGTCAGGGGGATACGGGGAGTGTGTTGCTGGGGGCTGAGCGGAGGTATGGGGACTGTGTGTTGCTGGGGGGCTGTGGAGAGATATGGGGACTGTGTGTTGCTGAGGGCTGAGGGGAGGTATGGGGAATGTGTGTTGCTGGGGGGCTGTCAGGGGGTTTTGGGGCGGTGTGTAGCTGGACTGGGGGCGAGCAGTGAGCTCCAGAATCTCTGGGATCACCTGGCCCTGCCTGTCCTGGAGGACCACCTACGTTCTTGCCATGGTGGTCGAACCCTCTGAGTGACGGCCCTCTGAGTCAGGGGCCCCCTGTCAATGGCAGCAGCAAGTGCCCACTGAGGCTGGGCCACATTCTGCAACCCCTCAGCCATGACCCACTGTGGCTGGGCCATGTTCTCAAATGCTGCAGCCATAGCCTGCTATGTCTCAGCGCAGCCCACTGATTCTCCTGCAAGTTCTTGAGCCTCTCGGCCATGGGCCAAAGAATCTCGAAAAGCCTATTGAGGCCTCCAGCTGTGGCCTGCTGTGACTCAGCCATAGCCCTCTGGGACTCCGCCATGGCCTGCTGTGGCTTGGTCATTGCTTGGACCTTGCCACTCATGGCGAGGATTTCCTGCCTCAGGCTTTCCACCGTAGGTGCCATCTTTGCAGTGCTGGCGTGGGAACCACACAAGACAAGCAATAACTGGTCCGCATGAAAACTTTGGAACTCCTTCCAGCAGCCTTGCAGTTAGTCCAGTGTGGCCGTCAGCTCCTCCTGCATTCCCTGGCTCTGTTGCGGTATCTCCAGAAGGAGAAATGATCGCAGAGGCCCAGCATGTAGCCTGGGGCCAGCAGGCCCCCGCATGCCAGAGGGCTCAGACATTCCCACCTTCACCTGACGTACATCAGCAGATGTGTCCTGAGCAACAGAGAGTGACCCAGATGCCTCACCACTAACTTGATCCACAGACTTGAGAGTCTCTGGGATGGTAAGTTGCGAATTGGAAGCTGACACAAAACTGGTGCCTGCCTCGGAGGTCTCTTCATCGGCTTCCTCTTAGGAGTTTTCAGAGCTGTCAGGGACAAGATGGGTGTGAGCAGCAGTGGGGCGTGATGTTGGATAGTCCCAGTGCATCAGGGTCCCTTCCTGCAACATAAGACACCAGGACAAAGGAGGGAGAGGAATCTGGGCTGAATGCAACTTCCTTGTGATTTCTCCAACCAGTGGAGGATTGGCAGGTTTCACTTCTATGCTTCAGCCCAACCATGCTGTTACTAATGATCCGCAACCCCTCCTCTTCCACAAGCTTTAATGCCTGCTCCTGAAAGGGGGTGAGGACCCAAATCTCAGGCACACCACCCCCTGCCTTCACCCTCTTCCAGCAACTATGGGCATTCTTCTCCTGTGGGAACAGAAGGTGCTATGTAAAACCTGATGGCATGAGTCCTGCAGGGTTTCAGGGAGTGACCCTCAGAGGGCAAGGATGTGATAGTCATAGAGGGAGGGAGGGAGGTGTTTGGAGTCAGGGGCTGGAAGCATGCAGGGTGCTGGGGGTGGGGTGTTCTGAGGGCCATTTAGAGGAAGATGCTAGATGAGATAAATCACTTACCCTTGCTGCCCGGATGAGGTCATTCAGTTTTTTGCGGCACTGCTTCCCAGTTCTCCTAAGCCAGTGCCCTGGCACTAATACATGCTGCCACCGGCTCCCAGGTTGTATTTCCATCCCTTCGCCTGGGACGGCCTCCTGCTGGGACAAAGAGAGTGTCCCGCCTTTCCACCACTGCCTCCAGCAACCTGGCCAGATCAGCGTCAAAAAAAAAAGGGAGCTATCTTCTTGGGGACCATTTTTTCCTATTCTGCCTGCCTGTCTGTCCATTTTTGGGGTTTTTATGGAGTTGTCCCTTGTTACGACAGATCAGCTGCAGGCAGTTTGGGTGAGACGCATGCACCCGTTAGAGCATTCCAGCAAGTTTAATGCAGTTTGCCTTATTACCATGGAGGGGAAGTCAAGTCAGCAATTTCAGGTATGCTAATCGAGAGGGGGAGGATTTGTGCCTCTGTGGTGATTGTAGACAAGGGAGAGAGAGGGTCATGTCAGTCAGCCATCAGGGGGGTGATGAGGGAGATGTGTGCAAACGGGTCTGGATGGGAGGCAGGGTGATAGGGTCAGTAATGTTGGGGGGGTCTCTAATGGGGGGGAGGGGGAGGTTGTATCTGGCTACGGGGGTGTTCTATCAGGAGAGCTACTTCATTTTTAGCTTTTTCTGAATATGCAGTCTGTGGTTCCGATCTAAGCTGCTAGTTGTCTGGACGGCAGCAGAAGACAGCAAATTAAACCCTGCCCATTGCCTCTGGTGGCTAGAAATAGTCTAGCCCATTTTTTCAAAGACTGAAAATGGATCAGGAACTCTTCCATTTTCATGCGAGTTGGACACTTAGAAGAAACCTTGTAAAATTCATTGCGGTGACTGGTGTGATGAGAACCGGTTAACCACCTGGCATCATCACATCGATTTTACACAAGTTCGGGGAAGCAGCATGCCCGATTTCTGTTCATAAAATTTACCCCCGACCTTTCCAGCAAGGTCACTATGTACTGTTTGAAAACAGAAATAAATAGCTATGAACAAATACGTGTAGGGTTTAACATGTGCAGAAGTTTTTTTTACCCTTAATTTTCATATTTTCAGAGCCAATACCAAGAAAAATATAAAACTTAAGAAAATATTAAGCTTATTTGTTTCTTCAGCAAATATCTTTGCAATGGTACATAGTATTTTGAAAACATTGCTTAAGTATACACATCATAGCACAGTAGTTAGCACTGCTGCCTCACGTGCCAAGGAACTGGGTTCAGTTCCCAGCTTGGGTCACTGTCTGTGTGGATTTGCACATTCTCCTCATGTCTGCATGGATTTCCTCCAGGTGCTCTGATTTCCTCCCACAGTCATGCTGGCTAGGTGCACTGTCCATGCTAAATTCTCCCTCAGTGTACCCGAACAGACTAGGGGATTTTCACAGTAACTTCATTGCAGCGTGAATGTAAGCCTACTTGTGACTAATAAATAAAACTTAAAATTTTAAACATCTAAATTCAAACTTTTATTCAGAATTTCCCTTGAACCTTAATTAATGGAAGAGTCCTTCCAGAACTTGTTACTCACTTTGGTACAATGATGGTTCCTCAGTTCTCAGTACAAACATAGGTGACAATTATAAATTGATTTGATTTAGAACATAAGAACATAAGAAATAGGAGCAGGAGTAGGCCATCTAGCCCCTCTAGCCTGCCCCACCATTCAATAAGATCATGGCTGATCTGAAGTGGCTCGGTTCCACTTTCCCGCTTTCTCCCCATAACCCTTAATTCCCTTGTCTATCAAAAACCTATCTACCCATGACTTAAATATATTCAGCGAGGTAGCCTCCACCACTTCAACGGGCAGAGAATTCCAGAGATTCACCACCCTTTGAGTAAAGAAGTTCCTCCTCAACTCTGATCTAAACTGCCCCCCCCCTTATCTTGAGGCTGTGCCCTCTAGTCCTGCTATCCTTTCGAAGCAGGACTTATTATTGATTTGATTTATTATTATTTTGATTTATTATTTGATTTATTATTGTCAGATGTATTAGTATTCAGCGATAAGTATTGTTTCTTACGTGCCACACAGACAAAACATACCATTCATACAGAAGGAAACAAGAGGGTGCAGAATGTAGTGTTACCGTTACAGCTAAGGTGTAGAGAACGATCAACTTAATGCAAGGTAAGTTCATTCAAAAGGCTGACAGCAGCAGAGAAGATGCTGCTCTTGTGTCAGTTGGTACATGACCTCAGACTTTTGTATCTTTTTCCCGATGGAAGAAGGTGGAAGAGAGAAACTATTCAGTGGCTGCATTCCTGACAAATTGGAAAGATAGTTCTGGTTGTTGAAAACCAATCACTGCTGTCCCCTTAAGCCATTCTTGGCAGAGATTTATTTAACTTGACCCATTGACAATGAAGAGAAAGTGATATATGTTGAAATCAGCACAGCATGTAACTTGGAAGGTGAGATAGATGTGATGGCTCTTTTGGCAACAGTAATTTCAGGAAATCTGTTGAGTGTTATATACAGCTTTTGCATTCAAATTTATTTGAGAAAAATATATTACCTTGTTATTTCAATATTTACAAAAACATCAAGCTTTTCGAGTGTTGTTTTGGGGTATCCATTGCAAATGGTTAGTGCTGAACAATATGTTCACTCTGGCTTTTGTTTGCATAACATATCCATTAATATGGAATGACAGCATGGCATTAAATAGGAAATCCTGACTTAGTCTATAAATGGCCAGCCTTGCCATCAATGAAAAGAATCTAGAATTGGAAGGAAACCATTGCCTGCCACTTTTTGATTCCTTCTTCAAGCAGCGTCCTTGCCCCGACTTCAGAAGCTTCACTAGTGATATTTCTTCCATCAGGAAGAGAAGATGGCATTATGCACTGACACTTCTACATCAGCGGGGAGCACCCATTTATCTGAAACTTCAGCACTAACCATTTGCAACGGGTGTCCCTGAATCGACACTCTAAAAGCTTGACTGCATCCAATAACCACCTTTGATTAGGGCTACTGCCAGGAGACTCCATATCTGCTAATAGCACATTGTGGCTCGGGGATGTGCTTCCCACAGGAGCACAGCAACAATTTACTATTATTACTATTACTATAGGCTACTCAAAGGGTAGGAAAGAATCAACATATGGCTAGGCTGGGTATGGACAATCTGTTTCCTTACCTAAGCAGATGAAATAAATAAACTAATTGGAATTTTTTGACAATGCAATGGCTTCATTGTCAGCTTTCTTTTTACCAATAGCAGATTTCTATTACCAGGTTTTTAAAATTTCATGGATTTTAATTTTATTATCCAAAGCCTCTGGATTACTTTCCCAGTTACGTTAACTTGATACTACTTTTTTCTTTTATGCTCTTATTCCTATTTATACATGTGGCAACATGGTGGCACAATGGTTAGCGCTGCTGCCTCACAGCGCCAGGGACCTGGGTTCAATTCAGGCCTTAAGTGACAATCTGTGTGGAGATTGCACTTTCTCCCCATGTCTGCCTGGGTTTCTTCCAGATGCTCTGGTTTCCTCCCACAGTCCAAAGATGTACGGGTTAGGTTGATTGGTCGTGATAAATTGATCCTAGGGAGTTAGCAGGGTTAATATGTGGGGATACGAGAATAGGGCCTGGGTGGGATTGAGGTCGGTGCAGGCTTAGTGGGCCAAATAGCCTTCTTCTGCACTGTAGGGATTCCATGTTTTCTGTTGCAGAATATTTTGCTCTTTTGTTTAGGAGATCAGCTGATGTGCAGTATATAATTATCATGGATCGGGGAAGGGGTATCAATTTTAACAGCCCTGATTTCACCACTCACTGCCAAGCTATAAACAGAAAGGTGGATTTTTTAATCTTGATTCCCCCCTTTATAAATGGCAGCCCATTTTCTCCAACTCTGACATTTCAAAATGTTCCAATCCTCTATTAATGACAACAAAGTCAAGGGAAGATGAAAATAAAAGGTCTGGTTTATTTGTACACACGCACATATTTAGAGGATAAGGATAAAGGACCCAGGTTCAGGGCAGAAACACAATAAAATACAATTATAAGTTTTACATGTGTTCAGAGACCAGAATCAGAATCGAGTAAAATATTCTAAAATGTTCCTTCCAAGAAATTAAAATAGGACGCAGGGGAAGAGTCATGGGGAAAGGAAAATTGGAATTAAAAGACTACTGCTTCGAGACTCTGTTACCAAGACTTTCTGCTTTGGTTGAGTAGAATTGGCTCTCCCAATGGCAACAGCAAGCCACAGGGTTAAGCGGAGCTCCAAGTTGGTGACAATTTAGTTTGCAATCCCTGCATTTATTGTACAAATTGAAGCTCTGTCAGTAAGATCTCCAGTAACGCGTGATCCTAACTCCTAAAACAGCAAGTAAAAACAGGAAAAACTGCTAGAGAAAGACCTCATTAGAAAACCATTCAGAGTGAATGGACTCCAAAGTATGATTAACTGAACAACTTGATCTCCAAGAATCAAATGTTATTAAAACGCAATAAAACTCATTTAATTTTAACACTTGATCTGCTGGTTGATTTTTGAATGCTCTGTCATTCCAGAACATGACTTTCATGTCAGAAAGGACATAGACTGAGTTAGTCTGGAGACATGAGCTCCAAGGCTCGAATAGTTGGCCGGTTTGATGAGATTTACAATTCTTTCTGCTGTCACCGGCAATAGATGCCACAGGCTCTTGCCTGGAGTTCTGTTCATGTTGGAGGTCATAACTGCAACTGCCGGAATTGCAGTGGACGACATGACAATGCAGATTGGGGGAGATCATATGACATCCCTTCATGTGACAAATTTTTCACTACACCCTAGCTATGAATGTAATACGATAGTCTGCACTGTGACGAAAAACCGCACCGATCTCCTCAGAAGGCAAACACGGGACACAGTGGACAGAGTACCCTTCGTCGTCCAGTACTTCCCTGGAGCGGAGAAGCTACGGCATCTTCTCCGGAGTCTTCAACATATCATTGATGAAGACGAACATCTCGCCAGGGCTATCCCCACACCCCCACTTCTTGCCTTCAGACAACCACACAACCTCAAACAGACCATTGTTCGCAGCAAACTACCCAGCCTTCAGGAGAACAGTGACCACAATACCACACAACCCTGCCACAGCAACCTCTGCAAGACATGCCAGATCATCGACATGGATACCATCATCACACGTGAGAATTCCATCCACCAGGTACATGGTAAATACTCTTGCAACTCGGCCAACATTGTCTACCTGATACGTTGCAAGAAAGGATGTCCCGAAGCATGGTACATTGGGGAGACCATGCAGACGCTACGACAACGGATGAATGAACATCGCTCGACAATCACCAGGCAAGACTGTTCCCTTCCTGTTGGCGAACACTTCAGTGGTCACGGGCATTCAGCCTCTGACCTTCGGGTAAGCATTCTCCAAGGCGGCCTTCACGACACACGACAGCGCAGAGTCGCTGAACAGAGACTGATAGCCAAGTTCCGCACACATGAGGACGGTCTCAACAAAGATCTTGGGTTCATGTCGCACTATCTGTAACCCCCGTGACTTGCCTGGGTTTGCAAAACCTCACTTACTGTACTGTCTGGAGACAATACACACCTCTTTAACCTGTGATCAGTGCTCCTTCCACTCACATTGTCAACCACTTCAGGTCTTGAACAGCAGGTTAGGTGTAAGGATTCGCGTTCTAATCAGTAATCTCTAAACAGTCTGTGCTTTATATGTTCTGTCTGAGGCCAGAACTCTCCATTCACCTGACGAAGGGACTAACCCCGAAAGCTTGTGCGTTTACTATCAAATAAATCGGTTGGATTAAAACCTGGTGTTGTCAGACTTTTTATTGTCTGTATAGTGCAGAAGAAACAACACTTTTCATTGTATACTAATACATGTGACAATAATAAATCAAATCAAATACTTCCTCAATGTTGGATAAGAGGTCACACGGACACCAGGTTATAATTCAACAGGTTTATGTGAAATCAATGTCCTCAATGTTGGACACAGGACGTACATTCCCAAGGTCAGGATCCAGGAGGTTAATTGGAGTCAGGATTCCTTTATTCTCTGGGACACTAGTTTTGGATTGGTAAACAGGTTATCTTATCAAAACCATTGTGTTTGGACTGCAAATGCTTCAGCCATTAGTACTATCATGGGAGACAATGGCCTGTGAAGGCTTTACTTTTGGCTGATTGTGATTGGAGCAGACTCACTGTCCACGAGAAAATTGTTACTCTGTAAGTGTAAGCCTTTGACAAAGTACCGCATGGTAGGTTGTTGCATAAGGTTAAATCTCACAGGGTCCAAGGTGAGGTATCTAAATGGATACAACACTGGCTTCTTGACAGAAGGTGGTTGTAGAGAATTGTTTCTCAAACTGGAGGCCTGTGACCAGCAATGTGCCTCAGGGATCAGTGCTGGGTCCACTGATATTTGTTGTTTATTTTAATGACTTGGATGAGGATATAGGAGGCATGGTTAGCAAGTTTGCAAATTACACCAAGATTGGTGGCATGGTGGACAGTGAAGAAAGTTACCTCCAATTGCAACGGGATCTTGACAAATCGGGCCAGTGGGCTGATAAATGGTAGATGGAGTTTAATTTAGGAAAATGCAAGGTGATGCATTTTGGAGATTGAACCAGGGCAGGAGTTACTGAGTTAATGTTAGGGCACTGGGGAGAGTTACAGAACAGAGAGATCTAGGGGTACATGTTCATAGCTCCTTGAAAGTGGAGTCACAGGTGGACAGAGTGGTGAAGAAGGCATTCAACATGCTTGCTTTCATCGGTCAGAACATTCAATACAGGAGTTGGAACGTCTTGTTGAAGTTGTACAAGACATTGGTAAGGCCACACTTGGAATACTGTGTGCAATTCTGGTCAGCCTATTAAAGAAAGGATATTATTCAGCTAGAAAGAGTACAGAAAAGATTTACTCGAATGCTCGTGGGACTTGATGGATTGAGTATAAGGAGAAGCTGGATAGACT
The DNA here is from genome assembly GCF_965287045.1 of Carcharhinus amblyrhynchos. NCBI lineage: Eukaryota > Metazoa > Chordata > Chondrichthyes > Carcharhiniformes > Carcharhinidae > Carcharhinus > Carcharhinus amblyrhynchos. Next base: position 49,715,061 of record NC_137336.1, read on the forward strand.
GGGACTTTTTCCTCTGGAATGTAGGGGGCTGAGGGGTGATCCTACAGAGGTCTATAAAATAATGAGGGGTATAGATCAGCTGGACAGTCAATATCTTTTCCCAAAGTAGGGGAATCTAAAACTAGAGAGCATAGGTTTAAGGTGAGAGGGGAGAGATACAAAAGTGTCCAGAGGGACAATTTTTGCACACAGAAGGTGGTGAGTGTCTGGAACAAGCTGCCAGAGTTAGTAGTAGAGGCGGGTACAATTTTGTCTTTTAAAAATCATTTAGATAGTTACATGGATATAGAGGGATATGGGCCAAATGCAGGCAATTGGGATTAGCTCAGGAGTTTCAAAAAAAGAGGACGGCATGGACAAGTTGTGCCGAAGGGCCTTTTTCCATGCTGTAACTCTCTAAAAAAAAAGTGCTACAAAATATCAAGTGAATAGCTGAACCATTCTGCACATTCAGCCCTTCTCCATTTTGAAAAAAAAGTACAAAGAAAAGCTTTTTAAAATAGCCCAGCTGAGGAATATGTATATTTATCTTTCGTGCCCCGACCATGACACTGATTTTGCATTCAAATTTGAGGAAAATAGCTTACTTTGTTACTTCAATATATTTACAAAAACATCAAGTTGCCTTTACTGCTTTGAACAATATCGTCCATTTGGCTTTTGTCTGCAATAAATTTCCATCAATATAGAGATGCACAAGAGAGATCATGGCATTAAATAGGAAATCCTGACATAATATATATAAATGGGCAGCCTTGACATCAATTAAAAAATCTTTAAATGGATGGAAGCCATTGCCTGACACTTTGTGAGTCCTTCAGTAGATGGTAATACCTCAAGGAGTTGGTTAGAAATAAAGATCTGGGTCAGAATTTTTAAGAATGTGTCCCTGCCGACTCCAAGGGCCTGCTGCCAACTCAGACTCCAATAAACATTGATTAGCAAATGGTGGGCTTTCTGTCCCTCATTCAGGAGGAAGTCCCACTTGGAGAACTGTTGGTCTGATTGACCAACTGCTCCCCAATCCCTCCAGGAACAGTGCTGCAGTAGCTGGAAGAGGCACTGCAAGACATTTCTTGATTGTAAATCTAGGGAACCAGAGAAAAGATGTCAGGGGTAACTGGAAAGGATAGGGAAAGCCTGGGGATGGGACGCAAAAGAGGAATCTGGGTCTAGGAGGATAGGCTGGGTGTGGGGCTGAAGGTCCACAGGTCACCAGCCTTATGGGGATGGCACTTCCAATCAAAAGGTGGTAGTGGTGTTTCCCTTGAGCCCCACCCTCATGTCTCCATACTGCTTACATAGGAATATAGGAGTTAGGAGCAGAAGTAGACCAATTCAGCCCTTCAAACCAAGAATTTTTTTCTGGCCTACCCCCAGAGCTGCCACCTACCCTTAAGAGGCCATTAAATAAGCATTTAAGATTAGGTTTCCCTTCCCAGGCTCTGCCGACCCCAGCGTACGAAGTGTTATCAGGTTGGAGTGGGTGGGAAACTGGAAAAAGCGAATTTAGAGGCTGGCTTCTACCTCCAGGCCCTGTACTGAACTCGAACATACTGAACAGATCTTGAAAACAAAGCGAAAAAACACACACTAAAATCCAAACTATACATCTTGTTATTAGAAATGTCTTTCGCTGTCTGGCTCTGTCTTAGAAAAACAATTCTTGCAGCTGCTGTTGTTTGCCTGCATTGTGTACTGTTCAGGAATGCAGTCAATTTTTAAGCTTAGCAGAGTTAGTTGCACCAGCAGAAATATATTAAAATGAAATCTTGCCTAGACTGAAGCAAACAGGGCTAAGCATCTCAATGATCTTAGCCAAAATGCTCGGTATTGTTGAAGTTGCTCCACTAACCTTATAGAATGGAATAACTTATTGTATAAATCATTGATAATACAGATATTGGTTCTGCAAATTATACAGACTTATGTCAACCAGAAAGCTATGTGCTTCCGAACAAAATAAAGTAGTCTACACCAGTGACATAAACTCCCTGGAATTTCAGGGCCAAGGGCACATGTTTACAAAGAAAATGAACAAACTTAGGCCACTAAAGTTGCAATTCAATCTTCAAATAGACTCAAACTTTAAATTCAGACCCAGCAGCAGAATATCATCAAAACAATAGCAGGAAAATGTGAGAGATTTTGTTGCAAGGAAATTTGAGAGGATCTGAGACACTTCTCTGACAAATTAATCATTTCATTATCTTCATATTGATTCTGCAAATCATCTATCAATCCATTGCAAAATTAATGCCTGTGTATCCACAAGAAATAAGACTTTGCTGGAGTATGCTACAACTCCCACCAACTTTTGCAGATGCACCATAGAAAGCATTCTTTCTGGTCGTATCATAGCTTGGTATGCTCCTGCTCTGCCCAAGAACGCAAGAAACTACAAAGGATATGAACAAAGCTCAGTCCATTACACAAACCAGCTCCCATCCATTGACTTCCCACTACCTCAGAAAAGCAGCCAACATAATCAAGGACCCCATGCACCCAGGACATACTGTCTCTCACCTTCTTCCGTTGGGGAAAAGATAAAAATATCTGAGGACACATAGCAAGTGATTCAAGAACAGCTTCCTTCCTGCTGCCATCAGACTTATGAATGAAATTACTTCGTATTAAGTTGATCTTTCTCTACACCCTACCTAAGACTGTAATGCTGCATTCTGCATTCTCTCCTTTCCTTCTTGATGTACGGTATGCTTTGTCTGTATAGCACGCAAGAAACAATACCTTTCACTGCATGCTAATACTTGTGACATTAATAAATCAAATCATATCAACTTCAAATATGGAACAGATTTAGATTGACAGTGCCAGTGGCTCAAGATCAAAAAAAAGACAGATTAACAAAACATTTCCCCAAGTCTAATGTGTTGAGTTCAGAAGGTCAGGATATGATATAGCCTATTAGATATATAGCCAAAGTGCAGATATCAGCTGGACTGACAACCACCATCTGGTTTCAAAAACAGGAAATGGCCATCAGACCCAACAGGTCAGATTGTTTTCAATCGGAGTTCACCATATCTCCCAATCCCTTCTTCCTTTTTTTTCCAAGTCTATTTATATTACCAGATCGGCTGATATTTTATTGTGGTTCTTTCTCTTGACTGGACAAAGATCGAAAGGCATAATGTCATCTGACTTTTTTGATTTGCAATCAGTGACTAGTGGGGGTCTGCAGGGATCTGTGCTACGGCCCCAACTGCTCACATTATGTGTTAATGATTTGGAAAAGGGAACTAAATGTATTATCTCCAAATTTGCAAATGATACAAAGTTGGATGGGAGGGTGAGCTGTGAGGAGGATGGACAGATATTCCAGCATGATTTGAGCAGGAGTGTGTGGCCATGTGCATGGCAAATGCAGCATAATATAGATAAAAGTGAGGTTATTTCCTTTGATAGCAATCATAGGAAGACAGATTATTACTTGAAAGGGTGTAAATTGAGAGAGGTGGATACTCAATGAGACCTTGATGACTTTGTGCCTCAGTTGCTGAAAGTAAACACACAGGTACAGCAGGTAGTAAAGAAGGCAAATGCTATGTTGGCCTTCATAGCGAAACAATCTGAGTATAGGAATAGGAATATTTTACTGTAATTGAATATGACATTGGTGTGGCCAAACCTGGAGTGTTGTGTGCAGTTTTGGTGTCCTTAACTGAGGAAGGATGTTCTTGCTATAAAGGGAGCACAACAGAGGTTTACTGGGCTAATTCCTGGGATTGTAGGTCTATCATTTGAGGAGAGACTAAGTCAGTTAGAATTATATTCACTGGAGTTTAGAAGAGTGAGAGGGGATCTCATAGAAACTTCTAAAACTCTAACAGGGTTAGACAGGGTAGATTCAGAATGTCCCCAGTGGTGGGAGAGTCCAGAACTAGGGGTCATAGTTTGAAGATAAGGAACTGAAGTGAGGAGAAATTTCTTCACCGAGAGGATGGTGGAAGTGTGGAATTCACTACCACAGAAAGTAGTTGAGGCCAAAACATTGTCTGATATCAAGAAGAAATTAGATATAGCTCTTGAGGCTAAAGGGATCAAAGCTATGGGGAAAGGTGGAATCAGGATATTGAGTTCAATGATCAGCCAGAATCAAAATGAATGGCAGAGCAGGCTCAAAGACCCAAATTGTCTACTCCTGCTTCCAGTTTCTAAGTTTTTATATTTCTCAGACAGAGAATGCACAATGGCAGCAATCGAGGATTCGAGTTTATGACCACATCTCCAACACCTGTCTCAACTCATTAGCTACCATTCCACATTCTTTAGATTATGGGCAGAATTCATCCATTTTGAGACTCAGTGCTGTGACAGGAGGGGGAACATGGCTTATTTCCCACTGTGGAAGCTGACAGGAATACACAGCAAATCTTCTCACCTCGACCTTATTAATTACGCACTCGGGCCTTTCATCATATTCCAAGTGGGGCAGGCCTGGATGATATGTAGTCCACCATTATAACTGGTGCCCTGTGAAAAAGGCTTCCAACTTCACTGATCCACTAACGAAGAAAGAAGGTGGAGTTCCTGAGAATGAAGATGAATCATGAGGAGCACTCTGAGACTGGAAAATGAACCCTCCGAGATTGAAGAATGGGTCTCCAGGAACATTCTGAGGCTGGTATGTGAACCCCTCGAGGATGCTCTCTCCTTATACTGCTGTGGCTTTCCAGTGTTAAGGGCAGCCTCATCCCAAACTCAGTGAGATTGTGGAAAGAACAGGACCAGCCTTCTATGTTATGAAGATACAAGGTTGTTGTGTCAAGAAACATACAGGCCATTTGAGGAAGAGAACAAGGCCTGCTACAGGCGATCAACAGGCAACCCCTGCAGTTGATTCAGGTTCACCAGGATTGGTTACAGAGTTCCCAGTCATAAATGTGGAACCGGAGCAATCAGCAGATTCTGTAACTGAGGAGACTACTGCTACAGAGGAGAATCTCAACCCTGAATTGAAGAGTTTGCCTTTCACAACCATCTGACCAGAAGAGCACAACACAGAATTCTATCCAAGTCCAAATGTCCCTGGACCGACTTAATTTATGGTGAATTTTTCTTTAGTATTCCTGATGTCAGTTGTATCTTGCATGCCTATGTTGATGGTGTTCTTTTTTGTTTCACCCACCGGTGAGCTTAGGTGTGAGCGGAGAAGGAGTGTGATAGCGTGACCATTTTAATGGGGCAATCCATGAGGGTCATATGACTGGCTGGGCACTATGGAGTGGCAGCATGGGAATCGGGTGCCAGAATGCACATCCAGGGTCAGGGAGGAGGATCCTCAGTTGGAGCCAAGGAGGAGTTGGGAATTGTCACGTAGTAGTTCCATCAGATCTTTGGTTGTAAAGATCTACTTATCATTGATAATAAACCTCTTTATACTTCAAGCCACAACAAGTTGCCTTCAATTTATTAAATTGGTGTTCAAGGATATGTTCTCTGAACTCTTTTCTAGTTGCAGTATCGATTCTGCCATGGTTTTATAATAATTTACAGGAATGTACCAGTATTGTAAATTGGTAGAAGGTTTGAAGCACTACTCTACCCATCAGGAAAATCTGAATGTGAGTTTTTACATTTTCGCTCTTTAATACATCAACACAAATGGTTGCCTGTCTGGTGGGTTTGAATCAACTGCTAGAGGAGGGCTTCCTCAAAAATTGCACTTCAAAACAGTTTATGGTGTTAAATGTCAGATATTTGTATAATTAAAATTTATTACTAAAATTAATTAAACTTACACTTAAAATACCACTTGTGGCAAAGTCTTGAAATATTTTAGCCAGAGAATTTAAATATTCCAATTCCAAGCTCAATGTATCTTAGGTTAATCAGACTTTAATTGAACCTCAAAGTTTCTATACCCTTTATCATTTTTTCTAAATGACAACTTGCAGGTTTCATAGTTATGCTACATAATCACAATTCAACATTGATTTGCATCTTCTTGTGCTTTACAATCCCTACTAATCCCCTTTATCTGACTCACACTCTCTAACTTCCCAACTTTGAGGTTTCCCCCCTAATGATTCAGCAAAGGGAGCTTTGCTGCTAGTCCTATGCCTGTGTAATTATAAGTTTTAACTAATTCTTATTTCATAGACTGACAATAATTCCAACCCTATTGTTTTAAATCATTCCATTCCACACCAATCCTCTATTTCTGAACATGATGACTTAATCCTTTCTGCTAGACTGGTTATCAACTAATTAAAGTTCTCCGTAGTATGTACCAAAATGTCTTTTAATTACCTATAAGTTTGATGTCTAAACTGACCGTTGTTTTATGTCAGTATTAATTCCACAACAATCGCAGTTTAAATCAATAGCAGCGCAAAATCAGCAGATTTCAAGATAATTTAATTAACTCTTTGTTTACAAGTGTCGTCATAAAATTGACCTGTTCAGTTAATGTAAGCCAAATCCGTATTGATAAAACATTGTAGGTTACAGGTGATAATGTTCCTGGCCTTATACATTTGCTTGACGTCTGGCTTGCCAGGAACAATGCCACAGGAGAGAAGCACGTATTAAAAATGGTGAAGATCTCAAGGTCAATCTTGGGGATACTCTTCACATAACAGTTTTACAGTCCAATACTTCCAATTATGTGTACTAGCTGTCTGTTACAAGTCAATTTTCTCTATGGCAGCTTACTTCTTTGGCAGCATCTGTACTGCCATACCTCAGCAATCAGTCTGAATATATGATGCAAGCTGTATTTATCTCCAGCAATCATGGCCAAAATATCTTTGATAAAACTGCAACAAATTATTTAAATAGAGTGAATCCAGAGTGCCTGCCTTAACAAGTTGTATTTTTCTAAGTGTTCACTCATTAGATCATGCATATTGCTTTGAAAGAAGTATCTTCTATCTGTAAAAGGTTGAGTTCACTGATGTCGAAATATCGGAAAGATGTTTCTACAGCAAGGCGACAGCAGCAGAGGAAGAAATCTGTTGACTTTTTAATGACTCCCACCCAAGTTTCGAAAACATTGCTAACTGCACAGAGGTGCTGATTCAAATTGTGGCAGTCACCTTGCATTAGACATGTTTAAACAATTTGTTGAAGTTTTTTCAAAGATATTTCTGCCAAGATGGCTGGAGAGAAGTGCAGCCTACATCGTATGTTCTAACCGATAGCGAAGTTATGGCAGTTTGTTTAACCGGTGCATGTGCTGAATATGATCTGGCCATTTTAGTAAGTGGAATTTTAAATGAGACCTAATGAGTAACAGATAGTTGAAAGGCTGTGGAAGGCATCAAGGTCAGGCCAAGTCCTTGTTTTGCCCAATACTTAGATGTGTCAATCTCTAGTAGTATGTACTGGACAGTAAGTAGGGCCTGTCACTGTTTTTAATGCTCCATTAATGTGATTAAGATCATGGCTGGGATTTTTCCAAAACAACACCAAGCGCCCAACCAATGGGAAAACAAGAGAATTCCCTGCACGTTTTTTGGATGCTCTTACTGGAACGGATCTCTGACAATCTGTGCATCACAGAGTGCCTCAGAATGATCCATGCCGGAAAGTGGGAGGATGGGACCTATTCTCGCCCAAGAGGCCGGCGGCATAATGCTGAGTGGGCCACTGCGTATGCGCCAATCTGTCAGTGTGGAGATCAGTGCATGCCACTGGATTCCCCCATCAGCAGCTTCCTAATTGCTGACCTTCACTAGAAGCCCCCCCCAATTGTTGGCCTTCCCAACCCTTCACTCCAATCACTGGTCTACTGGACACCCTCTCCCCTCCCTTGGCCAGCCCCGATCTACAACACCCCACATGAATAACCAGCCCCATCCCCCTTCCCTCATGGCCAGCTCTGACCTCCCTGATGGTCAGCCCCAAACCCCCATGTTGATAACCAAGCCCAAACCCCCTACCCCCAAAGGCCAGCCCCAATCTCCCTCCTCCCTCCCTGTCACATCAATCCTAGTACAGAGTGACAGCAGGTTCCGCCCTAAACAATTGCCCCCAATAAGCCCTGACCCCAGTATGCTCTGCCCCCTTCTGCCCCCCCTTGGCACTGCCAAGATTCCCAGTGAGCAGGCTGGCACTGCAAATGTTGGCACTGCCCATGGGGCACTCTTCCCTTGCCCCAACCTTGGGGGGGTGGTGGGCTCAAAGCTTCTGTCCCCATCAGTGGGGTGAATCACTCCGAGGCACTCTGTGACGCACAGATTGTCAGAGGTTCATTCCAGTAAGAACATCCAAAAACATGCAGGAAATTCTCTTGTTTTCCCGCCCATTGGGCACTTGGTGTTGTTTTGGAAGAATCCCAGCCATGATCTTAACCACATTAATGGAGCATTAAAAGCAGTGACAGGCCCTACTTACTGTCCAGCACCTACTGCCGGAGATTGACACATCCCATTCGTCGGGAGAAGTTGTAAACACCACTGCTGAGAACCATTCCCGGCGCGGGTGGGGGAGATGCTAGTGGGCCCAGAGAATATTGTCCCATGCCCGCTAATCATATGGAAATGTGAATTTCCATGAAGTTTCCATACAATAATCACCTCCGTGCCAGAAAAACAATATGGAGCTGATTGCGCTAAAGAAAAGTGCCTGGGAAACTTGTAACCGGCGTCCAACCTCGGGAAAAAGCCCCCACTGTTGTCTCCCAACTCGCTGCACTTCTCGAGTAGTGCAGTGGCATCTTGGAGATCAAACTTGAGTCTATCAGGTCTGGGAGGTCAAACCTATATTTCAGTGCTGCTGTCAATTTTATGAAAACCAAATAAAGAAATGGTTATGTTAAAATCTCTTAAGTAAGTAGAAGATATGGAGCAAAGAAAGCACCTTGAAAGTTTCTACCAGTACAATACTAGGGGCTTGTCATTATCACCAATGTTGTGAAAGTAAGCATCAAGCCTCAAACATCCAACACACTCTAATCTTGTTAAATGCCATTATCCGGAATGTCTAATGCAGGAGACTATTTTATGTGTGGTATAGTTTGGAGCAAAAACCCCAAAACACCTCATTAATTTACTTTGAATCTGACAGTTTTGAGTCGTCTAATTTCCCAAAAGTAGTAATAAATCTGGAGGCTTCCATCCTGAATATGATATGCTAATAAGTGGATAAGACTTATCTCTAAATGCAAAGATTTTGCCTGTAGCCCTAATAATAGAAAATTTCAGTATTTGCCATCAGTTATAAATTTCTTTGTCATGCATGAATAAATTCTACATACTTCATTAATCCTGCCTCGAGAAATAGCCAAGAATAATAAAAAAGTTCAGCATTGAAACAAGTCCACGACTGTGCAGGAACTCTGAATGTTCTGGCCAAACCCATGACTTGGTTCACAGGATTAATCTTTACATCTTCTTAAACCCTGGAATGGAATGGGGTGCAAATGTGTAGCCGAATAAGGACAGCACGGTGGCAAAGTGGTTAGCACTGCTGCCTTACAGGGCCAGGAACCCTGGTTCAATTCCGGCCTCTGGTGACTCTTTGTGAGGAGTTGCACGTTCTCTCCATGCCTGTGTAGGTTTTCTCCGGATGCTCTGGTTTCCTCCCACAGTCCAAAGATGTGCAGGTTAGGTGGATTGGCTGTGCTTAATTGCCCCTTAGTGTCAGGGGGACTAGCAGGGTGTATGTGTGGGGTTATGGGGATAAGGATTGGGTGGCTCGATGGGCTGAATGGCCTCCTTCTGCATCGTAGGGTTTCTATGCTTCTCTAATGACCAAAGGCTCGCAGCATATTAACAGATTTGAGAGAATGTGGGAGTGCCGAAATAAATTGCTTTGTGCTACAATTTGTTACATTTGGCCTGTAACTGCAGGCCAAATCTCTAATGCAGGAGACTATTTTATGTGTGGCGGAGAAACTTCTAGTAACAATATGCAGATTTTTGCTGTGTTGCGGTAGTTCTGACTTGTGTGAGATCGTGTGAGATGCTGCCAGAAGGGTGTCTCGACATCATCACGCCATCGTGCGATATTACAGTCGGCAGGCGCGCACAAATTCCAAATGAGTGTCCACCGACAATTGAAGGAGCAATTCGGCCAACTAAAAAGGCAATTCACAGGGATTTTATCTGGGTCACTCAGCCAGGCAGCCATCACACCTTTAATTAAAACTCGATCCGGGGGAGATAAAAGGCGACTGGCATCTTGGCAAGTTGAGTAGGTAGGAGTTTGGCTGTGAGTTGGTTGGATGAGTTTTTCAGGCAGTTGGTTGTATTTTCTCTGTGCTCTGCAGGAGTCCTTGGTTCACCGCACAAAGGCTTTCTGCTGTGCATGATCCTATCCAATCTGTATATCAGCAAATGGAAGTTTTCTACTCTGCTGGAAGGATCTTTCAGAACAGAAGGAAAGGTCCAAAAGCAAGCAAAGACCAGGTGCCTGCAGGCAGCATCCCAGAATGCTACCGGTGGAAAGATAGTCACAGCCAGAGGGGGCGCAGAGCCAGAATTGTCTGCTGGAGATACTATTATCCTGCAGCCAAAGTCTACATGCAGTGCTCATGTTAACTGGACTTGTCTGAGGTCCAATGCTAAAGCGGGTCCTGCCCTATCCAGGGACACTGTGACCTCCATTTGCCAGAAGACTGGCCCAGCAATTGCTTGAAACTGTGTAAGTAGCCACCCCATGCCTGTGGCTCTGAAAGTTACAGTAGTCCTGAATTGCCTTATCTCAGTTTCCTCCCAGGGCTCCGTGGAAAGGTCTATGCAGTGTTTCCCAATCTGCTACCCACAGCTGGTCACTGACACTCTGTTCAAACAAGTCAGTAAGTTCATTCATTTCCAGGCCAACAGAATCAGCCTGGCCGAGTGAACAAGAAGCTTTGCAGCAATTGCTGGATTCTTCACATCCAGGGAGCCATAGATTGCATGAATGTGACCACAAAGGCACCAGCGGGTGAGCCGGTGCCTTTGTCAATAAAACGTGCTTCCACTTTCTGGAAGACCAGATGGTTTGTGACTACGGGACTCAGATACTGCAGATCTGTGCCAAGCACCCTGGCAATTGCCACGATGCACATATCCTGTGACACTCCCAGCTGCCAAGGATATGTGTCTCTCCAGCTGGGTTGGATACTGGGCTCTTGGAATCACACAGTATTCCCTGAAAAGGTGACTCAAAACACCTCTCAGACACCCAAGGACAGAAATTGAGAAGAGGTACAATCAAATAATACCAATCAAGGGCAATAATTGAGAGGGCAATTGGACTACCCAAGATGAAATTCCACTGCTTTGACCAATCAGGGAGAACACTTCGACATCGTCCAGAGGGTATCTCATTTGTTGTCGTTGTTTGCTACATTCTGCACAATCTGACAGGGAAACCCACTGGAAGGTGAAGATAGTGAGGCTGCTCCAGGGACTGTAGAGAATGACTCATGGGATGGCTCTGAGCAGGACGTGGAGAAGCCCCAGGGTGAGGAGGTGGATACCAAAGTGAGGAGGCTTATGGGAGACAGGGAGACCAGCGAGGCCTTGATTCTCATTCTTTCAGCTAGACATTGCATCGCTTTAAGGTGAAATCAAGAGTGTCGCTACCATTCTGATCATTCCTGATGAGGCCATCCTGTCATCCTTTTGTCATTTTACAACCTCCAAGGTAAAGTTTACGGCCCTTCCCCTGTGCCACAAGCTACTCCCATGTCCACCACCTCTGAAAAGCATGAAGTGCATTCAAGCTATTAGATGTAATGAGATACACAAATCATACAGAACAGATACCTGAGTGAAACTCATATGGATGGAGGAGCTGTTGCCAATGTCCCGGGAAATCTGAGATGTGCCCAAAGATGTGACCTGCAGCTTGTCTGTCAATGTGAGATAGGCTTGAACCTCTTGTTCACCATTAATGGACAAGAACCTAGCAGAGAGATGAGGGGACGCATCCATCTCTCACATTAACAATGGCCTGATAGCAATCATTATTCCATATAGACAACCTCACACAGTTCTGAGGCTCCTCAGCAACTATTGGCTAAGGAACTCCCTGTGCAATTTTCAAATCCCCGCTTCCAGGACTCCATTGGACCCGTCACCTGCCACACTACTGGCACAGTGCGCCGTCAGTACACATTTCATTCTGACTAACCATTTAGGCCAGCCAGTATGAAGTTGGGTTCAGTTTGCGGCAATGTGCTATGGAGTGGAAGGGAGGGAGGTGGGGACGGTGTGCTGCAGAGTGGCGGAGGGGTGGTTGTGATAGAGAGTGGCTCACCAAGGGCCTTGCCCCATATGTGGCCCAATTTCCACACTGAATTAGAATGAGAACTCAGTGATTCAAGCATAATAAATTTCATGCGGTAAGTTATTGAGAAGTGGAGTACCAGTCGTTATGGGCTGCCTGATACTTTCACATTTCCCTAAACTACAAAAGTGTCTGCTGAGGCTTGGAAGGAATGAAATGGGTCATTTTAAAACAATGGAATCCTCAAAACAATGTCAAAATTCCTCTTCACAAAATTATTATGGCTGCTACAGTGCTCGGGCTAAAGCTCCAATTAAATCATTGATGTTAAGTTCATGTTCTTTGAAGGTGGCAGATACCTCATGTGCTGATTCAGTTCCAGATCTCAGACCTAATTTTGTTTTCCAAATGCTGTCAAGAATCCAGATGAACAGAGTATTAGTCTACCCAAAACCTGAGCCCAGCTTCCATCAGGTCCAGCACCGAACAATAGTTATCATTTTGATTGTCTGCCAACTTGAGAAACAACCAATTTCCAAAGGAAAAGCGGCCTTTTGAGTTATTGACCTTCACACAGGCATCAGTGTCCAATTTGTTGTCTGTACAATAGGAGTTGTATGAGGAATTGTTCCATGTTAGCACCAGAATTTGTATTATTTAGGAATATAAACAGAAAATGCTGGTCTGACAACATCAGTGGATAGAGAAACAGAGTTAATGTTTCAAGTCAGTATGACTCTTCTTCAGAGATTCGGGGGGGTGGGCAGTATAGCCCTAAGAGTGGGGAGTGCAGTCAGAGGAGTGGGGGGATATCGTCAGGGATGGGGAAGGCAGTGGGTGCGTGAAGGGATACGCAAGAGTGGGGGAGAACAGCCAGGCGATGGGAATGTAGTCTGGAGGCCTAGATAGTGGAGATATCATTGGGTGAGAGGGGCTAATGGGACTGTGGAGGGAATCCAGCGGCTGATGGGGAGGGGTCAGGGGAATCCCATGTGTTGGGGCGCATCAGTGTTATAGTTACCCAGAAGATAGGAGTGGTTTTAATTCTTCTGACATTTTCTGAGTAGCTATTACCAGCCCCCTCCCCTAATGCGCACACGCCAGCCCCCTTCTGTAATGCAAGCACACCAGCCCCCTCCCGCAACACACACACGCCAGCCCCCCCATAACGCGCACATGCCAGTCCCCTCCCGTAACACACACACACCAGTCCCCTCCCATAACACACACACCAGCCCCCTCCCGTAACACACATACCAGTCCCCTCCCATAACGCACACACAGCAGCCCCCTCGCATAACACGCACACACCAGCCGCCCCCTCCTATAACACGTCCACACCAGCTGCCCCCTTCTGTAACATTTACACACTAGTACCCTCCATTAATGTGCACACATCAGCACCCTCCCATAATGTACACACACTAGTGCCTTCCTGTAATGTGTACAAACCAGCAGCCTGCAGTAACATGCTCACTCCAGCACCCTCCCGGAACGCATGTGTGAGCACCCTCCCATAACATGTACATACTAGCAGCCTCTTGTAACATGTACACACAAGCACTCTCTTGTAATGTGTTCACACTGGCAACCTCTTGTAACGAGTACACACCAGCACTCTCCCATAACACGCACACACCAACATCCTCCCGTAATGTGTACACATCAGCCTCCTCCCATAACGTGTACACACAAACACCTTTCTGTAATGTGTGCACGCCAGCACCTCTGATAACTTACAAACATCAGTACCCTTTTTATGTCAAGTTAAATCAATACTTACAAACACTGCAGCTTATGCTATCGGTTACGCAGAGGAATACGTTTCCATGCGTGCAGATGATCAATTCAGCCCAGAGTTACTTTGCAAGTCACTGTCCTGTCCGTAAGCACACATTTCTTATAATGCAAGGCTCACACCCTTGGTGATAATTGGCTAGCTTTTGGTCATACCTTCTTATATCTTGCAACAATCCCACATCCCGGTTCGTTAGCAGTCCATTTACATGAGTAGGTGTTCAGATGTGTAAGATTCTGCTTTATTGGTATCATCAGGTTGGTGAAAGAAATATAGGTGCACTCTCACACATGCTGGAATATACCACTCATTCGCTTGGAAGTACACTTTACATTTCTACAGTTTGGCCACAGGCTCAATAGTCAAGCCAAAACACTTATTTGGACAGACACATACCGATCACGTGCTCTGCCTGGTGAGATTTTGGCCTTCATATTGAGGACTCTACCCATCATGTTGTGTGACACTACTACCCAAAGGACTAGATTAAGAACAGATCTAGCAGCTCCAAATACAGCATCCATGAAGGGCTATGGGCCATCAGCAACAGCAAAACTGTATTCAACCACAATGTGTGGACTTATGGATCAGCACATTCCTCACTCTACCCATTATCATCAAATAGGGCAGCTACCCTGGTTCACTGAGGAGGGTAGGATATATTGCCAGGAGCAGAGTCAATGAGGTCTTCTTCTTAGGCAATCCTTGGAGTTGAGGATGATTTACTTCCACGCTAAGAATAAGTCCTCAGGTGACTGAGGAGTCCAATGTGTTCTGTGATTTAAGTTCTGTCTTTCCAAAGTGAAAGGTTTAAAACTTGCAATCTCTGTCATAGGTGGGGCAGGCATTGGTTGGAGGAGCAGGGGGGTGGGGTGCTCGGGTTGCCATGTGCACTGTTTGCTGTCGATGCTTGGCTTTAGCTTTCTCTCGCCGATTAAATTTGAGGTGTTCAGCTCCAAAGATGAGAGGGTTAGGTTGATTAGCTATGCTAAATTGACCCTAGTGGCAGGGGGATTGGCAGGATGAATGTGCAGTGTTACGGGTATAGGGCCTGGGTGGGATTGTGGTCAGTACAGACTCAATGGGCTGAATAGCCTCCTGCTGTATTGTAGGGATTCTATGATGCTATAATTCCTTCCCAATGCTTTTCTTCTGTTCTGGACAGTATTGGACCACAGATTACCGAGTATTAGTGGGGATGTTGCTGTTTTTCAAGGAAGATATGAGGACATCATCGAAGCATTCCAAGTGCTTTCCTGGGGCCCGTTTGCCATTTTGAAGTTCTGAGTAGAGCACTTGCTTCAGGAGTCCCATGTCAGGCATGTAGGCGAAGTGGCCCATGGAGCTGATCCAGCATGGTTTCAATGCTTTAATGCATCAATGCTTTAAATCTGGCGGTGTTGGCCTGAGTGAGAATACTGATGTCAGTGCTCCTATCCTGCCAATGGATTTTCAGGATGAAGTGCTAACCTGATGAAGCAATAATGTAGGACAACATGTGTGCTAAGCTGCTGAAACAAAATGCTGTCTTGGATGTGTAACTGTAATATTACAGGCTTTGTAACAAACTATATTCTCTTTCAAATGGGCAAAGAGATTTTAAATAGGACTCCCAAAAGAAACATGACATTTCTTGTGGATTCCAACTGTTGTCCAGACAGTCGGTCCTTATCTCAAGAAAACACTTGAAATTCAAGGATGCCTTGAACAAGATAATTGAATTTGGTAAAAAGTGTGAAAAACATTCCTACTTTTGAGGGAACAGGAGACAGGAAGGACTCCTATAATAGCTAACTTGGCTTTATGGAATAATGACACACCTAAATTAACATAGCAGCCATTTTGCATGTATAATTATCAAAAGGGCTGCAAGAAGCCATTTTGTTTGGGCAGTCTTGAGAGACAGTACCTGCAGAGAGCTCTCAGCTAAAGTGCCTGTGTGAGCTGGGGATACCTGTCGCCTGAACCAACGGAGGAAAACGATGAAGAGGAAAATATTACAGTTCCGCTAAAAAAGGAAGCCGGGCAATCTTTAGGTATCAAACTGACAGAATGTGTGAAGAGAAGGGGTGATCACTCATTCCCCAAGGCTGCTGACCTACTGAGGCCTCTTGTTCAGGCAATCTCAGCACAGCCAAGTGTAGAAGTCGTCGCAACTGCTGAATGTGGCTTCAAGTTTCAAACACTTCACTTCAGAAAGACAGAATTTAATTCATAGAATCCCTACAGTGCAGTAAGAGGCTAGTCAGCCCATCAAGTCTTCACTGACTCTCCGACAGAGTATCTTACCCAGGCTCACCCCATCCCCATAACCCCATTACTCCCTCTAACCTACACATCTTTGGACTATGGGAGGAAACTGGAGCAAACCCACAGATACAGGGAGAACATGCAGACTCCACACTGACAAAGAATTCAAAGTAATGGACTCACCATGATAATTTACAGAGACTGATCCTGAAGCATCTTTTTCCTTTATGCAATCTTTTTTTTATCTCATTAATTTTTATTTAATAGCTATATCGCTTCAACCTAAGTAACTTTCAGCAGTAGTTTTTGTAATAAACTAATCTTTATCTTGTTTAACACTAAATCTTGTCTGCTGGAATACTTTTAATTGAATCATTTTTAAATTAATAGAGGGCTACATATAAATCTTAGCTCAAAGTCCATTTTAAGGCTAGAAATTGATGTTGAACATGTGGGCGTGGAATTATACGGAATCACACAAGAAGATATCGGAAACATGTCCTGATATCATTACGGGCACACACAGGAGTCGGAAGTGCAGTTGATGACAATTAAGTAGACAAAGCCCATTTAAGTTTTTTTTTTAATTTTTAAGTTTATTTATTAGTGTCACAGTAGGCTTACATTAACACTGCAATGAAGTTACTGTGAAAATCCTCTCGTTGCCACATTCCGGTGCCTGTTGGGTACACAGAGGGAGAATTTAGCATGGCCAATGCACCTAAGCAGCACGTCTTTCAGACTGTGGGAGGAAACTGGAGCACCCAGAGGAAACTCATACCGACACGAAGAGAACGTGCAGACTTCACACAGACAGTGATACAAGCAGAGAATCGAACCCAGGTCCCTGGCGCTGTGAGGCAGCAGTGCTAACCACTGTGCCACCATGCCACAAATTATCACTGATTTCACATGGCCCATCCACTTTTATGGTTGGCCAGGGGGGTCTTCATCTTTTCGTCAAAACTTCCATTCAGGGTGAGATAAAACATACAGGATTAAATGAAACAAGTTGTTTTAAGGATAAAGAGCTGCATGGACTGCTTTCGGCTGTCTGAATTTGCAGCACTGACAGTTTGCAGCATTTTCATTTGAGCTCATTTCATTTTCTACGGCCCTGCAACTTGCTGAGGCAGCTCCACAGCAGCTGTCAGCCTTCAGGGAATGGCCATTCGCACCCTCACCTCTCTCAGGATGGGATTCCCAGACACCGAGGGCAGCATTGTCAATTAGTTCATTATCAGGCTCTCTGTATTCAGTTAAGGCCTCCGACATTGGGAAGTGGACAGATGCTGAAAGCCATCCCAATGCCCTCACTACTCAGATTCCTGCACCCGCTCCCACCCCCCCCCGCCCCACTCCCCAACCCCACCAATTCTCATTCTGCGATTCCTATCCCATCTGCACTCACCATTGTCCTAGGGACCCTCGGCAATCCTGGGCCTCTGAGTGGTGCTTTGCTGGAAGCTTCCACTGCTCCTGGTGGGACTGATAACAATGAGGAGCTAATTGTTCCGTGGTTCTTGGAAGGCACTGAATCCTGGAGGATGACCCAATGGTGAGCAATTTAAGTTCTCCGAGGGTCACTGTTGAACCACAGCCTTCTCCCACAGAACTGACCGGGACGCCCGGCCGGCTCTGTGATCACTGGGTGAGACTCCAATCGGGCCAATTAAATCCTGCCCAATATTCGATTTGAGTTTGCACGTTCTCCCCGTGTCTGCCTGGGTTTCCTCTGGGTGCTCCGATTTCCTCCAAAGATGTGCAGGCTAGGTAGATTGCTAATTTGACCACTAGTGTCAGGGGATTAGCAGGGTAAACGTGTGGGGTTATGGGATAGGACTTGGGTGGGATTGGTGGGCAGAATGGCCTCCTTCTGTACTGTCGGGATTCAGTGATTCTGTGATGATTCTATGTAGTCAAAGCAAAATCTATATTTACAATAAATATTTTAAATATTAACAAATTATACATTTAAATCATTTTTAAAATAATCTCCAAACTAGTTTTGCAAAGACTCAGATATAGTGAGTTATTCAGTTTGCCCATGAAAGAGAGAAAGAGAGACATTCGTAATCTATGTGGGGTATTGTGTATTTTAAATTACTTTGCCGTTTGACCCCATGGATCTCCCTCGTTCACTGTTTCTTACTATTTATCAAGGAAAGGGAAGTACGCTGGTCAACATTTATTTAGTTGCATAAAAAGACAATTGATAATTTGAAGCTTTCCCTTAAAAAAACAAATTGAAAATAACTGTATTTGATTATGTTTTCAAACCATTTCAGATTATAAACTCTTGTGCTGATGAGAAATACAGAAGAACCCTATTGCAGTAAGTATACTGGACATTCTAGGCAACAGCAATTTGCATTTATATCACAATTTTAACATAACATATGTCCCAGGGCAATCCAGAGAGGAGAAAATGAAGGTTGAATGTTAATAACAAAAAAGTTCGGAGAGATTACTGAAAACATAGTTGATGAGATAGGTTTGAAGAGACTTTGAAAAGGATGGTGGAGAAATGTAGGGACGGGGGAAGGAACACAAAGGCTGAGTGTTCTGGCATTGAAAATGATACAGAGGGAGAGAGGGATACACGGCAGGCTGAAGTTGAAGCAGCAACAAAAACCTGGAAGAGATTGCAGAGTTATGGCGGGGTGAGGCCATAGACATATAGAACCATAGAATCATGGAATCCCTACAGTGCAGGAGGCCATTCAGCCCATCAAGCCTGCACCAACAATAATCCCACCCAGGCCCCTTCCACATAATCCCACGTATTTACCCTACCCCCGATGGTAAGATGGAAATTTACCATGGCCAATCAACCTAACCCGTGCATTTTTGGATTGTGAGAGAAAACCGGAGCCCCCAGAAGAAACCCAAGCAAACAAGGGGAGAACGTGCAGACTCCACACAAATTATCAGCCAAGGACAGGATTGAATCCGGGTCCCAGGTGCTGTGAGGCAGCAATGGTAACCACTGTACAACCATGTTGTCCCATGTATAATCAGAAATTAGAAAACAAAAAGGCACAGGGGTTACCAAGGTTACATAACTGGGAAAGTAATTCAGAGGCCTCCAAAAACAAAATTAAAATCTATGAACCATTTCAAAATCAGAACATTGGGGTGGGTAGCACATTGAGGTTGGCAAGGACAGAGTAATGAGTAACTGTTATAGAATAGCATAGAATGCAAGTAGCAGCAATATCAGAGCTTCTGCAAGGTACTGTTGAGATACCAGTGAAGAGAGTATTGGAGAAGTTGAACATTAAGGTAATGAATGTGTTGATTTGGGTTTGGGATCAGATAAGGATGGAGCTGGGGGTTGTTGTGGAGATGGAAGTAAATTATATTTGTCATGGATCTAAAGTGAGGTTTGTAATTCATACAAGAAAAGAAAACTTCAAGTATGCATATCATGTGGTTCAGCCCAAAGAGTGGAATCATGTCAATGAGGGAGAACGTTTGACAGGAGCCCTGTGATTCATCCCCAGCCGTAAGAGATCTGGGGGTCTAGGAAGCAGGTCAAAATGACTTGAATCTAGGTTGCCGAACAGTAGTCTTTGATCTTTGGGAGATATAGGTTATAAGGCATGGTGGCACAGTGGTTACCATTGCTGCCTCACAGTGCCACGATCTCAGGTTCAATTCTGATCTCGGGTCACTGTCTCTGTGGAATTTGCATGTTCTCCCCGTTTCTTATGGGCTTCCTCCAGGTCCTCCGGTTTCCTTCCACTCTCCAAAAATGTACAGGTTAGATTGATTGGCCATGCTACATTGACTCCAGTGTCAGGAGGTTTAGCAGGGTAAATGGGTGGAATAGGGCCTGGGTGGGGTTCTAGTCAATAGAGACTCAATGGGCCAAATGGCCTCCTTCTGTACTGTAGGGATTCTATGGATTCTATGATTCAACCCACTACTGCCACTTGGACCTCACTGCATACATGATTTGGTGGCTTAATGCTCTTTAGACATATGCATTGCCCCTTGTCCATTCAGAGAAAACTTGGAGATGCGACTATTTGGTTTATAGAATTGTTAGGAAGGCATATTTTCACAGGAGTAAAGATCAGCAGTGTCCATGGTGGAACATGAGCTGTATCTATTTCAAAACATGAGGGCGTCCGACACATTCTGCTAACCACAATACTGATTGTTTGCTCAATTCCATTTGGAATGTTGTCATTTGTAAGCTCTGGGGAAGTTCATATTACAGAAACCCACACACTGCTGTGACTGGAGGCTGGAATCTCTGTGATGGAAAATTGCCACTGCCTCCTGACACTGCCCGTCCAAGTGCAACAAAACCAATAAGGCAAATCACTTAAATGTGATCAGCTTCTCAAAGATTCCTTACTATGAAGGACGTTTCATCTCTGTAGCTTATCTAATTACAATCCTGTTGCAAACATTGCGTAAAATATACAACATGAAGGGATATCAATATTTAAAAACTTTAAAGGGCTAATGCAAGAAATCCTTTTGTGGCACCAAAGTTGCTGTGCTTTTTTGCAAATTAGTATTTTGCTTCTTATCAATACTGTGTTCACAAACACCATGTGCAGACCAATTCTTCACAGATACTATGCACTCCCAAAATTGAAAATACAAAATAATCTTTGTTCTGTGAAAAGTCAGGAAATAGCAACAATAGAATTATTATGATACTTTCTTTCAGAGAAATTTTTGTTCTAATTTAGTCATCAACAGAGACCACAAAACAAATCTGATTCCCCATTTACTTTGCAAAAGCTTCTAATCCTGCAAACACTGATGATTAAGACTTAGCACTTCACTAACAAGGTGCTAGCAGAACTGTGCCAAGTGAACTTAAATGCATTGTATCATTGCTCGGAATACATTTATTCCAAGCAAGTATTTCAGGCTGCAATGCCTACTTTGAGTGCAGTCAGCAATTTATGGGCATGTTGTACTCAGAATGTTGAACTATTTGCATGTAGCTGAACACAAAATCTGCCATTAATAAATGTCATCATAGGGTCATAGAATCAGTGCAGAAGGAGTTATCTGGCCTTACCCATTCCCACCCTTCGTACTATTCTCGTAAGCCCACGTATTTAACTTGTCAAATCCCTATGCTACATATCTTGGGACACTAAGCACTTTAGTATGGCCAATGCATCGAACCTCACACCTTTGGACTGTGGGAGGAAACCAGAGCACCTGGATGAAACGCACGCAGATACGGGAAGAACGTGCAAACTCCACACAGTGACCCAAGTCGGGAATCGAACCTGGATCCCTGGTGCTGTGAGGCAGCAGTGCTAATCAGCATTTAAAAACAATAATAAACTTAATGAGATTGCCCTTGAAATCAGAATGGGGGTTACGATGCACTTTTGTCACACATCAATCCAAAGTGATACAGGCAACACTCAAAATTCGTGCTGCCTGCTAATCATCATGATTATGGCTTGCAATCTGGGTGCTGAGCATCTGCATGTCTCTCCAGGGGAGCAACCTCATGCAAGATGAACAATGTTTAAAGTTAGCCTGTACTACTTAAAGTAACATTGTACCTGTTAAAATCCCTATGGAGACTGCAACCTTAAAAAAATAGCTGAATTCCCTGTGACCAACTCAAAGGATCACAAAACAAGACATCATGTTTCAACAACATTCAAACAAACTAAGATCAATCTTGATTAAACATTACTTAGTAGCAACTAAGCCACAGAAAAGATATCCCCACTTAATGTTTATCATCCCACACTCAGTGCACTGAAAGAACAAGCATGTGAAACATGTTGGTTGGAGTCCCCAGGCATCTGATTCACCCAAACTGGCTCTCAGCTGTGAACTGTTAACAAAGGGGTTCTGCATTTAAACACTCCCTCAGCATTCACAGCCAGTCAAGCCAGGAGGATGGTAATGGGGACAGCATCTCCATTCTTCATGGAGGCTGATCTCGGAAGGACACAGTGGAGGAGAGACAGGCTGCCTGTCAAGTCATGTACCCCCAAGAGGGTGGACAACCCAGAAGCAGGAAGCAAATGTGTCCTGGGATGTGCAGGCCAAAGCAGTCAGAGCCAGCGACCTGACACGAAGGACTGGCGCCCAATGCTGCAAGAAAATGAACAACCTCATTCAAGCTGCAAGGGTGAGTGCCACATCCTGGCATCAGTCCCATCTGTCACATCTGGAATGGCCACATTAATCCACTCCCTGACACCCCTCGGCCTTCCAGCACCCGAACCCCCAGCATCTTCCTCAAAATCATCTGGTATTCCCCATCACAACCTCTGCCTGTCAAGTCATGGTGCCAACATATGCCAACTGTTACCTGCCCTCCATGTCGCAGGCATCAACCGCACCATCCACCAGTACAGAGGCACACACCTTGGTGGTTGGAATTAGCAGAAAGACTTCAGGGACAATTTATAGTGGGCACCACTTTGGGCATGGACACAATTTTCCTGGATTAATGTGATCTGTACCAGGCACAACATGGCCAGAATATCATCACCTGAAATTCCTGGAAACTACTTTTACAGAAGATGTTGTTTTTGACCCTGCCATAAACTCTGCTTCCTAGCCACCTACTCCATCACTGTCCCTGATAATTGTCTGAGGCTTAACTAGATGGTTCACAACCTCAGTGTCATATCTGACCCTAAAGACAACTGCCTATCATATACCCATGTCATTATTAAGACTGCCTATTTCCTCCTCCAGCACATTAGCTGACTCTACTCCACCTCAACTCATCATCTGCTGAAATCCTCATTCAAGCATTTGTTACCTCAAGCCTTGAATGCACACCTGGCTGTCCTTCCAGATTCAACCTTCTGTAAGCTTGTGGTCATCTAAAACTTTGGTGCCTGTATCTGATCTTACATCAATTTCCATTCAGCTATCATACTTGTGCTCGCTGACCTACGCTTTAAAATTCTTACCCTTGTTTTCAGATCCCTCATTTTTCCCTGTCTCTGTAATCTCCTCCAGCCTTACAATCCTTCAAGATATCTAGAGGAATTTCACAGTAACTTCATTGCAGTGTTAATGTAAGCCTTACTTGTGACTAATAAATAAACCTTACCCACTTTACGATATCTGTGCTGTTCGAATTCTGGCCTCCTGAGTGGCACAATTTTAATCACTCCACCACTGGAGTCATCCCTTCAGCTGTCCGGGTCTGAGCTCTCAGATTCCCCCCCTAAACCTTTCAAGCTCTTTACCTCTCTCTCTCCTCCTTTAAAACACTGTTTAAAACCTATCTATCTGACCAAGCTTTGGATTATCTCACCTAATCATTCTTGATGAGGATTGGTGTCAACTTTTACTTTATAACGCTGCAGCGATACACCTCAAGATGTTTTATTGTAGGAAAGGCGCTATATAAATGCAGGTTGTGCTTGTTGGATTGCATTAAGAAAGCCAATTTGGAAACTCCAGGCTTTGCCTTTGAACAGCATTGAGGAGTTAGATATTGTGTTGATTTTTTATGTGATCCTATCTTAAAAAAATCTTTGCACATATTTTCCTCTCCAGTTATGCTGTTGAAGCTGAATAACAAGAAATTTTCCTGACAGCTGCTACCCACCTCAAGAATGAAAATCCAGTCCATTACTGACCACTTACTCCAAACTGTGCTCCACAATGTAAGACAATAGACCACCAAGGGTATCTATCAAATTCACATATAAATACTTGCCCAGAAGCACAGTGGTCAGCACTGCTGCCTCACAGCGCCAGTGACCCAGGTTCAATTCCGGCCTCACAGTCTGAATGGAGTTTGCAAGTTCTCCCCATGTCTATATGGGTTTTCTCTGGGTGTTACGGTTCCTTCCCGGAGTCCAAAGATGTGCAGGTTAGGTTGATTAGCCATGTTAAATTGCCCCTTAGCATCAGGGGGATTAGTAGGGCAAATATGTAGGGTTACAAGGATAGGGCCTGAGTGGGATTGTTTGGCAGTGTAAGCTCAATGGGCCGAATGGCCTCCTTATGCACTGTAGGGATTCCGTGATTCTAAACATTTACAAATTATGTCCTAAACATTCTGAAATTGGAATTGGAACGTACCTCTAAGACCCATACCACACTTGGTTCTGTGTGGTGCATGTGGCGTGTGTGTAAATACTGCGTACTCAGAATAAAATAAATTCTTTCTCATTTCAGTCTCTCCAGTCCAGCACAGGTTTGGATTCTGTTCATTTGTTGAATGGCTAAATGAAAATCAATAGAAACAAAGTCAATTCAGACACGAAAATATCTGCAATGGTTTCAGCACCACTGCTGGTCACACTTTAGCAATGGTCATCCTAACAGTAACAAGCACTATGATCTCCATGGGAACTCAGGCATGCAAGTGTGATTGCAGTATAGTTTCTGAAAACATTGGAGCTTGTTCTCAAAAGAGTATGTCTCACTCTTTCTCAGGGCACAGTATCTCCTACCATGAGTGCCAGCACTTGCTCCAGCCACAGGTTGGAATGTTATGGCCATTCATGCCAGCGGGATTATCACACCCCACTACAATGAATGGAGATTGGACTGGCACTGTGATTCTCCGACGGTTGAAGTGACGGCATGGCGTGAACAGCAGATAAGATCACGCCCAAAGTGTAGGCTAGCTTTAAGCAATCAAGGCCAACTTCAAGTGATGCTAGCTATTCACGATAAAGGCTCCCTGCTGATGCATCCAGCCAATCAACTGTATGGTTCGCACTACATCAGGAATACAAACAGGCAACAGGAAGTTGCTGTGTTCAGTCAACAGACACAGATTAATCACAATTCCTGAATCCCTTTCTGGGGTCAATCAGATTGAATCCTGATGGATCTTGGTGACTCCAAACTCACCTGATGAAAAGTAGTTCCACCAAATGGCAAATGAAATCAGGTGGGAAAAGTAAATCAGCAGATATGGCTCATTAATTATTATGCCTTTCCTAGAACAGGGATTTTATCAAAAGGCCATGCTATCTTTTGAGAGGTTTTTAACAAGACACATAAAATCTTTATGGTTTACTAAAAGCAGCTGGGCTTTATAAGAACAACCTGATGCACTCAGTTTTTGATTTAATCTTACAAAGAAAAATACATGTTTAAATGAATTCTGACACCATGCTGCACAGATGTGTCCCATATTTAAAGACAGGTAGTCAATAACCTTGGGTAAAGCAAAGAAATGCTCATATTTTCACTCCAATAAATGTCACCAATATCTCAGACGACCATAGACTGCTCTCCTCTTTGAGAAAAAGAGCTGACTGGTGGTGATTTAGACTGAGGATCATCACACTTCAGGCAAGGGGCAAGATTGAGAAGGCACAGCCTTCATGGATAACCACAGCCGGTACAGGAATTGAACCCACACCTCTTGGTGTCACTCCGCATCACAAACCTGCTGTCCAGTTAACTGAGCTAAGCGACTCTGCAGCCCCCACCTCCCCCATCCCTTCGCTCCTGTAATACTTCAGCCAAACTCCAGTTTCCCTGTCACCAAAACCTTCATTATGCACCAAAGGAAAAGGCCACATCCACAGCTTACAGTCAGATAGTCTTCACTTCTGGACAAACAACACCAGTCCGGGTAAAGGAAAAGGCTTCAAAACCCCCTGACTACTTCCCATGGGGCGAGTCTCTGTTCACTCAGTAAGGCAGCTCATACTCCATGGAGATGTACTGATCATTCCCTTTGGCTTTTGTGGCCATCATAACATCCCTAGGTCTGCGCCTGTCCCAGCACCCCCACTGCGAGGAGGTCCTTTCTGGTGCTTGGCACTCACTCAGGCACTGTAAACCAAACAGAGGACCGTCCCTTCTGGAGGGAGAATTGCGGGGTTACCGATGCGGGTCCCTCTTCAGCTTCTGCTTCAGCCTGGAGGCCCACTTCTTCAGCCTCCATCTGAGTCCATGCCTTCACTATCCAGAGGCTCTAACATAGAGTCAGCATCAAGCTGAGAGCTGGCAAGGCTTATCTCCATGGCCGATCGTGTGGCCTGGTCGTGCAGGGACTTACTAGTTCTGAAATGGTCCAAGTGCTTCTTTAGGTT
This sequence comes from Carcharhinus amblyrhynchos, assembly GCF_965287045.1. Classification (NCBI taxonomy): domain Eukaryota; kingdom Metazoa; phylum Chordata; class Chondrichthyes; order Carcharhiniformes; family Carcharhinidae; genus Carcharhinus; species Carcharhinus amblyrhynchos. Next base: position 49,741,326 of record NC_137336.1, read on the forward strand.
TTACCCTGAACTTGTAAGAAATTGGTCCCTTTTTCTCCATTACAATCCCAGGATCTGGGACCATCCCCAAAATTCCTGACTTTTGTATTTATTCATGTCACAAGTAGGCTTACATTAACACTGCAATGAAGTTACTGTGAAAATCCCCCAGTGGCCACACTCCGATACCTGTTCAGGTACACTGAGGGAGAATTTAGCATGGCCAATCAACCTAACCAGCATGTCTTTCAGACCATAGACCAGATCACCATTGCAAAAGCTCTCTCTATCCTTTCAGAATTATAGTTTCATTAATGGTTTTTCTGTTGGGATTCCACACTCTCTGCCAAGTTTGGGAAATGATGTAGGTATGCCGGCGTTGGACTGGCGTAAACACAGTAAAAAGTCTGACAACACCAGGTTTTAGTCCAACCTATTTATTTGATAATATACTCACAAGCTTTCGGGGTTAGCCCCTTCGTCAGGTGAATGGAGAGTTCTGGCCTCAGACAGAGCATATAAAGCACAGACAGTTTAGAGATTACTGATTAGAATCCGCATTCTAATCAGTAATCTCTAAACAGTCTGTGCTTTATATGCTCTGTCTGAGGCCAGAACTCTCCATTCACCTTGTGAGTATATTATCAAATAAATAGGTTGGACTAAAACCTGGTGATGTCAGACTTTTTACTAAGTTTGGGAAAAGCAGGCTCAATCTGTTGTCCCATTAACAGCTCCACTGGGGCAATGCCTGTCGTTGTGTGTGGTGTGGTCCTGTAATCGAACAAAAATCGTGCCAATTTAGCCACTAGGAATGCTGCTAGTTGTTTCTTCATATCATTTTTGAAGGTTTGAACCACCTGTTCTATTGGTCCATTTAATAAGCTGCAGTTTGGACATGTCAAATACCATTGGAGAGCATAAAGTTCTGGAAATCACTGCTAGTAAAGGTCATTCCATTATCGGAATCCAGGACTTACGGTATTCCATGAAGCATTGCCGCAATTTCTCCATCATAGCCTGAGAAGTCATGGAGCCCATGAGGTGCACCTCCATCCGCTTGGAAGTCGATGTCCACCATGATTAAAAACATGGAACCGATAAAGGGCCCTGCAAAGTTCACATGCACACACACCCATGGGGTGTAGGGAAGCTGAAGGTGGGCATTTTTGATTTTCCTGACATGGGTCACATTACTTCACCAATTTTGTGATGTCAGAGTCAAGGCCGGGCTACCAAATGTAACTCCTGGCTAGCATCTTCATTTTTGACACTGCCGGGTGGCCATTATACAGTTCCATTAACAGTGAATGATGCAATCAGACAGTGTCAAGACTTACTGGCACCTTTCAGATCTTCAGTCAAAAACCACTGCGCAAATGGATACAGTGACAACTAGACTGTAGCTGAGTGATAAGTCAAATAAACAACAGTACAGAAAGAGGCCATTATGTCATCCTGAGGGTGGAACAATTACTCAGGACCCTCAAAGAATGATGCCACCCTCAACACATTCAGTTTTCTTCGTGAGATAGTGTTTCATTTCTCTGAAGGGTTGTCCTGGGAATCTACTGCCTAGGATAATGTACCTTATTTTGCATAAGGTTGGATCTTTTTGGGTCCAGGCTTCAATCTGCCTTGCTGACACTGGCATGGTCTCCAAAATGTTCAGAGTCATCACAACCTCTTCCAATGCTGCTAAAGGAGCCAGGCTTGTGGGTAACGGGAGGCAACTCAGTGTGCCAGCAATAATGATCCGGGTTCTAGGACGGTGTTCCAGAAGATATTCGTAGGCTGCCAATAACAAGGCCCAATGTTGTATCTAAGCAGAAGCACTGGGGGGAGTTGCCTTGTCTCCTTTGAAGAAGCATAGTGAGGGTTTATGGGTCAGTAACTATAAAAAAACCACCAACTACAGACATATTGATGGAACTGCTTCACACCAAATGTGACCACCAGTCCTTCTCAACTTCGCTCCACGTTTGAAAGGGTCCTGGAGGCATATGCAATGGGCTTCTCTGTTCTGTCTTCCCAGCAATGTGACAGCATAACACCAACCCTGCATGGGAAATGTCACAAGTTAATATAAGCCCTGTTTTGGGGTTGAAATGGGCTGTAAGTAAGATGACAGTGACTGAGGTTTAAGTTTAGGAAACGCCTCTGCCTGCAGAACTTCCCAGGATCATCTCTGGTATTTTTATAGTGGGGCATCCAAGGGGCCCAGCACGGAAGCCAAATTCAGGATACAGTTTCCATATTAATTGACTAATCCCAGGAAGGATTTTCACTCCATGGTGTTTTGTTGGATTGGTACTTGCTTGATGGCCTTTGCCTCATTGTTTTTTTTTCAGCCATTCATGAGATGTGGGCATCGCTGGCGGGGCCAACATCTAATGTCCATCCCTATGGCATTTTAACAGTCAACTACATTGCTGCAGATCTGGAGTCACATGTAGGCCAGATAAGGTAAGACAAGATTTCCTTCCCTAAAGACATTAGTGAACTAGATGGGTTATTACAATATCAACAATATTTTGTGGTCATCATTAGACTTTTAATTCCAGATTTTTACTGAATTCAAATTTCACCATCTGCCATGGTGGGATTCGAACCCAGGTCCCCAGAACATTGTCCTGGGTCTCTGGATTACTAGTCCAGCAACAATACCACTACGCTATAACCTCCCCCCTACTGGATGTAACCCCTTGCCATCTATTCAGTAGCCTGAATAGGTTACTTTACCCACTTGGAAAATGTATTTCCAAGAAAACCTCCACTCTGGAAAATCTCTGCAAGACTTCTAGCTTGGTCAGACATTCCTGTTCTGAAGTCCCCATGACCAAGATGTCATCTAACTATACTGCTATCTTGAGTAGCCCTTGAAGAATGTTCTCCATAACTCTTTGGAAGATGACACATGCTGTTCTCCAAAGGGCAAACAGATACACGCATAAACACATACTTATATGTGTTGGTTGTCACATATTTGCGAGAGGATGTGGCTCAAGTCCAATGCCTTGTCACCTGCTAACTTAGCATACACATCTTTTATCCAGGGTATGGGATACCTATTGAGTTTGGACTGATGATTAGTTTATAGTCTCCACAAAGACAATCAATTTGTTGGACTTAAGAACAGGGGCCACGTGCACGACCCATTCCACAAATTTCATTGGCCTTATTTTATTCAACTTTCAAGGCACCCTACTTCAATTGCAACTTTCTCCAGCATGGAATAAGGGAATGGTCTGGTTCTATTGATCATGGCCATCATAACAACTCCAATAACACACTGGCAAATAGATTGCATTTTCCCCTTTTAGTTTGTTTGATCCTTAAGCATAATTTCAAGTGTACCACATGACCGCATTAAGAATGTACATAACTATCAATACTAATTAAGAATTATGCTTGCACTGGTTCATTTTCATACCATCTGTTCATGCATGGGGTTGACTAGCAGCCAGCTGGAATCTTTTGCACTCAGGAATAAATAACACTCCACAAATCTCATCCTGCTGAAAATATACCTTCCGCTTGTCTGAAATAAAATTCAGCACTAGGATGGAAGGATGAGTATTGAAGATCAGTCCAGTGCTCATCATTTTCGATGCCCAACAGCAAGAACGTGTGCGTGCAACCAAATGATGAATTAAAATTTCTTTAATTAAGGCATAATTTAAACATGCTATTAGTGATGTTCATTGAAGCAATTTTTCAATCAAACTGGGCTCAAAGTTTAGATCTTTAAGTCATCTAAATTCTGGTCTGTGGGTTTAATTTATATAATTAATTTTTCAGACTAACTGTTTTCTTTATGAACAAACTGGTACAGAAGGAGAAAGGTGTTTGTTTCAAAGCAAGAGCAGTTCATATGATTCCCTGGACCTGCTCCATCATTTAGTAAGATCCCAGCTGATCTTGTGGATGGAATTCTCTGGCCACACTGGTCTAAAAGCCGAAAGTTCCTGCCAGACCGTCAATGCTGTTTCACATTCTCCACAACCCGCCCACTAAAATTCCAGTGGCGGCAAGGATGGGAGAATTCTGGCCTATATCTCAAATCCTGTCCTATACCCAAATCATAGAATCACAGACCCTACAGTGCAGAATGAGGCCCTTTGGCCCATCGAGTCTGCACTGAACACAATCCCACCCAGGCCCTCCCCCCATATCCCTCCACATTATACCCACTAATCCCTCTAACCTACGCATCCTCGGACACTAAGGGGCAATTTCTTAGCATGGCCAATCAACCTAACCCACACATCTTTGGACTGTGGGAGGAAACCGGAGTACCCGGAGGAAACCCACGCAGACACGAGGAGAACATGCAAACTCCACACAGACAGCGACTCAAGCCAGGAATCGAACTCAGGACCCTGGAGCTGTGAAGCAGCAGTGCTAACCACTGTGCTACCATGCCGCCCAAATCTCTCCTTTTAGAACATAGAACATTACAGCGCAGAACAGGCCCTTCGGCCCACGATGTTGCGCCGACCAGTTAAAAAGCAATGACCCTCTAACCTAAACCAAACCCTTTCCATCCATAAACCTATCCACGGATCTCTTAAACGCCCCCAAACTAGGCGCATTTACAACTGCAGCAGGCAGGGCATTCCAATCCCTCACCACCCTCTGGGTAAAGAACCTACCCCTGACATCTGTCCTATAACTACCACCCCTTAATTTAAAGCTATAGAAGTCACTGTAAAAGATGATGTTGCTTCATTGTTAAACATTTCACTGATGAGACAGAGAGACGTTGGCTGTGATTTTCCATTCCAGCCATGTGACACCTGGCGCAGATTGCTCTAATCCAGGAACATTGCATGTGTGCCCAAAGATGGGGTTTGCTCCTGGCACCAAACAGTTTTCTACCTTCCTGGTCTCTTTCTGCTGGTACAAACCAATCCTACCCAGAAAGGACACAATTTGATTTGATTTATTATTGTCACATGTATTAGTGTACAGTGAAAAATAGTTTCTCGTGCGCTATACAGACAAAGCATACCGTTCATGGAGAAGGAAAGAAAAGAGTGAAGAATGTAGTGTTACAATCATAGCTAGGGTATAGAGAAAAATCAACTTAGTGCAAGGGAAGAAGCTGCTCTTCAGTCAGTTGGTGCATGACCTCAAACTTTTGTACCCTTTCCCCGACAGCAGAACGTGGAAGAGAAAATGTCCAGGGTGCGTTGGGTCTTTGATTATGCTGGCTGCTTTTCCAAGCCAGCGAGAAGTGTAGGCAGAATCAATAGATGGGAGGCTGATTTGAGTGATGGACTGGGCATCATTCATGAGCCTTCGTAGTTTTTTGTGGTCTTACACACAGCACAAGCCATATCAAGCTAAGATACAACCAGAAAGAACGCTTTGTATGGTGCATCTGTGAAGGTTAGCAACAGTCATAGTAGACATGAGAAAGTCTACTTTCCTGAGAAAGTCAAGGTATTGGTGGGCTTTCTTAATTATAGTATTGGCATGAGGGAACCAGGAGAGGTGATCTAGACAACTAAAAGCTTGTCGCTCTCATCCGTTTCTGTTTTGTACACATTGATGTAGACAGAGGCATGTTCTCCACTACGCTTCCTGAAGTTAATGACTGTCTCCTTCGTTTTGTTGACATTAAGGGAGAGGCTGATTCCTATGCAATTGACTTGATTTCAATCTCATTCGCGAGTTTGGCATGCAATCATCTCACCTCCCAGAATGTTGCCACCCCTTCCCAGTGGAAAGCCACACAAGTGCAGATCACTACTAGTCCCTTAAAAGTGTGAGCCAAATGCCATAGATTGCGAGGGCAAGCAAAGAGGTGAGCACCACTCCACAATAATCTTCAGGGTGAAAAAGGGCACATCAGCCATTGCCATGGTGTAGAGTGAGATAGAGGGGCCTTCAAGCGTGCAGGGACTTGGAGTGGGGGGGTCTCGGGCTGGGCCAGACATCCACAGATCAGGAATCACTGCCGGGTTGGAGCTCGTGCAACGAGTGTTCTCTCTGCCTGCTGAAAGACCTTGAAGGGTTTCATTTGAGGTCAATTTCAAATCCGACTAATGTTGTACTGGTAACCCAGCTCTCTGTCTGCTGGAAAGGCTCTGCAGTTTATAGTTGACATTCCATTTTAGACCCCATCAACAGTTACAAGCACCAGGTCTTGCAGGTCTGCCTCAATCAAGGAAGCTTGTCAGGTATTAACATAACCCTGTATATTGCAGGAACTCTACAGTGCTCCCTACAATGGTCACTTGTCATGTCTAATCACATGAAAGTTAGAAGGTTTCTTTTTCTATCTTCTGTCTGAACTGCACACCGTTTCTGGAAGCCAGTTTTCACCATACATCCAGATGGGTGTGCTCAGATTTTATACTGTGGGTCCTTCAATGAGCACCCTCTAACAGCCTCTCTTATTCACTATGTGAGCGCCAGAGTACTGAACCCAGTCTGCCACATGCTGCTGACAATGGCCTGTGGTGTCAGTGGCAGGCATCCTTTGGAAGACCAGGACTTGGAGGGTCCCACCAGCCAACTTTCAGATGTCACCCTAATTAAGTTTGCTGCCTGTGAAATGCACGAGATTCAGGAAGAGGAGATTCGGAATGGGCTTGGGGAAGCCTGGGGTCTCCTGGGTGGAAGGCCCCAGGATGGTTTCCAGCATTTTCTCCTCCCTTTGGGTGCTCCTGGGCCCCTAGATCACTCCATGGAGTGAGCTTCAGAATCCTCTGTGTCACCAAGCGATGCCAGTCCTGGAGGCCCACCATTATTTGCACGCTTGTGTGAGAGCACTCAACAATGACTTCTGCATCTGGACCAAGCTTTGGAAGCCTACTGCAAATGCCCTTTTTGCGTGGCCTGTGCTCTCGGAGCTCCAGCCATGGTCCTCAGAAACTGGGCCTCAGACTCTGCCGCTCCTGGCTCCCAATCCCTGTCCCAGACTCATATGAAAGAAGATTCTATGGAGCTTCACTTCTGTGGCACAGGCTACAGCTCTCCTGTGTGCCTCCCTGCAATCTCCATCATTCCCTCTTCGGATGAGATTAGGGGATGCATCTTGGGAACTCTCCCGCCTGTCTTCTCTCTCCCTCTTATGTTATGGGCTATCTTCTCCTATGCAGACGAAAAGACATGCCTGAGGGCCTGACGCTAGTGGGCCAAGTGGGTGGGGTACGAGGGGCAGCAGGTGGCATGTGGTGACACCATGCCTGGGCAGGGAAGGGTTGTGAAGAGAGGCGGCAGAGAGATTTGAAGAAGGTGTTGGGGAGTGGGGAGGGGACGTCAGGTGCTGGAAGGCTGCCGGCGGTCAGGCAGTGAACTGATGTGGACATTCCAGGTGTGGCAGATGGGACTGATGCCAGGATGTGACAGATATGGAAAATCAGCCTCGAATGAAGTCATTCATTTTCTTGCAGCATTGGACACCAGTCCTCGGTGTCAGGTCACAAGCACTGACTGCCGCCACCCAGGTTATCTCTGTTTTGCTGCTCTTTTGTTGTCTACCCTGCGGGTACAGGATTGGCTGCCTCTCCTTCACTGCATCCAGAAACCTTCTGAGATCTGCCCCCATGAAGCATGAGCTTCTCTCTGTGCTGCCATCCTTGTGGTTGTGAGTACGGGGGGGGGGGCATTTAAATGCAGCTCCCCCTGTTGACAGTGCACAGCTGTGAGCCAATTTGGGTGAGTCAGACTCCTGGAGACTCCACACTGGTGTGTTTCACATGGGAGTTCTTTCAGGGCACTAAGTGGGGGATAATTGTATTTGATTCACACCAGCATTCACACAGGTTTGACACTTTGGGAAAATTCTGCCTGTTATCTGAGAATCAATATTTTTCACATTCGTTAGAGATTAAACTGCTAATGTGGTGGCTTTGTCAACTCAGTTGTGTACAACTCTTACCTGCACTGTATTCCACCACTGGTGGGAACTTCACTGAGATGCACAATAAAGCTGACAATGTTATACCTCCTGTACAACAATGTAACCATCTCATTTTACTACCATGGAAGTACATGGGTTAACATTGCTCCTCCGTTGCAATTAGAAAGTTTGGACAGAAAAAAAGCGACAAGTTTCAGGCGCAGCATCCCACACTTAAGCTAGTAGTTTTAGAGGTCAATGACAAATTGAAATCATTATGGAATCACAAGCACTGGGAGTGTTTCCTTGACTCTACAGAAGTTGCAATCAACCCACATCATCCACTCCACAGCCGACCCCCACTGCCCGCCCCCCCCAAAACTTCTCGGTAAAGCCGAGTGGCACCCCCGCCCCCCCCCCAACTTCTCGGTAAAGCCCGAGTGCCCCCCCCCCCAACTTCTCGGTAAAGCCCGAGAGGCAAGGCAAGAAATCCAAAATTAGTCTCTGGAAACACTGGAAGCAGTAGCCTGAGGATCAATTTTGGGCTGGTCGTGGGCTCCTGTTTGGGATGCATGTCACCTGCGGAGTGCCAAATCTGGGCCCGACAACTGCCCCAGATGAATTTCTACCTCTTTAGATTCTAGTAGGCTTCTCGGCCCCTCGAACCTACTCCAAATAAGATCATGGCTAACCTGATTACAACCTCAGCCTCACATTCCCGCCAATCCCAATATTGTTTCACCCCCTCTTGTTAATCAAGAATCTATCTGCCCTAAAAATATTCAAAGACTCTGCTTCCACCGCCTTTTGAGTAAGTGGGTTCCAGAGACTCATGACCCTATGAGAACAAAATTCTCCTCTCTGTCTTCAATGAGTGACTCTTCAATTTTAAACAGTGACCCCTTGTTCTAGATTCTCCAAAAAGAAGAAACATCCTCTCCACATTCACCTTGTGAGTATCTTAAAGCTTTTGACCAAGTCATCTCTTGCTTTTTCAAACTCTAATGGATATAAACCTAACCTGTCCAACCTCTCCTTATAAGACAACCCACCCATTTCTGTAATAATCTAGTAAACCTTCTCTAAACTGCATCAAACGCATTTATATATTTTCTTAAATAAGGAGACCAGTACTGTGCACAATACTCCAGATGACTTTGGACATACTGGTATTCCTGCAATTAATATTGATGAGGCCATTGCCATTCAGAATGATCGGTGCCCTCTAGCTATCTGCTGAACTGTTAGCAGGATCAAGCAGCTCTGGCAGCAATAAACATGGAACAAGGCAATTGTAGGGCTATCTCATGACACTGCAGGAGAAGGCAGGTCACTCTTTCAATTCAGTGTCTGCTCACTGAGACCTGCAACCAAGTTCTTCATTTACTTCTGCCATTCAAGAAACAATAAGAAGCATGAGAATACATGAGATCCACAGCACACAGATCACAGAATGTCACTAAGGAAAGCACTTGGTAGTAAAATTAATCGCCACGTGCAGTATTCACTTTTAGCAATTCAAATTTGACTGGAATTTCCTTCGATTATAACCAAGGTGTTTTCTTAGGATGATATGTTACAAAAGAAATCCATCGTCACAGAAGATCAATAAAATGGTGTCAAGAGGCTATGTTCCTTTATTTCTGAAAATATGATTTTTTTAGCTGGAAATTTTGCAATTTGAACTGAGACAGAGCAAATTGCTTAATAATGCAACGCCACATTCCAAGATGAGAAGCTAATTAATCACCTGAAGGGGAGCATGAAGACAGAGACATTCCCTATAATCCATCAAAACTCACAACTGTCTATGGAGATGACATTAAAAATACAAAGTACAGAATAGTGAAATAATGGCTGCCACAGACACACCCAAAACCCCTTGGAAATACACAGTGGATGAAGTATTTCAAGGCATGGCTGCTGCCTAGTTACTTGAGAAAGATCACAAATGACATAGGCAATGTCAAGTAAGTCTTCACCAGAGGAAGCAGGCTGAAAGCTGCTCTCTCCCCTCTGGAATAACAGTGTCACCTGGTTCAAGAAGCCATTTCTACCAAAAACCTACCAGCGAAGCAAGATTGTGAAATAATTGCAATATCTTCTACAACTGATCACATCCAACAAAGCAGCTAAATCAGCCACAGTATTTTAAAACCTACGCCTCAAGGTATAGATCAATCAGGTTTTGTGGTAAATAAATTTGCTCTTTCTTTGATTCAAGAGAACTTTGTTTCATTGGCTCCTCATTGCTCAAATCTTAAATGGTTATTTACATTCTGATTTGAAAAAGGCATATGCTTGTGAAAAAGAAGCTTAAACCTTTAGTGTAACCTCACCTGGTCATAACAATAGCCATGAAGAGTATTATATTCAATTGTTCTGTGGTTGATTGAGTCTTCTAACTGATCTATGCTACTGTGTTTGATTAGTTAAGTCTGGGTGTGGTCTGAGAGCAAAGTAAACAGACACCACAAAGGCTAAGTTGGAATAATAATGGTGCAGATAACTTGTGATTGCTGAGATATTTTTAAACCAGTTGCACACTTAGAAACCAGTATCATTATTACATTCTCTGAGAACTATAAAGTATACAACAAAGGGGACTGTAAATACACTGAACAGATGGAAACTATGTTGAGGTTTTGTCTGAGAACCTGTTATGCAGTTCTAACTGGCATAAAGGTAGTTGAGTAAGAATGTCCTCTGGCACCTTGTATTCATTTTGTTCAGCTCCTGAGTGGAAGTAAATTTCTTCCTCCATCACCTATTTCATAATTGGTCTCTCTGGATGATGAGATATTGCAGAGTTCAGCACACAACGATTGCCCAGGTACATAAAGACACAGGATCACTCCTTCAAGCCATCTGTTGCAAAATTAATGCTGTTCCTAATGGCTCCTTGGATCTCACTCTGTCTACTGATATCAGGGTTTTACAGGATAGCCTTCATCTCCTTCAAGAGGCAATTTTTCAGCTTTTCTTTGTAGCTCAAATAATTCTGACATGACAGATTGCCTTAAAATGAAGGCTGACTGAGAAATACTTCACTGAAATGTTTTAATGGGCAGAAAAAAGACTTTTATAGTTAAATGAACTATAAAATTTCCAAGGATAAGTAATCCTGTTGCTCCAATGTAAAACATTTTGTCTATTAATCAAGGGAAGTGCTATTAAAAATCTAATGATGGTGGCGGGCGTGGGTGGACACTGCTGTGGATCAAAATGCTGACATGTACGTTTTACAAAATTATGGAAATCATGAGGAAGTCATGTTATTGCATTTCTAAAATAATCATTGTGGAAACAACCCTGATAACGGCATCGCACAGATAAGGGAATGAGGGTTAGATCATTCATCATATCCATGTTGTATTCAGCTAACTAAGCATTTATTCACACTCTGAGAAGCTTATTGATTTGCGAAAATAACAGTTAATGTGAATCTAAGCACTTTGTAGCATGTTCATTTAATTTGAGAGAGTCTTTTGCCTGAAGTTCAAATGTAATTAGTTAATTCATGAAGAAATAAGAGTGTACGCCAACAAAGCAATATAATCTTGTGCATGTACACACCGTATTTTATATCTGCTCACTGCCATCACCAATCTAATGGATTCTCTGGAATGTCACCTCACTATTGCAGTCACCACTGATACGTGAATAAGCAATAACACGTGAATAAAGGTTACCAGCCGTTAGCATTTCTGACATCAAATTCAATTAATCCTTGAGAAGCTCTGTCAGATCCATTTTATCATTTTTTTTAGTGATGCATTTACCCCATTCTTTGCCATCTTTGAAAGAGGGTAAACCCTAATGATAAAGCTAAGTGTTTTGTCGCATTGAGTCATGTCTGTCTCCTTTTAACTCATGCACATGTTCGTGGATGTATCTTATTTGTTTCAGCTAACTGTATCATTTTTAATTTAGGCAAAACCTTTCATGCTCCAACAACTTGCTGCAAAGCAATGACGAACCTTTTGATGACTCTTTAGTGACAGTTTTCATTGACCTACCTCAAATAACACTAAAGGAGATTGTACAGCTATAAAATATATCAAAAACCTTCCTCAGGCTTGAACTATGTCTAGAAAACCAACAATTTTCATTGTAAATTTCTAGTTTGTGTTTATAATGGTAATTGCATTTATAAAGTTAACCTTTCAGTATGAGTTCTTTCTATTAGGGATGTCGCTCCATCACCTCAGTTATTTTATCCATGGGCATCTCAGCCTGTTTTGCAGAGAAACTGCAATAATCTGAACAGTTCTGGCTCCTAAACTACCATGCATTTTGCTATGAGTGAAATAAAATCAAACTACAGACAAATAAGAATGTGTGTCTTTAAAATATCATGTATCTTCAGATCATTTCACAATTCTTCCATATCTTTTATCCCACTCCACCTAAGGAATACATTGAATCTTGACTCTCCATGTGTGCCATAGGGGATCAATATATAGTTTGCTACTATTGCCTGCCACATTTTTGATGTTGCCTTTACCAAACACTGCAAAGGAATCTTTATAAAAAAAGAAATGACTCATTGATCTGGAGTTTGAAATTGACAAGCAATTTACTGACCTCTGATTCATCCTCAGAATTCACAAGCAGTTAGAAAGAACTCTTTGGTCAGAATTCTCCCTGAAAAATTTTACGTGTCGAATTTGCATGAAAACTGGAGTCATTCATGCTGGTTTTTTTCAGTGGGAGCTCAGAGAAGAATCTCCCGCACTCTATCTATTGCAGAGGCCGCTACCGTGAATATCATTAAATTTCAGGGACCGCTCCTATTCCCGCCCAGGAGACTGAAATCAGCACACTGAGCGGGCCAGTGCAGATGTGTTGTTCTGTCAGTGCCAAGATCGGTGCATGTACATTGACCCTGCACTGACAGCCTCGTTCTTTGTTGATCATCTCAATCGCCGGCCAGCCCCGTGACCCCCTCAATGCCGATTCACCACCCCTCCAATTTGATCACTGCCGTGAGTCATCTGATGAAGGAGTAGTACTCCAAAAGCTCATGATTCCAAATAAATCTGTTGGACTTTAATCTGGTGTGAGAAGTCCTACTGTGTCCATTCTTAAGTAAATATTGTATCCAAGTAAATATTGTTCATTCACCAGTAAGAGATACAATCAGACCTTTAACATTGAAGAGTCAATGAGTATTCTGATAGTAGATAATCTAAATGATCATTTTTGATTGAAAGCAGAAACTTTGACTGGCCCCAGCTGAACAGTGGTGAGGCCAACTGAAATGGTCCTACTGCCACCCCCATAGAAACAAGCTGACAGCATGGACCATGGATCAAAACCAGGACTATCATGGCTCATTGAAGGCAATATATTAAACTGTCTAATTGTGCCCCAGCAACAACTACAGTGGGGAGAATAACTGATGGCACTAAGATTGAGAAGAGTCTTGACAGCGAAAAGAAAGTTCTAACATGAAGTTTTAGAGAATGGGAGCAGACTGGTTAAGGAGCCCAATAATGACTCAGGAAGCCAGATTACAAAGGGACATAGTTTATTACAGAATGCAAAGTAAACCACTATCATGGTGCATACACACTAGCCCCTGCCTAGGATTATAGTTCAGTAGGCCCAGTCCTGGGCCTGCCTTATTAAAGGCTCAGGTAATGAGTTCCAGCTGGGGAGGCCACTGCCTGTTACCAGAGAACTCGTACCTGATGAGCCCCACAAATCTGTGATTCCCCATGGATCTTGAGGGAGTTATCAGAAGCCCACATGCGTGAAATGGGAAAAGCTGAAGCATCAGGAAATTTGGCACAAGGAGCAATGGGAGGTGAACACAGGACACCAATAAAATAATGGGACAATATTGCCAACGTGGATTCTTAAATCAAAGTTGAGAATATTTAAGTCAATCCATTGGCACAACAAGGAAGCTGTGGAAATGGGGGAGGCAGGATGATTAGAGCGTGAGACCTGTATTGGTGAAGATGCAACCGAGATATGTTGAATAAATGATCATTTGGAAGGAAGAAATACGGCAGTCATCTTGGAAATCATGAGAGATGTCGAGCTTTAAGATAATTCAGGTATTTTAGTAAGAGAAAGGCAATGGTGGAATCAAGCCAATGTTGTAAAAGTGCTGGAAAGTGACCTTGGGATAGAATGAATGGCACTGAACTTCATTCAGCTTAGTTATACCCACTCACTCAATCTATCCATGTCTCTTTACAACTTTCTGTTCCCAGAATCATAATTTATGTTCTCTCTAATCTGGTATCATCTGTAAACTTGATTTGTAAACCCTCTATTCTTTCAAGCAATTATTGATATATGTGGTAAAAGGCTAAAACATTGGCTGGAATTCTCCAACTCGCCCATGGCTGGGATTCTCTGTGTTGTGTGTTCAGAGAATTAGTGTGTGTGGCATGGCCCCTTTAAAAGGATGGCCACATGATCATTCTGTGACATCACTAGGGCCTCCACAACCTCTGGCAATTGCGGATCGGAGCCTGTACGGCGCGTACCTAAAATAAACCTGCCTGCTCTTTTTATTAACATTTTTGTGATCCTCCTGATTTGGACTGACCTCTGCACCCCCCAGCTACAGATAACACAACACTCTGGTCCTGCTGCAGTGAATGGAGATTTGTCACAGAAAGCTAGTGAACTGTGGTATTTTAAAATCTTTGAATCGCCATGATTTTGCCCTAAAACAATGCAGGAATTCATCGAAACAACAGGCTGAATTTAATGTTCTTGGTGCAGGTGCTGCTACCAGGAAACCCACATTGCTCCCCAGGGGGAGACCTCATGAATGAGGTACTACCAGCCACTTCATTGGGTAGGCGTCTTTTACTCCACACGTGGCAGTCTTCACTACCAGTCATGGACCTGTGTGTTTCTCCTGCTGGTGGAGGAAATGGCAGAAGTGTCACAATGGGACAACTTCATAGGAGTGAGAGGAAGTGAGCCACTGTTTATGCCTGACCAATGAACCCGTTTGAGTGAGCACTTTTGAGGCGTCTGAACCCCTTTGGTTCTAGTCTTCAAAATTATGTTCTAGCTCAGTGATCAATAAGCCAAATTTTATTTAGGAAGAAATGAAATTAATCAGACCTGTCAACTAGCAGACATAACTATATTATGCTATTGAAGGAAGAGACTATAAAAACACAACGGATATTTTTAGGTTTACACAATTTCCAACCATCCTTCCTTAACACTCGGCTAATTGGGGATTTCTCTGCAGATTACACTCACCACTCTTGAGTTCAAAGGGGCAGCACTGCCTTTAAGAAAAGGTCAGGGCCGTCTTGCCTTCAACAGACACACACCTTGGTCCCTTGGTTAAGTAGATATAAATCTTTGCTGTACAACCCAAGCCTTCAGTCTAATGTTGCATCCAAAAATGCTCTTTCTTCTGTCTTGGGTCTTTGCTGGTATGCAGTTGAATTTGTTTCTTTGGTGACTGAAGAATAATTTTTTGTGTCTCTTCAGTTGTTGGAGCCGATAAAAAAGAAGGTTGCGGCTCAGTCAAAGTTGTTTTTTTCTGCTTGGAGGAGAGTTCTTGC
This sequence comes from Carcharhinus amblyrhynchos, assembly GCF_965287045.1. NCBI lineage: Eukaryota > Metazoa > Chordata > Chondrichthyes > Carcharhiniformes > Carcharhinidae > Carcharhinus > Carcharhinus amblyrhynchos. Next base: position 49,756,713 of record NC_137336.1, read on the forward strand.
CTGTAGCTGTGGAGAAGTGAACAACCAGTGTGCTCCGACTAAAGGAGTCTAGTGTCCTTTGTCTTAATCCAAGTTGCAACCTTTGAAATTCTGGCACATCTCCCAACGGTCAGTCGAATTTTGATGAGAGTGCTTGGAGCTGATGAAGTGCAAGATGGTTTTTGATGGTCTTCAGAAAATGTTGATCATTGAGATGGTTTTGCAAGACACAGCCTGGGCCCAAACCTGTTGGATTTTGCAAACAACTTGGAAGCTATAATGTGTACTGTCCATAGATGTTGTAATGGGTGGCACTGTTAGCCAGGTCTAGCAGAGTCCGTTTTTGCATAACTAGCAGGCTATTGACTGCTATTGCCATGACTCATTGTTCTTTGTCTGCACAAGCAACTCCCAGATGGATTTGATAAGGCTGTATATCTCTTTGTCTGTCGATGTCTTGTTTGCAGCCATTTTAAGTCCGTGTGTTTTGAAATATAGAATTTTATGTTTGTCCATATTTCAGCCAGTTTTGTCTATACTGTATTAATGCCCATAAACAAGTGGATTTACCTCATCTTACATGCCGGACCTTCCCCCAAAATTAAAATCCCAGCAGAACAAATATGAGAGCTGCCAGGTGCTGGACTCTGCAAACTGCTTGCAGTCCCGAATCTGGCCATAGCTGGCACCGCTGTTACTGGGACTACCTGAGCAGCTGATGAACCGAGTTAGTCAGCAGCTCTCTGAGGCAAGCTTTCCGCCTGTCAATTCTTCAGTCAATGAATGTTCCTCAAGAGTGTCAAATGACAATGGGGTTGCTGCGATCCATGGCGATGCTTTCTGAAAAAGAAAAGTGACCTGAAATGGTGGAAACAAGAGCTAACAGAAAATATCACGTAGAAAAGAAAACGACCATCATGGATATTTTAAAAATATCAGCAAAAGGAAAGAGTAGAGAAATCAATTAAATGATGCCAAACCCAAAAGAGAAAATGCTTGAAAATTCCAGCATCTGGCAGCATCTGTGAGGAGAGAAAAGAGCTGATGTTTCGAGTCCAGATGACTTTTCATCAAAGCTAAAAGGGTCACCTGGGCTCGAAACGTCAGCTCTTTTCTCTCCTTACAAATGCTGCCAAACCTGCTGAGATTTTCTAGCACTTTTCCTTTTGGTTTTAGATTCCAGCATGCGCAGTAATTTTATTAAATGATGCCAAATATTTGCTACAATTTTCTCATGTCATTATCTTGTATCATTAACAGACATATCCAATGATGTTTACAATGTATATATCATTTATAATGAGAGTAAACTTGGCAGTAACTTCATTACAGTGTAAATATAAACCCACGTGACAAATAAATAAACTTTACTTTTACTTTGGCTATAAATCTATCTTTTGTATGTTTTTACTGGCATTATTACTTAAGGAATGCAGCCTGTAACAGCGGGATCTCATTTTTTTTCTTTAATTTCACACCTAGAAGTCAACAAAACTGGTTGGCCATCAGATAGAGAAACCAGTGATAGGAGGCCACAAGTAGGGCCCAACAACTGGGAGCAATCAAGACAATAGGGCTTTGAGAGAAGGATGTTGCTGATTATGAGGCAGAGGGAGCTGGAGAAAGGAATGGAAAGAAATCTGCAAAGGTGCTGTGTACTAATACATTAACCTATCTTTTCCTTTCACAGGTGTTGATCAATATATATCTAACATTCTGTTTCTGTTTCTAAGTCAAATAGATTTTGTTTTAGTAATAGTTGCACCAGAGATATCTATTCATGAGAAAAGAGGGGCATAATTTGATCTTCTCATCATTACAAAGACAAACATTTAAAACATATGGGATATTTGAGTATCATTCCAACATTTTAAATATTGAATTTTATGTCTTTAAGAAAGATGTAGGGTGCAAATTTCCACTCTGGAGAGGAAGTCCAATGGCAGGCTGGAAAGTCAGTGAAATATGCGTTAGGCAGCTGAATGGCTAAGTGACTAAACTGTAATCTTCCACTTTTCATTTCACTCATTATGCCACCAGAGATGTTGTGTGTCCAAGGGCAAAGATGGCTGTTTGTGGACTCCTAATATCCAGATTGGGTTTAATGGCCTGTATGTTACCTGCTCCACAACATAATAGTTTGCAATCAGTCAATCAACCCCGATCCACACTGTCATGACCGATTCTTTCTGAATTCCTTTAATTAGTAAGATGTTGGATATTATAGTTAGTCACTGTTTAGTTTCTGAGGAGAATCATAACTCCAGGCAACTAGCCTGTCTCTGTCTACCATCTTCCCATCAAACATGTTGCACCTGAAGGAGCTCTGTCCAGGTACAATTGTCTAGCCCTCACACTGTAAACTACTGGAACATTTGAACGTATGGCTTCACGGCTAATTCAATTCTATGTGCCTTTTCCTCTCATGGAAGCCCTCACTTCTGGGATGATGGATCACCATGTGACTATCAAGCAACCTACCTCTTAAGTAATCCTCCATTAAACTTTTGATTCTGGATTCTGGACTCACGTAGAACCATAATTTGTATTTTTACTGTGGCCTGGCTCTGCACCTCTTTTCTTCCCAGACCCTGTTTCATTGTATGAGTGCAGAAAGGAATGAAAATTGCAACACCTCTTTCCCCATAGTGTGTGTGTGTGTGTGTGTGTGTGTGTGTGTGTGTGTGTGTGTGTGTGTGTGTGTGTGTGTGTGTGTGTGTGTGTGTGTGTGTGTGTAATAAACCAACACAAAATTTCTTTGAATTTATATCAAGTTGCTGTGTGAAATTTTCATAGAGGATTGCAACACTCTAAATTTAAGGATTGGAAAAAACTTAGGGGGGAAATCAAAAGTCCAAAACATTTTTCTGTCTACAGACATGTAATGAGAGAAGAAATCAGACTTGTTCTAATTAATCCCACTCCTGTCTGTAACAATCCAATGAAGTACATTTGAATTTTAATCCCTGTTATAATGTGGAAAAAATGGTTACTGATTTGCACGTAGCAACTTTCTATAAACAGCAATTTTATATTGATGAGATACTCTGTTTCAATGATATTGATTAAGTCGGTGAGATAAGTATTAATTTACTTTTGAAGTAAATGTGCATGTATTTTTGTAGGATATCATAGAATCCCTACAGTACAGAAGGAGATCATTTGGCTCATCAAGTCTGTGAGGACCACAAACACACCCAGACCCTATTCCCTGAATGCCACGCATTTACCCTGCTAATCCTCCTGACACTCGGGTCAATTTCGCACAGCCAATCAGCCTAACCTGAACATCTTTGGACTGTGGGAGGAAACTGGTACACCCGAAGGAAACACATGCAGACAACAGGGAGAATGTGCAAAGTCCACATAGACGATGATCTGAGGCCAGAACTGGACTTGGGACCCTGGTGCTGTGACACAGTAGTGCTAACCACTGTGTCATTGTGCTGCCCTTGAACTATTCAGATTTGATACCAGGGCTACTATTGCTGCACTGCCTCAACAAAATTATTTTTTTCAAGTATACCTGGCTAATTCTCAAGCCCAATCCTACCTGACTGACTTCTAGGCTCAACACTGAAAGATAAAGAGCAGTGTTCACAATAACAGAAGCCAGAGGGTGGTTGCAGAGAGTAGTTTTTCAACCTGGAGGCTTGTGACCAGCGGTGTGCCTCAGGGATCAATGCGGGGCCCAAATTTATATTATTGATTTCGATGAGAATATAGGGGGCATGGTTAGTAAGTTTGCAGATGACACCAAGTTTGGTGGCATAGTGGACAGTGAAGAAAGTTATCTCCAATTGCAATGGGATCTTGATCAAGTGGGCCAGTGGACTGACGAATGGCAAATGGAGTTTAATTTAGACAAATGCAAGGTGATGCATTTTGGTAGATTGAACCAAGGCAGGATTTACTCAGTTAATGGTAGGACGTTGTGAACAGTTAGAGATCAAAGAGGTCTAGGGGTACATGTTCATAGCTCCTTGAAAGTGGAGTCACAGGTTGACAGAGTGGTGAAGAAGGCATTCAGCATGCTTGGCTTCATTGGTCAGATCATTGAATACAGGAGTTCGGACGTCTCGTTGAAGTTGTTCAGGACATTGGTAAGGCCACACTTGGAATACTGCATGCAATTCTGGTCATCCTATTATAGAAAGGATATTATTAAACTAGAAAGAGTGCAGAAAAGATTTACTAGGGTGCTACTGGGACTTGATGGATTGAGTTATAAGGAGAGGCTGAATAGACTGGGACTTTTTTCCCTGGAGCATAGGATGCTGAGGGCTGACCTTGTAGAAGTCTATAAAATAATGAGGGGCATAGACAAGGTAGATAGTCAAGGTAGATCTTTTCCCAAAGGTAGGGGAGTCTAAAACTAGAGGGCATAGGTTTAAGGTGAGAGGGGAGAGATACAAAAGTGTCCAAGGGGCAATTTTTTTCACACAGTTGGTGGTGAGTGGCTGGAACAAGCTGCCAGAGATAGTGGTAGAGGCAGGTACAATGTTATCTTTTAAAAAGCATTTAGATAGTTACATGGGTACGATGGGTATAGAGGAATATGGGCCAAATGCAACCAATTGGGATTAGCTTAGGGGTTTTAAAAAAAAAGGGCGGCATGGATAAGTTGGGACAAAGAGCCTGTTTCCATACTGTAAACCTCTATGACTCTATAACATGACTTCTTGCTCACTTTGAGAATGCTGGAGCAGAACAATTAGTCTGTTATAATACATTTAAACTGTTTTTCTGGATACCATGTCCATGACACAGTTACTTTTTAAAAAAAATTACAGGTCTTTCAAGGCAGTTAGTTTCTAATAATAAATTGTTTTGCATCACTAATATTGTAATTTTCTCATCCTCTGTAATTACCTCTGCAGCCTGCATTGTTCCATGTAGCAGGAAGGCTGTGCTTCTGGGAATTGAATTCCTTAATTCACCCTCAGCTGGAGAAGAGACAACGCTGTCTATTATGCTGTCACTATATTCTGACTTGAAACCAGATATAAAATGAGAAGCAAGGATAAAGGAGGACTGATGTTTCTGTATCATTGAGATTGGCAGTTGCTGGTGTTCTTTGTAAAGATAGCCAAGGATTGAGATGCCTCATTTATGTAGTAAGACATTTGCACTGGAACAGTTGAACTTATACATTGTGTTCTTTGCTGTTTTTAAACCAGTTTTGTTTTTGTTGAATTTATACAAAACTTGTCGATTTGGATTTGTAACCTGCAAGAAATCAGCAACAGCAAACTGTTGTTCATATGCAGACTTGCACAATAGGAGCCTTGAACAGTACAGCTAAATATGATATTCACAACTATTCATTCAAATGGAAGGATTCTATTTTAAACTCGATATAAATATGATCAGATCACAGAATCTTTGCAATGCAGGAGGTCATTCAGCCCATTGGGTCTGCACCAGCTCTTTGAATGAGCATTCTACTTAGTCCCACTCCCCTGTCTTATCTCTGTAATCTTGCACATTAATTCTTTTCAGATAACAATCCAACCCTCTTTTCAATACCTTGATCACACCTGTCTCCAACACCCTCTCAGGAAATTTGCCCCAGACCCCATCTGATGAAAAGAATTTTCCTCACATCATTTCTACTCCTTTTGCCCATTATTTTGAATCTGTGCCCTTTCGTTCTGGATGTACTCTTCAGAGAGAACAGTTTCTCACTATTTACTCCGTCCAAATGCCTCAGGATCTCAGGACACCTTGGTCAGATTCCCTATCAGTTTGCTTTCAATAATCACATCTCACAATCCCACCAAGAGTTCATTTCTATTGCACTACCCAAATTTAGACTCCAGATTTCCACTTTACACTGCGTAAGAGATGGTGTTGAGAGAAGGTTTAAAGCTAAAATAGTGGATTCTGCCATTATTTAAGTGTGGCGTTTTGAAACCTGTCAATGCCAGTTTCAGTGGAGTTGGGCAGCACACATTTAGAGTTACCATCTCCTTTGTTTGATTGCAACAAAGGACCAGGTTCTTCTGTGTTGCTGTCTGCCTCTGTGCTCAGTATGGAGCCAAGCAGCATTCACTAATAGCATGCGGGTTTTTTCAAAGCACTCTAGTTTCCTTCTCAAAGGAGAGTTGCAATGAATTATAGGGACTGCTGTTTAATACCATTATTGTAGTCCTATATTATGGAAATGGAATCCAAGAACAAAAAAAGATGAATCGCAGGTCATGGATATGGTACTGCAGGCCTTAATGGAGGTCAAGGCAGACAGGAGGAGGAGATGTTCTGGTTCCAAGTGGGAGACAGTGGGTGAGAATGGAGATAGGTCTCAAGGACCACCCTCAGAAGGAACTGGAGGCAACTGACTCTGCAACAAGATCAACTTTGAAGCCTGAACCCAAGCACTTGGATGCAGTACCACAAGAGGTTCAATAACCTTGGTGTTCAGGATTAATGAATTAATTTTCACATGACATCTCCTAAACAATCTCTCCTGTTGCTCAATGCATCACAGGCTCATCACACCCATCAACTGTCTCTGGTACTCAGGCCTGACATGCAGATACCCAACCTCATTGTCACACACCTCCCAAATAATGCCAGCCTCATCCTCATCTCACTCAACCTCCACATATCTCCAGTTACTCAGTTATATCAGACATAGAATCATAGAGTCATAGAATTCCTAAAATGCAAAAGCAGGCCACTTCACCCATTGAGCCTGCACCTCAAACTACCCGGACCCTATCCCCTTAAACCTATGTATTTACCCTGCTAGTCCCCCTAACACTAAGGGGAAATTTAGCACGGCCAATCAACCTAGGTCCCTGGCGCTGTGAGGCAGCAGTGCTAACCACTGTGCCACCATGCCGGCCTAAACTTGACTACACTGTGCCACACAATCACTGACACTCTGTCCCCTCTCTTAGGGGATAAAGGGAGCAGAGCAGGATCAGCAAATGATAAGGGCACCTACATTTCCTGAGCCCTATGGTAAAGAAGGTTCACCACATCATGGGGCTGGCTGCAACACCAGACACTGGCATCTGGTGTCACTGAGAACATCAGAATGACATTACTTTCATGCTTCATCCTCCTTCTCAACTCGTTGCTCATCCTGATCCTGCAATGATGAGTCAACTGCAGATGATGTGATGATAGATCTCTTGCTTTCCACCCAATGCCAATCATCCGTCACCACAAACTTCTCAATCTGCTTCCTGCTTTTGAACCCAGACTTGAAGCTGCCAAGCGTTCGCCATTGTCTGGGCGTTTGGGTGACAGGAGGGGTGAGCAATTTAGCAGATAGGGTTTCTCCATTATAGGTCAGGATTTGTTCCCTTAACATTGATAATATGTGACTACATATTTGCAACCCAATCAGTGTGTATCCAACTGGTAAAATTCACCCATATACTCCAATCAGATAGTTTGTGCATCTAAAAAACAAAGTTTTCTTTGCAAATGGTTATACTATACCTGATCTCATCATTTTCATGTTGCATTGGGTAACAAAAGTTTTAAAAGTAATTACGTTCCAGGGCACTACTATCCCACACTTGTTAAAACTCTTCCAACAAAACTCAAGGAAACCAATAGATAACAAGTTAAATAAATGTCTACAAAGTAACAATCCTTAATAAAACTCATTGATCAATTAATTCTGCCACTTAGAAGACTCCCTAATTTGGCTAACATCAAGTGTAGGATCAAGCCCAAGATGGGATGCAATGCTTTACCTTGTCAGCTTGGATCTTGTTTGTGTCTCATGTGGGGACCATGAATTGGATTCAATTGGATTTCAAATTTGTTTTTTGGAGCAAGGAAGGAATGAAGCTGGTTTTGTCTGGTCCACTCTGAGCACTGGCTTTGTAACTTTAAAGCTGGATTAAAAAATTTAAAATAAAAAAATAGCATGGCAACTTTGGAGAATATTCCTCTAATTGATTTCATGAGAAACAAATTTGATAGAATTGACAGCAAATCACAATAAATGTGTATTAGCAGGGTAAACATGTGGGGTTTTGGGAATGTGGCCTCGGAATGTGTGGTTAGTGCAGACTTGATGGGCCAAATGGCCTCCTTCTGCACTGTAGGGATTGTATGATTCTATCCCCCTTCCTGAAACTCCCAAATATCACTAACACATGCAACAGTAAAATCCAGACCCAGTACTGAGAAAAATCTTTTCCAGAAAAAGTTTTACAGCTATAGACAGATTCTAAAGCAAAACTGCAATATTCCTATCAAATAGGAGCAGAGTACAGAATGTACATGAAGGACAAGGATGGACCATTAATTTGAAATTACTTTTGTGAATCTGAGAACAGAATGAATTTCAGGGTGTCAAATTATTAGCTTATGTTATTATGGGCACGAAGGTTACAGATGAGATCTCAAAAGTGAAAGAACAATATTTCATCTCTGTCAGAGGTGTGAAAAAAGAGGTAAATCCTGGTGAACCCTATTTTCAACTCTAACAATTAACCAGTGTGAAGAAGCCTTAAAATCTCAACTTGTGGAATAGGACCAAGATTCCATTGTGGTTAGTAAACATCACATTACAATGGAACCTCAGTTTGATACACTTATTAAATAAATAATTTCTTCCCATTGGTGAATAAAAATGCTCCAAATTCATCATAGAGCCTTGTGCAAAAAGAATGACTAAAGTATACTTTTTTGTTAAAGTAAGTGAGGGGGTGGGGTGTCAAGGATACAGTAAAATGCACTTAGAGAAAATTACTCATAGGCAATTCATAGAAAATTACCTGTACTTAGATACAGGAAATTATTGTTACCAGTATCCACTTGATTAAAATAGTCTACTAATAAACATTCAAGGAATATTTTAACTCTTATCCTTAAAAGATGGAAAGGATACACATCAATTTGGAAGATCAAATACTAATCCCTTTATCCAACTCAACACTCTGCTCCAAAGGCCCTGGCCTCTTTGTGTTGGGGATTGACATTTCAAGCCTACAAGTTTGACAAATCACTCAAAATAGGGTTGTTCCATTTTTTTTAGATTTTGTCCAGGAAACAGAATCCATCAATACCAATTGTGATCTGCTGGCAAACCATTTTAATGTTATTATTAACAAAATGGATTTGTTTATTCTTATTAAAAAGCACTTTTTGGCAGGGAACTGGCGAAGCCAAGAGTTTTGGCACACCTGTTCTTTAAGCATAAACAAATAATTTGTATTTATTTAACACCTTGTCAAATTTGACAGTGTTTAACCAACAAAAGCAGTTGGTGACCACTAGTAAGTAAAATATTTTGCATGCCATGAGTGAACATCTATGGCATACCCCTCTCATTTTGGTATATTCCTCTCCTTCCTGGCTGTGCAAGCAGTCAGTACATTGTCACTCCAACTCACATTGGAATACCAGTGCACCAGTCAGCACAATGTAATGAATAAACTGTGTTCACAAAAGCCTGAATATATGGCATAGATGGACGCCTAGGTCCCTAATCTACTTATTCAAGACCTCAGATACTATTATAGCATCCCTTTCAGTCAGTGCTTCAGCAGCCATCAAATAAATCATAATAATGTATTTTAAAACTTTCCTGTGGAACTAGAAAAAAATTGAAGTAGATTATGATCTGAGCCCCATTCTGGGGCATTCTGGATCAGATATGCTCCTCTCATGATTGCTCTCATTTAGAATGACAGGGCTCACAGACAATTAAATGGGCCTGAAGAACTAATCTAATGCTCCCCAAAGGAAAGAAGCCATCAGAAAAAATGACCATCCTCTCGCTAGTCTTGTAAACAAGTTTCAGCCGTATTATAACAACCTGGATATTATAGGAGTCTTGACATTTCTCCTCAATTATGTAACTCTCTTCTGAAAAGCAAACAGAGATGGGTTTTCAAGTTTGGTACAAAAGACTTCATGGAACCATATATTTTCTAAATTGTATAGACGTTTATTAAAGAACAGAACATTCAATTTATATCTGAGGGTAAGTCAATTGAAACATTGATAGTTCTAGGGAAAGGAAGTATAATCTTGTTTCTTATAGAGAATTCTGGTTTAAAAAATGTTACAGTGAGATTTTTAAGATATCCATCAATATTTAAAGTAGTATTTATATTAAATTCCTGAGTAGAAAGCTACAGAGTCCAGTGAGCTACCTCTACCCAAATTAAGGGGAGAACTATCGTCGCTACACTGCAGTTGCTATATCTTCACCCTGAAAGATGCTGGAGAGAAATTAACGAATCAAAAAATGCTACTTTATGGTTCCAATATTTATACCAAAGAAGAGCTGAACTGGCAGGAATATGTTGATTGTACTCAGTGGACAACATCTTTTGTTTTCATTAACATCCTTCATTTTAGTCAGTACCTTTCAAGCAAACAGTAGACTGAGAGGTGCAGATGATCAATACTTTTTTGTTGCACTCAGTTTCCAGGAGTTGGTTGACAAGTGCTTTATGGGCATCCTTAACGTTATCCACTCTTAGATGGTGGCATCTTACAATTTATTAGTACCTTGATGAGGTGATATAAAGATCAGTTCTTGTTTTCCAGGAACTACCTTCTAGAATCATGGAATTCCTACATCGTTATCCATTCTTAAATGATGGCATCTTACAATTTATTAGTACCTTGATGAGATGATATAAAGATCAGTTCTTGTTTTCCAGGAACTACTTTCTGGAATCATGGAATTCCTACAGTGCAGAAGAGACCATCGAGTCTGCACTGATTTTCTGACAGAGTACCTTGCACAGACCCTCTTCCCCACCCTATCCCAGTAATCCCACACAGTTCACATGGCTAATCCATCTAACCTACACATCTAGGGAGCAATTTAGCAGCCAATCCACCTAATTGCTGGAGGACATACCATATCCTCGAGAACACAATTATGCTCAGGCATGTTTGTAAACTTCTGAACCTTTTCTAATATTCCAATAGATGAATTTTTAATTTGTAGGAGAATCATGCAGGAAAATCTTGTAACTTTTTGACTTTATAGCTGGATTCACAGAGTGAAGTGCATGAATCATTTCTCAAGATAGCTAGGGATATTAATAAATGCCAACCTTGTCAGAGAAACCCGCATCCTGAGAATGAATAAAAATAATACTTTCCCAGATCTAGCATTTATGACCTTCCAGTCTAATTCCATCTCATGATCGAGAAAACTGAATTTGGGCACGTTTGAAGTTGAATCTGGGAAATTTCCATTGCAAATATCCACTTCTAGAATATTTCTTTGTTGCACTGCTATAAATAAAGTGCAATTGAGCAAGACGGGTAATTGCACAGAAATCCCCATTTACAGTTATTAAAATGGTAATAATTCAATCACATCGTTTTCCCCTGAATCGGTAAACATACCTCAGATAGGATTGAGTTTCCTGATAAAATATGTATTGCTTTAGTACAATCTGGGCTCACAGGTGTTGCAATTATTATGTCACGTTGATTGGGACAGAGGGAATGAGATATAGTTCCTGCATAAATATTAGCATGTTCACCTCACGTAGCAGTTTTAATGATGGCAATTATTTCTCAGCAACATATACACACTGTCAGTTGGAAAATTACCATCAAGAATTTCAAATGAATGTTTTACCACTACTGCAGTACTCACCTCCCTATAGAAAGGTGTGAAAGTATGCAATCAGGATACATCTTAGCTGAGAAGCTACCTGCTGAATCAATTCTGGTATCCCATTGTGAAACCAGCAGGAGGCAGGTGAGTCAATAGTAATGGTGTCTGGTGGAGTCAGCGGGAGGTGCATCCCAGATTCTAGGTCAGCCCTCATGAGCTTGCAGCTGGTAAACAACTGGTGGAAAATGTTCTCCCCATAGAGAGCTCGTGATTTTGTAGAAGTAGCACTGTGGCACAGCAGTTAGCATTGCTGCCTCACAGCACTAGGGACCCCGATACGATTCCAGCCTTGGGTCTGCAAAAGTTTCCTCCAGGTGTTCCAACAGTCCAAAGAGGTTCAGTTAGGTAGATTGGCTGTGCTAAATTATCCCTTAGTGTTCAAAAACATGTAAATTACAGTACTGCTTCTGGTGCAAAGGTCATCATGCTCTGCATAATTCATCCTTCCCATGTGTCGTGCCTGCTGCACAGTCTGTTTTTAACCCTTATACAGTGGACAAAGAATTGCGAGTCGACTGCTTGTTAGTACAGTAATATTTATTCACACACACAATTGATATTAATCACCCACACAATCAATGCTTGGTTAATTACAAAATGCAAAAGTTCAAGCTCAATACTAGATCTTGACTTAACTTCTGTGTGACTGGCAAGTACCCAGGCAGATATTGGCCTTTATCTGTGTCTTAGTCTATGTAGTCTTCTGCTTAGTCTGGTCCTTTGGTCTGGGTTTGATAATCTGGCTCTGGTCTTCCTTTCGTCTTTGGTGTGGTGGCACTCCTCATGATCCGTTTTATCCCTCATTGGTTACACCCCATATTTGGTTATTGCCAACCGATCGATAAGGGCTTGATCACCCTGATCGATAGAATCCAATCTGGTACTGCTATGCCAAGCTCTGGCTGTGTACCCAAGGATGTCGAAATGCTGGCATTGGACGAGGGTAAACACAGTAAGAAGTCTCACAACACCAAGTTAAAGTCCAACAAGTTTATTTGATAGTAAACCCACAAGCTTTCGGGGTTTGCCCCTTCGTCAGGTGACAAGGGGCAAACCCCGAAAGCTTGTGGGTTTACTATCAAATAAACTTGTTGGACTTTAACCTGGTATTGTGAGACTTCTTACTGTGTGTACCCAATGGCCACAACTGTACTTGCTGGAGGCATGTAAGTCACATACCTCCCTCCCAAAAAAGGGGTTAAGCCTCCCTTGTGTCTGGTAAGCAATTTGGTTTGACCAGAAAGTGTCCATTGTCTTTGAGATGGCCTATGTCCTGTGTATTCAAAAGTCTGCAGCTGCAGCCGTTTTTTTTAAATCTCTGTCCAGTTTCTTTTAAGGCTGCAGCCTGTCTGTTTCTCTACTTGACCAATTATCCCAGCATGCTTTGTAAATTGCCATCTTAGGTAGCCTGTTTGGCCACGTCTGTTAACAGGGAAAACTTCACTACCATCTCGTACTCAATGCCTCCAAAGCTGCTACAGATCTTAAATCTACTTTTTCTTCCTGTCTGCGCTTGCTATATCCTGTTGCCATCTTCGGGAGCTGGCTCTTACAAGGAGACAGTTGAAAGTCTTACCCCAGGGTGCAGATCAATCCACACCTACTTCTCTTGAAAAAGATCATTGTGTACAGCAGGAGAAAAAGAGCACAGCTGGAGCTCTTGCCATTCTATGAACACTCGATGTAAGAGACACAACAATCAACATTGGAAATGCTGAAGCTTGAATTTAGTAATATATCAGCGTTTTTAGGCATTTTTTCTTTTTCTATTTAACTCTTGCAATCTTACACTTACTCACTTCCTGAACACAATAATCCAGTCAATGGTCAGGCATACAATTGCAATTGATACAACATCATTACCCTTGTCCTTTTCCCTTTATTTTGCCCATCTGAAGGCTCAGATGTAGGTTCTAGACAGAGTAACACGATGAAAACCGCAATGATTATACGTTGTCGCCTATTTTTACAGCACCAGGAATGAATGAAGAAATTGACATATATGAGCTTGTTGCCAAAAAAATTAATTGAGGCAAATGGTGTAGATACATTTGAAGGCAAGCTAGACAAGTACATAATGGAGAAAGGAATAGAAGGATATGTTGAGAAGGTTTAAAGTTTTAAAGTTTAAAGTTTGTTTATTAGTGTCACAAACAAGCTTACATTAACACTGCAATGAAGTTACTGTGAAAATCCCCTAGGCACCACAGTTCGGTGCCTGTTTGGGTACATTGAAGAAAAATTTAGCATGGCCAACCAGCACATCTTTCAGACTGCTGAAATAAGTTAGATAGGTTATGATGAAATAGGTTAGATAAAATAATGTGAGGTTTATGTGGAGCATAATCACCGACAAATATTAATTAGATAGAATGGCCTGTCCCTATCCTATAAATTCAATGTAATTCTGTATAGTTTGAAGGAAATGATTTGAGGAACTCACTGAGTATAAGAGAGATGCTGCATCAATGAAATGAAGGCTTGACTTGGATGTCCTGGGGCTCTCCTGCCACAGATAGGTGGGAGGGCCAAATGACAGTTCTATAGCTGGGGCAGTTGTGCAAGACAAATGGAAATGATCCCAAGCTGGGACTGTTCTTACGATTACATCACCAAAAGTCTAATTGATCCCACTTACCTGCAGGTATGTTGTTCTTTAGGGGTTAAATTTTCAGGCTGGGGCTGGGCATGAAAGCAGGCAAGCACGGAAATCTGTCCATTTTGAGGCAATCACCTTGCACTCACTCTCGCCTGAAAAGGCAGACTGTTGCTTCTTCAGTCCATGGCCTTCTTCAGTTCTTCATGACTTTCTTCCAGCCCTCCAGCTTCAAGTAGCCATCCACCACCCTTTATCGGATGATGAGCCCACTCGCTTTCTGATCACTAGTTGGCTAATTCGAGGAAAGTCACCGGCAATGACTGTTCTGGATACAATGTGGGGTTGTGACCTCTATTTGACGGCCAGGCCCTAATGCTCTCAGGGAGAAACCTGCCACCAGTGAATTTACAGGACTAGAGTGACTGTGACAAATTTCCAAACTCAAATCTTAAGATGACAATTCCTCTGTACCCTGTGACCACCCCCTCCCCACCCCCCTCCCCCACCCCCCGAAACAAAGTCCATTTTAGTGCTAGGAAGTTGAATTGCTACAGTCTTCAGCTGGGTCCTCTCAAACTTGAGCCCCACGGACATCTCTTTATCCTTTCGGTGAGTGGCGATGGTCCACCTCCTGTCAGGTTGCAGGCGGTGGAGGAGCAATGCATAGAAGCACCGGTAGAACTGAGGCAGACTCTAAGAACTGACACCAGCCTGGTAATGTGGAGGACTTCAATCAGCTTTCCAACCACAATGGATTTTGAAATTTTACTTGTGGATGCTTTTCCCTTAATACCTGGTGAATCTACAATCTGAAATGATAGATATGAAAATGTTGCAGTTTGGGCAGTTGCTGTACATTATAGAACTAGTCGGTTAATGCAAGGGGGCAAAGATTCTTCAGCTTCAGTTCTATTCACTGAGTTCCTCTGGACTGTTCTGGCAGCAGGGAATTGTTAGGCTTGTTTCCATTTCCTTTCCATTCTCTGTGTAAATGATGTCTTCTCCCTCACCTCGCTAAAGGAGCTTCCTCCCATGCTGACCCCATGTTATGCAGTAAAATTTATGCAGCACAATTGGACATTCTTTGAGCAGAACAGGAGGAAGCCACTAAACCGGTCTCAGCATCCGAGTCATTAGGTGGAATTTATTGATCCCCTGGAGGTGAGTTGAGAGGTGAGGAAAGATGATGAAAGGGATGGATAGGGTAGAGGTGGAGAGGTTCTTCCCACTCAGAAAGGACAGCAGGACTAGGGGGCACAGCATCAAGATAAGGGGGGGTGGTTTAGAACGGAGTTGAGGAGGAACTTCTTCACTCAAAGGGTGGTGAATCTCTGGAATTCTCTGCCCGTTGAAGTGGTGGAGGCTACCTCACTAAATATATTTAAGACGCGGATGGATAGGTTTTCGGTAGGCAAGGGAATTAAGGGTTATGGGGAGAAAACAGGAAAGTGGAACTGAGCCACTTCAGATCAGCTCGAGGGGCTAGATGGCCTACTCCTGCTCCTATTTCTTATGTTCTTATGTGAGGGTATTTGGTTGCCGTGTGATCAGACATGAAGGTGTGTGCTGGAGATTCCATTTAGTCCTCAGGGGGAAGGCCCAAGGATGTCCTTCCTGGCCTGAGGCCAATTGAGGTTCCTAATTGACCAATTAAGGGTCGTGGAAGCAGATACAATAGTGACTTTCAAGGGGCATCTTGACGAATACATGAGTAGGATGGGAATAGAGGGATATGGTCCCTGGAAAGGTAGGAGGGCTTTAGTTCAGCCGAGTAGCATGGTCGGTGCAGGCATGGAGGCCGAAGGGCCTGTTCCCCTGCTGTAATTTTCTTTGCTCTTTGTTCTAACAGACACTTAAGAAACTCATTCTGCCACCGCTGGTATTAAACCAGCAAGGTAAAACTGATGGCCCAAGCCTACAGCCTGGTGGGTGGGTGTGTTGCTGTCTCTTCTTTCTTTAAAGGGTTCAGCGATCAGTATAGAAAGTTAAAGTCACCCAGGTGACCCCCCCACCCCCGCTCCCCACGGACAAGGAGGACTACTCACATCGGCACTCCCCATCCAACCTCTCAATCCCACACAATCACTACAGCACCAACAATGAGGCTCTGTCCTCCCCACCAGCGCAGTGCCAACATCAGGATCTTGCAGACGTTGGGGCTCTCCCCTCTCCACCCCACTTGCAGGCATCAGGGCAATTCATTCCCCACCAACCACAGTTTTGAAGACATTCTCCCTCCTCACAGGCATCCAGTTTCCCTGATATACATAAGGGGAACCACTGTCATGGGGCTCCTCAGAGGGCCAACATCTGACACTCTTTTGCACAGGTTGGCACTGCCAGGTTGGCTTTTCAAGGTTGGCAGTGTCAATATGTGCCAACCTGTGCCAAGCAGCCATGCCAAAATGAGCACGAGTGTGTCCCTCTCCCCCCTCCTGCCACCCTCCCCTCCCCCCTCCCCTCAGAGGTTATACTTACTTTGGTGCCCCCAGCGGGATCCTCTTGACTGTTTTCCATCCTCTCAGAGCAGTTGCGAGCCTTGCCAATGTGATATCATGTCGACAAGGTTTCAATATTCTGCTGGGGGGATCATGTGACAGAGAGACCCCCGAATAGTATTAACATTTCATTAGATGTATTTAAATGAGATTCTTACCCAGAAAAAAGTCAAAGATGAGGGGCGAGGAAACTCTGGAAAGGCAATTCTCGCCGGTGAGAACCGTGTTTCCCTAATCTCATGATATTTTCACCTGCATCACTGTTCTCGCTGATGGCTCATACAGGTATAAAATTGCCCCCCTTGTTTCAGGACCAGTCATCTGCTTGTATATCCCTGAAGCTGACTGGAGTATAATGGTGCTACAGCTCAAAGTAGGCTCTAGGAGTTGTCATAATTCAGCCTTTAACTCACACAGGATCAAACAATGGGATAAAATGGTTGACTGACAGAATATAATAGTGTCATGTCATCTCCCTGATGCTGTGGGTCATCACATAGCAGTTGAATATTAATTGACTGGTATCATTCAGAATTCCTGAAAATGGTAATGTTGTAAGAAGCAGCACATATCATTATGAAATCAACGTTATTCCGGATTTGAAGAATCCAGCTTCAAAATGATCAACAGAGCTCTATCCTACTGTCTCTCTTTGTGCATGAGTTACATTCTGGTCAGCAAGGTACCAGTCAAATGCTTAATATGAGCTTGAGCTGCATTGTCTGATGTTAACAATATTACCTGCGGCACCCAGGAGACAGCCAAAGACAAAGGAAGTCAGGGCTTTGACTGCAACATTCAGTACTGTGCTAATCCATTGCAAATCAGCTCAAAGGATGCAACACAATTCTGTCATGCTCTTATTTCACGCTGTTTCTCAAAGTACTACAAATATATCTCCTGGGCTTTCAGACTCCATGGTGGGGAGGGGGGGAACGGGGGGGTGGGGGGTGGGGGGGGGGGGGGGGCGGTGGTGTAAGGATTGTTCCTGACATGTAACCTTCTACTTCCTTTCTCTGCAACATATTCTTCCTCTTTCCCTCCCCCTGACCTTGAGAATGGGATACTCATCAATACCCCCATGAAGACACAACAGCAAAGTCAAACCCGCTTTCACAGCCTAAAGCCTACAACAGCAAGTGAGGCCCCTTTCAGTAAGGTGTGTAATGTTCCTTACAGCTTTATCCAAGAGCAGCTGAGGATTCTTTCTAAATAGTGTTGATATGGCTGCCTAACAACTCCTGCGACCATAGTTTGTGGAAATAGGAAAACACTACTCGTCAGGCAGTGAGGTTGGCAGATTTTGTAGATATACTAATGAAGCCATGCCGCTGATTTTATTCATGATGCTTCTGCCTTGTTCATACCGGACCAACTAAAACTTTCACCCCCTAGTCTCTGCAACCAACATAAACTATGACGGATGAACGGACATGCAGGGTGGTATTTAATTGGGCCTGTAAGAGCATCATAGAATCCCGACATTGCAGAAGAAGGCCACTTGGCCCATCGAGTCTGCACTGACCACAATCCCGCCCAGGCCCTATTCCTGGCTGGAATCTAACCCAGGTCCCTGGCGCTGTGAGGCAGCAGTGTTGACCACTGTGCCACCGTCCCACTCCAAGCATGAAACCAGGTGGGTGGGGACTTAATGAGTCAGCAACTGGAATCTTGGTTTGCGAATATTGGATTGAATGTGAGAAAGTCAGTCAGTGATGTTACAGCAGTGTTGTGGCCATCGTGCCATCCAGAAGCAGGACCTATTTCCAATGTATTTGCATACCACTCATTAAATGGGAACTTTACTAAATTAAGTCCTATCTTGAAGGTTGATTCAGTGACATGTGGGAAACTCATGTCTCCCAACAATTTGTCGAATGCACCAGGCTAGGTTTGGATATTTGGATCTAAGGTGAGGCTTGGTCTACTACTGATGTATGATAGCACTGAGATATTGGGTGTGACCTTACTGGCGATTCCACTGATGCAAGTGAGGACGGAGGATTTGACGCTCAGCCAAATCTCCATCCACTGCAGCAGGACCAGAAAATCCTGCAGCGAGAACAGCCATAAGATTCCACCCACTGTCTTGCTCCCTCAGATCCATCCTCCTCCAGCAGCTGCCTGGGCCCCTAATACCATCTCTTGACACCTGAGGAGAAGCCACAGGTAGATCCACCAGCGTCAAACCCTCTCTTACTAAAAGGCACCAATGAAGATATAAAGCACGATGGTGGGCATTAATCTGTCTGCTCAGATGGTAGCGCCTCATGTAGAGGGCACAGCGCACTCACAGGATTAGCTGGCTGAGGCAATGAGTCACCAAGGCACCAGTTCTCAGGGGACAGCTGTAGACCAGGATGAATCTGAGTCTGAGGCAGACAATGAGCCGCTGGATGAGATCCCTGAGGATCTGAATGCTATGGTGTCAGTCACTGAGGAGTCTACAAGGGGCTTGAGTGCTGCATTGACCTGGAGCACCCTGAGCGCATGTCCACCTCCATTAGCGACTTTCATAGTTAAAGAGTAATAGAATCATAAAGGTTTACAGAACAGAATAAGGCCCTTCAGCCCAAATTGTCCACGCTGCTCCTTTTTTTAGCCCCTAAGATAGTCCCAATGCCCACGTTTGCCCCATATCCCTCTTTTATGAAGAAGCAGCTCATGGTATGGCTCTTGGACCTGCAATCCCACACACTCATGATGCTTCCAGTGTGAGAAATAGATGAGGCACCTAGTCCTTCTGCTAAGTACACATCTATCAATGGTGGGGAGGTGTAGGCATACCTCATGCTGGTGGGTAAGCTGTCTTTTATCTTTGTGTGCTTCTCCCATGGTGCTCCATTTAAGGACAGCAGCTCCGCCACGCCTCTGTCAGTGACACTGCATCATTTGAGGCCGTAACGACTGAAGAACGCCCAATCATGTGGTAGGGTGCATCCACTCAGGTACAGACTGCTCAGGCTTAGCATCCAGAGGACAACTATGAAGGTCATCTGGGATGACATGACAACAGAGTCAGCAATCTGCCTCCACGCCACTGCCACTGAGAGTGGTGGGAGGGGGCTCCAAGACATGGTACTCACAAGTATAAATTCAAGGCACTGGATCACTATCTGTACAATCTGGCAGTGGGGTAGTGACCACTTCTGTGGCCCCTTCCACCTTGTCTAGTCTGCGCTCCTCCCCATGCCTGCACCTCCCCTCCCACAGATCTCTCCCTGCACTGCTACCTGCAAACCCTTGGAGAATTCTCCCTTCAGCTCTTTTCTTTAGAGTCTACCTCCCGCCACGGAGGAGAACACAAACTCCATTGGCTGAACTGCAGATCGCACTGAAGGTTGCACTCAACAGAAATGCCCAAAGAAAGTTGACAAAAGATTCCTCAAAACATAGCTAACACCGCAAATTTTTTTTTCCATAAATATACTTTATTCATAAAGATCTCAAATAAACTATTGCAAATGTATAGGGCTTTGAGCCGCTAACAATGCAGAATCTAGACATTTTTACAGATCTGTGCAAATTACAATGACTACATTTCAATACTTAAAACTATATCCATGCTTCAATATTTACAGATTTGTACTAATTACAATGATTACATTTCAATACTTAAAACTATATACATGCCTCAATAGATTACTGTGTGCCGTTATTGCTCAGATTGGCACACACTTACGCAGGTCGAGGGTATTCTGCAGTTCCTGGGCCCTCGGTCTGCCTCCGTTAAGAGGCCTTACAGTGTGGCCTTTCCCCATTGTGCCTTTGTGGCGGCTGCCCCAAGCTTCAGCACATCCCTCAGCACGTAGTCCTGGACCTTAGAATGTGCCAGTCTGCAACACTTGGTTGAGGACAATTCTTTCAACTGGAAGATCAGCAAGTTTCAAGCGGACCAAAGTGCGTCCTTCACCGAGTTGATGACCTTCCAGCAGCAGTAGATATTTGTCTCAGTGTGCGTCCCCAGAAACAGCCTGTAGAGCACAGAATCCTGTGTCACTGAGCTGCTCAGGACAAACCTCAATAAATACCGCTGCATCTCACTCCAGGCCTTCTTTGCAAAGGCACATTCCACAAGGAGGTGTGCGACCGTCTCGTCAGCCCCACAGCCACTTCAAGGGCAGCTTGCGGTGCTGTTGAGACCTCGAGCACGCATAAAGGATCTGACAGGGAGTGCCCTTCTCGCCACCAGTCAAGCCAGATCTTGGTACTTGTTTGTGGAGTTCTGGCGATGAGGCGTTCTGCCAGATGACACTGACAGCCTGCTCAGGGAACCATCCGACAAGATCCGCCATCTCCTTTTCTCTCAGGGCCCCAAGGACGTTACGTGCTGACCACTGCTTAATCGCCATGTGGTCAAAGATGTATTTGCGGAAAAATTTCTCCACGAAGGACAGGTGCTGCAGTACGGTCCAACTACTAGGAGCGTTCCGCGGCAGTGTGGCCAGACCCATCCTTCGCAACACTCGGGACAGGTAGAACCTCAAAAAGTAATGGCACTTGCTGTTAGTGTGCCGAGGATCTACGCACAGCTTGATGCAGCCACACACAAAGGTTGCCATCAGGATGAGGGCAGCATTGGGAACATTCTTCCCTCCGTTCTCTGGAGATTTGTGCATCGCTTCCCTCCGGACACGATCCATCTTTGATCTCCAGATAAACTTGAAGATGGCCTGTGTCACTGCTGCAGTGCAGGATTTGGGGATAGGCCACACCTGTGCCACATACAACAACACGGACAGCACCTCACACCGGATCACCAAGTTTTTTTCCTGTCATGGAGAGGGAGCATTGCTCCCACAAGCCCAGTTTCTGCCTGGCTTTCGCGATGCGCTCGTCCCAGTTTTTGGCACATGCCCCTGCTGCTCCAAACCATATCAGGTAATCTGCCCTGACAGTGAAAGGGACAAAGGATTTGTCAACCCAGTTCCCAAAGAACATGGCCTCGCTCTTACCCTGGTTGACTTTGGCTCCCGAGGCCAGCTCAAACTGCTCGCAGACCTGGAGGAGCCTGCGAACAGACAAGGGATCCGAGCAGAAGAGAGCCACGTCATCCACGTACAGGGTGGCTTTGACCTGCGTGCCTCCGCTGCCTGGGATTGTCACCCCTTTGATGCCTGGGTCGCTTCTGAGGGCCTCGGCAAAGGGTTCAATGCAACACACAAATAGGACGGGGGAGAGAGGGCAGCCCTGTCTGACTCCAGACCTGATTTGGAAGCTATCTGTTTCCCACCCGTTGACTGAGACTGCGCTACTGATGTCTGTGTAGAGCAGCCGGATCCAATTGCGTATTCCCTCCCCAAAGCCCATTTTGGAGAGCACATCCATCATGTAGCTGTGTGATATTCTGTCAAACGCTTTCTCCTGGTCGAGGCTGATGAGGCACGTATCCACCTGCCTGTCCTGCACGTAGGCGATCGTATCCCTGAGTAGCGCCAGGCTGTCAGAGATCTTCCTGCCGGGTACAGCACAGGTTTGATCAGGATGGATCACTGACCCCAGAGCAGACTTGACCCGGTTGGCGATGACCTTGGCCAGAATTTTGTAATCCACGTTCAATAGTGAAATGGGTCGCCAATTTTGAATTTGCTCCCTTTCCTCCTTCTGCTTGTAGATGAGGGTAATGATGCCTTTCCTCATGGATTCTGACATCCTGCCTTCCAGAAGCATACTCTCGTATACTTCCAGGAGGTCCGGGCCCGTCAAGTCCCACAACGCCGAGTAAAATTCAGCCGGTAAGCCGTCGCTTCCGGGAGTTTTACCCTTCTGTAAGGACTCGACGGCCTTGGTCAGCTCGTCCAGAGACACCGGTCTGTCCAGGCTGTCCCGCTCGCCGTCGTCTAAGACCTGCGTGATAGATGACAGGAAAGACTGGGAGGCCGTGCTGTCTGTTGGCTTCAGGTCATACAGTCCGGCATAGAAGGATTTGCAGATCCTCAGAATGTCAGACTGCGATGACCCTACTGAGCCGTCCACTTCCTTCAGGCTGCTGATCACAGAGGTTTCTCTGTGTACCTCCTGGAAGAAGAAACGCGAGCACCTTTTGTCCTGCTCCACGGAGCGGACCCTGGACCAGAAGATGACCTTGGCGGCCTCCGAGGCAAAGAGCGAGGCTTGCTGGTTCTTCACCTCCTGGAGCTCGTCCCTGACATCGACCCCCATCGACTGCAGTTGGAGCAGTTCCTGCATGCTTTTCTGGAGTCGGGACATGTCCCCCCCGTCTCTCCCTGGCCTTCTGAACCCCTTTGCGAATGAAGAACCTTTTGATGTTGTCTTTGATGGTTTCCCACCAGAGCGATGGAGACTCAAAGAAGGGTTTGACGGTCCTCCAACCGTGGTAAACCCTCCTGAGTTCCTCGAGGTTCTCTGGGGTCAACAGTTCTACATTCAGCTTCCAGGACCCCCTGCCCACTTTCTGGTTTCCCTCCAGCTGACAGTCGGCCAGCAGGAGGCAGTGGTCAGAAGAGAACACCGGCCTGACGTCGGTGGGCCTGACCGTGAGCGCGCGGGACACAAACATAAAGTCGATCCTGGAGCGAACCGACCCGTCGGGCCACGACCACGTGTACCTGCTCTGCCCTCCGTCTGCTGGGTTGCTGAAGACGTCGAGCAGCCTGGCATCTTTGACCGTCTCCAGCAGGGCTCTGGACGTAGCGTCCAGTTTGTTTTCAGCCCTGCTGGATCGGTCGGCCTTGTCTATGATGCAATTGAAATCCCCACCCAGAATGACCGGCCTGGAGGTGGTGAGCAGCAGCAACAGCTGCTCAAAAAACCGCCAGCCGCTCGGTTTTGGCGGCAGGGGCATACACATTAATCAACCGGAGAGGGCTGTTTTTGTACGTGACGTCTGCTACAAGGAGGCGTCCCCCCACCACCTCCCTAACTTCGGAGATGGTAAAGCCGCCTCCCCGCAGCAGAATGCCTAGGGCCGAGGAACGGCAGTCGTTCCCACCCGACCAGATGGACGGCCCGTGGGACCACACACTCGACCAACGCCTGTAGCTGCTGAGGTGAGGTGTCCCACACTCCTGCACGAACAGCAGGTTGGCCTTGACACTGGCCAGGTAGGATAATGTGGACGCACATCTCAACCCGTCTTTAACACTGCGTACTTTAACAGAGGCAAACTTTAAAGACGTTTTTAAAGTAGAAAGGTTTGTCAGCTCTTACATGTCCGTCAGTCAGCATGCACCAGGTGCCGCATTCCTGTGGCGCTGACAAATTTCTGCAGGGCCGCAGGGCTGACGTAGCAGTCCGACCCTGCCTCAGATCCCCGCTGGTGACCGGGTGACATCGTCAGAGTCATGCGGCCGTCAGTTGGTGCCGGGGTTGCTGGCCGGCCTTCGTACTGGACGGTGTCAGCGTCCTTGTTCCTGCTCTGCGGAGTCAGGATCGCCGCGCTAACACCGCAAATACTTCAGCTGAAAGCACTGAAAAAGGTTTGAAATCTGAGCAAGAAAGCAGCAGCAAACCCTCACCTGAACTCCTAACAACTCACACAGCCAATAGTCCTGTTCCCTTTTCCCTCGGATGGGAAAGGTGAAAAGCAGATTGGCCGTCTGTCCTTCTTGCATGTGTGATGGGCACTAATTCACACTGGCAATTCTGAAATTCCAATCAATCAGGTTGTTAATGGGTTTAATGACCTGTTAAGTTGTCAGAGGGTATGCGCAGGAGTCAGAAGCGTGAAGAGGTCAGAACATCCGCTCAAACAACCACAAATTCCAGCCCAAGAGATGCTCTGCCGGAAGTAAAAGGGGAGTCATGGGAAATAATTCATGA
The DNA here is from genome assembly GCF_965287045.1 of Carcharhinus amblyrhynchos. Classification (NCBI taxonomy): domain Eukaryota; kingdom Metazoa; phylum Chordata; class Chondrichthyes; order Carcharhiniformes; family Carcharhinidae; genus Carcharhinus; species Carcharhinus amblyrhynchos. The sequence continues at coordinate 49,781,194 of NC_137336.1, forward strand.
AAGGTGTCAAGAAGGATGGAGATATCTCCCAACACGCCGGGGATGGGTTTAGTAGCAAGCAGTCACAGAGAATCTGACAGGAGCCAAAATGTCAGACACCCGCCAGTGTAAAATCACATTGCAAATCTCCCAACGGCAGGTTAATGGCGAGTCTGTCTTCCTGCTGACTGGTGGTGTGAACCCCATTTGCATTTGTCTGCATCTCATGGATGCTCATTGATACAGCTGCCTGCCAGCATCCCGTCAAACTTTTCAGCCTTGCATCACACCAGCAGGAAGTCACATTGGCATCAAACCTGATTGATAGAGTGGAGTGTACAAGGCAGTCCTCAGTTCGCCAGCGACTACGAGGTGAGTGCAGCAAAGCCTTACTACCATAATGCTGCGCTGCTCCTGATACGCTGTATACTAGTCTGCCAGGGGAGACCACTACCTCCCTTCAACTCCACGCCAAGCTTGTTTTCATGGATAGCACTATGCTGCTGAATCCATGGACCCTCCATTGTCACTGTCTAAGCTCAGCACTTCACCCAGAGTTGTGGAATACAGGGATGTCCTTGCCCCTGGTGCCTGGAGGATGAAGCTGTTGAACAAGGAAAGGCAACAAGAAAACTGAGGAGTTGGAAGCTGGACTCTGACAAGGGGCTGCATGAAACACAAACAAGCAAGGGGATCTAATGAACAGTACATGTATTACAGGAAGGAAATGGATGTGGACTGCAGATGAGGGGAGGGTCTGTTAGTGTGGCACATTAGGGGTGGTTCACACAAACGCTATAGTGCTTTGTGGAAGTCACCTTTGACCTTAGTCCTCTTTAGAAATGGGAACTCTGTCAAGGCTCCTCTTTAAATTCAAGGGACTGGCGAGACAGGAGTCAGTGTGCAGACATTCCTGCTGTGAAATGGAAAGGAGTCACAGATGATGGGGCATCCAAGGAATATGTGGACCTCACACTCTGAAGGCAAAAGTATGGGAGACTCTGGGGTTCCTTCACTCATTGGTGCCGCTACAATGGACTGGATCCAGATCAATTATACAAGATTCAAACCCCAGTGAAGGAGAAAATGGCCCAACAATATCATTTTTAAAATTCTGAATTGAATGAGTAACAGTCTAGCTTAGGTTGTAATGATACAGCAACTGTTTATAATCTTCCCTGGAGTGATGACTCTGTACTTCACCAATAGGGAGCCATCAAATTTGAAACTCATGGCCATCATGGCTCATGGAGCACCCGAGCCAGTGTTTTGACCATGTGTACTGCTGCCCTGACAAGCACCATTCATTAAAACACCAAATTGCGCTGGGTACATTTTATCATTAGAAAATCATGTGGAGCAGGGGTATCGTCCTGAATGTCCAAATCAATCTGTTGGGCCCCCTTTCCAAGGGAATCAATGACTACAAAGCCCTGGGCCCCCATTTCAAGAACTACCAGGGGTTTGAGAATTGGATTATTAATTCTTGTAAAGCATAGAGTGGGATCCTCCAATATTCAGATCAAGCCTATCCCTTTAGACTGATGTCAGGACCTAACTTCAACTGGGACCTAAAGTCAACTTTTGGGAAATTTCCAACCCCAAGTTTGAAACCGGGTAATCTCGGATGTAAAACTTACAGACCATGATCAAAGATTTGTCATCTCCAGAAGTTTAAATCTGTGTTTTGGTATCACTGACAGTAAATGGTCCTTCTATAATTATAAAATAAAATAGACATTTTAGACAAAACAATAAGCATAGGGTTCTGCAACAGTTAAAAGACGGTCTAAAATGTGCCTTTTCGAGATCACATCTGGAGTGATTATAACTCTGGCCCCAAATGTAGACTATGCTCAATTGGGAACAGTCCCTCAACAAACATCCTCATCTGTGTTCAAGGCAGCAACTTCACACAGATACTTATTTTGGATCTGAGAAAGTGAACCATGTCTCATACAAGGAAAGCAAGTACTAAGAGATATTTGGTGGAATTTTCCTAATCACGGGAATCGTAGTGGGCAGGGGCGGACCATGGAAAGGTTCATTGTCCTCGGGCAGGAATTCCTGGCCTTGGGGTGAGTGCAGCTGGAAAACCCAGACCATTATCTTTTCCCAGATAACCTGTTGTAGTAATTCAGCCACATACTGGTTTCTGTCACCAGCACCATTTATTGTGAACGAAAGGAAAAGGCTGCTCTTGCGGCTTACGGTTGGGTAGACTTCACCTCACTACAACTCTAGTCTGGGTAAAGTAACAGGCTTAAAAACCCCTCATGACTGCTCACTATGGCTGATCCTCTGCTCACTCATTAGTCCATATTCCACAAAGCCCATGGGTAGATCTCAGGGAGGTGATGGTCGAGTGATATTATCACTGGACTATTAATCCAGAAACTCAACTAATGTTCTGGGGACCAGTGTTCGAATCGCACCATGGCAGATAGTGGAATTTGAATTCAATAAAAAATATCTGGAATTAAGAATCTGCTGATGATCATGAAACCATTGTCGTTTGTCAGAAAAACCCATTTTGTTCACTAATGTTCTTGAGGGAAGGAAATCTGCCATCCTGTCCTGGTCTGGCTTATATGTGACTCCAGAGCCACAGCAATGTGGTTGACTCTCAACCGTCCTTGGGCAACTAAGGATGGGCAATAAATACTGGCCAACCAGCAAAGCCCATGTCCCACGACTAAATAAAAAACAGATCTGTTGATTACTGACTCCCACCCCAGTGATCTTGGTGGCCATAATAACATGTGTTAAATAAATTTGGCCAATATATATAATTTGAAAATCCCATTCTGCCCATAGACACCATTACTGATACCAGCTTTTTAATCCCAGATTTATTTAATTGACTGAATTTAAAATCCACAGCTACCACGATGGGATTTAAATCCATCTGCAGATGAGTCCAGGCCTCTGGATTACTAACTGAGTAACATAACCACTATGCTACTGTACCCTCATCTGCTTAGAGTAATAAGATCAGTATAATTAAAAGCAGATAGAATGAGATAATAATTCCATCTTTGCACTCAGCAACCTGTGATTTTCTGTCCATTGACTTTAACAGATGATAAATCACAGGCTGCAGAGTGGAGTTTTTACCTTGGCGTCTGTGGATCATTATATGCTGTTGTAGCTGCTGGAGTTAAGTAGCTGTTGTCAACAGGTCACTTACAATCTTTGTTAATTAACCAACCAAAGAGAATCAGTTCTGTCAGCTGCAGTCTTGAAGGCCACAGGGTAAGTTTTATTAATTCAAGCCCTCAGCATGGACAGAAAAATCCTGCAAGGCCTATTGAACTCAGTTCCCAAGTTTCCACCATGCGTTCCCAGCATCCAAACCTCTCCACTGGAAATCGGAATTCCTAAAACTGCCCTTCACATGTTCTGTGAAGTTTTGCCAGAAGTAAGCAGGTGCCAAAGGGCAAATAACCCACGTAGACGTGCTACAAATAGGGGACAACATTGCTGTCATTACAACTTTGTTTGCCATGTCTTATCTTTCAGAAGTGGAAATTGGGAAACAATGTATTATTTCATTATTGTTCAATTCCATTGCCATCTTGGCAACATTCTGATAACATTACAGTCTTCTGATGGCTTCATTTTAAAAGAATGTTCAGGATATAATTAGATGTATTATCAAGAACAATTCGGCTAGTTTCAGTATCTATACTTTTACCTGCAATCTAAATGGAAATTTGTGGCTGGCTATTTGGGTTCACTTGAGGCTTGAATACACTTCATATATATGTATAATTGGGGACTTAACTAACTGGAAATGTAGGCAGAGTGCACCTGCACCAAACTTATTACCCCAACCATCATATTCAAAGAGGGTCAAGTTTTATTTCCACGTTACAATTGATCAAAATAATCAATGCTAAGTTCCTTCAAGATATGCAGTGCTATGTGCAGTTTTCACAGAAGCCATTCTCAGGATTTGGCTGTTCCTGGCAACTCCATTTATTACCCAACCCAAGGGAAGGTGGTGATAGGGCATCTTGGAGTAATGTGATGGACTATTTCAAAGAGCAGGGATCAAATTGGGTAACAATGACAGTTTTCCAAGCCCAAAGGGCGCTCATGAACAATGATTTTTACGACAATCCAACAGCCTTTGATTTTCAAATGGGTTTCAAAAACTGAATTCAAATTGTCAAATGGAATTTGAACTCATATTCTCTGCATTACAAGGCCACATAACTTGTTAAATTCTTGAAATGCCAAAAAAAATAATGAAATGGCAGAAGAAACTGTGGATCTTGCCCTTCCCTACCTTTACACTCATATTTAATGATAACTCAAGTTGTGCCAACAGAATGTGCAAATTTAATTCTCATTTGACAGTGAAACAGAATGGAAATGTTCCTTTGAATAGTTACTATGCTCACTATTCTTTGTTTCATGCTCAGTGTGTCATTTTCTTGGACTTAAATAAAAAGATGGGCTTTTTTGTTATAATTATCAATAAAATTTATTTATATTTATTATCTATGGCACTGTCCCTATGAGGCACTGCCAGGGACCAGGATTCAATTCTGGCCTCAGGTCACTGTCTGTGCGGGATATGCACATTCTCCCCATGTCTGCATGGGTTTCCTCCAGGTGCTCCGTTTCCTCCCGCAATCCAAAGATGTATGGGTTAGGTTGATTGGCCTTGCTAAATTAACTCTAGTGTCAAAGTATTAGCAGGGTAAATATGAGGGGTTATGGAAATTGGATCTGGATGGGATTGTGGTCAGTGCAGACTCGATAGGCTGAATGGCCTCCAACTGCATTGTAGGGATTCTCTACCTATGAAAAATCTTGGGATTGTTAGAATCCAGTTCAATACTGAAAATGATGTGCCAGTTTGTGCCTGAGTGTTTCTTTACCAAAACTGTCTCTTTAGATCTGATTCAGTAATGTATTTTCAATACTCCCCCCTGTGCCCTGGACTTGTGATACATTAGTCAAACAGTTCTGTCGCATAGGAGGAACATAACAGAAATCAGTTAGAAGAATTTGCCACAGAACTTCAACTATTTGTAAGTCAGCACATTCCGCTTATTTTTAACAGTGATATATTTATTCAGAACAGATTTCAAATGTTCCTACAAGTAAGATGACTGATTCTTTTGTGTCCCTGTTTTATATCTGCATCATCATTTCCTCATCTCCTCCCTCACCACTATAAAAATGGTGTCATTTGAGAACAGAGTGAACGCAAATAAATGTGTCTATGTTCAAATGTCGAGTCTGATCCCAACTTAGCCTCCTCTATATTTTCAATGTCTTACAACTGGAGCTGTCATGACAATTAACTCCATTTTTACGATAATTGTAATTAGAGTTACTATCAATGGAAGATAGCTATTGGTAAGGATTATGTTACTGATTAATACTGTTACATCTACCCAAATTAGCCAAGTATCCAAGCGATGGCCATCAGTTGTTCAGGGTACAACATAAAAAGAATCTAAGCGAGACATAAAAATGAAGAATGTGCATTCATAGCATCCTGTCACCAGATGTCACTAGATGTTAAATACCTATACATATTTTTGAAAAGCATTAAAATACCTTGGAGTTTTTTTTATATACTATGTAACAGAGTTCCTATAATCTTACACCCAATTCTGCTGTGGTATGGTCTGATCCATTTTTTTTCAGCCTCAAGTTTAGTCAAGCTCTATAGCTGTATTTTTGTGAGGTTCCATTTCCAACTTGGAACCTCACCAGAGATAAGCAGTGGTCAGAAATAACTTAATATCCTCACCACAGCTATGCTGTTCTATTGCTGTGGCACCAGAGAAAAACTCCGACTCACAATAGCCGCCCTTCATATTTTAAATCTATGTTCCAATATTGAAGGTAGCTTAATTTGAGTTGATCTTGTGAAATCAGACAGCTGCTCCAAAGTGACATTGTGAATGTGAGGAGAAACTAATAGCACAGTCACAAGAGCTGCAGACACAACACAAGATTTATGGTTTTGTAAAAAGCTACAAACATGCAGAAACTCAAGCATTGATTTCTTTATTATAATTACTGTTCCTTTAAAATTTGCCTTCTCTAATAAATTGAGATAAATGTACCAGTTTGTGTTTAATAGTTTAATGGCCAGCCTTTTTTTGCATCATGTTAGCCAGCTGAATGAAACAAATGGTAAGAGACAAGAGGCCAGCAGTCGAAAATCAGAGTGCTTACCCACTGTTAAGTCATTGCAAAGACCTTGCAGGCATTCTTTGTTTAACCTCCTCGTTGCCCCATAAAGGAAAGGTATGCGATTCCTGCCTGATTCCATTACTGTCTAAAGAAGCAGCGTGATAGTGCCTTGGTATGGAAAGGAACAAGAAAAGTGTAGCTACAAGGAGAGATTGGATCGGTTGAGGTTATTTTTCTTGGAACAAGGAAGGCTGAGAGGTGACTTGCTGAAAGCATACAAAATTATGAGGGGACAGGATAAAATTGTTTCCCTTGGTGAAGAATTCTAAAACCATGGAACATAAATTTAAGGTAAGTGGCAGAAGGTGTAGAAGGGACATGAGGAAGAATTCTTTTACACAGAGGGTTCTGGGTGTCTGAAATCACTAGCCAAGTTGAGAGTGGAGGCAGTAGTCCTAAACTCTTTTAAAAAGTTTCTGAATCTGCACCTGAATCTACTATGGGCCAGGTGCAGGAAAGTGGGTTTGGAAAGGGCACTTGGATATCCTTGGGCTGGCATTGACAAGATGGCTGAATGGCCTCCCGTGTTGTAACCTTTCTATGGTTCTTTGGGATGCAAAAAATGACTAGCTCCAATTGAACTCTTGAGTTGAGCTCAATGGAGGAGATCATAATTTCTCTTTACTTACAGGATTTCAGATTTAAGGGCACAGACTGAAAGCAACACAGTGCAAGGTATTTTCACGAGACATATCTGACTCATCCTTTGTAACTGAGGTGTGTTGTAATTGAGGAAGAGAGCATCAAAAGCTAAAGAAAAAGTCAGCACTGATAATCCAAAATATCATTGAAGAAAATACTTTTACTACTTGATCTTGCCTTCATTTTTCCACAGATTGATGAATTATACTCTTTCCAATATGAAATGCTGCAGGGAATACAGTCATTGTAGCAGCACAGTTTTAAAAAAAGTGCCATGGACAATTGAAAATTTATTTTAACAGTTAGCAGTTCAAAGTAAAAGGGATTTCTCCACAGAAGCAAGCTACTTGCATGAACATAACTTCCCTCAGTTAGTAGCAGCAGAGCTGTTTGGTAGCCATGACAATTATACCTGTGCAATAAATGGGCTTAGTCATTAGTCCAAAAGTAACCAAGAAAAGGTCATGTCAGTTTGAAAAAAGCTTTTTAAATATCCAAACCAATGCCATCATCCACAATAACTGCATGATTGATAAAGCATGGATTAGCTTTCAAACATTCGGTGCAAATAAATTATTTTGTCTGGTTCAGCCGATTGTACAATAAAGCTGCAACATTATAACACAAGTTCATTGCCTTTGACTGGAGCAAATACAAGCTACACTGCCAACTCACAGCAGGCAGAGAGGAGCAACTTGCACAGAGGGCTCTACGACTGGCAACAGAATGGAACATCAGGGTGCCGTTTCGCTAACATTTAGGAAGTGAAAAATTAAGCTTAGAAAAATTCCGCAGGCAAACTCTTTCAACTTTGCTTTGTGTCCACTGCAGTCACACAAACCTAGAAACAGTGTTAGAATAACTCCCTGACATAATCTCACACTGCTTTCATCAGTTCAATTTTGGGGTAATGCTGCAACCATCAAATAGCAATTTCATTTTGCATTATGGCACAGTGTGATACAATTATTGCTATGGTCCAATTATATGTGTTTTAACTCAGAAGCACAATGGCAGAATCTGATTTGGTGGCAATCAGTTGTCTGCTCCTATCCTATGATCTGTAAGAGGATTCCACTCTACCAGAGTAGATTCCTTTTGATAGAGATTTGTTCTCAATTTGAGTCTTGATTTCTTGAACCCTATTGCTTACTGTTCTGTAGACTTGGTGATTGTTTATGTTTTATTCACAACACCACTGTATTGTAAATTTACAGCTCACAGCATGATTCATTTCACAGATGCTTCGTAGTATCTTGGAAGACGGAAGAAAATCCTTTTTTGCGACATGATTCATATGTACACTAGAATCAGCATGAAAATCACTGATGTTGAAAATAAGTACAGGCAACCTTCTCAGCAGTAAAGGCTACATCACCATTCTGAGTAGGCTGTCGCTACTATAGTTTTGAAATGAAAACGTACATGAACAGTGGAGTGATGGAAATTAATATCTTTTTATTATTGCTAATAAAACATCTTCAGTGTGCCTTTCACTTGTGTTACTACCATTATAAGTGCTTCTAGCTAGCTTTCTTCATCACCCAGTCAGGAACTCCAGTAAATTATGCATGAGCAGGTCCACCTCCAGAGCTATGAATAATCAATAAACTGTAGCTACTGAGCTAGAATTAATTCCTCTGCTTATTGAAGACACACTGTGCCCAATTCTGAATTTATATACCTGTGAAATCTATAATTTTTTGATCATTAATGGTCACATTTTTATTTTGTTTCTCTGCATTCTTCAATTATTGTCCTTAAGGATTGCTGGGTTTTTTTTAAAATCCAACCATATTTTTCATAAAACGTTGCTTATTCATGATTCTGATGATCATTTCACATGTGCCATCATTTCTGAATTGGACTAAACTCTCACAGGTCTCAAAATTCAGACCAATGTTACCTGCCTCAAGGAAATGAACTTTTTTTTTACCCAGAAGCTTTTTAGTTAGCAATATTGCTCCCATGCATCAAGGTTTGTAATGCATCCAGTGCAGCATCCCCACCTTACAGCAACTTGAAGTGGAGCTGCAAAGTTCAGATTAGGGTGAGAACCACTTGACGAATGGAATCTGAAATCTGACTTCCATTATTACTTGAAGTTTTCCGAATTGTAAATTCCGAATCTGTCGAGGGACAAATTGGATTCCTTTATGGGTGGACCCCATATTGTAGGGCAGTTCAGGCTTAGGGGCCGAGGCATGCCAGTATTAATTGCTCAGTTTTCCTAAAGTCCTAATCACTACCTACTGTCCAAAATATTTTTGCCGATCCATAGCGCTCACTTTTCCGGACACCACTTGCTCTGATCCTCACTGTATCAGATCAATGAATGCACTTGCATTCTCCTGCACCTTGTAGGTCCCTTGAAATTGTCAATTTTGTTAGAACTTTCTGGCAATTTCAATGTTTGCTCATGAACTGAGGTAATGGGAGTCATTTCTGAGGTTGTCTGCTCAATGAGTTCTGACTAACTTCATGGGTTGGAACTCATGTGAGGTCACAGCATGCTGGTAGACCTGAAATTATTGTGCCTTTAGTCCCCACAATGTAGAATGTCTGTGGCACCCAGGAGGGTTATTCAACATGTACTGAAAAATTATGGAACGGGCACATGGAATTAACAAATCTTTGAATTTATAGTTTCACAGCAGTGGATTTCAGCATAGTCTTCCATGTAGGTGGATACATAAGTTAGAGAATGTGCAGGGATAGTATGTATTGCCGCTTGTCTCTGTGGTCAATCTTGGCAAATAATGAGTAGTTAATAACCTCTCTTTGCAGATAATTTGAATCTTGGCAAATGTTTTGGACTTTAACATTCCAGGCTATGGGCCAAGTGCAGTGGTTGGAATTAGGTGGACATTCAGGTGTTTCTTGCGTGTTGGTGCAGACTTGATGGGCCAAAGGGCCTCTTCTGCACTGTATTAATCTATGATTCTACTGTAATATCATCTATGTTTTCCACAAGAGTGACAGTGTGAAAATAAGTTTATTTTTCTTCATCTCATTTTGCACATCATTGTCATTTTCTGGACTGTCACTCACCTCATGTTGCAACCAACCAAAGAGATTAAATATAGATGGGAGCCAATGCATTCCTCTTTACCTGGGGACATAATAATTTGAGGGTGTCCCATCTGGAATTATAACAAATTGGGAGAGCTCACCCGCGGAACTCTTAGGACCCAAAAAACATCATTGATCTGCAAGGACCACTTTGTATGTGGGCTGAACTGGGAAAGTAAAAAGCTGCCCAAAGAAATTATGGGGCGGATTTTCCAGCTCTGCCCGCCATGGGGATCGTAGCAGGTGAGGGGCAGATCATGGAAAGGTCCGTTGACCTCAGGTGGGATTTTCCAGGGTGAACGCAGCCGGAAAATCCTGCCCACTATCTATATCTGCTATTTGAACATTCTGAATTCAGATGATAGACCTGGTGCATCCCATTTGACGTGGGGATTTTTTATGGACATTTTAAAAATATCCCTTTGACATTTCTATTCCTGGGATCAGAATTGCAGCAGCCACTCTCACATTCTTTTTGAAATCTCCGCCCATTATAATCATAACTTTCACTGGCCTGATTTTTGTGAGTGCTTTTTTCTTTGTTTGACTTGCTTACTATCGATCCTGCCCATACCTTGGTCACTCGCCTTTCCCGACTGAGGTAATCATTTGCTGGTCTGCTCGACATGCTGCCCTATTCACTATGGGTGTTCACCTGCTTACCAGCTTTCTATTTAAGAATGATCTCGCTGTCGGGTGTTCAAAGCTTTTCTGTGCAGGCACCATGCTGAGATTTCAATACCTGCAGGGTGTAACTTTCTGGTCCCGCCTGCCTCAAGACCAGAAATTCCTGCACCATGTCAATAGAACTTTCAATAGTCCATCAAATTTTCCATCTTGATAGTTCCCACGCTCCTTTGCAGTCTGACCAGAATGGTCAAGGGTCATCTTATGCCATGTAACATGATCTGAAACTGTGCACCCAGTCATTCTCGTACTGAATCTTGCTGGCAGGCTGAGCACTATGTTGTTTAGAAAGGAACCATGGCTGCCACCACGTTTTGTGTGTCGTAATGATATAAGTTCAAAAGACACTCTGAAGGGATTGTGCAAAATCACTGCAGGTTCAATAATTAATCATGGGAACATGTGAATATGTGTACGTGATAGAAAGGTTGAGCATATCAGAGATGCAGAGCTGTGTGTGTGTGTTCTGTTCCAGGCCAAAGTGAAACTCAAACTGAACCACATGGTGCACCTAACTTAAAGTGATGGCATGGGAATCATATGGAGGACAATTCAGACTTAGGCAGAGGCAGGCCAGTATTAATTACTCAGTCAGTTGGCTCACAGTTTTGATCGCTATTTACTAATCTAAATATCTGTCCTTGATCCATGCTGCTCACTCTGTCCTCCATTGTCCCCCAACTCTGAATAGTGACACATTTAAAATTGTGCACACACAGAAAGCCTAAAATGTACATTCAGAAAACAGCAGACAACTCCTCCTCAGCTCTCTAATACATTATAACCGGAAACAAAATAGCGTGGATGCTGGAATCCTGAAATAAAAACAGAAAACACATGAAAATGTTCAGCATGTCAGGCAGCATCTGCGGGAAGAGGAACACAGTTAGTGCCTGGGTTTTCCAGGCCCTGTGAAGGATGATTTGGATTATTGGGGTGGCACAGTGGCACTGTGGTTCACAATGCTGCCTCACAGCGCCATGAACCCAGGTTCGATTGCCTAGGTGGGTTTCTTCCAGGTCCTCTGGTTTCATCCCACACTCCAAAGATGTGCAGGTTAGGTGGATTGGCCATGCTAAATAGTTATAGTGATAGGGCGGGGGAGGATTTGGCCTGGGTAAGATGCTTTTTCAGAGAGTCAGTGCAGACTCAATGGGCCAAATGGCCTCTTTCTGCACTATAGGGATCCGATGATTGGGACTGGCTGGGGAACCTGCCGAATAACCCGTTCAAGCACCTTCCCAACTCTGGGTGACTTTTCCAAAGATAGGGTGTCACAGGAGTCAGCATTCCATTACACAGAAGTGGCTAGCCAATTGAGGCCAAACTGAGGGCCATTTTCCCTAGAGCTGTAACTTCCTGAGTTGCACAGGCCGTGTCTAGAATCTAGCAAAGCAGCGGAGGTGTCTTTCTGCTGGGAAGTTGACGGATTGCTCATATTGGCCTGGGAGCTCCTGCAGGCACTCTTGTAGAGGGGCCAAATCTCTGCCCTGTGGCTCCTCAATATACACTGTCATTCTGTACACCACCAAAGAGGGAGGCCTTTGTGAGCACCTCCACTTTGAGGTGACAATCGGTGTCCCTCTTCTCCAGCAGTGCTTGCCTCTCATGGTGGATCAGCCAGCCAGACATTGCTGCATGCCTTCCTATTGTGTCCCACACTTCCCTTGTCCAACTGCATCCCTTAATTGGGCAGTAAACACATGAGGTGGCCAATTATGAGGCTGCCTTACATCAAGTTTCTCCAACAGGTTCACTGGGGCCATGCGCAGGAAGAATCCATATAAAGTCCCAACACCAGAGTGTGAATGGCCACAGAAATAAGTTCAGCCCAATGTTACACACCAATGTCCTTTTGTCAGTACTGGAAGAGATGTAACAAGTTTGGAGCAAATGAAGAGGCAAGGAAATGGGGAGGACAGGGGCAAAAAGGAAGGCCTCTGACAAAGTGCATGAGTGGTTAAATAACAAAGGTGATGCTGGACTAGGGCAAAGTGGATAGCAATGGGAACAGTTAAGAAACAAGAGATGAGTCCAGGAGAGTTGTGAAGAGAAGAAGAAACGCCAGCATTAGCTGATCAAAAAATATGGAGAGAGAGTATCACTTGACATCAGCACAAAGAGGAAAAACATATAGATCTCAATAGAGTTTGGCAACTTGTTGGTTCCAGAGGAAAATGGACCGAATCTAGCCTATGACTCCAGCGTAATTTCTGACTGAATCTCGAGTCTCATCGACAATGTTTTTGTGGCATGATGTCATACCGGTGTCAACTGGATATTCAGTGTGGCTCAGCATCCGGTGTGAGTGTTCGCAAATAACATTACGATGAATTCAAAATAGGTTCCCACCCTTTCCCGATGCATTCCACATGGCTATGCCGGCGAGGTTCACTCAAAATCGGAAAATGTGCCCTCACCCAGAAGAATCATGTTTTTCTGAACTCTCCACATTTTGTGCCCGCACTATCATTCCCGTGGATGGAGAGAGTGGGCTCAAGATCCTGCTCATGGTTTTGGGTTTTGACTTGGAAAAATTTGATCCAAAAGTCTTAAACACAATACCATAGCAACAGGATTCACATTATCATAGAGACATAAAACTGTTGCGGCATAGATGAAGGCCTTTTGTGTCTGTGTCATCTCACTGCAAGAGCAAATCAACTCCTCCCTCTCCTTCGCCCTCTCCCTGTAATCTAGCAAACATTTCCTCTCTGACTGCTTACCCAATTCTCTTTTAAAAGCCATTGTTGAATCTACCACCAACACATATACTGCAAATCTGCCATTTTTCTGCTATTTGTTCCAATTACATTACCTGCTTCAGAACTGTCAAAATCTGAGATTTCTGATTTTTTTCAGTTCTTTTGGATTTTCTAACATTGAATAAATATAAAGGGATTATGTTTACTCTTTTACTTCTTGTTGGACCCTGATGCTCGAAAGGAACATTTACATATGGCTTTAAAGGCAACATTTTTTCTGTACTCCATGGATGGAATTCTCCCCAAAACATTCTAATTCTCGAATTCATGTAAAAACTGGAGAAAGAAAATGCTGCTTTTATCAGCCGGCCTTTCAAAATGAATCTCCCACATTTTGTGCATTACAGTGTCCCAGTGTGAATCACACTGAAAATCTGGGGCAGGACCTACTCCCACAGGAGAGGCTGGCAACATGGTGTTGAGTGGGCCATTGCATATCAGTGCTGAGACTGATGCATGTGCAGTAGCCCCGCACTGCCAGCCTCCAAATTTCTGGCCGCCTTGGTCACTGGTCAGACCTGCGACCCCACAATGCTGCCCCTCCAAAACCCCCCACTGCCTGATCGCCACGCTTCTGGAGCCAGTTTCTCTGAGCTAGCCTCTACCCCTTTCCCAGGCTCACCTCAATCTCCCCTCCCTCACCCCTGGCAATCCCAATCTCCCGATCCCTCCCCCACCCTGTAGTCCCGACCCTCCACGCTGGCAGTCCTCGCCCCCTCTCCACCACCCACCCACATCCACGGCCCTGCCAGCAGGCCACCAACCCAACACCCAATGGCCAGCCCCAATCGTTATCCTCTCTCCCTCTGCCTATGATTCGAGATGCAGAGTGGCAGCAGGACTGCTCACCCCCACCGATCTTGCCCTCATAAGTCCTGACCCCAGTAGGCACCACACCCTCTGGCTCTGCCCACTTGGAACTACCCGTTGCCTGGTGGGCAGTGCCAAGGTGCCCCTGGGCATTGCCACTTTGCCCCTTGGGGGCAGACTGGCACTGCCAAGCTGGCAATGCCCAGGGGGCACCCCCCTTACCCTCCAACCTCCTGGGTGGCCTCCATGGCCTCCCTTCACGCCAGCAGAGTCAGGCTGACAGCTCCCTGCCAGTGGGGAACTGTTGCAAACCCCACTGGACTGAAATAATCCTCGTGGAGGGGGAAATGCTAGCAGGCCCAGAGACTTCAGTCCTGGGCCTAGTAATTAAATGCAAATCACGATTTGAATAATTTATTCAGCTCCGTGCCAACTTCCTGCCTCCGCTGTCTCCTGCCCTGCTGCCCTGGGAGAACCTTCCCCCCTCATAGGTTTTTATTTCCAGTTTCTAATCCTCGGAATCTTATATCACATGATGAATGAACATGCAGGAGATACAAACCTTGGGTGGGATTTTTCTCTTCTCAGTGGCATATTTCACGGGAACAGGAGGCAGCACACCGCTCATTCATGGTGAGACCTTATGGTCTTGCCATTGTCAACAAGGTTTTCCATTGAATGCATCCCTCACTGCTGGGAAAGCCACAGCTGAGGCATGCCATCGACAACCATATGATCTCGCCGATGTCAACAGCAGCAAGATTTCGGCATGCACTGTTTGCTGCAAATTTGCAAAGTTCACATAGTAAAGTTCTATTAGGTTACACCCATCAAAGAGATTCCAACACTGTAATTTTCTACCAAGCCTCTTCTGTCACATAGCAGTGGTTTAGACAGGCAGTCCCCCTCCTTATAGGATTAATGCATGTTGAAGTAATGCATTTTGGAAAGTCTAATACAGATAGGAAATATACAGTAAATAGCGGAACCCTTAGGAGTATTGATAGGCAAAGGGATCTGGATGTACGGGTACACAGGTCACTGAAAGTGGCAATGCAGCTGGAGAAGGTAGTCAAGAAGGCATACGGCATGCTTGCCTTCATCGGCCAGGGTATTGAGTTTAAAAATTGGCAAGTCATGTTGCAGCTTTATAGAACCTTAGTTAGGCCACACTCGGAATATGGTGTTCAATTCTGGTCATCACACTACCAGAAGGATGTGGAGGCTTTGGAGAGGGTACTGAAGAGATTTACCAGGATGTTACCTGGTATTGAGGGCATTAGCTATGAGGAGAGTTTGGAGAAACTTGGTTTGTTCTCACTAGAGCAGCGAAGGTTGAGGGGAGACCTGATAGAAGTCTACAAGATTATGAGAGACATGGACAGAGTGGATAGTCAGAAGCTTTTTCCCAGGGTGGAAGAGTCAATTACTGGGGGATATTGGTTTAAGGTGCGAGGGACAAGGTTTAAAGGAGTTGAACGAAACAAATTTTTTACACAGAGAGTGGTGGGTGGCTGGAACTCATTGCCGGGGGAGGTCATAGAAGCGGATACGGTAGTGACTTTTAAGGGGCGTCATGACAAGCACATGAATCGGATGGGAATAGAGGGACATGGTCCCTGAAAGGGTAGAGGGTTTTAGTTAAGTTGGGCAGCATGGTCAGTGCAGGTTTGGAGGGTCAAAGTGCCTGTTCTTGTGCTGCAATTTTCTTTCTTTGTTCTTTATTACCACAGCTGGCAGAAAAGGAAATAGAATTGTAGTGCTGTCTTTATGCAACTAAACAAAAGGGGATCACCACTTTGCTATAAAAATGCTTGAAGCAGTAATGCTATAGATTGTCACCAATTGGAACGGCTTCCAATTTGTCAATATATCCCTGGAGGTCATTTGGCAAAAGTCAGGGTCAGAAGAGCAAGATTGTTGCACAAGAAAATGTATAAGACATTGGTGCGAACAAGTGGCTGAGGACTTAAAGTCCGCAATCCAAGAGGTCAATGATCTGACAAGGATGGCCAAGTAAGTCAAGATACACTTTCCAATGCAAATCCTCTAGCATGCATGCCCTTCTCCTTTCCTTTCTTTCTCTGAGTATCTGGGTGACAGAGGTAGTCCTGAATTGTGGAACCACTATAAAAAGCCTAGCACCACTTTTCTCAAAGCACTCTGCAACTCACGTTCCCTGCGCAAGAGCTACTGCTGGTCTTCTGGGACTCTTCCATTTAAAGGAACAGTGGCTCTCCATAACTGCAACATGTGCATTTTTATGGGGGCAATGTCAATGCCATTCACGTGCTGTGGACATTGTCCGTGGGCAGACAGAGGGAAGAACATGTGTAGAGAGCAAGATTTGGCTAGAAATGACATTAAAAAGTTGGTATAAGTTAACAAATGATGAAATGTTCACAGCTGATGCAGTAGCGATCTGCTGAAAGGCAGGTTCTCGGATCACTTCCTCAACCTAGCGCTG
Source organism: Carcharhinus amblyrhynchos (assembly GCF_965287045.1). Taxonomy (NCBI): domain Eukaryota; kingdom Metazoa; phylum Chordata; class Chondrichthyes; order Carcharhiniformes; family Carcharhinidae; genus Carcharhinus; species Carcharhinus amblyrhynchos. The sequence continues at coordinate 49,797,841 of NC_137336.1, forward strand.
CTGCGCTTTCCCCTTCACTTGCTCTTAGGAATTGCTTGTTTTCAATTTCAATAAGCATATAACCCGGTAAAAGAATACATGAGGTGATTTTTCTCCCAAGACAAGGGCAAAGCCATGCGGGCAATTATAAAAAAAACTGCAGTGAGTTGACAGGGGTTTGAGAGAATTGCAGAGGGCGAGGGGTCAATGCTTCACTCTGCTGCTGGCTAGTCGTGTTCTAAGAACGTGCCAGTAAAGATTTAATTGTGCTAGTAGCAGAAAATCTCTCTTCAAAATTCTTGGCACAAAAAGCATGCAGTTACCAAGTTGTGTGAAGCGAGTTAATAGTTGCCTTGAGGTTCAAACTCTTCAATGAGATTTGAGAAGCCAGTGGCACAGTCAAGTATGTGGCATCTAGCCTAAATTTAACAAGAGCAAGAATTTTTACTCTGCCTGAACAATAGATAATTTAACACAATTCTATGCGCCTGATGATATTTAATAATATCTATGTAAGAAAGAAACTCATACATATGGATATCTGTCCATATGTAGCACATCTGAATTCAGTTATTATGCCTGCATTTGTCCAGAAATTAAGGCAACAATGAATAATGTTCACCTCATTCTCTTTTGTCTTCCCATTGATGTTCTTTACTCGTTATTGTCTTTCTGCTGTTTTTTATTCTTGGTCCCTTTCAATGTTTCACTTATCCTGCAGTTCTCATTCCTTCCTTTCCTTTGTACTTTTCTTTGTTTTTTTTAATTATAAATGATTAACTGCCTCATTTCTTCCAATATCTGTCCCTCCCTCTTTGGTTTCCATGATCACGGAGAATCAAGCATGTCAGGCACCAAGATACTGCTTAGCAACGTTTCTTCTATAAGTCACGCAACCATGCAACAATCTAAAGTCTCCACGCAAGCTGGCCCCTTAAAGTTATCACATATGCAGGGCCAAACAAAAAAATGTTAAAGGGGCCACACATCTAACTCAATTATCCATGCAGTCCAAAGAAATGAGAGGAAATGTTATTTCCTCAAATGGTTGTAAATTCCGAACTTCCCAGCATCAGATTTAGAGGGTATCCCAACGACGTGGTGAGGAATCTCTCTTGGGAGATAAAAAGCAAGGGTTTGTGCTGCAATTGCCCAGGAGTACAAACTACTGGCATGTCCTATCTTCATTTCTCTCCTGAGTCTTAGGAAGCACATGAGACAGCAATTAAATTTAAATTAGGCTCTCAGTTACACAGCAAGAACCTTATTCAAAAACAACACTTTATATTTATGTAATGCACTTAACATTATAAAATGAATCAAGGTGCTTCACAAGGGCATTCGGAACATAGTGACTGAATCATCCATCCTTATTTACAGCTGGGATTATCCAGTGCCACTGAAAGTGAACAGAATTTTGGCTAAAATGCCACATTTCCTCTTCTCACTTGTCCCACCACAGACCAGACCAGAAAATCTTAGCCATTTTAACACCAGGCCAGATCAGAAGATATTACAGCAGTTGACCAAAATCACAGTGAAAGAGGTTGGGGGTGGCGGATGGGGGTTGGGGGAGGGGGCTACTGTATAAAACCGAGATGGAGAAATGCAGAAAGTTTGGGAGAGAGTGCCAGTCCACTAGTGGCATGGTCACCAATGGTGGCACAACTGAATCTGGGAGTGCACACAAAGAAAGGATGAAAGGATAGCAGATATCTCAGAAGGTTTTAGGGCTGGAGGAGGTTACAAAGAGAGAGAGGGACAAGGCCATGGTGGCATTTGAAAAAGGGAGTGATTCAATTAAAGTCAGGAAGCACAGGAGCTGTGGGTGAACATGAGTTGGTGTAAGCTGGTACTGATTTGGATGACATCAAATTAATGGAAGGAGGAACACATGAGGCAGGTTAGAATAATCCACTCTAGAGGTAACCGAGACAGGAATAGAGGTTTCAACAATGGAAGTATTGAGGCTGAGCAGAATCAGATAGGTTACATCAGTGGAAATAGGCAACCTTGATGATAGGTTAATGAAGAAACAAGTGCCCACTTGTATGACAGGATTCTGAAATACCATGCTACTTGGTGCCATAATTATTGTGATGGATATGCAGCAGTTTGAGTTACAATCTGCATTTCTTAGGGTTTAACTGTTTCATCCGTTATGAGGGAGATAAGAACATAAGAACATAAGAAATAGGAGCAGGAGTAGGCCATCTAGCCCTTCGAGCCTGCCCTGCCATTCAATAAGATCATGGCTGATCTGTCGTGGCTCAGTTCCACTTTCCCGCCCTCTCCCCATAACCCTTAATCCCCTCTCTTATCAAAAACCCATCAACCCACGTCTTAAAAATATTTAGCGAGGCAGCCTCCACCACTTCAACGAGCAGAGAATTCCAGAGATTCACCACCCTTTAAGTGAAGAAGTTCCTCCTCAACTCCGTTCTAAACTGCCCCCCCTTTTAGCTTGAGGCTGTGCCCCCTAGTCCTACTGTCTTTTTTGAGCGGGAAGAGTCTCTCCGCCTCTATCCTATCCATCCCATTCATCATCTTATACGTCTCAATGAGATCTCCCCTCATTCTTCTAAACTCTAACGAGTACAAGCCTAGTTTATTCAGCCTCTCCTCATAGCTCAACCCCCTCAACTCCAGTATCAGCCTAGTAAACCTCCTCTGCACTCCCTCCAAGGCCAAAATATCTTTGCGCAGGTGCGGCGCCCAAAACTGCACACAGTACTCCAGCTGCAGCCTCACCAATGCCCTATACAGCTGCAGCAAGACCTCCCTACTTTTATATTCAATCCCCCTCGCTATGAAGGCCAGCATCCCATTCGCCTTCCTGACCACATGCTGCACCTGCAAGCTGGGTTTTTGCGACTCATGCACAAGGACCGAGATAATACCATGGTCCAAAATTTTCTTTGAAAATATCTCCTTTTTCTATTTTACCATAAAAATCTTATTAGTGATAACGATAGTAGCCGCAGACATTGGAAATCCATTACATCAGACTACATTGGGAATTGCTTATCAATATCCATTTTGTATAGACTGAGAATGCTACAAAACCACATGATTGTCGCAGAAATGAAAACACACGGTTTGTCACATCTGGTAAACATCTCTGAGAAATTCAATACTTAACTCAGTTTATTACAGCGTGAAGTTGAAGAAATTTAACAACAAAGCTGAAGCATCTTTGAAGGTGACGGCAAATCAACGCATTTTTGCTTGTTTTAATTAGATGAATCAGAGAGGCATGTGAATGCTAATTCACTAAACTCAAAGAAAATGTTATACTCCAACTGCGTTTCAGGGTGGCTATTCAATCAAAGCACAGATTCCATTTACTATTAATTCAGGTTAACATGTAATCTTTAACAGAAACTGTGATGGCTTTGTCAGGCGGCTATTTAGCCCCAAGTCCACAAGGCAGTTTATCAGTCTAACTATCTGGCAATATTCGAACAGTGAACATGGGGAAATCTTTAATGGTCTCATCCCTATTAAATAATGAGCTATAAAGGAGATATACAGCTTGCTGTCAATTCCATGAATGTGAACTTTGGCACACTGCCAATTCACATTACTGCCAAGCTGAATTATTGCTGACACCTTATTGTTTTAGCTCCTTTCTGATTCATGCACACAACAATAATGATTTAGGATATCATAATTACATTCGACATTATCATTAGAATTTGTTACTGGAAACCGATAATAATCTTTATACTAATGTATTCAAGTAGAAAGCCTTTATTTTGTATATTTTGGGAATAAGCTTGAGTTTCAGTTTCATCTACAGTCTATTCTTCAACTGTCCATCTCTACAAATATCACTGTTTGTCCTTTGCTTCTTTGTGCGTGGGGAATTTTAGCAACAGATAGTTAAGCTTCCTGAAGACAATTGTCTGTTAACCAGTACTTGCAACTTGTTTTTAAAAAAGTTTATTTTTACAATAAATAAATCATTTTCCATTTATGGAAAGAAAGTATCTTTCAATCCCTTATTAAAAAAGCAACGTTAATCCAACATAATTCAACATCAAAGACAGCTCATCATTTAATAAGATTTTCGAACTGTCAATCTAATGTGAATTTAGGACTCCTTGCTGACTTTGTAAGCAAATATCAATGATAACCCACTACCATTGGACCGGCCGATCCTTGCTGAGATAAATAAAAGTTGTGGAAAAAATCAAAGCACTCAAAATAATGCTTCAGAAACATCAACAAACAGCTATTGTAACTGCTAGAACATACTTCTCTCAGCACTCAGCCTTTTTTTGATTTTTTTAAAAGACTGGATATTTAAATAAATTCATAGCTTGTTTTTAACTTCTCACTGACATGAGAAGCCTTTTTTTTCATTTTCAAAGGATAGAGAATTTAAATAGCTTGTTTTTAACCTCTCACTGACATGAGAAGTCTGATTTCTTTCATTTTCAAAGGATAGAGAATTTAAATAGCTTCAGATTCATAGCCCTACAGATCTTTACTACCTTCATAAACATTCACATTTAATGTAAAAAAAAACGATTTGCAGATTAATGTCATTGCCAATGAGGTCCTTGCTAATGGAGAAAATTGGGTCTTTTTGAACTCAGCATTAAGTTCAAATGGCCTAGCTGATTTCCAGTTTCCCCATGTGCTAGGCATGCCTTGCCCTCTTTCCCCTTCCAGTGAAAATGGGAAACTGTCAGAAATGGAGGACTCAGGACTTTTGAAATTTTAGAAACATAGATACATAGAAAATAGGTATAGCAGTAGGCCATTCGGCCATTTGAGCCTGCACCACCATTCAATATGATCACAATTGATCATGCATTTTCAGTATCCCACCCCCGCATTCTCTCCATACTCCTCGATCCCCATTGCCACAAGCTTCACGTACAGCTCTCTTTTGAAATCTTTCCATCATTTTGAAAGGTCTGCAGAACCTTCACATCCCTGAGAAAATCTGTCCCAATATTTCTATCCAGAATGTAAATGATTGGGTAATTCCTATATTAAGCACACCCATAGACTGCACTGCTGTAAATGTCTGGACTTAATTCACGGACATAATTTTCAAAATACAACTATCCTCCACTCACTGCATGTTACTGCAATCGTCCTTTTTAAGGAATTTCTGTGGCTTTACGGCCAGGAAAACTGGTTGGAAAATGCATGGTCCATATGAATGTCTCAGAAAATTTATGTCATCAGTGACTCACTTTATTGTTCTTTGTGGGATGTTGCACGTACAAATAGCCACTGCATTAGCTAATGTAACTATTGTCACTCAATTTCAAAATAATACATGTTAATTTAACTTTTCAGCGTGGTCCTTATTGTGAAGTATCTTTACTGCATAAGAAATACTGTGTCACCCAGTTATAGCTTCTATATTTATCCTCAGTTAGGCCATCTAGAAAGGTTTTGCACTGATGCTAAGTGTTGGTCCTAAGTGCTGTGAGGAGGAACAGGAAACTTGGAGCATTAATCAGTCCATGAGGTTGTTTTGCAGCAATTCAACAGTCAGTTCATGACTGGCACAGTACAACAATCATTCCGAAGGGTTGGGAAATGAAAACGGCACAGAAGGCCCCTGCAAATGAGTGAGAATAATTCAGTACAAGGAAGCTGTAAGCACTTAATTAATAATACACAAGCGTCATTGGCCTACATTTCCACCGCACTATTAGCTTTTCCCATGTTCTCACATTGTTTTCTTTTAAATTGTGAATCTTCCTCGTAACAAGACCGTCTGGCGTATGGACTTCTCCATTGCATAATCAAGCTTTCAACTCACTAAATTAGAAGTCGAATGTTAATTATGAATCAATTAGGTGTTAATTGTATTCAGGTGGAGAGTATTAACCTGGGACTCAACTGTTCTCACATATGTAATAGCAGGCTGTTGCAAGTGAAATTTTATGAAATAAAAGCTAGTAAGAGAATAAAGACTTAATTTCAGTGTTCTATCTTCTGCCTGGCTAGCTTTCATATGTGAAACTTCTGTACCTATGCTATTGTGAAGTGCCAGCTTCAGTCAATCTATTGAAGTCACAGATATAAATGTTTACACCCTTTCTTATATATTTTCTTCTGTTTTGCGGAGGCCATCATGTTAATTTTGATACATCAGTCTGCACGTTCTTCTGCTAAAGGACATATTTCATGTTTGAGGGAGTAAATGTGGGACATAATGATTGAAAACTATAATTAGCACCACAGGGATTCAGTAATGCATCCTCTCATTGGAGGAGCGAAGTGCTTGGAACAGAGAGAAAAAAACAGCTCCAATTCCCATCAGTGAAAGCTGGAAATCTGGTAATTATATATTCAAATTATTCATTTATCCGTTTTCCCTATTATGAAAATGTGTAATCCTTCAATTTTATTTTCTATTTGTTAGGAATTAATTTTAATTTTGTTGCAGTCTATTTTTCTTATTGTTGCTAAGCAATTTCAGGGCTTGAACTCTGAAGAAAAATCATATCACAGGATTTTTTTAAAATTTGAAACATTACACTGCATTCTTTGTTAGTTCTTTAGTCTCCTTCCCATTATTGATTTGATTAGGATTCTCCAGTAATTTCTGAAGAAATATAGGATAAATTCACTTTGTATTATATTGTTCACTTTATATAATATTATTCTACTGAGACATTTAAAAAATTAATTTGAAGAATTTCAGGACTTTTCTTTTTGACTCAAGGTGTTGGAATGTTAATGCGGGGCAAATTTAACAGTGCAACTAACTTTAACCTTTGACTCAAACATCACTGCTTTGCTGTCAATGTCTGCTGGACCTCCCATTTCCCAGTTTCTTTAGCTCTTTTCAGTCTCAGGAACAGGATGTCACTGTCCATTTTCGAAGCACATATACTTTAATTTGAAAATTAGTTCACTTTTGTCCCTGTGTTAAAAAGTCCCTTTAGCTATTAATTTGTACGGTATCAAGCATTTTAAACCTCTTTAATATTCAAAGGAAGGAACTAGCTATTTTCTACAACTTTTGACTAGTTGTACTGTTTATAGTTGTGTGCGTCTGCTAGCTTAGCTTCAATATTGTAACAACATTCTTAAGTAAAAAAAAACTTTAATTGGAAATGCATAAGCAAAGAATGTGTACCTGTCTGTAAGGAAGGGGGAAGAGCCAAGTGTGAGCTTCAAGTATTGTGCATTAATCATATTGCTGGGTTCATTTGGAAGGTTAGAGTATTTGGTTTCTATGATTGTATGAGAGATAAACTAAGAATCTGATAATGAGTCCAGTGGGTATTTCATAACAAGTCCTGTGGGTACTATAGCTCCATGATAGAAAGTAAAAGGATTGATTTCAGGTCAATGTAACTGAAGAGTTGAAAATAACAAAACATGACCTTTTATTATTTATAGGTTACTGTCTGTGTCAATTTTGGTCAAATGTTAGAAAGCTATGAGGCAACGAAAGTCCATACAGAATACAAAGTTCAACGTGCCCTTCCCTTCACTGTCTGATAGAGCTGGCTGCCTGGCAGAAGATATTATTCTTGTGAAAGCCATTTCTTATCCATTTTCCTTTCAGGTGCTCCAACAGGGAAGGGTTTTGCATCACCTATCATGGCATTTTAAGGAGCTAATACTGACCACCAACCTAGGAGCTGATTGGCATAATCCAAAAATCATGGAGAAGATTCTTCCAAAAAAAATTCTAAGTGCCGAATTTGTGTTAAAACTGGCGTAACACCCGCCAATATTTTTAGCAGGATTTTCAAAATGACACACTGCAGAGTGTCCAAGCAAGATTCACTCTGAAAATCGTAGAGGTGGAGCCTACTCCCGCTGAAGAGGCCAGCAGCATAGCGCTGAGTGGGCCACAGTGCATGTGCCGATCTCACAGCGGCGAAATCGATGCATGCACAGTAACCCTGCACTGCTGGCTTCCTGATTGCTGGCCTGCCCCACAATCCAATACTGCAGTCCCTCCAACCTCTCTACCCCACAATCTCTGGCCTCCCAGACCTCTCCAACTCTGCCCCCTCCCCCCTCCGAGCAGTCCTGGCCCATCCCCGCTCACAGCCCCTCTCTGGGTGGCCAGCCCCAGTCACCCCTCCCCCCCACCGCGCCCCCCCCCCCCCGCCCACCCTGAATCCCTGTGCAGAGTGGCAGCAGGACCCCGCCCCCCCCAACCTACTGATCAGTCCCCCTATAGGCCTCATCCCCAATAGGTCCTGCCCCTTTGGCACTGCCTGATGCCTGGTGGGCAGTGCCAAGGTGCCCCTCGACACCTGTTCCTTGTTCATGAGGAGCAGGAGTAAACTCCACTGAAGTGAACCTCCTGGCCGGGGAGGGTAGCATAGGGACGAGGGAGACATTAGTGGGCCCGAAGACTTCAGTCCTGGGTCCAATATGATTTAAATTAAAGTTTAAACATTGAAATCAGCTCTGCGCCAATTTCCAGTGCAGAGCTGGTGACTCCAAAAAACCTGGAGCAAGGGATGGGCCGAGGTGTGGCGCCCAACTGGGAACTTGCTAACTAGCTACCGTAGATGTCTGCAAGCTGGGAGAATCACCCCCTATATGTTCTCAGCATTTGCAACATAAATACATTCTGATGAGTATGTAGGTGACCAATTCTTTCCTGTCAGAGAAGTTTACAGATGTTAACAAAATGGAGATATTGTCAGCAATGTGGGAGAATGTACCAAGTTACAGGGAGATGTAAATATGCTGGCAGAGCGGCCAGACAAATGGCAAATCAAGTGTAATGAAACAACGGCAGAATCTTACGAGAATTTGGCAGCATAAGTGCGAGAAACAGAGGGATTCCCATCAACGCCACGTGGGATTTCTGACTGAATCTTTAGCCTCAGCCGAGAAGTCCGCACCTCATTTTTCGGATGGAGCCCTCGCCAGAGTGACTGCTGGATGGAGTGCAGCAGAAGTGGGATGCACTCTAACCCTGCTCCCAAAGACAGCCTTTCAGCAAGGTCACCTGGGGACGCAGTGGCAGCCTCAGTCAACACAAGCTCACTCCAAAAGAGGACAGGACAGCACTATCGGAAGGTCTTCATTGCTCAGCATGAGTAAGAAGACCATCTCCAGTCTCCCCCTGGACCCCCTTGCGCACCCCTCCCACCTCCAATTCCATCTCTCACCCAGCCACCTCGAGGGTTGCCAACACCAGGTATGATGCCCTCCTCCCACAATCACCAAGATCCCCCCTAGTAGCTGCAATGCATCTCAAACTCCAGTGAGTGACTTGGATGGGAACATCCAAGTGGTGGTTTTCCCGGGTATCTTCTGCTCTTGTACTTATAGTTTAGCTGTTGATAACTGCTGTTTATTCTGTGAAATTTGCCAATGGCTGCTTTGAGAGGCAGAGATGAAGTGAGGGAGTGAGGTAGAAATCTTCAAGGGGCATGACTGGTCGATGACAGCAAACTTCCGATCCCAAACTTCCAACCTCCTGGATGAGTGCATACAACTGACAAAGGCTCATGTGCTTACTCTTTCTATGCTGCCAAGGCAAAGCTCTCTCTCTACACAGTTTGGAAGATAGTGGAGGCAAACAGAAAAATATCAGAGGGAGATTTCTCTCACATGGCTCTCAATGTGAGAGATCTAGGGTACTAGCAACATTGGGCACTTATTAGGCACTACAGGCGATTTGGGTACAACCAGTGCTAGACATGGCTGGAATTTTACTGGCACATTCGCCCCGATTCCAGGGGCGGGCAAGAGTCAGAGAACAGCATTCTCTATTAGCTTCAGGTGGGAACGTACTAAACTCGGGTGGACGTGCTGGTAAAATTCTGCCCTACGAGCACTGGATCTGACAAGCTTTAATTACTTGCACGCAAGGAGAAGCAGACTTGCAGCTCTCTGCAGTGTGTTTCTGAAGTTACATACAAACTACTTGGTAATTACAGATAATTATAGCATTAGAGAAACAAGCAATTTTTCCAATCCTTCATTTGCATATATTCACCAATCATATCCCAGCTTTTCGCCCTTTCTTATTCAATGAAAGCTGTCTCCTGCTAATCCTTTATTTGTACAGCATGTCCCCATATCTTGCCTTTGGTATTTTGTTATGGAGAATTCTGATTTTTCTCAACCTCTCGTGAAGGCCAAAAAATAGAATGTTTCCAGGGCTTACGCAGGTGAAGATTAGCCGTTCATGCTAAGTAACAAGCACTGACCCCATTGAAGGCTTGTATGCTGATAAGCATTTTCCATTGCTTGACAGAGATTTATGGAGCTTTAATTTTAACAATTTAGCTTCCATGTCATCACCCTGGTGATAGAGCAATATCTCCATGTGAAGTCAAATATGAACAGGAGGAACACCCATCTCTGGTCATCAAGTAGGTCCTTCACCTGGACCAAGTGAGGTGGAGATGCCATGTCTAGCCAGGCACGGGGCTTAGCACTGGCTTGGGAACTCTGATTTGGAGCTAAACATGTAATGTTCACTTGGTGTGTCACTTCAATTTTTCACAGAACAACAGAGGCCTAGGTGATGCAGGCTCCAGATAATCCTGTCTTTCTACTGGCCCTCATCCAGATGAGGAGAAAGAAGGGCCCATCACAGATTGGCATAGTGCCAAGAGGAGCAATGGCTGAAGCAGCAAGAGGCATCAGGCACTCAACAATGTCATGTGCTGATGACTATGATCCACTGCAATGTTGAACAAAGGCCCAAACACAGATGTATAACATGGGGTTCAGCTATCTATAAATGATTGAAAGGAAATGCCAGAGTTGAGTTAAAATGTCCCAAAATGTGGTTAAATATATTCTTCCAGCTTCACCATGATGACCTGCGGCCACAAGGATTTGTAGGGAATCCATGCTGGAGTTATTGAAGGTCACCACTGAAGTGAACTCCTTTGTCAGTGGATCCTTCCAGGGTTCCCCTGAGGACATGTGTGAAATCTACCAGTCAGTGATGCACAACTATATTGGGGTGGTGACAGTTGCCCTGTTCAGAGGAGCACACAAATTTGTTCATTTCCGCCTGGATCCCAAAAGCCAACATGTGAAACTATTGGGATTTGTAGTAGAGGGCTTAATTGCACACGTGGCCTTGAGAATGGCAGCCAGTCACATTCATTGATAGAGAAGAATTCCACTCTTTGACCATGCAGCTCACATGCGATTATGAAAGGCAAATTCTGCTTATTTGTGCTCAGTTCCCAAAGAGCTCTCACAACAATTAAATTCTGAGTCACCCCCCCCAGTTATCACAGATCGTAGAAGGAGCTCTGAGATTGCAGTCCTGATTACTTGAAAACAAAGGTTTCCCCAGAAGGCCTGGATGATGATACCAGTTCTCCATTTTGCAGAGTGCTGCAGAGGACAGCTACAATATAGATCATGCCACCACCAGACTGATGGTTAACAGGCACTAGGCCTCCTAATGCTGAGGTTCAGAAGTTTGGACAGCTCAGGCAGAGCTCCCCAATACTTACCACAAGAAGTGTCTGCATTTATGTCTTCTGCGATGCTCCGCACAACCTATTTCAACAAAGGGTGTTGCCTTGGCTGAGGAAGATGTGGACAACTGGGATGTCTCCTCAGACAAGAGGATGGTCATGGGGATGGAGCTGGCTAGGACAAGCCACATGCAGAGGCCATAGCATGGTAAGACATAGCAGACAGGCTCATGCCAATCTGATAGCAACCATATTCCAGGCAGAGTAAGGTGCTGACAGATTTCTTTAACTTTCTGGTTTTCCGTCTTCTGCTGGCTAGACGTTGCCAACTCCTTTTAGTTACAGACATTATACTTTGCTTTAATGTATCTTGATTTATGAGAGCTAAATTAAGTTGTATTTGTTACCATCTACCTACTGGTGATTTGATCCTCTACATGTGCTGAGCAATGCTCATGTGCAGAGCCCTGGCACCCAATGCATGCTTTATAACATGCATAGCACCCTCTTCTCCTATCACTTTGGACATCTGTAAATAGAATTGTGATTTCATCCATGCCATCACATAGCAACTGAGAATCAATGTTAAATCCATTTTGCTTCTATCAAACTTGGCAGGGCTGCATTCATGTCACCCTCACACCCCTTTCCAAAGTGGGGACAAACCCGGCAGAGCGTTCTTCCAGATAGAACTAGATAGCTGGACCTACAGGAAAAAGCAGTACAAGACACCAATTCATCCCTCGAGACTACTCTTCAGTACAGATCGATCAAGAAACATGGTGCTCCTGCCCCCCCGATGCCACATTCCCACAGTAAACTCCCTTAGCCCTTCACAGCTTTATCATTCTGAGACGTTTTGAGGTTGCTTTGCAGTTCACTCACTTAGGGTACCCCACCTGCATTATAGATTGCTGTGTTCCAACCACTCCAGACCTCCCAATCACCTTAACATTTGTGTGGGACTGTGATTAATCATTGTGGACACCCCACCCAAGTTAAACACCTTTCCCACCTGGAGCCTGCAGAGTCTTGGTAGCGCTGCTGTGTTTCATATGGATGAACTCTCAGTCCTCAGTATGACCCTGAACACAGGACCATTCTACTCTCTCTCTCACCTCGTGCACTAAAATCCTGGTCACTCAATGATATCCAATGCAGTTTAGTTGCAAACCCTTTATATGAAGTCGATTGCCACCTTTGATAATGAGATGGGCAGGCCACATAAATCTCCTTTAGAGATCTGACAAAGGCTTTCTACGGACATGTTGGGCTGCCTCTGGTTTTCCACTATGAAAACAGCATAGAGCTTCACTCTCTCAGCCCTGAAACAGCATCTACAATGTTCTTTTCCACTTATCCAGCAGCTTTAACTCCCCTTGTGTACCTGTGGCACCAGTCTACATTTCACATTCAAGCAATAGCAATAGGATCTGCAATGAATCAATTTTCAGAGGTGAGAACATGGTGAGATACAAATAATGGCTGGCATGATGTACACCAGGCAACACACTCACAAATGAAGGCCAGTGCTTAATTTTATTTTGCTCATGATTGACTTTCTATATATAGAATCATAGAATCCTACAATGCAGAAGAGGCCATTTGGCCCATTGAGCCTACACTGATCACAGTTCTACCGAGGCCCTATCCTCATAATCCCATGAATTTATCCTAGCTAATCCCCCTGACACAAAGGGGCAATTTAGCGTGGCCAATCTACCTAGCCCACGCATCTCTTAACATGTGCCTTTTTTTTAATTTGCTAATAACTTTGGTTAGTTTTCAAACCATGCAACATTGAGGCCGGTGCTCATTCTCAGACTCTGATGGGGGTGCCTACATTCCAGACACTTCAAATGACTACGACCACTGAAGCAACCAGCAGCAAGATAAATCAAGGAAACTTCGAAACAGTGAAAGTAAGATATCAAATTAATATTCCATATAGCATATCTACATGACAGTTGTTTGAATTCAAAGACACAACTCAAATTGTTACATTTAAAGATACTGCCCAGTTATGAGGGCAGTTGATTTGGAGCGTACCAAGTGAATTGGATAAAATAGACAAGTGAAAGAAGGGGATCATTTTAACATGGAATGGGAAATACTGTGCATAGAAGGAAAAACTGGGCAACGCAAGTACAAATGTATCAACATCGTTGAGAATGAAGTTGAAAGGGATGTTGGATCCTGGTAGACTTAATATTTAACAAGTCTAACCATTACATAGCAGCAATCAATGAGTGGAACTAGAGTATTGGGTAATATTCCTCTCCCAGCATTGTCTGGGAGCAATTATTGCAAAGCGCACTACACAGCTCTTGAAAAATGTTTGAACAGTATAGAAAAGCAGGAATAAAAGTAAGCCCAAATCCATTATGCATAATCATCAGATTCCACCTGTGTATGTGATTTTCCTTTGCTAGTTTTTTGAAGTTGTAGTTGCAGGTCGTGTGGAAAATAATGTTTATCACAAATTGGTGCACAGTTGCTCCCATTTTACTGTCCAAGAAATCTGCAACTTGTTTTTTAAAATAAGCAATAAACTACATGAGGAAAATTATCCCTAATGACGAAACAGAACTCAACAGTCATTGCAAAAACACTGTTAAACTGATTAGAAATGCTACAATTTACCTCAATGGCCAGGAGTATGGCAACATTGAGAAAATAAATTGGCGAGGGTTCCTATTTCTGATGGTTATCTTGTGAGTCCTGATGGAAAGCATGATCTACCCTGCTAATCCCCCTGATACTGGCGTCAACTTAGCATGCCCACTCAACCTAACCCACACATCTTTGGATTGTGGGAGGAGTCCAGAGCACCTGGGGGAAACTCACACAGACACGGGAAGAATGTGCAAACTCCACACAGACAGTGACCGGGGGCCAGAATTGAACCCTGGTCCCCGGCGCTGTGAAGCAGGAGTGCTAACCACTGTGCCACCCATGTGGACAGCTGGTGAGGATACAATCAGTATGATATTATCAATCGCTTGCTCACGTTCACTGTCTAAGATAACACTAAAGAATGGCCACATGGGCTAAGATATCATAGAGCAACTGGCACCTGAGAAATTGGACCTGGTATGATTGGACTGGAGTGGAAAGGGGATTTTAAATTCCATTGATGTTAACCCAATGGAGTGGATGATAATGAAAATACATTGTGTGATTTGATTAAGAATGTGAACTGTGTTTGCCTGATGTCGCTGTCAAACACAGAATAAATCATTTTAGACAACTCTGATGTCAGTGTCATTTAATTGTTCATATAAATATTTTATCTTGCAGCACCTTGCATCACCTTGAAGTGTTTTAATCTGTCATCAATCTCCTGCAGCCTGTTCTGTTTCGTTACTAAACCTGTCCACCTAATTCAAGGCAATTAAGTCAATTAGGAGTTCAATAAAAACTGGGTTCCTGCGACAGACAACTGATTTGACATGAATAGATAAAATGCCATATTTCATGAGATAAGCTTTATGTTAAACTTGAACTTTCCACTCTTCCCAAGTACACTACCACCCCCAACCACCTCCAACACCCCCATCACACCCCTCCAGTAATTAGTGCATACAATCGTTGTACAGGGGAAATTATATCAAATTGAAGGTTTGGTAAACATTCAACGTCATCTCATGGTTTTTGACATAGAAATGTCTCTATGCTGTCATTAGATTAAACCATTATTTATGCTGAAAATGAAGTCTTTCAAATGTAAACTTACACATTCAGAGTAATTCTCTCTTCTTCATTACACACTTGCATTACACACTTGCATTACACATAGAATCCTCAAATCATACAGCCCCTACAGTGCAGAAGGAGGCCATTCTGCCCATCAAGTCTGTACTGACTACAATCCTACCCAGGCCCTATTCCCATAACCCCACACATTTAACCTGCTGATCCTCTGATACTGGGGTCAATTTCACAAGGCCAGTCAACCTAACCCACACATCTTTGGACTGTGGGAGGAAACCGGAGCACCTGGAGGAAACTCACGCAGACACGGGGAGAATGTGCAGACTCCACACAGACAGTGACCTGAGGCCAGAAAAGAACCTGGGTCCCTGGCGCTGTAAGGCAGCAGTGCTAACCATGGTGCCACCGTACCGCCCATATCCTATAACCTACAATCCTATGAAAAAGAAAAGGAAATGTTGAGTCCTGACAAACACAGCTAACCAGATGAAGCTTCAATTCGAGGCATGAGGTGCGAGTGGCAGCAGGAATCCATTTGCTGGTCCCCTATAACTTTGGAAGAGGAACTGTGGAAACTGCAGAAAAGGATCACAAACATCCAAATTGGACAAGTGGGAGAACCCCCACAAAGAGATCTTAGGCCCTTAGTCTAAAGGGCCTAAAGTAAGAAAATAACAACTTTTGGGCTATTTGTAACTCGTCTGCTTCTGCAACAGATGCTTGGCATCATCTTTGTCAGTTTTGTGTTGACCTCTTTCAGTATTTCTCACACTCCAAACCGACACCTTTCATTTTCCTCACAGCCTGTCCTGCTTTAATTAAGTGTCTCTTTCTCAGCCCCCAGGGTTCCTTACGATATCTTTCATTCTGCTCTTGATTCTGTATTCCAAGGAATGGAAGGACAAAATAATCGTGAATTTCAGCTTTAGATTTGATATCAAAGGTTGTGCATGGAATCTGTTTTTCCAGGTACCAAGGAATCAAATGTAGAAAAATTTTGCGAGTCAAAATGATAGTAATTTTCATCCAAATTCAGAAAAAGTATAAATAGTCTGCTGTTATGGCTTAGTTTCACCTCTACTAAAGGGCTGAAGTTGTTTCCCAAAAAGGTGGTTTAATACCTCCACTTTCAAAGCCATCTGATATTGGAATATTCAGAACTAATGCAAGCTTATACACCTCCTCGTTAAACAGCTCAGTCTGAGATTAATACCACCCCATCATGACTTGTTTACTGTAATGACAATGTTGGAATTTCTAGGTGAGTACACAGTTCCCATTAACTGGGATTTGACATGAAGCACAATCTTGGATAATGTAGGTCTAAAATGTGCCCCAATTACCTACAACGGTGTTAAAAATGGTATTTGCATTAATCCTGCTGAACTTTGGGAAATCAGAAAACTTCAATGTTAAGAAGCATGGGTAATTGAAGATAACACTGCAAGGGGGAAAAAAACACTTTTCACAGATAACATCTGGTTCCAATCAGTAGTCAGCAGGCTCACACTTGTCAAAGTTAACTAAGGAATCATTTTTTTTGGCAAGGTAACGTGTCTGGATGTGAGATCTAATCCTCTGTCCTGTCATCTGGATGTTAAAAGTTGGGAAAGTGAAGACTGGATGTGGTTTCTCAAATAATTAAATATATCCTCATTTTAAATGCTTTATATGGAGCTACCTGAGGCTTTTTTTATTGAAAAAGAGGATTTTGGCAATCAATGAGATTGACTAATTATATGGAGAGAGATTCGACTGAGATCCATAAAGAGAAAGAAATAAGATAGATAGAAGGCTTTTAAGAGACAGGGATGGGGGGTACAAAGTTTCAGAGTGACTTGGATAAATCTCAAGAAGAATCTAGAAGTTAGAATTAAGAATAACATGAAGGTGGGCTTCCTAGCTGAGAAGTGGTGGTTTGAACAGGATTTTCCTTCTCTTTACTGACCTACTGCTAATTACATATTCAAAAAAGTTGTATTAAGATGCCCTTCATGAGATCCTGCCTTGATGCATATAAATGAACAGGGTAGCATTTACCATTAATCCCAACTTCTGCTTCAAGTTAAAAAAGAGCAAAACAGCTCAATCTCAACAATTTCACATTGAGGCATTGTTTTCTTCATGGCTATGCCTGGGCCAATCAAAGTTGATTTGCCAACCGATCAGCACCCTTTTCTCCTGTCCTATAAAGATTGGTGTGATGGTTTAAAATTTGACAGTCGTGTGTTTGACCTGCTGAGCTCAGAGTGAAAACCTTCAGCAACATGCCTCTCTTTTCCTCAATGTTCAAGTTCTATACTATATTTGTGTAGCTCCTTTTGCATAGCAAAACATTACAAGGTGTTACAGAAGAACATTATTAAAACAAAATCTACAATGAACCATGTGAGATATTAAGGTTGATATTGGAGGTAGTTGGAGGAGTGTCTGAAAGGAGGAAAGAGTGAATGCGATTACTGTCACAGAGAGGTAGTGCTTGATCAACTCATGGAACTGATGGTGGACAAGTCCCCAGGACCGAATGGAATGCATCCCAGGGTTCTGAAGGAAATGGCAGAGCTGATAGTAGATACCTTAGTGATTATTTACCAAACTTCGCTGGATTCCAGGGAGGTGCCAGAAGATTGGAAAATGGCTAATGTTACGCCACTGTTTAAAAAAGGTAGCAGGCAAAAGGCAGGGAATTATAGGCCGGTTAGTTTAACGTCTGTTGTTGGAAAAATGCTTGAATCTGTCATCAAAGAAGAAATAGCGAGACACCTGGAAAGGAATGGATTGATAGAGCAGACGCAGCACGGATTCATTAAGGGGAAGTCGTGTTTGACGAATTTATTGGATTTCTATGAGGATGTGACTAGTGCGGTAGACAGAGGGGAACCGATGGATGTAGTGTTTCTTGATTTTCAAAAGGCGTTTGATAAGGTGCCGCACAAAAGGTTGCTTCAGAAGGTTAGGGGGCATGGAGTTGGGGGTAGGGTGTTAGCGTGGATAGAGGATTGGTTGTCTAATAGGAGGCAGAGAGTTGGTATCAATGGGTGCTATTCTGATTGGCGGTTGGTGACTAGTGGAGTGCTGCAGGGATCGGTGCTGGGGCCTCAGCTATTTACCATTTATATAGATGATCTGGAGGAGGGGTCTGAGTGTAGGGTGACAAAATTTGCTGATGACACAAAGATGAGTGGAAAAGCAAATTGTGCGGAGGGTATGGAAAGTCTGCAGAGGGATCTGGATAGGCTGAGTGAGTGGGCGAGGACCTGGCAGATGGAGTACAATGTTAGCAAGTGTGAGGTTATCCACTTTGGCAGGAATAATAGTAGGGGGGATTACTATTTAAAGGGCGAAAAGCTGCAGCATGCTCCATTGCAGAGGGACCTGGGGGTCCTTGTGCATGAGTTGCAAAAACCCAGTCTGCAGGTGCAGCAGGTGATCAAGAAGGCAAACGGGATGCTGGCCTTTATAACGAGGGGGATAGAATATAAAAGCAAGGAGGTCTTGCTGCAACTGTACAGGGCACTGGTGAGGCCGCAGCTGGAGTACTATGTGCAGTTCTGGTCGCCGCACTTGCGCAAGGATATTTTGGCCTTGGAGGGAGTGCAGAGGAGGTTCACTAGGCTGATACCGGAGATGAGGGAGTTAGACTATGAAGAGAGACTAAATAGACTGGGTCTGTACTCGTTGGAGTTTAGAAGGATAAGGGGGGATCTTATAGAGACGTATAAGATAATGAAAGGGGTGGATAGGGTACAGGTAGAGAGATTCTTCCCACTCAGAAAGGACAGCAGGACTAGAGGGCACAGCCTCAAGATAAGGGGGGAGGGCAGTTTAGAACGGAGTTGAGGAGGAACTTCTTCACTCAAAGGGTGGTGAATCTCTGGAATTCTCTGTCTGTTGAAGTGGTGGAGGCTACCTCGCTAAATATATTTAAGACACGGGTAGATAGGTTTTTGACAGACAAGGGAATTAAGGGTTATGGGGAAAAAGCGGGAAAGTGGAACTGAGCCACTTCAGATCAGCCATGATCTTACTGAATGGCGGGGCAGGCTCGAGGGGCTAGATGGTCTACTCCTGCTCCTATTTCTTATGTTCTTATGATAGAGAGAGGAGCAGTGTAAGAAATAAATTCTGGACCTTGGGGCACAGCAACTGAAGTATGGCCAATGATGGTAGAGTGATTAAAATCAGGAATGCTCAGGAGGTCGAAATTGGAGGAGCACAGAGATCTCGGAGAGTTGTAGGGCTGGGCAGGGTGAGGGGTGGTTACAGCGATAGGAAGGGCCAAAGCCACGGGAAACATTTAAAAACCAGGGTGAGAATTTCGGAATTAACGTATTACTTAACAGAGAGTGGGTGTACATCAGCGAACTCAGGAGGAAGACAGCGTTGGAAAAGCCATTTTGCCTTCACAGCAATTTGCGGATGGGCCTGTGATTGCAATGTTAACCTTTTTAGGTCAGCGGAATGCTTAGATATGCAAATCGTACATCAGTGATAAGTTATTATGCGTATCAATCAGGCAGCGAGGGGACAGGGGAGGTGGTAGTGTTGGGGGAACGGTACGGTGTGGGGGGTGGGGAACAGTGGAGGGGAGGGAAATGGGGTTAGTGTGTTAGTCGGTGATCTGCTCATGATTAACTGGAAGTTGCTGAAGAAATGATCCAGAATTTTTGCAGGGAGGAGAAGCAGAAACCCGATATGACTCACTGCCAAGCTAACCGCAAACCCTGGTGGCGTGCTAGCTCGCTCACTGTGGGAGCTCAACAAATTCCCACCTTTTGCAAAACCAGCAAGCTGTAGTGAAAGGCTCCCTCAGCAGCTGCAGCTCACCAGTGGTATTCAAATTAAGCCCAAACCCAAAAATGATTCATGCTCCCTCCCGACCAACCAACCCTCTCCCACCCCTAACTCCACTGCCTCCCCGATGCATGAGCTTTCCCTCATTGCGTGGCATTTTTTTTTCTCCTTCGTTGACACCTGTACTCAGCCAGCAATATTAGCACAATACCAGCCTTAAAGGTCACTGCTTTATATGAAGATCTTTGTATCTTCAAACAGCTCCATTGCAGCTTCCTTGCATAATTACTATGGGGAGGTGGCGCTATCACATTGGTCGAGACAGTCGGGGCTGATATATAGGGCAATCTCGCTGCCACAATGAAAAGGTAAAAAGACAACCTGCAACTGAAAAAGCTCAATACTTATTAGGTTAAGACAAATAACATTTAAGATTTGCATTAGACCTATCTGAGAATTAGACTGTATTTAAGTAAAGAGCCTCCGTATCAACACTGGGTTCGGCAATGTGATTTCACATATAAAATGATTATGAAAGAAGCAGTCAAAGGGATTAGCAGCGAAGTCTCTCAGGGATCTGCTGTGATGAGCAGGATATGTTTATCTCAAAAGCACAGCTGTGGACAGTGCACTGCTCCGTACATTCTATCAGAACTGATGGGTGATTATGTATTCCCTTTTAAAATGCTGCCACGCTGTTAGTAGTCCCCTGCGACAGGGCAGATAGAACAGTATAGGGTCAATCTGTTCACACCTCACTGGAGAGGCCTCATCTAACAATTTTATATTTTACAAAAGAGCCCGTTGAAAGCAGGGATAAGAGCAAATCCCTGTTACATTCAACATTTTAGACGAGTTGATCCTTAATTTATAATCCCTGATATAGATCGAATTACTCTCGACTTTATCATTTGCCTTGCAAATGGTATTAATCTATTGGGGTTTCACGTGTTGTATTTAGGCTGGAACCTACCGGAAACATCTTAACATATGCTATGAATTTCAACTTCAATCCCAGTGTTGTCACATCCGAATTGGATTTGGTTTAGACTTTAAACGCACCTGCTCTGACATTTATTTAGAATGGTCAAAGTAAGATCTGAACCCTGGGCCATGCAAATTCAGGAAAACGGCTATGGTGTGTGGAATTTGGTGTCACCAAAAACAGACACAGATATCGTGGTGCAGGATTAATCTAGCTTCTTTGCTTCCGATGCTAGCAGCATGCCAGTTTAGTGCTGCCTGCTAATTTGTAGATTACAGCATGCAGCCAGCATTAAATGCGAATGCCCTCAGCAGGGGTTTGTGTAAGGCTCGCACCATTTACAGATTGCCTGCACTACTTAAAACCAGACTGCACCTGCGAAAGTGTATTCTAGCCAAAGTAAATGCCAGAGTAAATGCTGGGAGTGCTTGTGAAGGAGAGTCTGAACAGGAAGAAGAATGAATAATGCACAACGGGAGAGAGACAAATGTTCCAAAGCTTCTTGGATGCTGCATTGAATGTTTTCCAGGAGGAGGAGGAGAGAGGCCCTCTAGCCAAAGGTATCCAGAAAACCCTCAAAGTAAAACTGTGTGAAAGCAGTGGGAGTACATAGTGGTGGCAGACAACCCTGAGGACCTGCAGGATGTACAGCCACAAGAAATGTAATCACTTCCCACAAGTAGGCAAAGTAAGTGCATTCATCTTCAAATGCCCACCAGCTACATGCTAGTCTCTCACAATGTTCAATTCATTGCACCCCATCATACACCCACCAACAATTTCTATCAGTACTGATTCATACCTGACACTCGTAGCTTCACATCAGTCCCACATCCCACAGCTTGCCTATGGTGCTAGATATTCAACCATGACAGCCAATTCATCGAAACACATCATCTGACACACTAACGTCTCCGTTGTAAAATAAGTTGGTGCATACCCTGAGGGGAACATGCAAGGATGCATGTCCTTATCCCAATGGAAGGCAAGATACTTAACATCATTAGAACGGCCATCATTGAGACTGGAAGTCAGACTGAACTATCATAGGTGATGGTATCATCTTTGGTAATCCTCCTCTCACATCCCACTTCCCCAGCATCCGCAATGTCTTCAGATTTACAAACTTCAGATAGCATAGCATTCTTTTGCTTTCCCACCATCCCTTCATCACAACTCTTCCCATATGCCCATCTTTATTCAGATCCCCAAGAACTGACCTGGCCAGGCGTTGCTGAAAAAGGTGAAAAAAAGGAAGAAAGCAATGAGGAAGAAACACCATTGCTCATTCTCATGCTTGCATCCACCAGCTCAGATACAGACTCTGTGTTTATTTTAGAAGTAGAGTCTGCATGTGGTGAGACACTGTACATGCGTAATCTGCCACCAAGTCAGGGATAAAGTTAGATCATGAGCAGGCTCACCAGAGTCAGTGTGAACATGAATTCCAACGCCGAGGACTCAGTCGAACAGTACAAAAAAATACTGGTATGAATATGCACAATGAGATGCTCAGTGCATTGGCAGCCCTGCCAGAAATCCTGCATAGAATGCCAAGCAACCTGGAGGAACCAGTATCAACTGCACAGAGCATGGAAGCTCAGACTGCTCTCATGCAAGTTAGCTTATTGTTAAACAAGCCCACACTGTACAAAGGATTTGGAGAGTGTCAAACAGGCTGTCCTCACAGATTGTTGGATTGTGCCACCCAAGAACAGACATATCTAGCAGTCCTGCCATGTCCAATTGTGAATGGTGATGGACAATTAAACAGACAGAGGATTTCCACCAATATCACCATCTTCAGGGCAACACAGTGACGCAGTGGTTAGCATTGCTGCCTCACAGTACCAGGAACCTAGGTTTGATTCCCTGTTGGGTCACCGTCTGCGTGGAGTCTACACAGTCTCTTTGTGTCCATGTGAGGTTCCTCCACATGCTCCAGTTTCCTCCCACAGTCCAAAAGACGTGCTGGTTAGGCGCATTGGCCATGCTAAATTCTCCCTCAGTGTACCCGGACAGGCGCTGGAGTAACTTAACTGCAATGTAAGCCCACTTGTGACTAATAAAAAATAAACTTTAACTTTAAAATGAAGTGTCCACCTGGTAAAGCTGCAACATAAGACATTCCAAACAGCAGGAGCAGCATGTAATAGAGCTAAGCTTCCCACAACCAACAGAGCAAATCAAAGCTTGCAATCCTGCCATATCCAATTGTGAATGGTGGTGGGCAATTAAACAGGAAGAAGATTTCCACCTGTATCACCATCTGCACTGTTGGAGGAATCCAGCATACCATTGCAAAGGACAAGTCTGAAGCATTTACAAACATCTTCAGACCTCAGTACCAGTAGGTAATTCTCCTTGGTCAGTTGTTCTAAAGGCATTCCTAATGCTGAAGTAAACATAATATTGCAGTAATAATGATAGATGTTAGGATTAGAACTTTTACTGTAATACTTTCATGAAAAAGAGTTTAAAGTGTTTCTGATAAGTTTTAGAAACATTGCTCATGCTTTCTCTTTGATCTTACTTTTTCCAACTTTTCTCCATTTTATCTTGTATCATTTCTTTTTTCTGGTTTAGTGTTAATTTTGATAGTATCTTCTGTCATTTTAGTTTTAAAATCATGACTTAGCTTTTGCTTTGCTCCATCATAGGTATGACCTCCATTTCAAAGAGCCACAGCAATAACATTTGCCACCTCGGAACAAGCTCAAATGTGTCTTTTTATGTTTATGTGGTTGACTTTCAGGATATTCAAACTGACTTGCTGTAATAGTGAAATAGACAAGATTCTTCCATTCACTTTCATTTCTGAAGCATCAAACCTTTATTTTGAACAAACTATTTCTATCAATTTAGCCACAATTTTTTCCTGGCTGAATCAAAACCTATATTCTAAGTATTAATATTTGACATCAGAAGTAAATAAGTAAAGCATGCATTCGGGAAAACTTAGGTTTTCTTTTCAGTTTTCATAACAGCCCGCAAAAAGACAGCTGGAGTCCTTACTTCAGCTCTCTATAAAGAGTGAGAGAGATCTAAAAAACATGTTGGCAATGCATCAATTTAGACTGCTTCCATTTTCTCCAATCAAAACTGTTAATAAAATATTTAGGATGAAGCATATGTCCACGCTTGCACTGTGTCCATCCTGTGTCCATCTCTTCTGCCCCCAAGTGGTAGAAAACGTGACCACTCATGTAGACAACAACAAAAGGCATGATTTCACCTGACAGACTGGAAGACGATCAGATGATTGGATGACCATCTTTACAAAATTATCTGCATCTTCAGCTGCAATTCACCTAAGAGGATCTTGTACTCTGAGCTGCAGAATAAAACAGAAGTGTTAGATGAAGATGGTGGTTTTGACAAGGGATAATGTACCAAGTTCACAGTAACAGAAAATGACATTTGGAGCCTTTGCTTAGGGTAGTTTAGCAGGACAAGAACCTGATAGAGAGATGCAGATCAACGATTGCAGGACTGATATATGAGAAAGAGGGATGATGAAGGAAGTGTGGTTCCAGATGGAGTGGTAGTTTACAAGGACTGAAAATTTGAGGGTGGATTCTTTTGGGGAGAGTGGGGTTGATGACAGCAGTTTTGAAAGAGGGCGGGATGGTATCTGAATTGGACCATTTGCAATTTCAGCTAATGTGGAATGTAAGAATTGAAAATGTGTGGTCGACAGTTTAGTGGAAAAGCCGATGATTTTTATTTTTGTTCAATAGGGAACTTACGATGGTGGTTCCTATGCATCTGCTGCCTTGTCCTTCTGGGGTTAAAGGCCACATGTTTGGAGAGTGCTGTCAAAAGAGCCTGGCAAGTTGCTGCAATGTATCTTGTACACACTGCTGCCTCCAATGGTGAATTAAGGTGATGGATGAGGTGCCAATCAAGAGGATGCTGTATTCTAGATGACATTAGGTTATTGAGTTTTGCTATTCAGATGTGTGGAAATTATGTGATCACATGCCTGACTTGTGCTTTGTGGATGATAGGCTTTAGGAAATCAGGAGGCACATTATATAACCATAAAATTCCCAGACTCTGACTGCTCTTGTAATCATAGTCCAGTTCAATTTCTGGTCAATGGAAAGCTCCAGTAAGTTGATAGTGAGTGTTTCAAAAATGAATCTCAAGGGCAATGGTTAGATTCTCACTTCTTGGTAATTGCCTGCCACTTATATGGTGTGAATGTTACATTACCAATTATCAGCCCAAGCCTGAATGTTTTTTTCATTCAGGGAAAAGGGTATCGCTGGCTGACCAGCATTTATTGCCCATTCCTAGTTGCCCAAGGGCAGTTGAGAGACAACCACATTGCTTTGGTTCTGGAGTCCAGACCAGGTAAGGAAGGCAGATTATCTTCCCTAAAGGACATTAGCGAACCAGTTGGGTTTTTCCAAAAATCAACAATGGTTTTATTGTCATCAGTAGACTCTTAATTCCAGATTATTTTTTATTGAAATCAAATTCCACCATCTGCATTGGCAGGATTTGAACTCAGGTCCCCAAAACATCAGCTGAGTTTCCGGATTAATAGTCTAGCAATAATGTCACTAGGTCATCACTCCCCTATTGTTCAAATCTTTCTGCAGAGAGACATAGACTTCTTCTGTACCCTAGAGCAGTGAATGGTATTGATCATTACATTAGCTTCAGAGAACATTCCCACTTCTAATTTTACAGTGGCGGGAAGACCATTGATGACATAGCTAAAGAGGTTGGGCCTAGGGCACTGAACTGAGGAATTTCTACAGTGATGTTCTGGAACTGAAATGATTGACCAACAACAAACCCACTCGGCTGAGAGAGCTATGGAGTTAATTAACTAACTGGTTGAATCTGCTTGCTCTAACTCCAGTTCAGTCCACTAAAGTTTCAGGGGTCTTTAGTGAAGCTTTGGAACCAAGTGCATACCTGGGAATTTGATGAGTGGGAAAGTTAGGTGAGGAGGTGTTCCTTTCTTTTGTTTTATCTAACATGTTTACCCTACAAGGAATTGGTTCTTTCTCTGTTATAGGGAAAGAAGTGATCTGTTTGGAGTGTTAAGAGTGGTAAATGGTTAACACCTATTTCACTCCTAAGGTTTAAATGACTGTACAATCTGGTAGTTTAATAAAATATATTAAAAAGTGAAATAAATAATTGAAACATATAAAAGTAATTAATTAAAACACACCAAGGACAGTCGGAGAGGTGATGTATCAAGGTTACAGCATGTGGGTTCTCCAGGATGCCAGTGTGATCCAGGGCAACCATGTCTGCAATACATTCTTACGGCTTGCGGACCTTCGGCTCTGAGTCATTGGGCAGAGATTGATCTGCAGACATTGTGACACATCAGGAAGAGAGAAAATTACCTGGCTACTTTATACCTTTGTCACATCCCTTAGGTTATGATCTTCTGATTCGTTCTGTGGTCAGGAACAGGAGGGTGTGACTGTGAGTGAGACAGCCAGGAGGACACAGACAGCAGAAATGCAGGAGCCTCAGCCTTTACAGTTGTCCAATGGATGTGAGGTTGCCTCAACTTGCTTTGATGAGAGAGAGAGGGCTGCAGGTGAATGAGTAAACTGGCTATGGCACTGTGGTGAAGGAAGCCATTTCAGTAAGGGGAGCAAAAAGGAATGTAGTGATAGTAAGGGAATGCATAGTGAGGGTCATTGACACTATAGAAAAGAGTGAGAGTCGAGATGGCTGTGTTGCCTGACAGTGCCAGTGTTTAGGATATCTGCTGAGGAGTGGAGAGGATCTTACAATGAGGGGGTCCATGTAGGTACCAATAATAAAGGTAGAATTAGGCTGGAAGCTGTGTAATTAAGATTTGAGAAGCTCAAAAATCAGAACCTCAAAGGTAATAATCTTGGGATTATTTCCTGAGCCATGTGCAAAGTGGAATAAGACACATGAAATTAAAGAGACGAGTGTACAACTCAAAGACTGTTGTGGGAGAAGTGGGTTCTGGTTTATGGAGTACTGGCACCAGTACTGGGGAAAATGGGGGTTGTACCATTGGACGGTCTGCACCTGAAGCATGCTGAAGCCGGTGTTCTAGCGAGGGAAATAGAGGGTGTTTTAAACTAAATAGTGGTGGCAAGGGATCAAATTTAGGAAGATGTGGTAAATCGAAGCATTGAGACAAGGCGAGAGAGAAAGCTATTAATGTGGGAAACGATAAACAGACCATGGTAGGAAAGAACCGAGAGCACAGGGAATGAAAAACCTTAAAATGAGAGTTTATAAAAATAATAAAAGGGCAAAACTAAAGGCTTTGTATCTGAATGCACATTGCATTCAAAATAAAACAGATGAACTAATAGTGCAGATAAAATTAAATCAGTGTGATCTAAAGCCATTACAAAGATATGGCTGCAGGGTGACAGATTGGGACATGAATATTGAAGGATACATGACATTTAGGAAGGACAAGAAGTGAGGAAAATGTGGAGGGGTGGCTCTGTTAGTTAATGGTATTAGCACACTAGAGAAGAATGACCTAAGGAAATCAGCTCATAGAAGCAGTTTGGGTAGAGATTAAAAAATGGTAAATGTTAGACGACACTTGTGGCAGTGGTGTATAGCTCCCATCACCATCTCCTTCCCCTGCCCCCCTCCGCTCCCCACTCCCCCCAACAATAACCATATGGTAGGATGGGGTATAAATTATGTGAGTTTGTCAGAAAGGTACAGCAACAATTATGCAGCATTTTAATCTACATGGACTTGAAAAATCAGTTGGGGAAAGGTAGCCCTAGATGATGAATGTTTTCAGGATAGTTTTTTAAAATACCACATTCTGGTGCCAACCAGGGAAAAGGCAATATGACACCTGCTACTGTGCAACAAGATAGGCTGAATTAATGATCTCCTAGTGAAGGTGCCCCAGGTTGCAGCAATCATAACACGATTGAGTTTTATATTCGGTTTGAGGGAGAGGAGAGTGGGTATAAAACTAATATTTTTAACTTAAACATGGGACAATTATGAGAGCATAAAAGCAATCCTAGCTGATGTGAACTAGCAAATTAGGTTAAGGGATTGATCAATAGAAATGCAGTAATGGGCATTTAGGAGGATATTTCGGAATGCACAGAATAGATGTGTATTGTAAACCATTGTGTCACCGTTTGATTAGTCACATAATATGTAGTGACATGATCAGAGATATTCACAGGTTTTTTCCTCTCTTCAATTCCATTCTCATGACCAGTTTTGTCTTTTACTGTTATATTATTAACGTGGTCAGCTAACCTGTAAGGATCAAAAGGTTGATACACAGTGGATTACTTAACCGGTTAGTCGAGCTTTAATCCCAAACATTGAAACACTATGGAAACCATTTCATACCTTATTGTGTGCTAACCAACAATGGAATTGGACAAAAGAGTATGAAAGGGTGTACACAGGAGTTAAAGATGTATTAAAGAAATCTTAAGTATTGGCCCATTTTAACCCAAACTTGAAGATTCAACTAATGTGCGATACATCGCAATATGTGATGTGTGCCGTTATCTCAAATATCATGTCAATAGGGGAAGAATAATCAATAGCATTTACATCTAGAGCTTTATTTAATGCTGAATCAAATTATGCTCAACTTGAGAAAGAAGCCCTGTGCATTATTTTTGGAATCAAATGATTTCACTAGTACCTGTATGGGAAATACTTCAGTTTGTTGACTGACAACAAGCCATTGACAACAAGTAGGATTAGAAAAGCCTGAACAGCTAGTCAGTGATAACGGAACACAATTTACATCTAAGGAATTGTGGATTATCTTAAGAGCAATGGTATACAGCAGATAAGAACTAAACCATATCATCCATCCACTAATAGACTGGTGGCAAGGCTTGTACAGTCACTGAAGCATGCCATGAAAGCATCAAAAGATGAAGGTTTGTTATCCAGGAGAGTAAACAACTTTCTCATGTGCTATTGGAACACTGCTCATGCAACAACACAAAATTTGCCGGCAATGTCGTTCTTGAAATAGAAACTAAGAACCAAATTCAATTTACACACCATCTGACACTATTACAATAGTAGAGCAACAATAAGCGCAAGCTACTTGCTGTGAAGAAACATCGAAACAGAGGAGATTTAATCAAGAAGGAGGAGTTTTAATGTGAAGCTATTCTACAAGTGAGAAGTGGGTACCTGCAACCATTCTAACAATATCATACAACTTAATGAGAAGAGAGTTTGGAGGAGAACACAGATTAAATCCTTGCTTGAATTAGCAGAATCTGTATCAGAAAGGCTTACATCAGAAACTCGAGGTTCTGAAATTCCTGAATCAAGAATTATTTCAGAACCAAATTTAGATTTTACTCTGTTCAAACAACCCAATTCTATGGAAGCTGACAAGGAAGCATCTTCACAAAATGAAGTACCTCATATATTAGTGAAGAACAAACTATCAAGGATAATGAAGATAAGACTCCAGAATGTTGTATCTTGCTAAAATGAAGTCAACATCCACCAGAAAGACTCTCATTAACTGTACATATGTATATAAAACTTGGTGATGCAACCTATGTTCATAGTGGGTAAACATTAATGTTCAATGTTTAAAGTTTATTGTCATACAGTTGAAGCTGCTCCTATTTCTTATGTTCTTATGTTCTTAAAGGGGAGGGATGTTATGTATTGTAAACCAATGCATCACTGTTGGATTAATCATGTGACATGCAGTGACATCATCAGAGACATTTACAGGTTTTTTCCGTCTCTTTTATCCTGAACTGTAAGCAAGCAGCACCCCCATTCTAATAAAGCTGAACTAACTGGTAAAGTGACTCACAGTGTGGCAGCCTTTTCATCCTTTTATGTTGCTGTTCAAAGTGAACTAACCATATTACCATATCATAAGATATATTCTAATGAGATAGAAAAATTCCAAAGGAGAACCACAGTCCTTGATTAACTGAAAAAGTTAAAGAAAGCATCAAACTTACAGAAAAAGATTATAATCGCACAGAGGATTGGACAGAATACAGCAAACAGCAAAGAATGACCAAAAGACTGATAAAGCAGGAAACTTAGTATTCAAGAGAATGCTAGTTAGAAATATAAAGACAGATAATAAAGAGTTAATAAAGTGTGCATTAATCCTATAGGAAGTGTGCCTGGGGAATTAGAAATGGAGAATAAAGTGATAACAGATGAGATAAACAGGTATTTCACATCAATCTATGGACGATGTACGTTAACACACCAGAAATAGCTTAATTCAGTACATAAAAGGAAGGGAGGAAGTTGGGAAAATTACAATCACTAGGGAAATAGTACTGAGCAAATTGTTGGAGCAGCAGGCTGGTAAGACTCCATCCTTGGGTCTTAAAAGAAGTGTCTAGTAGGATAGTTAATGCAATGATTTTGATTTTTCAGAATTATCCAGATTCAAGGAAGGTTCCATTTGACTGGAAAATATAACTCATATTCAAAAAGGGAAGCAGATAGAAAGCAGGAAACCATAGGCCAGTTAGTTTAACATCTGTCATAGGCAAAATTTCTAAGTACCATAACAGCGAGAATAATAGAGTGATTCGCAGTGCTCTTTTAGGCACACTCCACACTGCATTCCTATGGCACTTAATGAACTGAAAGAGCCATCATGTGAATAACGCCATTATGGAATCTCCAGGGTGTGACTCGTTTGAAGTGGCTGCAGCTGTGTGCCAGTAACAAGGTGGAGCCACTTTTAATCGCTCCCACTGTACTCACAGCTAGTCATGCCAGGACGATGGCAGCATGCAGACCAGCCTCACAGTTCACCAAGGGAGAGTGTAGACAACTGCTGGACACTGTGGAGAAGAGACAGGCTATTCTCTATCCCCAGGAGGTAGGTGATCCAGGAGCAGGACTCCAGCAGCATGGAAAGCATGGCCACAACAATCAGTGCCCATAGCCTGACACACAGGTCCAGCGGCCAAAGCCAAAGGAAAATGGTCGACCTCATCCTGAGATGGCAGGGCTGTCATATGAGGAGAGACTAGCTGGGTTAGGATTATATTCGCTGGAGTTTAGAAGAATGAGAGGGGATCTCATAGAAACTTACAGAATTCTAGAGGGTTAGACAGAGTAGACCCAGAAAGAATGTTCCCAGTAGTGGGGGAGTCCAGAACTAGGGGGGTCATAGTTTGAGGATAAAGAGAAAACCTTTTAGAACTGAGGTGAGGAGACATTTCTTCACCCAGAGAGTGGTGAAAGTGTGGAATTTACTACCACAGAATGTAGTTGAGGCCAAAACGTTATCTGATTTCAAGAAAAACTTAGAAATAGCTCTTGGGCAAAAGGGATCAAGGGATATTGGGAAGGGGATATCAGGATATTGAATCTGATGATCAGCCATGATCAAAATTAATGGTGGAGTAAGCTCGAAGGGCCAAACAGCCTACTGCTGCTTCTTGTTTCTATATTTCATTCAGGCTGCAAGGGTGACTGTCCATCCGTCTCATCCTGGCATCAGTTCTTCCATCACATCTGAAATCCATTTCGACCAATTCCCTGACACCCTGCGACCTTCCAGCACCCAACCTTTCAGTATCCTCCTCAAATCCTATTCTGGCACCCCTAGTTGCAACACCTGCCTGGCAAGGCTCAGTACCAAGCTATGTCACCCATTCCACCTCCCCACCATCCCCCCCATGCCAGCCAGCTATCAAGCTCTCAATCATCCCCTTATGTCTCCACAGGAAAGTTGGTACAGTGGGAGAAGACAGGCAGTGGCATCCCTGAGTTGCATCTCCCAACTCCCTTTGAAGAATGAGTGATGGATCTCAAAGGGGAGATACCTGAGACAGCCGTGAAGATCTGTCATGTTGGTGTACACCATAGAAGTGAGGATCCACAAAACTTGCATCCATATTTACCATTCTCAAGTAAGTGCCAAGGTGCATAGATAGACAAGCAACACCAGATGAGGTCAGGCCCACAGGGGTCAATACCCTCATTTCCGACCCCCCCAGCCTGCTCCAACTCGGAGGACAACCATCAACCAGACGTCAGATGCATTACCCAGACCATCCATCAGCACAGACACACACCGGTCTTCATGGTCATTCTCTTGTGAGAATCACACAGCTGCTGATGCACATCAAGTGGAGTGGGGAATGTCCAAGGGATAGGGTAGGCAGACGCTGTCAGATCCCAAGAAATAGTTGGCCTCTTAGCCAGATACCAGGCCACTGGGAAAGGTAATCACAGCTGCTGGGGATGGAGAAGCAGAGCTGGGAATTACAGGAGGGGGCGTGAGAGACATTCCAGCAACTCAAGGCTGTTTGGAGGAGTCCCACAGCCTTCAGGTGAAGGAGATAGTGTCAGCATTGCATGGTACCCAGGCCGAACTTCAAGGGTGGTGACCACGGTGGAAAGCTTGGGGCAGGAAATGATAGCCATGGGTGGCAGGATGCAAGGTATGGCCAAGTCAGCTGAGAGCCCCAGGAGCATGGCCGAATCTCAGAGGGTAATAGCTGAAGCTCACTCAACATGGTACACACACAGCTTGGCAGAGCCAGGTGACGCGAAAGCATCAGGAACTCACTCCAACTGTCCTACCATCTGATGGAGTGTCCCAGGGGTCGATACCAGGACCTTCTGCCCACAAGACCCAGGCTGTCCCTAGCCCTTCCGAATCGCTCCTTCCTGACATTGATACACCTCTTGGGTAGCAGGCTGAACTGGGTGGGGCAGCTGCATCCGTGGTCTCCCACCACTGTGAAAAAGGGTTTGCCACCTACTTCAGATAAAGACAAGTTGGACAATTGATTCCTCAGAGACTTTGATTGCCTGCACCAATATAGCTCATGAATTAAACCATGGCACAAATTCCCTTTTCTCAGGAAAATTTGTCCATTTGAGAGTGAAGTGTCCAATCAGGCAGATATTCAGAACACTAAAAGTTTCCCAGATAGTGACGGAGGTTTACTATAGAATGTATTTGAGAAAGCTTAAAGAATGGAAATTTTGTGTAACATGCAAAGCCCTCAGAAGAGGCACTTGTAACAGTTTTTGGGAGTTGAGAAGCAACAAATGATTGTGAAGGTGGAGAATAATGTTAAAGGAATTGGAGAAGCTCATTAACCACAGGAGGAGGCAACATAGATGTTTTTGACTCTTAGCAGATCTTTCTTCAAATCTGCTTTCCTGTACCAATGAGGAATTCTTTCTGAAAACAACATGAGCTGTCCTCTTTGTGTGGAAGCCATTTATTTTCAAAGTAAACACTGTAAAGTTTCAGGTGATGCTAACTCCCTTTTGGGAAGTGGTGAAATGTGTTTACAACAATGGGCTTCTGTGCCTAAACCTCAAATTACAACAACTAGTGCAGAGTGTACCTCCCTTCTGCCGCACCAGTCTGATTTGTCCCTGCATGCAGTTGCTGCCAGCTGCGGATTCAGCTAGCTAGGAGCTAGATGGCCTGCCATATTGATCCTGCCAGTGTTCTGGGAAGGGCTTGAGCTATTACTGCTGCAAGAGCTCCCTTATCTTCAGCGATTTGCATTGTCCTTGTCCAAAGGCATCCGCAGGCAAAATGAAACCTCCAGTGACTTTCAGACAGCCATCTGTTCCTGCTCTTTGAGCTGCATTTCCCACCTTAAGGCTCTGCCTGTATAAAAGCAACTGTTCTGTTCAACTACAGAGTATTGCAGCGTCATAAGGTCCCTGGAATCCTTACTCTCTGTTCTCAACAGCATCTGTTTAGGGAAGCCACGGCCTAGTGGTATTATTGGTGGACTATTAATCCAGAACTAATGCAGAAACTCTGGGGACCTGGGTTCGAATCCCACTATGGCAGATGATGGAATTTGAATTCAATAATATCTGCAACTGAGAATCTTCTGATGACCATGAAACCATTATTAATTTTCAGGAAAAACTGATCTGGTTCACTGATGTCCTTTAGGGAAGCAAATCTGGCATCCTCACCTGAATGGCCTACATGTGTCTCTAGAACCACAGCAATGTGGCTGACTTTCAACTGCCATCTGAAATGGCCCAGCGAGCCACTCAATTGTATCAATTGCTCAAGAAAGCAGCTCACCACTCTTGGGCAATAAATGCTGGTCAGCCTGTAACATCCATATCCCATGAAAAAATTTTAAAAAGTTACACTTTCACAGGAAATGGCAAACAAAGGATGTTTTCTGCATATTTCACTCTTCTAATCTTATCCACTTGAGGGACAGTTTCACAACCAACCTGTTCTTCAGGATGTCATTGA
The DNA here is from genome assembly GCF_965287045.1 of Carcharhinus amblyrhynchos. Classification (NCBI taxonomy): domain Eukaryota; kingdom Metazoa; phylum Chordata; class Chondrichthyes; order Carcharhiniformes; family Carcharhinidae; genus Carcharhinus; species Carcharhinus amblyrhynchos. The sequence continues at coordinate 49,831,961 of NC_137336.1, forward strand.
AGGTTGGGTGGAGTCACCCAACTGCATTCAGAGCAGTAGAGAAGTACACAGGGCACTAGCAGATACAGGAATATATTGTCACAACAATTGCAATTTCTTTGATATTATTTTCAATAAGGACCCAAGACATCACCTAAAATGTTATTTGTTACTCTCAACATGCTGGCTTCCGCATAAACAATATGACTGAGGGAAAGAAAAGGGTATTCTTTAAAAAAGGAAACAAAAGATTAGAAAAGAACTGATGTTTTTCTCTTTTACTCCACAGGTGCGTCGGTCCACCTTGTTGTCTAAGAGCGGCATGCACACGGTGGGTCGTGCTTGGGCTGCTCTTGGATGTTTCGAGAGTAGCCTAGTACTTTGTGTCATTGTGTTTGCTTAAAACTGGACCAGCAGATGGGCACCACAACAGCTCAGTGACTATCACTGTTAGCTGTGCAGATACATAGATTTGGGCCAGTGTCTGTAGGAGTTTGCGCATTCTCCCTGTGGTTGCGTGGGTTTCCTCCGGGTGCTCCGGATTCCTCCCACACCCCAAAGATGTGCTCTTAGGCTGATTGGTGTAACAAATTGTCCCGAAATTATTCTCCCCTTAATCTGGCTTCCAATGGGGGTACCATAAGCATAGACACGGGTCAAGGGTAGAGGAGGAAAAACACATTGTTAAGATGGCGGCGCGGACTCGTTGGGCCGAAGGGCCTGTTTCCCGGGCTGTGTAGTTCTTTGTTCTCTTTGTTCTTTGTAACTGCTTAGTCAGAGCCTGGCAACTGGGGGAGTTATCCTGGTGTGCTGGTCAACAGTTATCTCTGAACTAACATTCTTGAAACAGATTATTTAGTCTTTTCTTTTATTACAGTTTCTTACTATTTACACCTTCCTCAATTGCATCTCTCTAGATTCTTTTCTGCTACTGCTATGCTAGTTCCCAATCATAGACAATAAACTGCTTGTTGTGGCAGTGTTGCATTTGTAGCAGTTTGAGTCAATTTGGATAAGTATACTGAAGGTGCTTTTGCATTGTTGCTTAGGTATTTTGGACTGTGGGAAAGCAATACTCATGTATCAACTTACAGTGTATAACCCATTATCTTTTATTCCTGCTGAGGGAAACCAGGAGAACCCGCAAAGAATTTCAGGGTCCATATCTACACTTCTGGCACTGGACTTCCGTGCAGGGATGCTAAGTTTTTGTGATCTAGACTAAACAAAGGCCAACGTAAATGCATTTTAAGATCCTCAGAACACAAATAAACTCCCTTCAAATGATGTTAATGATCACCTCCTATTCATTCGTGCTTATTTTCATTTCACTTTATCCCACGCCTTCAAGTCTAACATCTTCTTCTTGATATTCTTCCTGCATTTTTCAGTCCATATCTCAAATTAACCTGCTATGAAATTGTCTCCAATACCAATTTCACTCTCAGAGCAGTGGTTGTTCTCCCTTTCACTAGCAAAAGAATACTTTGCAGTGCACTGTACTGCACTCACTCTACAATGATCTGCTAATCTTACTGAATGCATTCTGCCATCTGTCTCTCGAGCTAGAGTGCTGGACAGTGCAATTTTTATTAAGTGGCTGCTTTGAACATGGTGATGTAAGTACTTTTGTTACGTGTTGCATTTAGAAAACTCTAATGCATCGGAGTTTCCAGAGGGCCCACAGAATGAAACTGCACCTTCCTGCTGGTGTATAATGAAGGTTTTCATCTTCATCTTTAGGAAGGGCAGGGTGATAGTGAGAACTTTACAATTCTCCCAAGTTATATTTCTGTTGACATCAATAAAAATTGGAGGAGAGCTAAAATAACGGTGGCACAGTGATTAGCACTGCTGCCTCACAGCACCAGGGACCCAGATTCAATTCCAACCTTAGGTGACTATCTACGGGGTTTGCCCATTTTTCCCGTGTCTGCATGGGTTTCCTCCAGGTGCTCCAGTTTCTTCCCACAGTCCAAAGGGTTAGGTGGATTGGCGATGCTAAATTGACCCTTAGCATCTCAAGATGTGCAGGTTAGGGGGATTATAGGGGTAAATATCTGGTGTTACTGGGATAAGGCGGCGGGGGGGGGAGGCGGTGGCCCTGGGTAAGATGAGGCAGTGCAGACTCAATGGGCCAAATGACCTCCTTCTGCACAGTAGGGATTCTGTGATTTTTCTACTACTCATTTTACACTAGTGCATAAAGTCAAGTGCTGGTATTTTATGATCTCACTCGGGTGGGTCTTGTAAAATCCTGCCTGAGGCCAATGAAGAATTCCATTCTGCAAGCCTCTCGTCCACCCCAGAATTGGGGCGGGTGAGGCGATAAAGTGCGAAACAGCCTGTTCTGGACAACAGATTTCTGTAATTACTAAGCTAAATTAAATAATAAATTGGAGATTTATTTGTCCTTTCCACACAAAGGGATAATGTCATCAACTAAACTTGTTAGTAATTTGAGAATTAATTGAGTTCAGCAAGATCATCAACCTTCCATCTTCAACTGTTCCTTCTGTCAAGGAAGCGAGCAGAGTTGTCAGCTACAAAGCTGTCTGATTCCTGATCCTGTTCGGTGATTTATCAGCTTATGTTTTATGTTGCGGAGTGTAGGAGGGTGTTGGGGGTGGGGGGAGTCTCTTTCAGGAAAGAGATGAAAAATTTTGAAGCCTACAGTTTTCTTATCCTTATCAGCAGAGAAAAAGCGGCCTAGTATTTCATGCCTGTCAGAGGAGGTATTGTTCATTTACATTGATCTCCCTGACACCCCTGCCTTGCGTGGCTCCTGCTGATTTGTTCACTGATGAATTTATCACAAGCACCTTGTTAAAAGAGAAAACTTCAGAATTCACAGCGAACCCTAGGTGAACTAAGTCTGATAACATGACAGTTCCTCTGGGCGTAGTGATGCTGATGAGTTGACATAATTTTATTCAGGATGTTTTAACCCCATTTCTTTTTCTCTAATTATATCTCTGGAATGTCGCGTGTGTGTATGGCAGGACACTTTTGTCTGCTGAATCAAAGAGCTCATAGATAGATAAAATTCCTGCTGTCAATAATTTTCGTATGAATTTGAAATAGAATTTTCTGCCTTTGATCAAATCTATCTACAGAGGGAATTTTACCATTATAGTGTTTTGATTCAACCTCTCCAGATATTAATAAGGACCGGTAGGTTCCATTTTTAGCTTTGGCCTTCAACAACATAAATCCCATGCTCTATAATTGCCTCCTCTTCTGTCTTTCCACCTCCTTCTCCTCCTTTTATGAGTCCATTTCAAATCCAGCTCTGAACAAACCTTTGGTTAATGTTCTCAATGCCTCTTCCTTTGGCTCAGCAACGTTTATTATGGATTACACCTCTGCAGAATTTTCCTCAGGACAGCATGTCTATGTTTAAAAGCTCGACATAAATGTTCTTACTGTTTTACCAGGCTGTCACTGTGCCAAGATAAACTGCTCCCCTCAAGCAAAGATTGAGGTTGGGACACAGCACCAGTGCTGGTGTGCGTACGCTGAAACTTCCATATCTGTGCTGTGATAGAGTGAACTTAGTTGCTGTCTATAAGAAAATACCATTTTTTATGTCGAACATTCTAGTTTAGTTGATGAGCGTGCTCCATGTCCCTGTAGACCACAAGGCAATAAATCTAATGATACATCAAAAAAATATTGGATTATCTTTGGAAGTGGATAATTCAATTGATGTTTGGAAACACTGAGATATTGGTGGCTTCTGCTGTTCCACCGTGGGAGCTAAATATTGTGAGTGCCAGGGAATGTTGCTGATCTCCCTGTTTTATGCAAAGATTTGAATGGTTGCTATTTTAGCCAGTGATTTCCCACTGGGCAGCTGCCTCTTCTGGACAAGGTACAAACTGACTGAGAAATTAAAGCCCTGAGGCTAAACCTTTGGACAGCACCAGGGGCAGAAACAGACAAGGCCCAAAAGTGCAGTATCAGCTGACATGTTGGTTTTGAGACAACATTTCCAGTACCGATAAAATTCAGTCCCATTCCTGTTCCTTGCTTCCATGGGGAAGATTCAGCCTCTGACAAGTTATGGTGCAGTCATGCAGGAGGGTCCCAGTGGAGATAACAAAAACCATCCTGCCCTCTCCAGCATGAGACCCATGTGATTTTAACTCCACGGTCCCAAGTATACCTGTCCAGTCAGGTTGCCATCCAGAAACAACAGAATGCCATAGCTGGGTGACAGATAGAAGCAAAATGTTGAATGGGACAACAACAGGGAGTGAAGGAATGGTTCATGGTGCTCAAATGGATTACTTGCAGGTTTGGGCAATGGGAAAACCTGAGAGTAGCCCTGGTATAATATTTCCTTCTGGCTCCTGGAGAAGTAATCATGTTAGCCCCATGGGAAAATCTCAAATGGGGAGAAAAAAGCAAGTAGACCAAGGCAACACCATCGCAATGACTTCCAGATCTCTGGTTAAAATGGCAATTAAACACTGATACTATTATTGGAGTCCAATCTGCACATTCAAAGATGGACCCTGCCAGTTTCCAGTGGATGTCATCTGCATCTGTTCAGAAGAGTTTAGAATCAGAGCTTGCAGGAAGGCTGTATTTGCTGCCAATGTGGTGCCAGTGTGGTTGTACCCTTTCACTCCAAGAGGTCATTGCGAAATCAGAACTCTATCTATTTTCTCGACCTCAGTGTGATACTCAATTTCTCCATTTAGCTTCTCATTTTTTAGGATTTTTGAATCGGGAAGGGCTATTTTATTTGGAACAAAATACTCCATATCTTCCTCTGTAATTATCTATGGCTTGCTCCCATTTTGAATCAATGAACATGAACATAGAGTCTGGAGACTTCAAACTCCCTTTAAAATGCAGCAGAGCAGATTTTCATGTTCCTGCTTTTGAAGATACTGAGCACAGCCAGAAATGGGTTGGGAAATTGCTCAACTTCCTGCTGGGTATGCAATCTGCCTCGCCCCAATCTTTCTCAATGCTCTGTACCTGGATGGTTCAATTCACCCAAGTCAGGAACACCAAAAAACTTGCACCACTCCTTAGAAAATTCATCAAGAATGCTAAATCCACAGATCACAGATAAAAATTTATGCCCCTGTTGCAATGGGGTGGAGCTGTAAATTTAGCTGTTTGAAAACCCATTGATTTTGGAGGGATGGGAATATCCGACCAACATAAAATTCCACCTCATGTTTTACCTAACCTCAATTTCTGAGTGGCAGTTGTTGTGCTGCCGCACAGTGTGTTTTAACCCTTAAACGGTAAACAAAAAACTGTGAGTCAACTTTTTGTAAATACATTAATATTTATTCATACACAAATTAATGTTAATCAACCACACAATCAATAAGTTGTTTACAGAATACTAAAGTTCAAGTTCAATACTAGATCTTGGCTTAACTTTTGCGTGACTGGCCAGTACCTAGACAGATATTGGCCTTTTTCTGCGTGTTGGTTTCAGTAGTCCTTGGCGTAAGTCTGCTCCTTTATTCTGGTCTGATACTCTGGCTCTGGTCTTCCTTCCATCGTTGGTGTGGTGGCTCTCCTCATGGTGGCTGGTGGTGGTCATCATTGTTCTGTTCCTGTCCCTTCCTCGTCCTCGTGGTTGTGTTATTCGTGAGAGAGAGAATTCCTTCCGTTGTGCATCACCTTTTATCCCCCATTGATTTTCGTACCCTTTTGGGCAGTGTCTTGATTGTTACTAATCAATTGATCAGGACTTGATCACCCTGATCGATAGAGTCCAATCAGGTGCTGCCACACCAATCTCTGGTATGTACCCAACGGCCATGCCTGGGGATGCTGGAGGCATATCGATCACATACCTTCCTCCCATATAAGGGGTTAAAGCGTCCCTCTGTCTGGTAAACAAGTCTGTTTACCAGAAAGTGTCCATTGTCTTGGAGATGGTCTGTGTCCTGTGTATTCTGTAGTCTGGAGCTGCAGCCTGTTTCTCTGTCGTTTAAGGCAACAGACTGTCCACTTCTGTACTTAGCCAATTATCCCAGCATGCTTTGTAACTTGCCATCTTAGGTGACCTGTTTGGCCAAACGATTTAAAATTGTGCATCTGTTTCCACCATCGGTAAGATTCAGTTTTAGGTTTTCAGTGCATGCGTGGACAAGTGATCATGCACAGATTGGTGTCGGCTGCCTTGGCAGGAGAAACAATGCCTAGAATTGGAATGGGACTTCAACAAGTAAGTCCCACGGGTCATCTTTAACTGCACACCTGCTTTGTTTCCACCTTTGTTTTGGCTGCTGTGTTAATTAGAATGAGCAATTGTGTGTAATGCAAGTTTCAACTTTAAGGATCAATTTCTGCCAGAATGGTTCCTAAAAGCAATAAAGTGGACACACACAGATCTGGCATGATTACAGACTGAACACCATAGGCACAGCTCTATTTCACAGGATTTACCATGCATTGTCGTCTTATTATGAATGATTGAATTTAAGTGTTTTGAACTGAAGCTTCCAATCCCCTTACTATGTAAAGAAGATGAACAATTATTCATTCACGAACATTATGAATCAAGACCCTTAGGAGCTAATAACCAAAGATCAACTGCATTTTGTCCCAATTTACTTCACATACGCCTCCATTCCTGAAGGCAGTGACTCATGCAGGACTATAGTTCAATATCTGTAATAAAGGACTGCACAAAAGCTGAGAAAATGTGACTATCATTTGTTTCAGAGTTTCCACTTCTGAAACTTTTTCAGTTTCATAGTTCCATTCAGGAATATACTTCTGGTATCCAATGTGCAATTAGTTTTGAAATTGCTGCACTGATTTTTTAATTTGCGTGCACTGGACCTCTGATAGTGTGAGCTATGTATAACTTTATATTTCATCATCACGATATATTGTATGCTAAATACAAAAGGCTGACTGAATGATGCATACTTCACTGATTGTGAATCTCCCTTTGTGCCTTGTGGAGAAGCAAAAATCTCTTTGTTACAAAGGATAATCAAGAAAATTGACTACATATTTATAATTATTTTTCTTCTTTTCAAACCCACGTCAGAATTATTTCTATTCTTTGAATGTATCATAAGAACATAAGAAATAGGAGCAGGAGTAGGCCATCTAGCCCTTCGAGCCTGCCCCGCCATTCAATAAGATCATGGCTGATCTGTTGTGGCTCAGTTCCACATTCCCGCCCTCTCCCCATAACCCTTAATCCCCTCTCTTATCAAAAACCCATCAAGCCGCGTCTTAAAAATATTTAGCGAGGTAGCCTCCACCACTTCAACGGGCAGAGAATTCCAGAGATTCACCACCCTTTGAGTGAAGAAGTTCTTCCTCAACTCCGTTCTAAACCGCCCCCGCTTTATCTTGAGGCTGTGCCCCCTAGTCCTACTGTCCTTTCTGAGCAGGAAGAGTCTTTCCACCTCTATCCTATCCATCCCATTCATCATCTTACACATCTCAATGAGATCTCCCCTCATTCTTCTAAACTCTAACGAGTACAAGCCTAGTTTATTCAGCCTCTCCTCATAGCTCAACCCCCTCAACTCCGGCATCAGCCTAGTAAACCTCCTCTGCACTCCCTCCAAGGCCAAAATAGCCTTGCGTAAGTACGGCACCCAAAACTGAACACAGTACTCCAGCTGCGGCCTCACCAATGCCCTATAAAGCCGCAACAAGACCTCCCTACTTTTATATTCAATCCCCCTCGCTATGAAGGCCAGCATCCCATTCACCTTCCTGACCACATGCTGCACCTGCAAGCTGGGTTTTTGCGACTCATGCACAAGGACCCCGAGGTTCCTCTGCACCGTCGCCTGCTGCAGTTTTTCGCCAAGTAAGTAATAATCCTTCCTACCATTATTCCTACCAAAGTGGACCACCTCACACTTGCCAACATTAAATTCCATTTGCCAGTTCCTGGCCCATTCGCCCAGCCTATCTAGATCCTTCTGCAGACTCTCCACACCCTCCGCGCAATTTGCCGTTCCACCAATCTTGGTGTCATCAGCAAATTTCGACACCATACACTCGGTTCCCTCCTCCAGATCATCTATATAAATGGTAAATAGCTGAGGCCCCAGCACCGACCCCTGAGGCACTCCACTAGTCACCAACCGCCAATCCGAATAGCACCCGTTGACCCCCACTCTCTGCCTCCTATTTGACAACCAATCCTCTATCCACGCTAACACCCTACCCCCAACTCCATGTCCCCTAACCTTCTGCAATAACCTCTTGTGAGGTACCTTGTCAAACGCCTTCTGAAAATCAAGAAAGACCACATCCACCGGCTCTCCTCTATCCACCGCCCTAGACACATCCTCATAGAACTCCAGTAAATTTGTCAGACACGATTTCCCCTTAACAAAACCGTGCTGCGTCTGCTCTATCAAGCAATTCCCCTCAAGATGCCTCGCTATTTCCTCCTTGATGACGGATTCTAACACTTTATCTACGACAGACGTTAAACTAACCGGCCTATAATTCCCTGCCTTTTGCCTGGCACCCTTCTTAAACAACGGCGTAACATTAGCCGCTTTCCAATCTTCCGGCACTTCCCCGGAATCCAGCAATGTCTGGAAAATAACCACCAAGGCATCCACTAAAGCAGCACTTTATGCAGCATTGTGGTGTTAAAACCCTCTCAGATTTATCTACAGGACAGGACAGGACGAGAGTAAGTCAAATGAAAGATGGAGCTGGGTAAATCAGCTCAAAATGTGGACTGTTTATTTATTTACAATGATGTGGGTATGCCGGCGTTGGACTGGTGTAAACACAGTAAAAGGTCTGACAACACCAGGTTTTAGTCCAACCGATTTATTTGATAATAGACTCACAAGCTTTCGAGGTTTCCCTCTTCGTCAGGTGAATGGAGAGTTCTGGCCTCAGACAGAGCATATAAAGCACAGATAGTTTAGAGATTACTGATTAGAATGCGAATCCTTACACCTAACCTGCTGTTCAAGACCTGAAGTGGCTGACAATGTGAGTGGAAGGAGCACTGATCACAGGTCACAGAGATGTGTATTGTCTCCAGACAATACAGTAAGTGAGGTTTTGCAAACCCAGGCAAGTCACGGGGGTTACAGATAGTGCGACATGAACCCAAGATCCCTGTTGAGACCGTCCTCATGTGTTCATGCCTGTTGGCGAACACTTCAGTGGTCACGGGCATTCAGCCTCTGACCTTCGGGTAAGCATTCTCCAAGGCGGCCTTCACGACACACGACAGCGCAGAGTCGCTGAACAGAGACTGATAGCCAAGTTCCGCACACATGAGGACGGTCTCAACAGGGATCTTGGGTTCATGTCGCACTATCTGTAACCCCCGTGACTTGCCTGGGTTTGCAAAACCTCACTTACTGTACTGTCTGGAGACAATACACATCTCTGTAACCTGTGATCAGTGCTCCTTCCACTCACATTGTCAGCCACTTCAGGTCTTGAACAGCAGGTTAGGTGTAAGGATTCGCATTCTAATCAGTAATCTCTAAACTGTCTGTGCTTTATATGTTCTGTCTGAGGCCAGAACTCTCCATTCACCTGACGAAGAGGGAAACCTCGAAAGCTTGTGAGTCTATTATCAAATAAATTGGTTGGACTAAAACCTGGTGTTGTCAGACTTTTTACTGTATTTATTTACAGGCATTGAAATCAGTGCATAGTCTGCCAGGTGCCCTGCACCACACATGGTTCCAGACAATGTTCTGTAACCTATTCTCTGCAATAGGGAAGTCCTGCAAAAATGATACAAGGCTCCAATTTCTTTTTAAGTTTATTTCTTAGTCACAAATGAGGCTTACTGCAATGAAGTTACTGTGAAATTCCCCCATTCGCCACTCTCCGGTGCCTGTTCAGGTTAATGCACATTAGGTTAGTGCACATCTTGAAAGACTGTGGGAGGAAACCAGAGTACCCGGAGGAAACCAAGCAGACACGGGAGAACATGCAAACTCCACATAGACACTGGGAATTGAACCCAGGTCCCTGGCGCTCTGAGGGAGCAGTACCAGTCACTGTGCCACCATTCAAAATAAGGCAAAATATTGCGATGCTGGAATCTGAAACAAAAACAGAAAAATGCTGGAAAATCTCAGCAAGTCTGATGGTATCAGTGGAGAAAGAAAGATCAGTGGCACAGTGGTGCAGATTGCCATGCGTGTATAAGGTGGCACAGTGTCACAGTGGTTAGAACTGCTGCCTCACAGACCCAGGGACCTGGGCTCAATTCCAGGCTCGAGTCATTGTCTGTGTGGAGTTTGCACATTCTCCCTGTGTCTGCATGGGTTTCCTCTGAGTGTTCCAGTTTCCTCCCACCGTCCAAAGATGCACAGGTTAGGTGCGTTGGCCATGCTAAATTGCCCCTTAGTATCCCAGGATGCGTAGGTTAGGGGGACCAGCAGGGTAAATATGTGGGGTTGCAGGGATGGTGCTTGGGTTAGATTCTTCAGTGCTGACTCGATGGGCTGCACTGTAGGGATTCTATGATTGTAAGTTTGGATGACTCAAGACTGTAGAGGCTGGGTCATTAAGTATGTTCGAGGCTGAGACAGATATTTAATCAGTAAGGGAATCAAGTGTTATGGGATAAGGTGAGAAAGAGGAGTTGAAGATTATATCAGATCAAACATGATCTCATTGAAAAGCGGTGCAGACTTGCTGGGTTTCCTGGAACTAAACAGTCTGAAATGTTGGACTGCTACAGGATGAACAACTCATGACAGTTCTCAGGGAATCTGGCACAGACAGGCATAGATCTCCTCTTGAAGTGGTATACCAGCTGTGCATTAATGGTCACTGTGATGATGATCAGATGGGTACATGTGTATAGCCGATGGCAAGTAGTACCTGGTGGAACCCAGCCTGGAAGGCAACTGCAAGCGCCCACTTACTCTACTGTTGTCATCACAGGGGAAAGTTTGCATAACCCTGGCAAACAATCTGCCTCATAGGACACAAGGGACTAAAATTTTGCATACCAAGGATGAAATTGGGAAACTTCCCAACTAGCCAGAGCCACCTTGGTACAAACTGCTTTTGAATGCCACAGTTTTTGCTTTGGGAGCATAGGTGCAGGATAAAGTCAAGCCTTCCAAAGACAAAACCAGATTCTAGCTGGCAACGGAGGGTGTGGGAGGGATGGTGGTGGTGGTGGTGGTGGTATGAATGGGGGGGAGGGAAGGAGGGGGGGTTGGAGCGCTAAGTGGACAGGTTAGAAGACCCATCATGGCTCTCCAGGAATCCATCCCCGGTATTTTAGAAGTGACTAGGCCCTCTAATCCTCATTGTTCATACCCCCAGTCCCTTGCATTTACCCACATGTTCCCTCATACCTGCCATGCCAACTGAATGCCACTCTATGCCACCACAACCCCTTTGGTCCCTCATACCCTCCATAACACCCCCAGAATGCTCACCATCTATCTACCATGGGTAGACCTCAGGAGTCATGTGCAGATGAAAAAAAAAATTGAAAGACCCTAATACAGCTTTTAGTCTTACACTATCAATAGAAAATATCCCTATCATAAAATGCATTCAAAGCTTTAAAATCTCCTCAGGTGTTCATCTCTTTTAAAAACAAACAACTGTCTATTTAGACCATACATAAAAGACAACTAATAGCCTCTTTAAGCTGTCAGTCAAAGTGTGAACTCAGAATGCATCTCCTGAGGTAATTATAGCTTTTGATACTGATAGTAATGATAGCACTTGAGGAAATGTCAACAAAAAGCTCTGTTGAAACTTCACAATCAAACCCTGCTGTGTTTTTTTTTTGAACCTATGGTTATCAACGAAAGTGTGGGGGCAATGCTGGAGGAGGGGGCTAGAGTGCTGTGGCTGGGTTCTGCCCCAGCATGATTCTCTCCCCTCTGGGGGCTGTATTTGCCTGTACATCTCCAGCCCTGCTAAGTTAGGGTTTCCCACCTGTGTGAATCATGCCCCCACACTTCCTTTTATCTTATCATTAAAAAATCCATTGGAAATAGGGGTGGTATTTGGATATCCGGACCACCATTTTTAAAGTCTTTCTGACTCTACAAAAGTCTGGCTCAAGAGATATAAGCACATAAGAAATAGGAGCAGGAGTAGGCCAACTAGCCCTTCGAGCCTGCCCCGCCATTCAATAAGATCATGGCTGATCTGTCGTGGCTCAGTTCCACATTCCCGCCCTCTCCCCATAACCCTTAATCCCCTCTCTTATCAAAAACCCATCAACCCGCATCTTAAAAATATTTAGCGAAATTTGGTTCATGGCGTCTGTGAGGAACCCTATACTATAACGAGAGTCACATGACCACCACGGTTGTCAATAGGGCAAGCTGTCAGAACATTGGAGATACACTTCAGGTCTGAATAGTGATTCAACCTGTGACAGAAAGCATGTCATCACCACAGAAATGGATGAAGCCAAATTGCCACTACTTCAGGAGATACCGAGTGTAGTCGTTTCTGCAGAAAGTACCCCAAAGAAGCATCCAAATCGATCAAATGATGCTGCTCTGCCAGAAAATAGAAAGCACCAGAGAGTCTGGGGGCGTGATCTTACTGCCCATTCATGCCACAATCTCATTGCAACAAGAATGGAGAATCTGACGGCCAGCTAAATCTCCGTCCACTGAGGCAAGATAGAAAATTCCCTCTGGCAGGAATTGTGGTAAGGCTCCAGTTCAAATCTATGACGGACTGTTTGAATGGGTTAAGTGTTAAATTTACTGGGGACTATATAATGTAACTGTTATCATTGTATAAAATGACTTAGAGGGGGAAGGTTGTGGTATCTGACCCATTTAAGGGGCAATTGGCTGAGGGGGTCACATGCCCTGGGACAACCAATCAAGGGACCAGGATAGGGATTCATCTTGCAAGCGTAGGCTTTTGCCTCAGATCGATCCTGGACACTGACTGGGAGCCACCAGGCTGCAAGACTCTGTAAGGTAGCATGTTGTAAATAAGCATTAGTTGTCATACCTAACTGGAGAGTCAAAGTTATTACAAAATACAAGCTGTTGGGGTTTTCTTCTGTGTCAATACTGGTCAACTTGAAGATGTGCAACCTGAAAGTCACAAGTTACTGGTTCAACCAAACTGTAATCCGAGAACCCAACATGTTGGTTTGAACTCTGACCTTCAGCTGTTCAATTATGTCTTCACGTTAGTATCATGGCCTTTGTTACAGTTCAACATGCTCAAAGCTATCTGAGCACATAAACTTCTGTAGTTTGACATTTTGGTCAAACAGTCCACAATGAAAATGTATCCATATTGTGCTCATCTGCTGCATCTTCAAAGTAATTCCTGCTATGGACAAAGCACTGCTGGAATAGAACATCGGCTAATACAATTATGCACATTTCTATTTGTGGAAAAGAACAAACAGGGTGTGATTACAGCATTGCAACTCTGATTACATTCCAGAAGTTCTTCACAGGCCGTTTCAGACATCCTGTGGCCATGATAGGCTTCATATAAATGTGAGTTTTTTTAATGTCTTTTAAATGATCTGTTACGTGAAAATAATCTAATCAAAACATTGCCCATTTATCCTTCCCCCTATATTTTGCATATCGTGTTGTCAGCTTCTTTTCATTGTTAATTTTAATTTATTGCTTATTCCTACAGGGGAGTAAGAGGTTTATATATGCTTTCATTATTCTCTGTCTCTCACTGGATCCTTCACAGGACTCAGTGGTATTATAAGTCCAGCAGAAAATTGTCCATCGAAGAAAGAATGGGGCCACGTTATTTAATGAGTTAATTTGATGCCATAAGGAAGAAGTGCCTTCAAAGAAGTAATGTTTCTGTTCCTGTATAATGTCTGATTAAACGATAGATCAGAGGTACTGGCTAAAAACAAAGACAAGTGAAAGCCAAAAGATAAAATTTGCAATATAATGCTCGAGTTTGCAGTACAGTGTAATACATTCTTTGCTGTTTCAGTGGGTGATCTCTGGAGGTTCTTTTACCTCAGCACAAGTTGAGTTTGGGTTAAGTGACCTGCTACCAAACCTATTACCTTTGCTCGTGAAGCTCAGCTGACAGCCTATTGTGACAATCTATCGCGCTTGCCTGGCTTTACCTTTCATGTTGCCTCTTCCACTTCTTCAATAGTAAATTATTCCCAGGTGGACACACTGTCAAATAATTATCTTCTGCTTGACCTGGTCCAGATACAAGTACTATATCCCTAATGCCATTAGTTTATTAACTTCAGTTTGAGTATATTTTCACAGTAGAATATAATCTATTTCACAACAGCTTCCTGTGACCTACTAGTATCCATTTCACAGTATTAAGCAGTCTGCTTATATCTGTTTGTCCACACAAAACTGCAATCTCTACAATTACAGAGATTAGGCAGTCAACAGATTACTTATAAAATTGCAGCTATCTATCTTTATGTTCTTTCCTTATTGAATGGAAAGTTAAGGTAATAATGCACAAAGAGCCTATTAACTTTGTTTTGCAGAAGTAAAATTGTAAGATGGTTTAAATAATAGATAAAGATTTATTTTTCTCATCTGGAGGAATGTGGACATCAGTGGCAAGGCCAGCATTTGTTCCCCATCCCTAACTGCCATTCAACTGAGTGGTTGACACAGCCATCTCCAAGGGTAGTTAAAAGTCAACCACTTACTTGTGGATCTGGAATCACATGTTAACCAAACCAAGTAAGGATGGCAGATTTCCCTCCCTAACGGACAAACGGATGGTTTTTACAACAATTGATGGTAGTTGTCATGGTCACTATTACTGACAACAGCTTTATATTCCTGATATTTTAATTGAATTTATATTCCACCAGCTGCCATGGTGGGATTTGAATCAGTGTCCCCAGAGCATTAGTTGGACCTCTGGATTACTAGCCCAATGACATTTCCGCTACACTATCATCTCCCCATAAATATGCAAAATAATAACCATTATATCACATAGCAAGAAATTATAGAGAGGGTAAATAGCAAAAGATTATTTGTATGCACATTTCACTAATTCACCAAGTAATAAGCTAGTAGCAAAAGAATAAAAAGGAAGACAAGTGTGAGACAAGTGGGGAAGTCAAAGGAGACAAGGGGTTAATAATAATAAATGCTAGAATTCTGACAACTATAGAGAAATACAAGGATCTTAGACTGCATGAAAAAGGTAGCAGGACAAATAAGATAAAAAGATTAAGAAGCAATGGGGAATATTTTCCTTCATTGTGAAGCACAGAATGCAAAAGCAGGGATGGTTTGTATAAAACACTTGTTAGACCACCACTATAGTATTGCATACAATTCTGACCATCACATTACAGAAAGGATATGATCAAACTAGACAGTGTACACTGGATATTCCCAAGATTGGAGAACTTTAGTTATGAGGAAGTAGGTAGATAAGGGCTGTTTTCTTTGGAGCAGGTAAGGCTGAGGGAAAATATAATTGAGATGCATAA
Organism: Carcharhinus amblyrhynchos; assembly: GCF_965287045.1. NCBI lineage: Eukaryota > Metazoa > Chordata > Chondrichthyes > Carcharhiniformes > Carcharhinidae > Carcharhinus > Carcharhinus amblyrhynchos. The sequence continues at coordinate 49,847,367 of NC_137336.1, forward strand.
AATTATGAGAAATCTGGAAACAGAGGGAGTGTAGGGACCTACTTTCTTTAACAGAGAGTTCAATAACTTGAGGCATAAATTTTAAAGTAACTGATAGAAGAGCTGATAAAGTTTATCACTCAGAGGGTGATGGGAATTTGGAACTCACTGCCTTCAAGAGTGGTGGCGCAAAAACTCTCATTTCATTTAAAAAGTAGTTGAATACACATTTGGAGAGATGTAACCTGAGCAGAAAGTCACACCAGACTGGCTCACGTTTTATGCCGACACATGTTTAAAAAAATCTAATGATGGCCGTAAAATCATTGCTGATTTTTGTAAAAACTCATCTGATTCACTACTGTCCTTTAGGGAAGGAAATTTGCTGCCTTTAGTTGCTAGCTTACCTGCTAGCCAACATGTGACACCAGATCCACAGCAATGTGGTAGACCTCTAAATGCCCCCTCAAGGGCAATTAGGGACAGGCAATAAATGCAGGCCCAGCCATTGACGCCCCCTCCCCATCCCCTGAGAGAATAAAAAAAGACACAATGGCCCAAATGTGACCTCCTGTGCCATAACTTTCTATAATTCTACAATCCTGTTAAGAGCTATTAGGATAGAGATTGTTATCAAAAGTGGATATCACATAATCATAAAATTTAAGGTGAAATTAGATAAATACTTGAGGAAATCATTATTGTGCAAAGGGAAAGAGCTTGAAATTTTGAATTAGATTACTCCAATGCAAGATTTCTCCTGACATGGGTATGGTGAGTCAAAAAGTGGTGAAGCACATGCATCATAATTATAAAATGACAAAGGCTTATGACTACCTAAAAGTCAGCAATATCCAGAGCAAGAATATTAATCATACAAAATATCTGCAGCACTTTAACTTGCACAATGGTGCAAGAATCTTTTGCAAACCCCTTTGAAAATTTGCAGAAGTTATTGCCTGGCCTCCCTAAAGATGTAATTCCAGCTGTGATTTCAAAGAGTTCCTGAAAAATATTCAAATTAGCACGTTAATATTAATTCCACTGCATGAATTTGCACATTGCATCACACAGTGGGGTTGGATTTTTCGAGCTACAGCATTAAGAATTGCTTCTGCTGTTAGCATGCAGCTGCAAAAATACTATTCAGCTCCCATTTAAATCATAACTTGTATTTTGCTATGTCTACACACCTTGGTGTTAGCTCTTGGGAGATATAAATGTTTACAGCTTTCTCCAAATGTGCCAAGAATTTGAATTCTCCATAAAGTTAGAGCACCAGTCACTTCAGTTCTGATATTATTACAGAATAAACGTGGACATTTTTGTGAGATAAGGAATGTTGTAAGGAGGTTGTTAGTCAACTTCTTGTGACCAGAAAAATTGTAGATAATAACATGAATCTACTTTGCTGAAGAGCTCCTATCTCTATGTGTGTCTTTGGAGAACAATCCAGAATTCAAAAAAGGCTCTGTGGAAATGTAAATATCTATAGGTTTATGATTTGCAATGCAGTGGATACCAACAACGGCTCTTGAAAATGGAACAACCCTCTTATGGGACTGATGTGTGAAGCATTTTAAAAATTTCTATTTCAATTCAATCTCATAACAGGCAGTAGTATTGAACTATGGAGAGACTCATGTTATGATGAATGATCCGCACAATGAGCTTTGACAAAACAGGAGGTTTGTAATAGAATGTAACCCATGTATTGTGGCTTTACAATTACACTGCACTCAGAGTATCCAAACACCTAACATGATCAAAATTCTTTCCTTTGCTACTTTAACAAAAGTGTTAACCCAATGTTCACAAGAAGAATGTTTCTTTCTGACAGAAAGTCAACCCCTTCCAAAACTGGCATGCCCAAAAGTTCCGAACTGGATGAATGCCACATCCCAACCATGGATGAAGACAGGAAGAAGTTTAACAACCGTGCAAACACAGCCAAAGTAAGGCAAGCTGGAGACAAAGCCCAGATATGGATTGTGAGGCTGTAACAGTGTGATAAGTATGACAGTTGAAAATAATGTGCAAATGGCTACATCTGAATAAAACTCAACCTGGGGTTGTAATTGTAAATACATGAGTTTGAATATATCATTGGCTGTCTATGGAAGCAGATGATTCTTCTGAGATGCAGATGGAGGCATTATCTATGAAGGACTAATGACTTTTAATCAATCAGGTCTTACGTTTGAAATTAAATGAGTTGTCATAGCCTATACTATATATGCAAAAGGACTTAAATGGCAAAGATCATCTGAAGATTTCAAATTAATCATTTATTTTCAGAACAGTTCAACTTGTTAAAAGTGTACACTGCTAGGCCAAAGTGATAGATAGAGGACATGGAAGATTCTGAAATACATACCACTGAAATAGGCCATTCAGCCCAAAAGGTTCATGATAGTTTTTAAGCTCCACACGAGCTTCTTTCCATCCACCTGAACCCATTAATATAACTCCAGTTCCCTTCTCCCTCATGGATGGGAGCATACTGTTACAGGAGGCCTTTTATTTGAATATACTAGCTACTGAATTTCTTGAGGAAGAATTCCTTCCTGATGAAGCAATGATTTGTTTTTTCAACTTAGTATGTTGTACTCACTGTTCACAATGTGGCCTCTTCTACACTGAGAGACCAGGCACAGATTGGGTGACCATTTAGCAAAATACCTCAGCTCAGTTAGCAAGCATAACCCCAAGCTTCTGGTTGCTTGCCCATTTTAATTTGCTACCTAGTTCTCATGTTGACATACTGCTCTGCACCTGCTGTAATGTCCCAGTGAAGCTCAACACAAGCTCAAGGAACAGCACCTCAACTTTCAATTAAGCACTGAATAGCCTTCTGGACTCAGCGCAAGTTCAGCAATTTCACACCATGGAATCCTACTTCCATTTTGATTCTGAGCCAGTCTTAATCTTATTTTCATGTTTTGCTGTCAGACAGAGTTGTTTATTCTGCCATTCACACTCACCCTAGACCAATGTTCTGTCGTACTATAATCATTACTATTCCCTTTGCCCTTTGTTTTGAGCATCTTTGTTATTTTTCTCTCCCAATCTCTAACTTATCGAGGATTTTCTCTTCCTCCCACTCTCCTGTCTTCAACAGAGTAAAACCCATCACTTTTCTACCTTCCTTCAGTTCGAGAGAAATGTCATATTCCGCTCAAAATGTTTCTTTCTTCACAAATGCTGCCAGATCTCCTAAGTACTTCCAGTGCTTTCTGTTTTGATTTTATTGAGATGCAACTTTCTCCTTACAAATCCTTAATTAATCTATGCTTTTTAAAGTGAGGATTAACGTTATCCCTCAGAAGTTATTTCCAGTAACCTCTTCACCATTAGGCTGTCCGGCTTGTTGCAAATACGTTGGTCACTTTCTCCCTTTTCACAATATGGTGCAACAATTAATTGTTCACCAGTACTCCAGCATCACTTCTATAGCCAGAAAGAATGAGGAAATTATAGTCAGAGCCTCCAGTACTTCTTCCTTTGCTTTCTGGGACATATTTCATCTGGGCTGAATTTCAATGTAAACATTTTGTTTCTCAAGGTTCTTTTACGATCCATTATTTAAACTGCTCCTACTTAATTATAATTCCTGCATCTTTCCTCTCTTTCATGAGGACTGATGCAAATTATTCATTAAGATCTATGCCCAAAATTTCTGCTTCCAAACACTTTTTGGCCTCTAATATGCCCTACTCTTTCCTCAGTTATCCTCTTTCTGTATATGTACTTATCAAATATTTTTGAATTTTCCTTGATTTTAGTTGCCAATTCTTTGTGTCCTTTCCTTGCCTTCCTAATTCCCTTTTTATTTCCACCTTATTTACGTCTCTACGCTTTTTGCAATACTGGGTCCTCGGTACATGACTCAAGCTTCCCTTTGTTTCCTTATCCTATACTGGAAAGCTAATTTGACACTCATGGGAGAGGGAGGTGCTGGTGGGTGGGTGGATGGAGGTTGTTCTATGCTTTGGAGTCCAAATTTTTTCTTTGTGGAAATGCACTTATTCTGAATACTCTTTTTCTCTTCCTTGAGTGCCTCCCACTGCTCTCCCACCTTCAAGAAGCTGTTTTCATTATACTGTTGCCAAACCACACCTCAGTTTAGTAAAATTGGCCCTTCCCCAGATAAGAACTTTTATTCTTGAGCTATCTTTCTTGTTCTCTGTAACTACACTAAATCTAAGTGAATTATAATCACTTTTGTCAAAATGCTCAGCGCAGATTAATTCCCTAAAACTAAGTCAAGAGCTGCCCTTTTTTTTGTTGGACTTGCTACAGACTGGTGGTATTGTATTGTCAACAAATGTGGCTATAATGCACACCATTTCTTCATCCAAGTCAAGCGAAAAGTTCTCAGCTCTGACAAAGGGTCATCCAGACTTGAAACGTTGACTCTATTCTCTCCCCACAGATGCTGTCAAACCTACTGAGATTTTCCAGCAGTTTTTGTTTCAGATTTCAGCATCCGCAGTATTTTGCTTTCATCTTGATTGCTCATTGCCCAGTGACAAGTCAGAACTGAACCACTTAATTTTAAACTGTGATTGCAGAATAAAATCCATAGATAGCACAGATTATGAAAAATAATAGAATTCTCAAAATCTTACAACACAACAGCCTCCAATGTTGCTGCCACTAGGAGGGTGGAGGGGCACCAAGATATAGCAAACAGCAAGCTTAAGTTTAAAGCATGGTGAGCACAGAATGGAATTTTCATGGGTGCTTTTCATTCAGCTTGTCACTGTAATGTAGTTTTTTTTGTAACTGTGGCAACCATATTATGTTTTTCTCCTTTCTCGCATCCTCATGAAAAATATAAATCAAGACTTTGCCTCAATGACCTGTGTGTCCCTCACAGGAAATGGAGACTTAGTATTATGGCACACAGAAATTAAATTTGTCTCACCCGGTGTAAATGCACATAAATATAACTTCTCACATAATGTTGATCCTCACGCACATTTGACGAGTGATAGAGAGACACTTAGAGCAAAAGGATCTCCACACTGTAAACCTAATGTCGGCATTAATTAAGATATGAGATGACAATAAGCACCAAGCAATGCAATTGTATGCTCATGCCAATGATTTATTGACAGTGGACAGGATGGGGAAGCAAATGCATTGTGGAAAATCCACTAGCAGCCCTGACAAATGTTCCAAGGGCTTTGCATAGAGGCCAAGAACCGGTGGTGGCATTGAAGGAATGCTATATTGTCAATGTTCAGTTTGTCATGTGTGAAAGCAACACCTTAGTCAGCATCAGATAAGGACAATTATAGTTTACAAAATAATACACACTGCGACTGGAAACACAACCCATTCACTTCTCTTGGCAACAGAACAAATCTTATGTGAGTCGCCATCAGACAATATTTATATCTGACAAAAAGCAATGCCACAATCGATGTTCAATGAGTGGGGAACAAAATAACACCAGAACATTTTGCTGATAAATTCTGTTCTCAGAGGGCAGGAAACCAAGTTTAAAATTACAAATGGCATTTGAAGCTACAATTTTTTTCCCTCCACATTCTGTCCATTTGACACCAACCATCCCAGGTGCCAGCAACAAAAGGTATCGTCCTTTGTCCTGGGTTACCAGACCTGCAATGAAAGATTCATGCTGTTTTCAAATTATTATTAATCATTTGGAGTATAATTGAGATACAGAAAAGCAGGTTGTTACTTAATACAGCCTGACCCACATGCTATGCTGGAAGACAGCACAATGCACCATACAGGGTGAAAGCAATCTTGGCAATGCACATAATCAATTCTTTTCGACAAGCTTCTCCCCATGGACAAATAAATAAAGCAATTCTGTAAATACCTTCTACACTATAGAAGCAATGCAAGGCTGAAGGTGGTTGTTACTCATTTTCCCTTTACCTAAGTGCGGGGAACAGATTCAAATTGAAGCAGCAAAATTTGGTACTATTCTCTCGCTGTAATTGAAAGGAAGAATCAGAGTTAGGAGTTGAATCCAAAATGATGCTTGGGTTTCTCCTGCTAGAGGTCAGATCCATCTGACCTTTAATCTTTGTTGGTGCCCGCCACTTAATCATTATCCATCCATTTATCAACTGCCCTGATTTAGGGTTTATCCACCAAAAAAAAATGCTAAAAGCAATCCCTACTAATCCATGAGGCTCAGAAAATTCATACCAGTCACATTCTGATAGTTAACTTCCTTTCAAATACATCTTCACACACATACACATACATACAGAGACACACACCCCCACACTCTCATGCACACATGCATGCATGCATTCACACACACACACACATGTATGCAAGCGCACACACATACATGCACACATGTGTTTGTCCCTTTGGGGAATAGTAGGGAAAGTGGTGGAAGGATTCCTGTGAGATCAGTCTGTTGAACCATATCATGAGCATTTCTGTGTCCAGCAAGTCCTGGTGTTCACTTCAACTCACTTCAACCTGGAGTTTTTGGTCCAAAGGTAGGGACAGTACCACTGTGTCACACAGTAACCTATATAGCCAATTGAAAAGTGATTATTACCCAAAAGGAATTTGAAAATTAAAGAATAGATACTTTATCATTCATTGCCAGTATTAGGTAAATACAAATAGAGCTAAGATGCTTGCCTGGACTTGGGGTCCAGAAGTGCAGCAGTCTAGAAGACTAGCAGAATAAATATGGATGAACCAGTGGATGTGGTGTATTTGGATTTTCAGAAAGCTTTTAAAGTCCCATCTTAGAGGTTAGTACAAAATTAAAGCACATTGAATTGGGGCTAATATAGTGACATGGATTAAGAATTGGTTAGCAGGCAGAAAACATAGAAGAGGAATAAATGTGTGTTTTTTTAAGTGACGGGCAATGAATAGTGGGGTCCCTCAGGAATTGGGCCCTGACTAGTCACAATATACATCAATGATTTGAATGAGTGAGTCAAAGTTTGCTGCTGACACAAAACTTGGTGGGAATGTGAGTGATGAAGAAGATGTTAAGAGGTTTCAAGGTGATTTACACAAGTTAATTTACACATGGCAAACACATGGCAGATGCAGTACAACATGGATAAATGTGATGTTATCCACTTTGAATGGAGAATCAGAATGGCAGAACATTACTTGGAAAATGTTGATGTACAAAGTGACCTGGATGTCCTTGTACACCAATCACTGAAAGCAAGCAAGCAGATAAAGCAAACAGTTAAGAAGGCAAATAGTATGTTGGGCTTCATTGCAAAAGTAGTTGAGTACAGGAGCAAGGATGTCTGACTACAGCTGTGTAGGGCTTTGCTGACACCACACCTGAAGTATGTGTGCAGTTTTGGGGCTCTTCTCTAAGTAAGGAGCCACTTGCCATAGAGGGAGTGCAATGAACATTCACCAGACTGATTCCTGGGATAGCAGGGTTGTTTATGAGGAGAGATTGGGTTGATTGGACCTGTATTCACTGGAGTTTAGAAGAATGAGAAATCTAATCAAAATGTATAAAATTCTGACAAGGCTAGACAGACTGAATACAGGGATGTTGTTCCCTCTGGCTCAGGGATCTAAAACAAAGGTCACAATCTCAAGAAACTGATGGGCCATTTAGGACTGAGATAAGGAGAAACATCTCTCAGAGGGCAGTGAACCTATTGAATTCCCTAACACAGGAAGTTGTAGACAACAAGTCACTGAATATATTTAAGAAGGAAATAGATTTCTAGATGTCAAAGGCATCAAGGGATGTATTATATTCCACAGTGAATGCATACATGCATAGTTAAATGGATCTATAACTCTGGTCACAAATTTTTATCTCGACTATGCTACACATTTAATTAGTGAGAGAGAGAGATAGGGTTATAACAGGGATTATAATGAGCTTGAGGTGATCTTATAAAGCATTCCTATTGCATCCAAAACATTGCAAAAGTCAATTAGGCCTTAATTATACAATTCATTGAATACCAAAGCTAAGTATAGCAATTAGCTTCAACGAGTCCTTGTTGATGTTCTTTATTATGAAAGGGGGAGTTAAAATCATATTTTTCAGAATATAAGCTTGAAAATTATTGAAGCAAAAATACTGATAGAAGACAATTGAAAAACCTTCATTACTGAGTCGGGAGTTCTAAAATTAGCAAATTTAAAGAAAAAGGTTTAATTTATTCACATCTATGTGTACCAAGTGAAACTGGATTTAAATCCCTTGTGGGTCATTAAAGTTACTTCTAAGGAAAAGAAATAAGATGAAGTATACAAAATGGTACAACTTATATCATTTCTATACATCAATTATCATATTTTTGGAAATGAATGCTTAAAACACAAAGACGAACATTAAGTCATGCATTGGGAAGAAAATGTAATATTCTTTATAATTGTAAAATTCTCAAAGAAGTAGAAGAACAGAGATGTTGGGTGCAAATGGAGAGATTATTAAAAGGTAATGTTACAGATGAATGTATCTATGAAATTAACAGATGGAGTTTTGAACTTTGTATGAAGGAAGTGACAATTAATCTGTATGGGATATTGATTAGCCCACACACTGAAGCACTGTGTGTAGTACAGTATCAGTGGGATACAGCTATTAGCCCTTGATGCTGATACAACAGAAGCAGAAGCTCAATTGGTAGCATTCCTTCACTGAGTCAGAAGGCTCTGGGCTCCAGTCCCACTCCAGGAGTTGAGCACAGAAATCAAGGCTGACATTCCAGTACTGTACTGCCAGAGGTGCTATCCTTCGGATGAAATGTTGAACTGAAGCCCGGCCTCATTAATGGATCAGGCAATATTTTGAAGAATATCATGGTGACTATTTACCCCTCAATTACCATCACAAAAAATAAATTATCTGGTTCTTATTACATTGCAGGCAAAATTGACTGCTTATTTCCTACATTACAACAGTCCCTACACATCAAAAGTACTGGACTGGCTGTAAGTGCTCTGAGATAGCCACTGATTATTCAAGGTGCGAAATAAATGTAATTCTTTATTTAGTTTTGGTCACCTCATCTTGGAATGGATCCTAAAATTATGTAAACAATGCAGTGTACATTCACTAGAGTGAAACCAGAGATGAGCAGTTATAGTTATTCTGACAGAATTGAGAACACAGACCTGCATTCACTAGGACTGGAATGTTACAGATAGCATTAGGAAATGTGGAAGAATTTGAGATGGTAACTAGTGAAAGGTCATCCTAAATGATCAGTGAAAGGTTGTCTAGTCTGAAGCATTTCAGCTATGAGGAGTAGCTAGTTAGGCTGATGTTGTTTTCCTTAGAACAGGGAAGGTTGACGTGGGGGGATTGAAGTATATAAAATTATGAGGGATATAGATAGGGTAGATAAGAACAAGCTTTTCCACTTTAGTAGAAGCATCAATAATCGGGGCATAGACTAAAGGTAAGGGGCAGTAGACTTAGAGGAGATTTGAGAAAAAGACTTCTTTGTCCAATTGATGGTGGAAATCTGGAACTCAATGCCTGAAAAGTTGGTAGAGGTGGATGGGGTGACACGGTGGCACAGTGGTTAGCACTACTGCCGCACAGTTCTAAGAACCTGGTTTGATTCTTGGGTTGGATCACTGTCTGTGTGGAGTTTGCACATTCTCCCCGTGTCTGAGTGGGTTTCCTCCGGGTGCTTTGGTTTCCTCCCACAGCCCAAAGATGCATGGCTTAGGTTGATTGCCATGCTAAATTGCCCCTTAGTGTCCCAGGATTCGTAGGTTAGAGGGATTAGTGGGGAAATGAGTGGAGTTGTGGGGATAGGGCCTGGGGTAAGGAATGTTGTCGTTCGCAGACTCGATGTGCCAAACGGCCTCCTTCTGCGCTGCAGGATTTTTAAAATTCCATGGTTCTATGATTCTAACCCTCACAATATTTAAGAAGCATTTAGATGAGTACTGGAAATGCCATAGCATACAAGACTACAGACCAAGTTCTGAAAAATGGGAGTAGGATAGAAAGTTGTTTGATGATTGGCACAGACGCAATGGGCCGAATGACCTCTTTCTGTGCTGTGAAACTGGCTATAACCAGAAGTAATAGTGGGAAGGTAGGAAGATATTTTTCATGTAAGAGTGATGTTAATATATAGCCCCGAAATGCCCCACCAACATGATCCTCGAACACTTTTCAAGCTCCATCTCAAAGGATGATAGGATATTGTATTTAATACTCACATTGCATTTTATGAAATACGTCGAAGTCATTATCACTTTTCCTGTCATCACTAAAATTGTAGAATATTATTCCTTCCCACATATTATAATTGTATGAAGGCAAGTTTCAAATTCTGAAATTTAAAATGTGAGAATAAGGGTGAACATCTTATTCCTTGACATGAAATAAATATGCATTTATGTCAGTTTTGGAAATCAACCCAAGTTACGATGGGTTACAACTGATGTCAACAAAAGTCTTGCAATCTTGCAAATCATAAAAATTGTAAATGATCATTTCTCACTAATTATCTTATCTTTGGGAGATTTTTTGGTCATTATTCTCCAAAAGCTGCAACATGACAACAATCCTCTAATTTGTCCAAAAAATAATGACTAAATTGCATCAAGTCTGAATTATGAATAATTACATTTATGCACTTGGTGATTAAGTGTTCGGAAGGAAACATAACTGATTTTACTGCATTCTAAGTTTGGATCTAGAGCAAATTTTGATGATATAGTCAATGTTTCCAGGGGCAATGAATACTTAGGTAAAACAAATGTTATTAAATTAATTTTGAACATTTAACATACAAACATTTACTGAATTAAAGTTAGCTTTCTCAGTATTCATACTTGGATATCCAAGCCGAGCCAGACAATTTTCTACTCATGGAATCCTACCGTGCAGAAGGAGGCCATCCAGCCCATCAAGTCTGCACCAACAACAATCCCACCCAAACCTTATCCATGCTAATCCCTCCAACACTAAGGGTCAAGTTAGCATGGCCAATCCACCTAACCTGCACATCTTTGGGCTGTGGGAGGAAGCTGGAGCAGCCAGAGGAAACCCACGCAGACATGAGGAGAACTTGCAAACTCCACACAGACAGTGATCCAAGGCCAGAATTATACTTGAGTCCCTGGCGTTGTGAGGCAGCAATTCTAACCACGATGCCATTGAGTCACCCGGTGCATCAAATGAATAAAATAGATAGCCAGAAAATGACTTTTAAATGACTCTTAATTTGCTGATGGAAAGCTGCTTGCTACTGAAAAAACACATCATAATTCTCAAATGTAACAAGCCGTCACTTGCTCCCAGTTCAATACACTGCAAAAGCAATCTGATCCATTGGATGTTTGACCATGCCCCACACGTGTGAGAATCTCTAATCATTGAAGACATATGGCTGGGTCCCATCCCTCTTTTAAAAAGAATAATTACAACAGTTGGCAAATGAGCTGGTAGTGCTTTAGATAGCCCTTCTTTTGAGTTCAAAAACACAGGCGCTACATTGGCTGAGCTGCACCACAACACCTGCATTTATCCAAGAGGCCTGTACAGCTGCACAGACCCCTGGTGGAACTTCATCCCTGGCCATACCATTGGCTAGGGCTCTGCAAAAAGCTCAAATTTAGAACTAACTATTTTGTCCCTGAACAAAGTCTCTTGAATTGTCGACCAAGGCTCGAAAAAAATAATAATTTTCCCACCATCCCCTTAACCACAGCTTCTCTAAGAGTTCCTGTAGCATTAGCTATTACCAGAGTCAATTACATGATATTTTGCACTTGCCTCCGGTTTCTATCTGCATCTAATTTGCACTTTTATGTTTTGTATTTAAGAGGTGGGAAGAGCAGCAATAATGGTAGTCCCTAGAACGTCTCTCAATCGTTCTGGCTGGCAGCAGTGCTACATGCTTAATTGGTAGGATTTCTTGTTAAAATGAGAGTTAGGCTGATAAAATGCAGAAAAATATTGAATGTATGCATTGTTACTAGAGCATGAGGCTTGCTAAGTTTTCAAAAAAATTGACACTTCATATTTAATTCTGCTTCTCTAGTCATATAATTGTCCTATCCAATTTCTTTCCCTTCCTTTCAGTCCCCGTTACACTGAAAATCCATTCCCCACTCCACAAAGTCACCTCTAGCTGTTGCGGTGGATGAAAATGAAGAGCCAATATAGGTGCTCTGTTGGCAGGATTTGATCTTCTCACAGAGCAGATGGGCCTTTTACCAAAGGTAGCAGCAGCTTAGTGATTGAGGGAATTTTTATTTTCCCACCACAATTCTCAATTTCCTCAGCTAGTTGAATATCCAGGGTTTGCCTCGATAAGAAATCCAATTTTTGCAAACACGCCGTGGGAAGACCTGCTCCCAGAGCTTTAATGAGGGATAAACAGGGTCTCAAGTGAAACTGAAACCGCAGCTTTCCGAGCTTAGTGCTAATTGCCAAGAAGGTAGATGTCACTGCGTTATTATCAGTTTCAATAAAAAAAATTGTTTAATGCTTTCGAAATAAGGAGTGAGGTTGTTCGTTCCTGGCTGCATTAACAATGTAGATGTTATCTAAATTTCAGCAAACTTTTTGCTGTGCATTTTTATTACAAGGCAGAATTGTGGGCTTATTTGAGTACCACGTGTAGTATGCCAGGAGTAAGAAGTTGCAAATTCCCTCTATTTCCACACATTTGCCAATGATTCATTCAAAATAATAAGTGTTTTGAGTTTGTAGATTTTGTTAGAAATGTTGCTAAATGAAAAATGATAATGTTGAATTGTATTTTGAGATTTTTTTTTCCAAATGGTGCTGATCTGAAGTAAAAATCTTGCTACGAGACGATGTAAAATATGGTGTAATCCATCCTCCTATTCTAAAGCTGTTATTTTTTATCAGGAACTGGTTGGAAGACAAGAGGAAGTTGCAATTATTGAATAAGTGAATCAAGAGATATGGGGCAGGACTCTCCGACCTCACCCGCATGCGGGATGCTGTCCAGCTGCAGTGAACGGTGAACTGGCTGAGTGCCAAATTCTCCGATCTGGATGGCAGCAGTGAACGGCTGGAGAATTCCAGAATTGGGGTAGAATTTTACTTTGGCAGGATTTTATGCTCCCACTGAAATCGGAAGGAAAGAAACAGTAAAATGGGGAAATAAGAATACTGGCCCGAACTGTTCCTTTTTCCTTCTGAGAAGTCAATGGAGCTTTGAATGGCTCACCACCACTGTGGAAAGCCCATAGAATTCCACTTGTAGAGTCAGAAAAGAAAGTGGAATTGAGGCAGGAAATCAGCCGCAATGCTATTTGTTAATTGTTTATCAGTTGGGTGTTAATTGTAATCAAGTAGTGGCTATTAACTGGGGACTCAACTCCACACATAGAGTGTAAGAACGGTTGTTGGTTGCTATGTTCATGAAATGCAATGTCTGTCAATTAAAGCCAGTCAGTGTTTCAAGAATTACACTGGCTGGATATCAGAGTTCTAAGATTACTGAATGACAAAACAGACTTGAAGGACTGAATGGCCTATTCCTTCCCTTGCTACTTATGTGGTGGGGTAGAACTAAGAGGATTTTTAAAAAGAACTTAAGTAACACTAAAACACTAAAATCAAGCATTAGGACTGTGAGTATTAAATCCTGCATGATACCACAACATGTTGATTGAAAATCCACACACAGTTGGAACTAAAGGGCACCTCTCTGAATGGAAGTTTTGCAGTAAATACTCCTGATTATGGGGAGTGGCCTCTCAACAGGTCAGCCACTCTAAACCCTTAAGTAAACATGTATCAATCTGAACAACTCAAAAACTGAATTAGGAAAGTTAGTAGACTTGGCAAGATAGAACGCATAATATGTTGACCTACAATATTGATCCCAATAGCAGCTGATTTGATTAGTGAGTTGGAGCTTCTCATTGGGAAACATATTTAAGCCGCTGTTCTCATCTAGTCTGAAAAATTAAATGGTCCCTTGAAACATAATGTGTTTTTGTTCATAGACTCAGTGCAGGCAGTAGCATAAACTATTTCCAGATTGTGAAATTACAAAATAGGGAGCAATTTCTTTCACTTGTGACTTGAGATGATTTGTTCAAAATTAGGAGTATCCTGGATAAACCTGAATGATTTGCTGGCATACTTTGGAGGAAAATTGACCAGACAGCAAAAATTCATTAGACTGTTAATGCAGAATCCTTCTATTAATTGAATTTATCAGTGAGTCTAAACAGGATTCATCCAGTTTTAGAAGCTGAACAGTAACTAACTGCTAACCTCTGGTGTCTTTGTTGGCAGTGAGTACCAATGACCTCCCTGAGGATTGTCTAGAGGAGATACAGAATCAGTCAAGATTGTGTGAGATGAATTAAGATGCATGTTTAAAGTTGCAGCAACTTGGGCTGGAATTCCCATTTCAATTCATGGTCAATTATTGAGGAAAATGATTTCCGATATTAAAAAAAGAAACTTCTGTAATATTATAAAATATCCTATCTCATTAATTATCAATTTTCCTCCCATTATGGTTGCAAATGAAGTGGTGAAAATGATAAGCAACGATGGTACTTTTTAAAAATATTTCCTAATTCCCCAGAGGCATAAGCGGTTAATGAAAGAATTGATCTAACTTGTCGTATGTTGGAGTGGGAGGCAGGAAGAGCATCTTTTATAGCACGCAAAGTGAGGAAGGCGTATGTCTCCACTCAGTGATGATATTACTATGCAAGTAATTTGCCAAGAAGAATGTACAGAATGACAATTCCTTGCCAGGTGAAAAATTTTATAATTCTGTTACATTTTTTATTTTATGCTCTGAATACCAGAGAATCGCAGAATTGTATTTTAACTTATTAATGATTGTTATTAACAATTTAGTGCCAATATTAAAGGTATTTGTATTCTAAAATTGCACGAGGTACTTTCTAGTCAAGACTCTTTAATTTCTTCTCCAGGACTTGTTCAGAATCAGCTTCCTTTCTTCCTGTACTTTGTTTCCTTGGAGCAGTTTCAATGGACCCTCCCCCCAACACACACTCACCCCAGTCCCCCTCCTCAATTAATGCCATTATCTGGTGAAGCAAGTGTAACAAAAGCAAAATGGTTGAAGTAAATACAATAGCCGCCTACAGGACTTGTATTTTGGGGCATCGGGTTCCTAGATGGTATCTGAAAAGCAATGCAAACAAAATTAAATATGCATCCTGTGACCACATTAAATATACGCCATTGGGTGCTGGAAAAGAACATCAAGATTAAGTACCAAAATGTTGAAAAGAACGCAGGGTTGTTTTGTGAGAGTTTTTCATTCAGAAAATCAAATTTGCTTAACAGAAGCCAATGAATCCATTTTGCCCGAGGACAGTGAACCAGCAACTATTTTGATTCGAGTCCGGATGCTGTAGCAATATTAAGTAGCTTCTGTCGGTGGAGAGCTTCTGATTGCACTGTTCCCCATTCCACACAGGTTCGTTCAAGGCAGATTGTCACCGACTGTCACACAGTACTCAATCTGTGGAAAGATTAGCATCATTGAATGTAACACATTGCACAATTCTAGCCGAGAATGGAGCAGAGAGTATGTGCAACATCAATCAGTTGGTTAGAACAAAAGCAGCAGCTCGCCTGGATTAGAATCAGAGTGATGAAATGGAACAATACTGAAAAATTAGATTAACACTTATAGCGAAAGGAATTTTTTTGTTGTAATCTTTCAATTTTATCCTTAAATTTTGTACAATTCCTGGTAGAAGGGACAAGACAAATTAATTATTGGTGATTAGATGCTGCAGTTTCCCTGCAGTTCTTTACATCTTAATTTCATTATAATTTACCACTAGCTATTAGCTAAATTGAACTGTATAAACAGGGCATAAATTTCAAACAAGGGCACTGAGCACTAGGAGAAGATCCCAGATAACATCAAATTTCTGTCACCCCATCATCACTATTTATTGATTGACTGACATATTAATTCTGCTGCTGAAATTAATGACCAATTAACTTGCTGCTTAGAACATAGAAAATGGAAGCTGATAAACCGATAAATCTCTATACTTCCCCATGTCAATTAGTAAACTTCTATATGGGTCTGCACTGAATGTCCATCTAATTATAGCATCAGAAATTCCTCACTTTTAGAAAAGTTGCTGATGACACGAAGTTAGGTGGCCAGGCTCTAACTCCAGTCCTGGCCGGTGTTGAAAATCAGGCAAGCAGTGGCTGAGGTAGGCAGCAAATGGCTGTACCATCCCACCCCAACCCAACCTCATCAGGATGACAACTGACCACATTTAATAACCACACCACATTCGCATGCTCTTCATCAGTTCCTCACAACTTGACCCATGCCAACAACAACCCCCCCCTCCCCCAAACCCACCACAAAGCCGGTGAAAAGAGCCAGCTCGTTGATGGACAGGAGCGAACTGTCAAACACAACGAGGCTGCAGGCAGAGACTGAAGGAACTTTCTCATGAGAGCTAAAATTCTGATCCATCTTTTGATGCCAAAACCCATGTTCCGCATCAGTTCATGGCTACACAGAATGATTTGCTCTTCCTTTTGTGGGAACTCCACCATCACTAAACAATCAAGAACATCTCCCTTTCATAAAAATACTTCACTTAGGTATAAAAGCAGAAAGCTTTACTGTCATACTAAACTATTAAACTGCACACCCAGAGTGTATAGATTTAAATCGATTGGCAAAAAAACCAGAGGTGACATGCAGAAAAAGATTTCTCCACAACTAGTGATTAGGGTTTGGAACGCTTTGCCTGGATGGGTGGCTTAGAGTAAATTCAACAGTAGCCTTCAAAAAGAAAATGAAAAGTACTTGAAGGGGAAATAATTGCAGATGTGGGAAAAATCGGGAGAATGGATTGGAATGCTTTTCACAGGAATGAGCGGACTCTCAATGGGTCCTCCTCTCTGCTGCACTATGATTCTGCTGCACAGTATGCATAACCAACAGACAGCATCCCTCCTTTGTGACCCTGCGTGCCATAGAATCTTTAGCTAAATTGAGAGGGTGTCTTGCTGCACTCACTGCATTGGAGTCTCTTGCTATCTCTGACAACTAATCGTGAGACAATGTGCTCAAGAATCAGTAGATCATGGCATATCAGAGACACTTTTAGCCCCAGCTTAAATGCTGGTTAGTCATAAGAACATAAGAACATAAGAAATAGGAGCAGGAGTAGGCCATCTAGCCCTTCGAGCCTGCCCCGCCATTCAATAAGATCATGGCTGATCTGTTGTGGCTCAGTTCCACTTTCCCGCCCTCTCCCCATAACCCTTAATCCCCTCTCTTATCAAGAACCCATCAACCCGCTTCTTAAAAATATTTAGCGAGGCAGCCTCCACCACTTCAACGGGCAGAGAATTCCAGAGATTCACCACCCTTTGAGTGAAGAAGTTCCTCCTCAACTCCGTTCTAAACCGCCTCCCCTTTATCTTGAGGCTGTGCCCCCTAGTCCTACTGTCTTTTCTGAGCGGGAAGAGTCTCTCCACCTCTATCCTATCCATCCCATTCATCATCTTATACGTCTCAATGAGATCTCCCCTCATTCTTCTAAACTCTAACGAGTACAAGCCTAGTTTATTCAGCCTCTCCTCATAGCTCAATCCCCTCAACTCCGGTATCAGCCTAGTAAACCTCCTCTGCACTCCCTCCAGGGCCAAAATATCCTTGCGCAGGTGCGGCGCCCAAAACTGCACACAGTACTCCAGCTGCGGCCTCACCAATGCCCTATACAGCTGCAGCAAGACCTCCCTACTTTTATATTCAATCCCCCTCGCTATGAAGGCCAGCATCCCATTTGCCTTCCTGACCACCTGCTGCACCTGCAAGCTGGGTTTTTGCGACTCATGCACAAGGACCCCGAGGTCCCTCTGCACCGTCGCCTGCTGCAGTTTTTCGCCACGTAAGTAATAGTCCTTCCTACCATTCTTCCTACCAAAGTGGACCACCTCACACTTGCCAACATTAAATTCCATTTGCCATTTCCTGGCCCATTCGCCCAGCCTATCTAGATCCTTCTGCAGACTCTCCACACCCTCCGCACAATTTGCCTTTCCCCCAATCTTGGTGTCATCAGCAAATTTCGACACCCTGCACTCGGTTCCCTCCTCCAGATCATCTATATAAATGGTAAATAGCTGAGGCCCCAGCACCGACCCCTGGGGCACCCCACTAGTCACCAACCGCCAATCCGAATAGCACCCATTGACCCCCACTCTCTGCCTCCTATTTGACAACCAATCCTCTATCCACGCTAACACCCTACCCCCAACTCCATGTCCCCTGACCTTCTGCAATAACCTCTTGTGAGGTACCTTGTCAAACGCCTTCTGAAAATCCAGAAAGACCACATCCACCGGCTCTCCTCTATCCACTGCCCTAGACACATCCTCATAGAACTCCAGTAAATTTGTCAGACACGACTTCCCTTTAATGAAACCGTGTTGCGTCCGCCCTATCAAGCAATTCCCTTCAAGATGCCTCGCAATTTCCTCCTTAATGACGGATTCTAACATTTTACCTACCACAGACGTTAAACTAACCGGCCTATAATTCCCCGCCTTTTGCCTGGCACCCTTCTTAAACAACGGCGTAACATTAGCCGTTTTCCAATCTTCCGGCACTTCCCCGGAATCCAGCGACGTCTGGAAAATAACCACCAAGGCATCCACTATCACCTCCGCCATTTCTTTCAGAACCCTCGGATGCATTCCATCCGGTCCTGGGGACTTGTCCACAATCAGCCCCTCCAGTCTGTCGAGCACCACCTCTCTAGTAACAGTAATGTCATTAAGACCCTCCATTCCTACCACCTTTCCATCGCTAACACCCGGCAAATTATTCACGTCCTCCTCCGTGAAGACAGAAACAAAAAAGTTATTCAAGACCTTCGCCATATCCCCATCCCCTACCACTAGCTCCCCTTTCTCATCCTCTAAAGGACCAACGTTCACCCTAGCCAGCCTCTTCCTTTTTATATATTTATAAAAACTCTTGCTATCCTTTTTTATATTAAGTGCTAGCCCAGCCTCATAGCTTCTCCTACCCTCCTTTATCAACTTCTTTGTCAATCTTTGTTGACATTTAAACCTTTCCCAATCCTCTTCTCGCCCACTACTCTTAGCTACTCTAAATTCCTCCGCTTTTAATTTAACACTTTCCTTCACCTCCTTCGTTATCCACGGCTTATTA
This sequence comes from Carcharhinus amblyrhynchos, assembly GCF_965287045.1. Taxonomy (NCBI): domain Eukaryota; kingdom Metazoa; phylum Chordata; class Chondrichthyes; order Carcharhiniformes; family Carcharhinidae; genus Carcharhinus; species Carcharhinus amblyrhynchos. The sequence continues at coordinate 49,866,521 of NC_137336.1, forward strand.
CCTCTCTTCCTACTGTCCTTTTTAACCATCGGAATAAATTTCTGCTGAGCACCAAGAAAGATCTCCTTAAAGATCCTCCACTGCTCCTCAGCAAACCTACCTTCCAACGCACTCCCCCAGTCCACATTCGCCAATTCTTCTCTCATCCTACCATACTCCCCTCTATTCAAACAAAGGACGCGTGTCCGGGAACCCACTTTCTCCTCCTCCATCTGCACCAGAAACTCCACCATACAATGATCACTCTCTCCAAGAGGATCCTTCACCGCAAGGTCCCTAATTCTACCCGCCTCATTACATAGCACCAGATCCAAGATAGCTCGCTCCCTCGTCAGCTTTCCACAGACTCAGGAAACCCAGCAGTTAAAAGGAGGTGTGCACTTCTACTTAGAATAGGTAAGTCCCTTTACAACATTGTTTCTGGGTCAGGAGTGCTTCTGCCTACCCATCAAACAGACCTGTTAACCTCTGGAATGATCAGAAGGATCTGATCTGTCTGTGTGGAGTTTGTACATTTTCTCTGTGTGTGGGTGCTCCAGTTTTCTCCCGCAGTTCAAAGATGTGTGGGTTAGGTTGATTGGCCATGTTAAATTGACCCTATTGTCAGGAGGATGAGCAGGGTAAATATGTGAGGTTATGGGAATAAGGCCTGAATGGGTCTGTTGTTGGTACAGACTTGATGGGCCGAATGGCTTCCTTCTGCCCAGTAGGGATTCTTTGGGGGTGATTATCCCATCCCAATGTGCTAATTATTTAGCATGCCAGGCCAGGAGAATTGCATCTGGGCCTATTCATGGGATTCGCCCTTGCATTTCCGATATATGCGCATCTCCAAGGGTTGGATATCTTGCACAGTCAGGACGACGCCAGAAACTGGCAGGAACAGCAGGTCAGTGATTTTTTTATCTGTTTTTAATGTAATTTAAATGTGACTATTGGGCCCAGGACTGAAGTCTCCAGGACTGCTAGCATCTCCCACCCATCAGTATATTTTCACTTCAGCGGGGTTTAGAGCAGCTCCCCACTTTTGGGGAACAAGCAGGAGACCCCACTGGAGTGAAGGGGAAACAATCAGGGCCCCTTAGGATGTCAGGTGGAGGGAAGGCAATGCCCCTGGGCATGGGCACCTGGCAATGCCAGCCTTGACCCCTGGCACTGTCCAAGGGATAAAGTGCTGATGCCCAGGGGCACTTTGGCACTGCCCAATGGGCATGGGGCAGTGTTGAGGAGGTGGGGTGTGGTATGTGGTGTCTAGATGGCGAGGCCAAGGGGCAATCGGTAGGCGTGAGGTGTCCAGCTGCCACTTTGCATTGGGTTCGATCGGGGCTGGAGGGAGGCCAGCAATCAGGATGGGCTGCAGGTGGTGGTCTGCCACGGGGTCTGTCTCACATTGAAATTGGGTCTGCCGGGTGGGACGGGGGTATACAGGCAGTGGGAGAGATTCTGTCAGGGGGTGAGGGTGTTTTCCAGGTGGGGGAGATTTTCTTTCCACAGGAGAGGTGATCTGTCAGGGTGTTGGGGTGGGGGGAATCGTCACCGCTGAGCGGGAGAGGGGTGGGTGAAGGGTGGCTGGAGATTGAGATGCTCTGGGATGGGAGAGGGATCGGGGCTGGACCAGGAATGCTTATGGAGGCCGCGATCGGGCCGTGGAGTGATGGAGAGGCAGCAATGCGGGGGCTCCTGGGCAACCAAGAGGATGAATAACCAACATTCGGAAGAGGTGCCTACAATGAAATCAAGCTGAAAATCTGTGATGTGGCAAAGAGGACCTTAGGAGAAAATAAATACCTGACTTCAAGATCCTGAATGTTATCATGGTTAAAGTGATGCATACGTACATTTTGCACTCATTGCAATTTGAGGTATTGATTGTAAATAAATAAAAACGAACTATACTAAAATATCCAAGTGTTTATGTGCAATATCTTCAAAGTACTGTCATTCCATCCATGAAAAATATTTTCAAATATAAAAATGTGATTAAACAAATACATTCATTAGGGTAAGATTAGGGCCAGTCAAGGACAGTAGTGAGCAGTTGTGCATGGAATCCAAAGAGGTAAGATAGGCACTAAATGAATATTTTTCGTCAGTATTCACACAGGAAAAAGACAATGTTGTTAAGGAGAATACTGAGATATAGGCTATTAGTCCAGACAGATTGAGGTTCAAAAGGAGGAGGTGTTAGCAATCCTGGAAAGTATGAAAATAGATAAGTCCCTTGGGTCTGATGGGATTTATCCTAGGATTCTCTGGGAGGCTAGGGATAAGATTGCAAAGCCTTTGGCTTTGATCTTTAGGTCATCATTGTCTATAGGAATAGTGCCAGAAGACTGGAGGATAGCAAATGTTGTCCCCTTGTTCAAGTAGGGGAGTAGAGACAACCCTGGTAATTATAGACTAGTGAGCCTTACTTCTGTTGTGGGCAAAGTTTTGGAAAGGATTATAAGAGATAGGATTTATAAACATCTAGAAATGAATAATTTGATTAGGAATAGTCAACACGGTTTTGTGAAGGGTAGGTCATGCCTCACAAACCTTGTTGAGTTCCTTGAGAAGGTTACCAAAGAAGTGGATGAGGGTAAAGCTATTGATGTGGTGTATATGGATTTCAGTAAAGCGTTTGATAAGGTTCCCCATGGTAAGCTCTTGGAGGAGATACTTGGCTGGGACTGAGGGTGATTTAGCGGTTTGGATCAGAAATTGGCTAGCTGTAAGAAGAAAGAGGGTGGTGGTTGATGGGAAATGTTCATCTTGGAGTTCAGTTACTAGTGGTGTACTGCAAGGATCTGTTTTGGGGCCACTGCTGTTTGTCATTTTTATAAATGACCTGGATAAGGGTGTAGAAGGATGAGTTAGTAAATTTGCAGATGACACTAAAGTTGGCGGAGTTGAGGACAGTGTGGAAGGATGTTGCAGATTACAGAGGGACATAGATAAGCTGCAAAGCTGGGTTGAGAGATGGCAAATGAAGTTTAGTATGGAAAAGTGTAAAGTGATTCAGTTTGAAAGGAGGAACAGGAATACAGAGTACTGGGCTAATGATAAGTTACTTGATAGTGTGGATGAGCAGAGGGATCTCTGTGTCCATGTGCATAGATCCCTGAAAGTTGGCACTCAGGCTGATAAGGTTGTTCAGAAGGCATATGGTGTGTTAACTCTTTTTGATAGAGGGATTGAGTTTTTGAGCTATGAGGTCATGTTGCAGCTGTACAAAACTCTGATGCGGCCATACTTGGAGCATTGTGTACAGTTCTAGTCACCTCATTGTAGAAAAAATGTGGAAGCATTAGAAAGGGTTCAGAGGAGATGTTTTCTGGTATGGTGAGAAGGTCTTATGAGGAAAGGCTGAAGGACTTGAGGTTGTTTTTGTTAGAGAGAAGGTTAAGAGGTGACTTAATAGAGGCATATAAGGTGATCAGAGGATTAGATAGGGTGGACAGTGAGAGCCCTTTTCCTTGGGTGGAGATGGCTAGCACGAGGGACGTAGCTTTAAATTGAGGGGTGATAGATATAGGACAGATGTCAGAGGTAGGATCTTTACATAGAGAGTAGTAAGGGTGTGGAATGCCCTGTCTGCATCAGTAGTGGACTGGTCATTGGATAAATATATGGATGATATTGGAATAATGTAGCTTAGATGGGCTTCAGATTTCACAGGTAGGCGCAACATCGAGGGCCGAAGGGCCTGTACTGCACTGTAATGTTCTATGTTCTATATTCAACCCATGCATGAATTGCCCACCAAAATGCTGTCAATTGCCTTAATTTATTTATCTACAACATGTTAGCTATCAAAATCTGAAAAAGGCTCCGGAATTCAAAAAATCATCTGCTGAGTGACACTCAAGGGCCACCTCAGTCACAAAGTAATCTGAAATTTAGACTCAGAAACTATAAGAACTTGCATTTATATAGTGCCTTTCATGACCCCAGGACGTACAAAAGTGCTTCATTAATAGTTTGCAATTTTTAAAGTGCAGTCAATGTTCTAATTTAGGATTATGCAGCAACAATCTGCACACACAGTAAGATCAAACCAACAGCAGTGAAACACAGAAGCAGAAAAGATTCTCTCTATTGACGTTAGTGAGGAATAAATGTGGGCCACCGCATCAGAACTCCCAAGGGGACTTCAAGCACAGCCTCGGATCTTATATATCCAGATGGGACCTTGTTTTAACCAGTCAACCAAAATCAAATTGCAATGAGATGGGATTCTATGTTTCACAAACAAAAAGCTGAACATTTTCCTGTGACTTTGAGAGCAAGTTGAAGGACAAGCCTTCCATTATATTTACAACAGTGGTTTAAATGCACAGAGTGAAGTGAGGACGTTAACTCATGGAGCTATAGAGCAGATTAGCAAGAGTCCCAACTGGCCGTCATAGGGGACTCCCACAGAAAGGTCTCCAAAATACTTACATGCTCCGAATGACAATGTCCCAGAATAGCTGTTGATTTCAAGGAACTGCAGTGAGCAGAATCACCGGAGAGAACTCAGCCCAATATTTTGCAGTGTTTTTATTTTTTTGTTGAAGTAGCTCAGACAGCAATTTTACGACAATGTTTAAGAAGACAAAAACATAATAAATAGTTACAGGAATAGATCATTTGTGCCAGCGAGTCTGTTCCACCATTCAATAAGATCATGGCTGATTTGAATTTTGTCCTTATCTCCACACTCCTGCCTGATGCCCATGTAACCCTTGGCTTCCTTGCAGTTTAACAATCTGCCTAACTCAGTCTTCAACATATTCAAAGATCCAACCACCAACATTCTCCATGATAATGGACAGGTTTTTCCACGTGCCCCACAACGTGTTATGTGCTGGTGGAGGCAGCCCGCCATTGGCAGGATCTTCTGATGGGAAACCCATGGTGGGTGTTCACCGTCACCAGGATCAGAAGATCCTACCAGCGGGAACAGGCAGAGATTTCCAGCCAATTAATTTCAAAGATTAATGACCCTCAGAGAAGAAATTGCTCCTCACCTCTATGTTATGGGAGACTGTGTATTCTGAAACAGTGGTCCGAAATTCCAGATTCCAAATGAGGGGAAACATCTTCTTGGCATGTACTCTAAACCTTTCCCCTTTCTCCCAAACCCACACAGAACATTATATCTCTCATCCTTTTAAAGCCCAATGTGTGTAGGCCCAACCTGCTCAATCTTTCCTCATTACTCAATGTGTGGGGCCACGCTATACAGTTGTAGCAAGACTTCCCCACTTTTATACTTCACCCCCCTCTTCAATAAATTTCAAAATTCTGTTTGTCTTCCCATTACTTGCACCCTAACATTTTGTGATTCATGGACAAGGATACCCAAATCTTCCTGCATTGTTACATTCTGTAATCTATCTTCCTTTAAATAATATCCTGTCTTTCTATTCTTCCCAACAAAGTGGCCAACTTCACAAATTCCCAAATTATATTCCATTTGCCAATTTTTTGTCCACTTAACCTATCCATGTCCCACTGCAGACTCTGTGTTCTCATCACAAATTGCTTTCCAGCCTATATTTGTATTGACTGCAAATGTGGCTGCAATACACCGTGTCCCTTTATCTAAGTCATTCATTTTTATTAGTGTTGGGCAAACCAGGGGCCATAGGGGCCATATGCAACCTGTCTAGGCTCTGAGACATTTTGTTGACCATTGCCCATGTGCAGGGTTACCACATTGCGCTGATTTGCATCCACATAGTTCTTTTTCTACCGGTATGAGTGAGGTGATGGGCACCTAAAACTTATGTGAAGTGAGGTGCAAACTGATTGCACACAACATGGACTGTGAGACCTGTGCACTCCCTCTGCATCATCCAGATTGTAAATATTTCTTTTGGATTTACCGTTTGAAATTGATGATAGTTCTTTTAATATGTAATCAATATTTGTTATGAAACACTCAGCGTGTACTTAATCTTAGTCACGGGGTTATCATGAGTGAAAAAGTCTCAATCTGACAGCCCATTGAGATGAAGCAGACTCATGTAGCCTACTCACTAGCTATGTTGTCCATCGTTGAAATGTATTTTAAATATTTGAGACCTCAGCAGTGCTCCCTGTAGCAATCCACTAGTTTCAGTTTGCCATCCTGAAAATGATTCATTCATTCTGACTCCCTGGGCTCAATTTTACCGTTGCGTCATGCCCATTTTCGGGAGCAAAAACTTGGCAAAATCGGGCATGAAATGATCATTCTCTGATGGGCAGGGAGAGGAGGGAGACCCAATCATTCTCTGGCGGGGAGGGAGGTGGGCCAGATGGATCTCTGGTGGGGGGGAGCAGGAGGTGGGAGGGGATATGGGCAGGAGCAGGGGGAGGTTCACTGCCATTCTGTGGTCAATCGTTGGGGGGAAGGGGTCTGCTGCCACTCTGCCGGCGATCGATTGGGGGAAAGGGGGCAGGGGGTTGCCATCAGTCTGTGTAATGTGGGGGGTGGTGGCTAGATAAGGGGGACAGTTATGTTGTGGGGTGGGGCGAGATCTGTGGGGGCCTTCACTCCCGAGCTACTTTATCTGGGAGCGATGTGACAGGGTGCATTTTCAAATTTTTTTCACTGCACATGCGCAGTTCAAAGCTCCAATTGGAGCTGCAGTGTTTTGGGCACGATAAGCCATGCCCACAGCACGATTCAGACTCACGACTCTTTCTTCAGGCTATGTGCGAATGGGGGCACCTGAGGACGGGTTTATAAATTGGACCTGAATTGTGCCCAGATTCAGCACTTAGAATCAGAGTGGTAATTTTGGGCCCTCTGTCTTCCTATCCATGCTAATATATTACCCCCATTTGGCATCATATGGGATGCCTTTTGGAAATCCAAACACTGATTTTCCTTTACCCACCCTGTCAGATATAGGGGTGGGTAAAGAATTCTAATCAAATTGCCACGCACCATTTCCCTTTCATAAAATCATGTTGACTCTGTTTGCTTGTGTTATGGTTTTTAAATACTTTATCACTGCTTCCTTAAATAATGGATTCCTGTATTTTCCTGATGATAGATGTTAAGCTAACTAGCCTATAGTGTCCTGCTTTCTGTCTCCTTTCTTTCTTGAATAAAAGAGTTACATTTGCAGTTTTCCAATCCACTGGGATATTTCAGTATCTTGTGCAATTTGAAAATTTACAGCCAATGCATCCACTATTTCTGCAGCCACTTCTTTTAAGACCTAGGGTGCAAGCCATCAGGTCTAAGGGACTTGTCAGCCTTTAATCCAAATAGTTTATATGGTGTTTTGATTCACAGAACAATAATTGTTTTAAGTTCCTCCCTCCCTTTTGCTCATTGCTTCTCTTGTAAAGCTTATAGTGTGGCTGTAAGATCAGGTCTGAGGCTGGTAATTCTGAAGCAAATAACTCACCTGCTAACTCCCTGGAAGTCTTTCCATCATCTACAAGGAACAAGTCAGGGGTGTGATGGAGCACTCCCCACTTTTCCAAATGAGTGTAGCTGCAAGGACACTCTAGAGTTTAATAGCTTCTGAACACTTGATTAGCATCCCATCCACCACCTAAACCACCCAGTCCCTCACTCACAATAGTAAAACTGTAGTGAGTACCATCAAAAGACACATTCCTTCAGGTTACTATGTCAGTGTCTCCCATTGTGACTTTTACCACATAGAAAGACAAGGACACAAGCCATATAGGAAAGCCATCAGTTGCAAGTCCCCTTCAACTCATTCACCATCCTGACTTGGAAATGTATCGCTGTTCCTTTATTGTTGCTGGATCATAATCCGGAATTCCCTTCCTAACAACACTGTGGAGCTACCTACATGCAGGCTGTCACCAACTTTACATAGAAAGCATTCTTTATGGTTGTATAACAGCTTGGTATGGCTTCTGCTATGCTCAAGAAAACAAGAAACTACAAAAGGTCATGAATGTAGCCCAATCCATCACGCAAACCAGCCTCTCATCCGTTGACTCTGTCTATATTCCAGGTGCCTCGGAAAAGCAGCCAGCATAATTAAGGACCCTACACACCCTGGACATTCTCTCTTCCACCTTTTTATGTCAGGAAAAAAGATACAAAAGTCTGAGGTCACGTACCAACCAACTCAAGAACAGCTTCTTTCCTGCTGCTGTCAGAATTTTGAATGGACCTACCTTGCATTAAGTTGATCTTTCTCTATACCCTTGCTATAACTGTAACACTACATTATGCACTCTCTCATTTCCCTCTCTATGAACGGTGTGCTTTGTATAGCACTCAAGAAATAATAGTTTTCACTGTATACTAATAGATGTGACAATAATACATCAAATAATAAATAATTATAAACTGCAGCACCTCAAGAGACCTGACTGCTTCCGCACAGTTCGGGATGAGTAATAAATGCAGCCCTTGTTGGTAATGCCCTAGTCCATTGAAATAATAAACAAAAAAACATTAAAAACCTTGTCCAGAATACTAGAATCAGGAGGACAGAGTGCATACTTGAAGGGGAATGTGTTTAAAATCAACCAGAAGCAACATATTTCAGTGAACTGCAATGGATCTGTGGAACAAACTCCCAAGGGAGACAATAAAAGCAGAAAGTATGAATTGATTGAAAAGTAAGTTAGATGGATTTCTTTCAGAAAATAATGTTCTGTATTATAGTGAAAGTGCTTTGATACATGATGTATGGTGAGTGTAGCATGCCTGGGAAGAAGATATATGAATCCCAGAGCTTTCCATCATCTATAAGGCACAAATCAGGGATATGATGGAGCACTTCTCCAGATGAATGCAGGGCTTCTGCAACTCATTTCTGGGTCTATTGTAGAATAATTGAGGAAAATTTATTATTATGATTAGTCAATAACTCCTTAATTATTATATCATCTGACAAGCAGGATTGTAGAAGGCAAACTGGATGAAATTTGGACTTTTTTTTATCCCATGTTTTATTTCACCCAGCAATTTCAAGTTGGTACTGTATATTGAAAGTTAGCTGACTTGGCTTATTTTTGGTTATATTCAACTCCAGACCATTAAAATGAAAACAAAAATACAACCTGTAACCCCTCCAGTCATCCAGTATGCTTGGCACCAAGCATTGGATGGCACGGTGGTTAGCACTGTTGCCACACAGCGTCAGGGACCCGGATTCAATTCTGTCCTTGGGTGACTGTTTGGAGTTTGCACGTTCCCCCAGTGCTTGCATGGTTTCTTCCAAGTGCTCCAGTTTCCTCCCACAGTCCAAAGATGGACAGATTAGGTTGATTGGCCATGCTAAATACCCTCTTAGTGTCAGGGGAATTAGCAGGGCAAATGCATGGAGCTATGTGGAAAGGGGAAAGGGCCTGGTAGGATGTGGTCAGTGCAACTTGATGGGTCAAATGGCTTCTTTCTGCACTGTAGTGATTCTATAATTCTAAGTCATTTCCCAATTATGGAATTTTGGATTTTGGAACTGATCAGGGTTATACAGTGATGTTAGAATGCCTAACCACAAGTGTGTGAACTGGAAAACATTAGGGCCTAAATGGGATTGTTGTCGGTGCATGCTCGAAGGGTCAAATGGCCTCCTTCTGCGCTGTGGGGTTACTATGATCACCTTTTAGAGAAGACTGATGAGGTGCTTGTGGCACTGAAGTGAGCTTGACAGAATAATTACCAGTAGAAAGTACATAGCAAACCTAAAACAAATATTGCGCTGGAATCAGTTATGAAATGTAAAGCCAGATTACACTGTTCCTGCAGTGTATGATGCCACCTGAAGGCCCTCGATCGTGTTAAAAGCTGATGCTACACCAGCCTCATGTACAGCTACATGTAGTTTTGATGTGTTGAAGCTAGATCACTAAACCAATTTGTGTGCCACTTTGGCAAGTTGCAGCTTGATGAGGAGGGTTCATACTACTGAGCAACAGAGAGAGAAAAAAAACCATCAGGTTAATGATTCTTTCAATGAACAGATAGTAAAACTGCTGGAGGGCATTAAAGGAAGCAGAAAATCATTTTTCTTGTCCAGCTGAGTGAGCCAAGTGATAAGCCTCTTCTGATACAAGTGGTATTTGAAGCTCCTTTGCGTGTGAGGCGGTTGATGCTAACCCTGATGCATGTTTTTTCTTATGATCACTTAATGAGATTCTCTCACATGCAGCTCTGCAGCGGAGACACCGCGTCCCTATCAGAACAGTCCCCATAATAAATCAAGCTTGCTCCATATATTACAACACTCTAAGCAAAATACATTAGCTGTCCTGAATCAAATGTATTTTGTTTCTTCCAATCCCCAGGCAATTTCCTGTGAAGTATTCAGCTACGACTAAAGGCAGCACATCTATTCCATAATACCGTACTGGACATGCAAAGCCCATTAACTCCAGAAAATGATGAATATACTCAAAAAGAGGTTATTTTTGGGCTTCAAAATTAAAACTGGTTTTTCATATAAATATTCACCATCCATTTTGTTTCTCATTTGCCAAATATTTCTCATAAGTCAGCTATTATATCGGATGCATTTCAGATTTGAACATATTAGGACGCGACAAATATTTGATTTTCTTTTTAATGTGCTTGTGGGCCACCAAATTTGGACGTAAACAGAACTTCAGGGAAATTGTTTAATTTTTGCTGAGTGCAAACAGAAGGGCAACAATGTTGACCATCCCATTCCTGTTCTGCTGTCATTTTTCTCAAGGTACTGATGTGTGACTGGGCTGTCTGCCTCAGTCAGAGTGATTCTTCAATCTACAATTATCTGGGACCTTGTTTTAACTGTCTATTGAGTTAATCATGTGCAATGGGAACTTTCCTCAATAAAACCTAGCAATATAACAGAAGAAACCTGGAAAACCAAGTGCTAAAATTATTTTCGTGGGTTCAGAAGCATGGCAATGTTAATGAGGATGGCCTGGCCTTCTCATAAGTACATTAAGAACATAAGAACATAAGAAATAGGAGCAGGAGTAGGCCATCTAGCCCCTCGAGCCTGCCCCGCCATTCAATAAGATCATGGCTGATCTGTTGTGGCTCAGTTCCACTTTCCCGCCCTCTCCCCATAACCCTTAATCCCCTCTCTTATCAAGAACCCATCAACCCGCTTCTTAAAAATATTTAGCGAGGCAGCCTCCACCACTTCAACGGGCAGAGAATTCCAGAGATTCACCACCCTTTGAGTGAAGAAGTTCCTCCTCAACTCCGTTCTAAACCGCCTCCCCTTTATCTTGAGGCTGTGCCCCCTAGTCCTACTTTCTTTTTTGAGCGGGAAGAGTCTCTCCACCTCTATCCTATCCATCCCATTCATCATCTTATACGTCTCAATGAGATCTCCCCTCATTCTTCTAAACTCTAACGAGTACAAGCCTAGTTTATTCAGCCTCTCCTCATAGCTCAATCCCCTCAACTCCGGTATCAGCCTAGTAAACCTCCTCTGCACTCCCTCCAGGGCCAAAATATCCTTGCGCAGGTGCGGCGCCCAAAACTGCACACAGTACTCCAGCTGCGGCCTCACCAATGCCCTATACAGCTGCAGCAAGACCTCCCTACTTTTATATTCAATCCCCCTCGCTATGAAGGCCAGCATCCCATTCGCCTTCCTGACCACCTGCTGCACCTGCAAGCTGGGTTTTTGCGACTCATGCACAAGGACCCCGAGGTCCCTCTGCACCGTCGCCTGCTGCAGTTTTTCGCCACGTAAGTAATAGTCCTTCCTACCATTCTTCCTACCAAAGTGGACCACCTCACACTTGCCAACATTAAATTCCATTTGCCATTTCCTGGCCCATTCGCCCAGCCTATCTAGATCCTTCTGCAGACTCTCCACACCCTCCGCACAATTTGCCTTTCCCCCAATCTTGGTGTCATCAGCAAATTTCGACACCCTGCACTCGGTTCCCTCCTCCAGATCATCTATATAAATGGTAAATAGCTGAGGCCCCAGCACCGACCCCTGGGGCACCCCACTAGTCACCAACCGCCAATCCGAATAGCACCCATTGACCCCCACTCTCTGCCTCCTATTTGACAACCAATCCTCTATCCACGCTAACACCCTACCCCCAACTCCATGTCCCCTGACCTTCTGCAATAACCTCTTGTGAGGTACCTTGTCAAACGCCTTCTGAAAATCCAGAAAGACCACATCCACCGGCTCTCCTCTATCCACTGCCCTAGACACATCCTCATAGAACTCCAGTAAATTTGTCAGACACGACTTCCCTTTAATGAAACCGTGTTGCGTCCGCCCTATCAAGCAATTCCCTTCAAGATGCCTCGCAATTTCCTCCTTAATGACGGATTCTAACATTTTACCTACCACAGACGTTAAACTAACCGGCCTATAATTCCCCGCCTTTTGCCTGGCACCCTTCTTAAACAACGGCGTAACATTAGCCGTTTTCCAATCTTCCGGCACTTCCCCGGAATCCAGCGACGTCTGGAAAATAACCACCAAGGCATCCACTATAGCCTCCGCCATTTCTTTCAGAACCCTCGGATGCATTCCATCCGGTCCTGGGGACTTGTCCACAATCAGCCCCTCCAGTCTGTCGAGCACCACCTCTCTAGTAACAGTAATGTCATTAAGACCCTCCATTCCTACCACCTTTCCATCGCTAGCACCCGGCAAATTATTCACGTCCTCCTCCGTGAAGACAGAAACAAAAAAGTTATTCAATACCTTAGCCATATCCCCATCCCCTACCACTAGCTCCCCTTTCTCATCCTCTAAAGGACCAACGTTCACCCTAGCCAGCCTCTTCCTTTTTATATATTTATAAAAACTCTTGCTATCCTTTTTTATATTAAGTGCTAGCCCAGCCTCATAGCTTCTCCTACCCTCCTTTATCAACTTCTTTGTCAATCTTTGTTGACATTTAAACCTTTCCCAATCCTTCACCCAGCCAGTCAGCTACCCAAGAGTTAAAATCTAGCTTGGGTGCGATCTTACTGCCCGCTCCTGCCCCACTGCCGCTGCAATGAGGATGGAGAATTTGGTACCCAGCCAAATCTCTGTTCATTGCAGCAAGACCAGAAAATTCGGCCAGTGTGAAAGGCCGGAAAGTTCCACCCCTTATTTCCCTGCTCTTGCTAATTCAATTTACAAATGAAAAATTGCAACCTGGGTGTTACGGTTTGCACTGTTAGCTTACAAATGTAAAATGCCTTAACGTGGAATTCCTCCGTCTATTATTTTAATGGTGATGTTAACTTAATAGATGCCTCCATTTTGTTTTATATGTATTAAAAAGGCATTTAGCATCCCATGTTCCATTGCACTCATTTACATACTAGCCCATGTTCTTTTCAAAAAATTGCAATCTCATTTAATTTTGCAACCTCAACTGAGCTAGTTTTTTTTCACCCCAGCATGGATTTGGAGCTGGAGCTTTTCAGTTTAAATACACCAATCACTATATGTCTTTGGTGTCTCATCTATTTGGAGTAACTGCTGTCTGTACAAGAGCATGAAAACTACTCCCAGAACTAAGCTTGTTTTACTCAAATCATAAGTTGCACTTTTTAAAAATAATAACATCTGAATAGTATCCATATCTCTCACATTACGCCAGCTTAATATGCAAATGACGGACAGAATTTTCTCTGCCCATTGGGGCTCGGGCTGAGATGGAAGAGGGATCGGAGGAACAGAACGGAAGGCGATGGAATGGAAACCTGACATCTTCATGGTGAAACTAAATATTCTGGAGAGCAACTAAAATGGCATGGGAATCTTATCCTCACATACATTGCAAAGATAATTACACTGATTAAACAAGTAATTAATTTCAATTGTACCAGGTTCTCTGACTTTTTTCTAGAAATGCACCAGTGTTAGCACTGCTGCCTCACACCACCAGGGATCTGGGTTCAATTTTGGCCTTGTTTGTGTAGAGTTTGCACATTCTCTCCGTGTTTACATGGGTTTCCTCTGGGAGCTCGAATTTCCTCCACTCCAAAGATGTGCAGATAAGATTGATTAGCCATCCTAAATTGTCCCTTAGCATCCCAATATACATATATAGGTTCAGGTGATTAGCAGGAAAAATACATGGGGTTATGTGCTAAGCCTGGGGAAGAGAAGATGCAGATTTGATAAGCTGAATGGCCTCCTTCTGCACTGTCGGGATTCTATGATTCTATTCTTCTATGATCACAGTGCTTCAGAACTTCACTAGGTATAAGGAGGCAGTGAGCTACTGGGAGACTAGTTCTGACTCCAGGTGGCAACCATCATGGATCCTAGCACAGCTTGGCAGAAGGGTAACATAATGCAAACATTGGCATGAGTAGTCAGGATAAGGGGGAGCTGGCACTTGCTTGGGTAAAGCAGTGGGGTAAGGAGCCCTAGGGACTGAGTGAATCTACATCCCATGGTCCTCATTCAAGTCAGGTTTCAGTTGCTCCAGTGAGGAAAAGCAACAAAATGAGAGAGAGCTACAGCCAGGAGAATGGAGCAGCAACAATCAGAGAGTCAGCAGGAATGCCAGCTTTCGGGTGGGAGGGGAGGAGGGAGTGGTATGGAGGAAGGGGTGTAGAGGGGTACACAACCAACCTCATATAGTGTGAAAACAGGATACTCATTACAGAGGGCCTACTGATCCTTTCATTATATAATCTTCCAATGAAGCAAATAATCAGTGAAATAAAATAATAGAAGACAAGGGGCAGGAGGGTGACAGCCCATGGTGAGGCACTGTAACTAAAACAGAAACATAAAAGGAAACTTAACTAACTAAACCACAATATTGGTTGAGATTCTCCCAAAAAAGTTCTAAGTGTTAAACTTGCGTAAAAACTGGAGTAACTTCTGTTTTTTTTCAAGAGGGATTTTCAAAATGAATCTCCCGCGCTCAGTGCCTCATGGAGATTCATGCTGAAAATCTGGGGTTGGAGCCTATTCCAGCTGGAGAGGCCAGCAACATAGCGCTAAGTGGGCCACTGTGCATGTGCCAAACTGTCATAGTGGAGATCGGCACATGCACAGTAGCCCCGCATCGCCAGTCCCCCAGTTGCTGGCCAGCTCAATCATTGGCCAGCACAGCAACACCCTCCCTCATCATTGGCCTTCCAACATCCCCCCATCCGCAATCGCTGGCCTCAAGGGCATCTCAGGGTCAGCCCCAATTGTCCCCCCTGCCCCCCCAGTCCATCTCAATCTTTCTGAGCACTGCCCCCCAATCCTACCTCCCTCAACAGTCCCGATCTGCCAATCAACCCATGACTGGGACTCCCCACCCCACCAGTCTCCTTCACCCCCCCCTCATTGTGTGTCCTGACTCCTCTCTGGTCCACACAATGCCTGGTGGGCAGTGCCAAGATGCCCTTTGGAAATTGCCACTTTGCCCCTTGGACAGTGCCAGGGATCTAGGCTGCACCGCCAGACTGGCAATGCTCAGGGGGGCACTTCCCTCTTACACCTGACCTCCTGGGGAACCTCCATGGCTACCCTTCACTCCAGTAGGTCAGGCTGTCAGCTCCCCATTATTGGGGACCTGTTGTAAACCCCACTGGAGTGAAGCACTCCTGGCCAGGGGGGAGGAGGAAAGGCTAGTGCATCCAGAGCCTCCAGTCATGGGCCTGCTCATGATTCAAATCAGCTCCAGTTTCCAACGTGGAGCTGATGACGCTGGAAATTCAGGGCCCAGAGATGTGCAGAGAACGTGGTGCCCAATGGAGAGTCTGCTAAACGGTGTCCACTAATGTCTTCCAGCCTACTGCATTGCTCTAGCAGCTGAGCGAGCTGAGAGAATTGCCGCTATCATTTCTGGGGTCATGATGCACCCCACCCCCCCCATAGTGCCCACTGGTCATGGAAGGCCTCAAGTATACCGGTGGATATTTCCTATTTATACTCTTTCAGCAGAAGAGTTGCTCCTTGGATCTATTGCCAGGAGGTCTATTAAGGCCCTTCTGGCAAGGTTTTCCCATTTCATCAAAAAACACACCCTTCCCAATCATTCACATAATTTAACTTCATTTGATCACTCCTCAACTTTCCACAATTAGGAAAGTATAAACAAAGGTTATGTTCTTAAAATGTAACACTTCAGCCTGAATAGTAAGTTACAGACAATTGACATACTTAAACCCCCAATTAGAGGGTAATTTAGACGTCCTGTTGGCATTTTGCTAGTGACCAAATTGTCCCCACCACATGGGGAGGCCAACAACTCCATGGAGACAGTTACCCTGCAGGAAGCTGGGTAGCCTTCAAAGCCAGAGGCTCAATGCTCAAAGGAAGAGGCTGGCGTAAATCTGGGGCACAGCCATAACACAAATAGTTCAGGCAGTTGTGTTTCCCCTCCGCTTTAAAAGGTCTCTGAAATGTTCATTCACATTCACACTTCGGAGGGTGCCTCCATGTCGGGCTGCCAATACCCTAGAGGGCCTTACCCCCCTCACAGTGCCAGCAACATTGGAAACCCATTCACTTGGATGGCAAGTGTGGAGGCTGCACATTTGAAGCCCACCAGCTGGTAAATTACTCAGCTGCGATGCAACCTCTGCAATACATGCTGGATCATTGACACGGATGCCATCATCTCACGTGAGAACACCATCCACCAGGTACACAGTACATACTATTGCAACTTGGCCAAGTTGACTACCTGACACACTGCAGGAAAGGATGTCCCGAGGCATGGTACATTGGGGAGACCATGCAGACAGTATGACAACGGATGAATGAACAGCACTCGACAATCACCAGGCAAGACTGTTCTCTTCCTATTGGCAAACGCTTCAGCGGTCACGAGCATTCAGCCTCTGATCTTCAGGTAAGTGTTCTCCAAGGCGACCTTCACGACACATGACAGCACAGAGTCGCTGAGCAGAGACTAATAGCCAAGTTCCTCACACATGAGGATGACCTCAACCGGGATCTTGGGCTCATGTCACACTATCTGTAACCCCCGTGACTTGCCTGGGCTTGCAAAATCTCACTAACTGTCCTGTCTGGAAACAATACGCATCTCTTTAACCTGTGCTTAACGCTATCGCCACTCACATTGTCTGCACCTTTAAGACTTGATTAGCTGTAAAAACTCACATTCTAATCAGTATTCCGTAAACTGAGTGTGTGTCTTTACATCCCCTGTTTGTAATCAGAATTCTCCACTCACCTGACAAAGAGTCAGAGGCCGAAAGCTAGTGGCTTTTGCTACCAAATAAACCTGTTGGACTTTAACCTAGTGCTGTGAGACTTCTTACTGTATTCTCCCGGCAAGTGCGGATTTGGGTCTCTCATTGAGCCAATGCTGGGGTTCCAAACCTGTGGGAAAATCCTGCCCCTTATGTCTAAAAAGAATCTTTTTGTGTACTGGGTCACTTACAATTCAGATATAAAAGCAGAAAATGCTGAAAATACACAGCAGCCTGAAGGGTGAAGTCACAACCTCTCATTACCTACACCACAGGGACTGCAGCAGTTCAAGCAAGCGGCTCACCACACATTCTCAAGGGGAATTAGTGATGGGAATGAATGCAATAGGGTTGGGCAATAAACTGACCTAGTCAGCGACAGTCACATGAAACAATTTTAAAAGATGTTAACTCACATTTGTGCATTTTCAGTGCTGTTTCTTTATTTAATGTGTTTCTATATATGAATTTAGTGAAAAAAAAGACAACCGCTTACTAAGTATTTGGCTGCAGAAGTTTAGGAGCTAAGAGAATCATTTGTTTCATTTTGGTATTATTTCATTGTATAACAAGTTAAAGTTCAATGTGCAGCAGATAGAAATATAAATTGTTCCAAAAAGATTATTGTCAAAGTTATAGGGGAAGTCTTCCCATCCTGCCCGCCACAGGAATTGTAGCAGGATGGGGGACCATATAAAGGTCCGTTGATCTCGGGCGAGAGTTCTCCGATTTCGGGGCAAGCCCGGCTGGAGAATCCCACTCATAATATTTAGTGCTGTAAGGTTTCGAGTCAGAGAACACACAAAGGATGAACACACTGAATATATTGCCCGTTCCTTCATTATCACTGGGTCAAAATACTGGAATTCTCTCCCTAGCATGATTGTGAGTGTACCTGCACCACAGGGACTGCAGCACTTCAAGAAGAAATCTGACAACACCAGGTTTAAGTCCAACTGATTTATTTGATCGTAAACTATCAAATAAATCGGTTGGACTTAAACCTGGTGTTGTCAGACTTCTTACTGTGTTTACCCCAGACCAAAGCCGGCATCTCCACATCAGCACTTCAAGAAGGCAGCTCACCACCACCTTCTGAAGGGCAACTAGGGATGGGCAATAAATGCTGGCATAGCCAGCACCACTCGTAAATTAATTTTTAATATCTGACTGTATAAAATCAGCAGACTTTTGACAATAATTTAACAAAAATTCTGTATTTTACACAAAGTTTCACTCACAGTAGTTCAACAGTTCTAAATTGCTGGTTGTTTCTACTGGTGCTTGGCATTTTCTGATCTATTTTTCTCTCCACATCATTTAGGTGATTAACAGGGAACAACCTTTCTGGCAAGTTGAAAGGGTGCAGGAACCCTGTTCCCTTTCTGTAGAAGTGTACTGCATTCTGTGTGTTCTGTGACTCATCAGAGCTCTGATTGAAAATTAACTGCCGTCCATATTAGACCCAGGCCTGGTCATGAATCAATCAACAGGCACACAGCGACAGATTCAATAATGAGGCTGATTTGTGAAGTAATGTGTTTTGTGTATATTTTTGAAGCTTGGTAAAATGGCATATCAATCTGGCTGAATAATGAACTTCATATCCAAAACACAATAACTATTTTTAGCAAGCAATAATACCCAAGAATGGACAATGTTCTCTTTAAGATCAGTGAAGGACAAAAAAGAACAAAACCTGTTGTTGGCCTGCAGCTCATAAATCAAAGCGCCCCAGGTTCCCTGTGTAGTCTTTCTTTAGATGTTACTTGGACTGATGATGCATTTTCAAAATGTCAGGTGCTTGCCTCAAATAAATGACCTTTTTGATTCTAAATGTAGTCATATTGCAAGTAACTGCTCAGGATATTAGTAACATATTTAGCTAATATATTGCAGTACTGTAACATCTTAAATCTTGACGTACCTTTGCATAACTCCCACATTTAACCCTGGATAAACTTAAACCTGTTGGAATCACAGTTCTATTGGGTGTTCTAATGATGGGTTTATAATCCTTTACCATTATTCCATTGAAGGTCAGATCATCTTTATGGGTATATATCAGATTTCAGTGAGCAATGAATAGCATTATGAAGAATTGTATTAATGGTTTACAGAAAATATGTCTCCTCTTTAAGAACAAGTAAGTTACATCACCTGTCACACCTGATACCTGAATTTTTTCAAAGGCGCGATGTCTCATTTCATGCCATCTGAAGAATTCATGCCAGCTCCAAGTGCCCCACAGCCATTTCACACTTTAGCCCTTGTTCATGAGGTCTTGCCAGATTAGTGGCAATTCTGTGGTCCCTCCAGCAACAGCGCTGCAGTGGACAGAAGAAGAAGTGCAGGAGGATGCTTGAGATGTAGGGCCAAGTCTGACCAAAACGTGGCAGAGTGTTGGTTCTGGCAAGGAAAATGGCCTGTTTCTCTCCAGATCTTACCACATTCTACTCCCCCTCCAAAAAAAACAACTGGGCATGTTTCACTCCATCATGTAGTGAGGAGGAACGGGGCCTCAGCACACCAGCAAAGCCCAGCGGCACAGAGATCAGGCGCCATTTTTAAATGGTGCTTCCATCAGAACAATGACATCCTCGACAGCACACTATGCTGGTCTCAGGGGCTCCCATCCCTAATCAGAGCCAGCACTGATCCCCACTCTTCCCCTTCCCTGTCCCTGGCAACCTGGTCAGAGCTGGCACTCCCTACCCCTCCTTCCCCTTGAACATCGGACAACTTCCTCACCACAGCCAACCCACACATCAGTGCCGGCACCCAGCCACCCTGCAAATGGCCACTAAGATCATCCCCAGCTCCCACATCTGCTCCTAGCCACCACCACAATCAAATGGAGCCTTCCCCATAAAGCTCCTAATGGGGTCTGCCCCTGTCGTTGCCCCCGGCATAGGTTGGCACTGCCATGTCACAAAGGAACATAGAAACAGGAGTAGGCCATTTGGCCCATCAAGTCTGTTTCAACAGTTATCTAGATTATGGCTGATCTTCTACCTCAACGCAATCTTCTCACATTATCATTGTATCGCTTAAAAATCAGTGGTAGCTAAAAATCTACCGATGTCTGTTTTGAACATACTCAATGGCTGAGCCTCCACAGTCCTTACTCCAAAACTGTATCCCTTGGTTTCCCCCCTCCCCAGCAACCAGGAGAAACATCCTTCCTGCATCTATCCTGATTTACTCTGTTGAGCCTTGTAAGAATTTAACAATCAATATTGTTCATATAAACATCATTGTGAATAAATGCATTTATAAAAATTATGCTTGATATGTATATATTCTCCTCTAGACAAATAACTATATTACTCATAAATTGTTTGATAAAGCGTTAAATATAAAACTTGTTAATGACAAGTTACTGGAAGATCAATGCTGATAGCATTGTTCTTTTAGGTCAAGTTGGGTGTTAATCAATCAGACAGGTAATTTTTTTATTGAGATTCATGCTAATGCACTCTGCAGTGCACAGAGTGTGGGATTTACTCCAGTTTTTATGCGAATTTGACACTTAGAATTTTTTGGGGAGAATCCCATGCCTTGTTCATACATAACAATATGTGTAGCAAGAGTGATGCTGACCCTTTCACTTAAAATGTCTTTTAGGGTGTAGGATTGTATTTTGGTTTCTTTTATGTAAATCTATTGATAATATTGTACTCATGGGCATTACATTGCATTCCGGAGTTTTAAATTGAAGTTCAGAAATGTTAATTGAGACTCATACATTAGACACCTGGAAAAGAGATCACTCAACAATAATTGCAGTAAGTAGTTTTGGCTTTTTAATAGAATGCTCTTCTTTTCAAAGTCTATTTTAGTGTGAAACCGGTTAGCATGTTGTATCTGTCTGTATGTTACAGGGTTTGTAATGCTATCAAATAATTCTTACTTAGGCCATTGACGTGAAGAATCACCAACATAGACAATCCGCAATACAATCATGACAGCATTGCTTTTTTGGTAGATCCCAGTCAGTTCGAACAAAGCTAAAGTCAGGTAATATCTGCATAAAATAGCAGTATGTTCAAATTGGGAAGATTATGCTAGTTTATTGTA
The DNA here is from genome assembly GCF_965287045.1 of Carcharhinus amblyrhynchos. Taxonomy (NCBI): domain Eukaryota; kingdom Metazoa; phylum Chordata; class Chondrichthyes; order Carcharhiniformes; family Carcharhinidae; genus Carcharhinus; species Carcharhinus amblyrhynchos. Next base: position 49,887,696 of record NC_137336.1, read on the forward strand.
ACTAAAACATAAACCTAATTGAATTCAATAAATTAATTGTTCATTGGTAATTCAAAAAAAAACCAAAGGCTCCATTAGGTAATTATCTCTGAAAGGTGGCAAATTATCCTCAACAAGTGAAATTTTACCTCAACATAACAGAAGTCTAAAATGTATCTTCATGTTGCTCCTTGTGCAAGTCCAGTGGTTCAGATGCATGAAACTTGAAGCCAGCAGACCTAAATGTCCCAGACAATATTTCCAGGTGTTTACTGAGATGTTGGAATATAGATTCTTTTTCTCAAATTTCATTATACCCAAGAATAAAACCTATTCTGACTTTCAATTTGAAATGGTAAATTACCTTTGAAACACATCTTCCTGTGGTCAATCATTGTGGCATTACATTTTTGGGATGAATCACATTCCCTGAGCAGTGGTCTACGTATAGCTAACAAAGCATGTACCATTTGGAGACGTTAACCAGAAGGAATTTGGAAAACTATGATAGTCTTGTAACCAGATATGTTTGTTGGGATTGATTTAGCTCAATTGGCTAGACAGCTGGTTCATGATGCAGAACAATGCTAAAAGTGTGGGTTCAATTGCCATTGTGGTTGAGGTTACTCATGAATGCCTAGCCTTCTCAACATTGCCCCTCATTTGATGTGTGGTGATCCTCAGCTTGAATCACCATCAGTCAGCTCTCCCATCAAAGGCAAGAACAGCCTATGGTCACTGTGGCAACTTTGCTTTTATCTGTTTGTAAGGGGAGGCAATGGAGTACTGGTATTGTCACTGGGCTGGTAATGCAGAGACCCAGGTAAATGCTCTGTGGACCAGAATTCGAATGGTGAAATTTGAATTCAGTAGAAATCTGGAACGAAAAGTCTAATGATAACCATTGTTGATTGTCGTAAAAATCCACATTTACTAAGGAAATCTACCTAAGTGTGACCCCCAAATCCACAGCAATATGGTTGATTCTCAAATGATTTGATTTGATTTGATTTATTATTGTCACTTTGATTTATTATACCCCCTGAAATGGCCCAACAGACCATTCAGTCCAAAGGCCAGTCGGGATGGGCAATAAATTCTGGGCCGACCAGTGATACCCATGTGAATGAATTATAAAAATGTATATTACAACTGCAGTGATGTGATTCTTGACTTACATGAAATTCATTTGAAATAAATCTGATTTTAATCTGTGTGAAATAGATATTGTGACATTTCTACCTTCCCATTAACTGAAGGTGGAAAGAGAATCCTACATGATTCCTAGTAAGCAAATGCCTATGATCAGGATAACCTGAGACGGTTATTATTAAAGTTCTGCAGAGTGAAAAACATAATGGGGCATGGAGGTTAACCCTTTTTTCTCCTTATACCCCTGCTGGAAGCAATGTAAAATGTTGAGGGGATTGATTGTGGTGGGCTGGGAGAGAGTTGCTGCACTCTTTGAGGAGGTTGCAGCAATGGAGAATAGCAAAGATATGAGGGGATTCAAAGACAAAGGACGGAGTTTTACCCACCCACCCACCACAGGAATTGTAGCGGGCGAGACACGGACCATGCAAAGGTCCGGAGACCTCAGGTGGGATTTTCCGGTCTTGGGACGAGCACAGCTGGAAGATCCCAAAAGGTGAGAATTTTAACTTTGAAGAATTATTTTACTGGGAACCAGTGAAGACAAGTGAGCTCATGGGTGATGAATGAACTGGGCCTAATGCTGAGTAAGATGTGACCAGCAGAATTTTAGTAAGTTGAAGTTTATGGATGAAGAAGGGGGGGGTCAACCTGAAACATTTAGTGGAATATTCATGTTTAATGACAATACCAGTGGAAGATGAGTGAAGGCAGTTAATGTTATAGAGATGGTAACAGGCAGCCTTTGTGATAGAGATGACATGTGGTCAGAGCATAGCTTGAAGTTGAATTGGATACTGAAGCTGTGTACAGTCTGGTTCAACCTGACACCCACATGTATTCTGTATTCAGAGACATTGTTACAACCCTGATTCTGTGACCAGTAAACCCTCTAAAGCATTAGAGTATAGTATTATACAATTGCTTGTGCTTGTTTGCATGAAGTTTGATTACACCCAAGAATAAAACCCAATCTGGTTCCAGTGTAAGAAATCAATAACATAAGCAGTACAACATGGTTGACTCAGATTCACCTAAAGAATTCAATAATCCTCGAACCCCATTCTCTCCATATTTTCTGGCAGTCAGTGCTTGACGGGCATGAGCTCGGTGAGCCTTTTACAATGAGTAAAGAAAGTTAGATTTTTGTTGGTTGAGTGCCATGTCCTTGGTGGGGGCTAGAATGTGTGGAGAATGGGCTGTAAGAGTGGACAGCTAAATTGAAGTGCATAGGAATGAAGCAGTATTGTTGCAGTCTAATGAACTACATTTTGAACGTTGTGACATTTACTATGTTAATTAAGCATGAATAAATATGCGTAACCTGCCTTTCCAAGTAAGGGTGGGTTAGATAATTGAAGAATGAGAACAAAGGTCAGGTTCATTGGTTTCCCAGCCTGTCCTCAAACTGGCAACATAAAAGGTCTGATACACAATAGGGTAACAGTGATGTGCAACTTCTGCAGTGCATTACGCACCAAATAAGCTGTTTCCTTGGTTTCGGTTCTTTTGTGTTGCTTTCTAAATTGGCAGCAACAAGTTGTTTGCAGCCTCATTAATATTACGGCAAAATGAAGAGAGCAGCTAGGTACATGAGCACATATTTTACTCATTATGTCGAAGATGTAGCTTATTGCCTCTGATATGTTATTGATGTGCAAAGTGGTCCTTGATCAAAGAGAGGGCTGTATAATTGTGCTTTAAATCAAATTTGTTACAGTAGGAATGGGATACTTGAAAATTGCAATACTTTGCTCCTATGCTGTTTTGCCACCTTGCCTGGGAACCACTGTGGTGCTTCAATGACATTAAACACTCAGCATGATACAAAGGCAAAGCCATTGGGCAGTTCCCAGAAGATGAACAATCTCATTTACTTTATTAGTACCATAGATAAAAGTAATGCAACATTTCTTCTGATTCCCATAAATAACAAGGCAGGATTCCAGATCATTCTTGTGCTTCACACCTCATTACATAGAGAACATAGGAACATAGCCCTTTCAGCTCCTCGAGGCTGTTCCACCATTCAAAGAGACCTATTTGTAACTGAACATTATCCACATCTTAGCTCCATATCGTTTCACAACCTTTTCTGGCAAAAACATCTATCAAGTACAGATGTTATAATTAATGGCCTGGATTTTGCAGTCAGCAGTGAAGCATGGACATTCACCACTGACCCCAAAGAAAGCATTGCTGAGAGATCAGCCAGTCTCTGTGGCAAGAAATCTACTTCCCTCTCTGCACAGTAGATTGTAATGTTCTTCAACAAGGATGCCCCGCACAAAATTGTACTGATGTCATAAGCCATTCAAGCATCCAATTGCATTAAAGAATTCCCACAGGCAGCCAACCAGTAAATGAAAAGCTCTAAATCAAAACACTTTTTACAGATTTCATGTGGAACAAAATAAAGTATGCTACATATACATGTGGTGAAGTTAAAAGCTAAAATATCGTGGGAAATCATTTTTAACATCTTTGTTAAAAAAAAAGTTTTTAAAAGTCAGAACATAAAATTCTGGAAATTTTTAGCAGATCAGGCAACATCTGTGGAGAGAGAAACAGAGTTAACATTTCAGATCGATGATCCTTAATCAGAAAATATCATCAGGCTATTGACATTGAGCGTTAACTCTACTTATCTCTCCACAGCTGCTGTCTGATCTACTGAGCATTTCAATATTTTCTGTTTTTAGTTCAGAGTTCCAGTTTCCACAAAATTCTGCTTTGTGATCAGTGTTTAAAAAACTTATTGGCTTATCATAATGGACTTATAACACCTCAAAAATATAAAATTATTTTTCAAGGCTCAATTTGTTATTTGGTTATATTTATGACTCACATTTCTGATAAAGACCCAGTTACGTCTCATGGAACAAGGTGTAACTTTTTAATAGTGGCCAGGATTTTCCGACTTGGCCCGAGGTTGGGATTCTTCGCTCCTACCACAGTGAATGGAGATTTGGCTGAATGCCAAATTCTTTGCCCTTGCTGGCAGCAACACTAGAGAATTTCACCAGCCGTGTGAGTAGAAAACAGGCAAACTTAATCACATCAACTAATTTCACTGATTGCCTGCTTTGTAGTGACTGACAGAGAGGGGATGCACAGTGTAACCTATGGTGGAACAATGAGTGACAGATCACAACTTCAAGATTTCCATTTGACTGATACTAAATCCAGATGCTACAGTCAAACTCAGAGATACAGGGGTAAATTCTCCATTTCTGCCCACTATGAGAATCATAGTAGGCGGGACAGAAAATCTGGTGATTCATTTACAGATCCATTAACCTCAGGTGGGAATTTCCAGTCTCAGGGAGAGCACAGCCGGAAAATGCTGCCCATAATGACAGCCAATACTGGAAGTTTGCTGTCCAAAACCCTGAAACATCTGAGCCATTACATGAGCTACATTCACTGCTGTGTTGTGGGAGAGAATTCCACACTTCTATTACCCTTTGCACATAGAAATGTTTCCCACCTTCTCTCCCGGATGTCCTGACCCTAATTTCTTGAGTATGTCAAATTGTGCTCAATACCCCTACCGGCAAAAGAAATTTCCCCATCCTCCTTTCAAAATACACAAAAAACCCCTATCATATGTCTTCACCCACCACCACCAGCACCACCCTTACCTTCACAGTCCAAGGAATGCTAATCTAGTTTGTGGAATCTCTCCTTATAATCTAACTCTTATGCCGCGGTAATGTTCTGGTGAATCTACGCCACGTTGCTTCTAAGGCCCTTTCTCGTGTGCATATCCAGGAGTGCACAAAATAGACATTAACTCAGGGCTTTTATACTTTTGGCAATCTTTATATTCTAGCCCTCTAACATATAATGGCTAACACTCCATTAGCCGTTTTGATTGTTTTCGGCACCCAGTTGTTACATTTGAATCAGCTGTTTACATAAACCGTTCCGCCTCTTTCGACCTCCACTTTTGTCATGAGGTAGAAATGCAAACTCTCCCACTGAAAATAGTGGATGCTAACTCAATTAATAATTCTAAATCAGAGATTGATAAATTCTTGCAAGGAAGAAATATGATAAAAGCTATTGATGATTTTAAAGTACTCAATATTTTTATAGTTCAGGTAATACTTTTAAAGTATTATTTTGGTCCAAAATGGATGATCCCACACTTGCCTGCATTAAAATCTATCACTGTTTTGTGCATCCACTTAATCTATTAATACCTTTCTGTAATTTTATGCTTCCTCCTGCAATATTTAACACGACACTAAACTTGTAACATCGGCAGTCTTGCTTCGGCAATTACACCACACAGAGCTGAAAGATTTGAAAATCTTAGGTATACACTTCAAGCAAACTCGATGTGGGATATCCAAGTGGACTGTTGGCTAAAGATAATTGAATAGATTCATCCACAGATCCTTCATCTATTTCAAACTCCCTCTGTCTGTGATCAATTGTTGATTTACACTGGTTACATCTGCCGCTTGGTTGAATATGCTGTGCCTGTGTGGCACCCTGGCCTCACACATGAGCAAATCGCTCAGATCGAAAACATACAGAAATGCATGCTGTGAATGATATTAGACTCTGAGTCTTACGATAGCACCCTTCATGCTTCAAAGATCGAAACTTTGCAAATAAGAAAATCCTTGATGCAGTCTACCCAATTTCAGAACTGGTTATCTCCACCAACCCAAAGCAATCAAGATAGCTCAGAATTTTTATTAAAGGCAAGCCCATACGATGCAGAACAGCAGGATACCAATGTCATCTTCCTCCTTACTTGGTGCAGGTCCTCAAGTAACACTTAAATAAGAAATTTGTCTGCACCTTAGTGCCCGTAATGAAGGAATGGTCTATTATGCATTTATCATTTTAATATAAATTTTAATTCATTTTTACCCTCCTTTTAACATCCCTTTTAACACTTCCAAATTTCTTGCTGACTTTAATGTTTTTGAAGTTTTAGAATTAAAATTTATTTATTACTGTCACAACTAGGCTTACATTAACATTGCAGTGAAATTACTGTGAAAATCCCCCAGTTGCCACAATCTGGCACCTGTTTGGGTACACCGAGGGAGAATTTAGCATAGCCAATGCACCTAACCAGCATGTCTATCAGACTGTGGAAACCCATGCAGAAATGGGGAGAACATGCAGACTCTACATGGACAGTCACCCAAACCAGGAATCGAACCCAGGTCCCTGGCAATGTGAAGCAGCGGTGCTAACCACTGTGCTGCCTTTATTTTCTACCTTTTATATCTATATTTTTGAATTTGTTTTCTATTTTTATGATTACATGCTTGTTACACACTGTCATGTTTTTAATCAGATTTCTTAGCCTTTATATAAATTTTTCGATGTAAGTTACACTACTTTTCAGCTTTTAGATTGCAAATGTATTTCTTGCATTTCTCCAGTGCTGGAAGAGGGCATTGACGAATGTGGACCTCCATGTTAGTCTTGTGGTACGGACCACCTTCACTGGTGGTATATTCATCCAGTTTGAGAGGCACTTCAGAAAGATCATTCCTTGTCTACCTCAACCTCTTTTACCATCAATCTTTCCCATCAGCATCAGATTTTCTAAATCATGATTCTAACTGTTCCTTCCTGATCTTAGCAAAGTTCTTTTAGTCTCTCAACTTCCAAGCAACTCTTCATTATTATCAGTTTTTCTAGATAAGTAGATAGATCTTTATTGTGTTTTCTAAGTCATTAATAATTGTTTGGTAGTGATCCTTGTGGATTATTGTTACCTTTATAATTAGTTTTATAAAGTTATAAAGGTAACATTGTTAGCATCTCTTGGTCCTATCCATGGTTTCTGAGGCACTCGACTTCTCTTGTTCCATGGATTATCCATTTCTACACACACAGCATTCCTAACAAAATATTGACGAATGTTTCTGCATCCAATGCATAAATTTAACATTTCCCTTTTGAGGTGCTACATATTACGTACTATGGCATTGAACATTTTTGATTTTTAGCACTTAGCCAGCCTGCTGTTTGAAACAGTTAACTGACAAACCATGAATTAATTCAGTTTGAAGTCCATTTCACTGTTCAGTGGGGGAGAAAAAAGCAAGAGGGAACGTGAAATCTTGAAGTACGGTTGCCAAGATTCATACATTTCCTCCTGATTGAAAATATTACATGGCAGTACTGCAAAAACCCATCAAGACAAAAAAAGAAAAGTCTCGGTTTTGGGCTCAATCAAGGTTCTGATTCAATTTGCACCCAAAATCATACTTGTTTCCAGAATTCAACTTTCCCTTAATTTGCTGTTTAAATCAATTTGCATATGGGCAGATGTTAAAGGCCCAATTCTCCCATCGCGATGCGCTTGTTTTTTGGCGCGTCGGGTTGGGAGATGCACATGTGGGCCATTTCACGGGATTTGTGCATGCGCTCTTAGTGTATGTGCATCGCCTACCACCAGAGAGCAGGCGCAGTCAAGACCGTCGGGAAGATCAGTTAAGTGATTTTAGTATAATTTAAATGCCACTATCAAGCCCGGGACTGAATTCTCCAGGCCCGATAGCATCTCCCACCCCACCAGGAGTATTTCATTCTGGGTGGGTTTAGAGTAGCTCCTCACGTTTGGAGAACTAGCAGGAGACCCCGCTGGAAAGAAAAGGGGCAACTGGGACCTCCGAGAGGGTCGAGTGGTGGTCATTGTGCCCACTGGGCATGGGCACCAGGGAAGTGCCAGCCTGTGCCCTGGGACTGCCCAAGGGGCAAAGTGCCCATGCCCAGTAGGGAATCTTGGCACTGCCCATCAGGCATGGGCAGTGCCCATCGGGCATACAGCAGTGCCAAGAAGGTGGGGCCTATTGTGGGCGTGGCAATCAGTGGGAGTGAGGAGGGTCCCACAGCCACTCTGCATGGAGATCTATCAGGGCTGGAAGGAGGCCTGTGATTGGAGTGGGCTGGGGGGGTTTTCAGCTGGGGGGGATCTTTCTCTCGGGACGTATGCCTCCCATGGTGAGGTCTGCCTCCCGTGGGTGGGGGGGGTCTGCCGGAGTGTGGGGGTGGAGGGGTATTGCCACTGGGAGAGGGTGCTGGAGATCAAGGCACTCTAGGATGAGATGGTGTCAGGGCTGGCCTGGGAATGTTTATGGGGGCTGTGGGAGAGGTTAGAGGGGGCAGCATTGCAGATAACCTGGGCTGGCCAGTGATCATGCTGGCCAGCAAACAGGATGTTGACAGTGTAGAGCATGCACAGAGTTCTGGAACTGTCCCCCCAAGCTTTTAATGAGATTCCCAGTTATGACCTCTACATTGCACAGAGTGTGGGAGATTCAAGCCTAAACTCCCACTGAAAAAATAATCATGAATTACACCATTTTTCCTGCTAATTCCGCACTTGGAATGTTTTTGAGAGAATCAGGCCCAAAATATTCTGGGAACCACACATACAGGCAACATGGGCAGCACGGTAGCACAGTCGTTAGCACTGCTGCTTCACAGCTCCAGGGATCTGGGTTCGATTCCCGGCTCCAGTCACTGTCTGTGTGGAGTTTGCACATTCTCCTTGTGTCTGCATGGGTTTCCTCTGGGTGCTCTGGTTTCCTCCCACAGTCCAAAGATGTGCAGGTTAGGTTGATTGGCCATGCTAAAATTGCCCCTTAATGTCCTGAGATGCTTAGGTTAGAGGGATTAGCGGGTAAGATAAATGGGGATGGGGCCTGGGTGGGATTGTAGTCAGTGCAGACTCGATGGGCCGAGGGGCCTCTTTCTGCACTGTAGGGTTCTATGGAACATACCAGAATGTTCTCATAAAACTCAATGTTAAAACCAGGAATGCACAAGAGGCCGGAATTGGAGCAGCACAAGTTGCTTGGAGGATTGCGAGGCTGCAAAAGGTTATAAAGGTAAGGAGGAGCGAGGCAGCAGAATGATTTGAAAACAAGAATGGGAATTTTAAGTCAAGGCTTTGCTCAGGTAGGGGCCAAAAGTAGGTCAGGACAGGAGTGATAGATTAATTGGACTTAGTGAGGATTAAGATAGAGGCAGCAAAGTTTTAGTGCTCAAGTTAAAGCACAGTGGAAGATGGGAAACTAGTGAGGAGAGGTTTGAATAGTCAAATCTGAAGATAACAAAGGCACTTTCTGCAGATGATAGCAAACTGCAGGGTCATGTACTGACAAGGCAGAAGTAGGCAGCCTTAGTAGTGGTGCCAATCTGCGGTGCCACACCTCAGTGGAGTTCATTAAACATTAATATAAAAGCAAAATACTGCAGATGTTGGAATCTGAAACAGAAACAGAAAAGTTTAGAAAATCTCAACAGGTCTGACAGCATCCATGGGGAGGGAATTGAGCCACGGTTTCATGCCCCTTAATCAATTTGGTGGGGGTGGCAGAGATTGGGTTGTGGTGAGGTGGGGATGGCAGAGCTAACTGGGGTGGCAAGGTTGGCAGAGGCTGGAGGGGGTTGCAGGGCTGGTGGGGGTCGGCGAGGTGTGTCTAGATTCGTGGGAAGCAACGCCTTCTGCTTTTCTGGTTTTTGAACTGGCAGAGAAGATAAGGGAATTTTGGGTTGCATTAAATGTAATTTGTACTTAAAACTCCACAAACTTTGGTGCTGATTTGGCCAAATTCAGCAAGTTGCTTTGAAAAGCAACAGCACAACTGAGCGGAAATTACAGGCTACTTGGAAAGCAATACATTCTGGATTTCCTCATCCCATATACTCCCTACATCCCTGCTGTTTGCCAGATTGACTGTGCAGCCTCATTATGAACAGCAAGGACCATAGAGACAAATGAGCACATTTCTCCAGAGACACGGCTTACATTTAGCAAACCAATTTAATTTTAAAAATGAAGTGTCTTCGGCCTATAGGTCAAAGGAAGTGATAATTGTGATAATTACTGGTCTGGTGAAGGACATGTCGACAGATGTCAATTCTACATAGCAGCCGTGACCTTTCGCTAGCCATTGTTTCTGAACTAAATGCTACTCAAAAGCAGAATTTAAAATTCCATAATTATATCTTAATTGAATCCCCTTTACAGATTCAATAGTGCTTTTCCATGCATCAATTTATAAGTAAGCTGCAACCAGAAATATCTATGTTTATTGATTTTCTACTAGAATCAAACAATGAGCTAAGTAAAAAAAGTAGAAGCTGTTTGCAGCAACTGAACGAAAAGATTAATTTAACAATCTGGTGATAAGCACATAAAATAGACACAGAGGCCACAAAATCCAACACGACAGGTATAGATGTGATTCCAAAATGGGATCCGCAATGTGCAAACACATTTCTGAAGTAGGTTGCTCCAGATGTTGTGTTGGGTAGGTATTAGCATGGGAGGAGGGTGTACATCCCAAAGTTAGTAGACTAGGTAGATGATTGCTTTAGTGAGTAAGACAGAGTTAACTCCATTTTGAAGCTACGATGCTTCTGTTAACTCCTTCTCTTTAACTGCACATAGCTGAACTCACATTCAGATGCACTTTAGTAGAAATTCTCCATCAACCCAATTTAAAGGAATTATCAACTACTTTCAGTTGCCATTCTTCTGACCATTGCTAAGTTTGTAGCCACGTTGGGCAGCACCTTGTAGTTGCTGAAGTCTACATGGAGTGATGTGGTAGGTGCTGATGGATCTGTTATTGAATTCAATGATTCTGTTTGGACCAGACATGAGAGTAGTAGCTTGTATCCCCTTTGACCCATATCACGGCAGGGAGAGTGAGGAGAGATGGCACAGAGTCAGACAAACTACCAGAAGACGGAAGAGGAGGGCAGAAGGATTCGCTGTTGGGAGCTGTGGGCAGCAAGGTGGCACACTACCGCCTCACAGCGCCAGGGACCTAGGTTCAATTCCTGGGTTGGGTCACTGTCTGTGCAGAGTCTGCACGTTCTCCCTGTAACTGCATGGGTTTCCTCCAGGTGCTCCAGTTTCCTCCCACAGTCCAAAAGATATGGTGGCTAGGTGCATTGGACATGCTAAATTCTCCCTCAGTGTACCTGAACAGGTGCCAAAATGTGGCGACTAGGGGATTTTCACAATAACTTCATTACAATGTTAATGTAAGCCTACCTGTGACACAAATGCCCCAGGGGTCGGTGCTGGGGCCTCAGCTTTTTACCATTTATATAGATGATCTGGAGGAGGGAACCGAGTGTAGGGTGTCGAAATTTGCTGATGACACCAAGATTGGGGGAATAGCAAATTGTGCGGAGCGTGTGGAGAGTCTGCAGAAGGATCTAGATAGGCTGGGCGAATGGGCCAGGAAATGGCAAATGGAATTTAATGTTGGCAAGTGTGAGGTGGCCCACTTTGGTAGGAAGAATGGTAGGAAGGACTATTACTTACGTGGCGAAAAACTGCAGGAGGCAACGGTGCAGAGGGACCTCGGGGTCCTTGTGCATGAGTCGCAAAAACCCAGCTTGCAGGTGCAGCAGGTGGTCAGGAAGGCGAATGGGATGCTGGCCTTCATAGCGAGGGGGATTGAATATAAAAGTAGGGAGGTCTTGCTGCAACTGTATAGGGCATTGGTGAGGCCGCAGCTGGAGTACTGTGTGCAGTTTTGGGCGCCGCACCTGCGCAAAGATATTTTGGCCTTGGAGGGAGTGCAGAGGAGGTTTACTAGGCTGATGCCGGAGTTGAGGGGGTTGAGCTATGAGGAGAGGCTGAATAAACTAGGCTTGTACTCGTTAGAGTTTAGAAGAATGAGGGGAGATCTCATTGAGACGTATAAGATGATGAATGGGATGGATAGGATAGAGGTGGAGAGACTCTTCCCGCTCAAAAAAGACAGTAGGACTAGGGGGCACAGCCTCAAGATAAAGGGGGGGCGGTTTAGAACGGAGTTGAGGAGGAACTTCTTCACTCAAAGGGTGGTGAATCTCTGGAATTCTCTGCCCGTTGAAGTGGTGGAGGCTGCCTCGCTAAATATTTTTAAGACGCGGGTTGATGGGTTTTTGATAAGAGAGGGGATTAAGGGTTATGGGGAGAGGGCGGGAAAGTGGAACTGAGCCACGACAGATCGGCCATGATCTTATTGAATGGCGGGGCAGGCTCGAAGGGCTAGATGGCCTACTCCTGCTCCTATTTCTTATGTTCTTATGTTCAAATAAAGAAACTAAACTAAATATATCCACCAAGAGTGTTTGTAGAAAAATTCTTCTCCATCAAATTTAGTGAGAAACAGCAGTGTGTTGAACATCGCCACTTCACTAAGAAGGTGGTAAATGAAATTTGCCATGTGATGCAGCTAGAACTGCAGTTTCATAGCAGAAAAGGAAAATTTGCATTTACATAGCACCTTTCATGACCACCAGTTGTCCCAAAGCTTCTTACAACCTGTTAAGTACCAGTGAAGTATAATGGAATGTAAGAATCACTCCAACTAATTCATACACAACCAGCTACCCACAAACAGCAATGTGATATTGATCAGATAACCTGTCTTTGTGATGTTGATTGAGGGGCGTATATTGACCTGCTCTTCATGGATACAGTACCATGGGATTTTTACATCCAACTGAGAAGGCCTTGAAGGTCCATTATAAATATGGGACATCCAATAGTTCAGCACTCCTTCAAGACCTCACACGAGTGCCAGCTTCAGTTTCTGTGCTCAAGTCCTGGAGTGGGGCAACCTTCGTCTTTCGGAGGTAAGAGTAAAGAAGGCAGCCACTTAAATCAGTCAAATGTCTCCCAGGCTAAAGCGGCACTGTTTCCAATATCTCCCAGTTCAGCATCTACTCTTGCGTAAGGGAGGTTACTGAGGTCCAGTCTGCAAAGAAAGTTGAATTCATTTCATTCTGTCTTTCCAGAGAGAAGCAGGCAGAGCGTGAATGCTGCCTTACCAGAATTCACCACGGTGCAGGGTGTCTAGCGACTTAAATGTGACCTTGCGGACACCGTATGTCAATTCTGTATTACGTCTCAACCAGAAATGGTTCCACTCTCCCAATGTCCAGCTGTTGTGGAAGTGTAATGAGTCCACTGTGCAAATCAATGGTCCTTATCCTGGCAGCAATTATGGAACTTTCATTGTAGGGCACTCTGCTGTGCAATCTGCATTTCAGCCATCATATCAGAAGGTAGCAAGGACTGGCCAGATGGCTAGTGACTGCTGAGGAACCTATGTTTATGCACACAGCATGAAGTAAACAAAAGCCACTCTGCCACCAAAAGTATGTTGGAGCACAGAATTGGCAAAGCTGGAAATGTCCCCTTCCTGGAGCACTGGAGGAGCCCTGGACTACATTGTACTGTGCATGTCAATATTTGTCCTTTACCACCAAGAATACAACAAAAATCTAGGATGAACCAGAAGAAGAGGAAGAGAAGCAACAGGAGGCCTGGACTAATGCTTTATAGACATCGGTTCAAATCTCACCAGCTGGGGAATTTAAATTCAATTAGCAACTTAATAAATCTTCAATAACAAGTTAGTCTCAGTAATGATGCTTACGCATCCACCTACCCACCTGGTTCACTAATGTTCTTCAGGGAAGGAAACTTGCTTTCCTGACTCAGTCTGGCCTATATGTGAACCCAGAACCACAGCAATGTGTTTGACTCTTAACTACCCTCTGCAATAGCCGAGCAAGCCATTGAGCTGCAAGAAGCCATGACAGAAAAGTCAAATAAAAATAAAGCAGGATAGATCATTCAACACCAGAAACAGCACAAGCAAACCGTGTCTAGTCGACATCGCAAAGGCCTCCTCAAGAACATTGTGTACCAAGGTCATGCCCACCAAACAATCATTACAGCCTCCAACTGCCCACTCAACAGAAAAAAAAAATTGAGAAACACTCCCCTGCCACAACGCTCCTGGGACAAATAATGCTTCCCTCTGGCCCCAAGGATATTGCCCCACCCCCATAACATTACTGACCCCCTTACCCCCACCCCCAAACCCCTCTGCCACCCAGACTGACCACTTTCTCCTCCCTGCTTCCCCCCACCGATCACACGCGGGGTGGCAGCATACACCCAATTCCCCCCCCACCCCACCAGTCACATGCAGAGTGAAGGCAGACCCGACTGCCCTCCTGCCCCGTTCTGGTCAGAGAACCACCTGATCTGCCTCCCTCCCCCCACCACCAATCTGAGTCAGAGAGCTGCCGGAAGCTCAGAACTTACCTCCTCAGAAGCTGGAGCATCCGAATAGGACCTTTGCGGACCATGTCTGCTTCATGCCAAATCTGTACAGGTGAATGCAATGGTAAAGGGGAAAGTGCTGGTAAGTTTGGGCATCCAGCCCATTAAATCAAATGCATTTAAATTGACATCGTGCCCGTTTCAGGTTTGGTCCCAACAGCGGCCATTTTCAGCCCTTGGTAAAGGGGAAACCAGCACAGAGGCGGGCATGGAACGCACTCCTTGCCTCATGTCCCATTTTACCAAGCTTTCATGCCCAGAAATGGGCGCAACCTGATGGTAAAATAGGGCCTTGAGAGTAACAAGGCCACACAATGTACTCTGATAGGGGATTCAACGTCCATCACCAAGAGCGGAATGATAGCTTATCCTGAAGAACACATATTTCAGATTGGCACACAGCAGGTGGTGAGGGAACCAAACAGACAGAAAAGCCTACTTGACCTCATCCTCACCAATCTTATTGTTGCAAATGCATCCATCCTTGAGTGCACAGCCTTTGTGGGGAGAAAGTCCCACTTGGACAATAAGGACACACTCCATCCCATTGTATGGCACTACCATTGAACTAAGCAGATGGATTCAAAATGGATCCAGAGGTCCAAACCAGGAGGTGCTGTGGGCCATCAGTGGAAGCAGAATTGTATTCAATCACAATCAGTAACCTCGCTGCCTAGCAAACTGAGCCAGCAAATCAACCCTGACTCAATGAGTGGTGTCGGTGAACAGATTAGGTGGCATCAGATTAGAGACAAATAAACTAAAATCTCAGGTGATTGAATTCTGCTGAAGGGCCAAATCTGCCACATGAATTTACCTTGTTAATTCAGATTTGCTGTGCATTTCCAACATGTTTTCTATCTTTTTTCCAATTCCCAGAATTTCCTGCATCTTCTTTCACCTAAATTGCAGCTCAAAAGAAAATGTCTAAGCTATTAACTAATCCAGCACATCTTACGTTCAAGAAATGTAAAAAATAGGAGTTTGCCAACACGAAGAGCCAGATTCTCTGACCTCACCCGCGGCTGAGATTCTCCAGCCCCGCTGCAGTGAATGGAGATTTGGCAGTGGCGGTGGGACGTGAATGGCTAGAGAATTCCAGCCAAAGACATCATCAAAATAATATCGCTTTTCAATTATTGCGCAGAATGGGCTCGTTATTTTTAATTGTGTTAGAGAAGGCCTAGAATTTAATTAAATTTTATTGCATTACAAAGAGCAAGTTCATATGACTCATTAATCACACTTTTATTTCGGAACGACCAACTCATGAAGAAAAGAATTAAGGGAAATACTTTGGTGTCGGGCAGGATTGTGGATCTGAGAGGGTGGGGTGGGTGGTGGATCCGGGCAGCGGAGGTGCACTGCTGGCCTGTCTATGACAGTGGGTGCCAGTAGGGGATGGAGATGGTTGGTGCGGGTGGGAGTGGGGATGGGGGATGTAGGTGGGGCTGGGGGTGTGGGTGGGGGCTGAAAATTG
This sequence comes from Carcharhinus amblyrhynchos, assembly GCF_965287045.1. NCBI lineage: Eukaryota > Metazoa > Chordata > Chondrichthyes > Carcharhiniformes > Carcharhinidae > Carcharhinus > Carcharhinus amblyrhynchos. The sequence continues at coordinate 49,903,442 of NC_137336.1, forward strand.
TGTGTGCGGGTGAGGGGGTGGGGATAGTCGTGCGGGCAATGGCGGCAGGGGGTGTGTTCAGGCTGTGGGGGTGGGGGGTGGCTGAGGGCATTGTGGGTGGAGGTATGGGGGTGGATGCGGGCAGTACGGGTGGCAGTGTGGGGAGTGGGTGCGGCAGTGGGGGTTGGGGTGTGGGGGACATGGGAGGGATGGGTGCGGGCAGTGGGGGGTGTGGGCAGTGGAGGTGAGGGGCCTGGGAGTAATGGTTGCAGGTATTGGGGATGGGGAGTACGGGCAGTGGGGGTGGGGATGGGGGGGGTTGCTGGCAATGAAGGTGGAGGGGTTGGTGCAGGCAGGGGGGGGGTGGGGGGCAATGGGGCAGAGGGTGCGGGCGGTGGGGGTGTGTGGTGGTGTGTGCAGGCAGTGGGGTTGGGGGGGGGGTGCAGGCAGTGGAGGTGAGGGGCCTGGGAGGAGTGGTTGCGGGCATTGGGGGTGGGGGGTATGGGCAGAGGGGGTAAGGGGTGTAGAAGGGGTTTGCAGACAGTCAGGTTGGGGGCATGGGAGGAATGTGTGCGGACAGTAGGGGTGGGGAGTGAGGGCGGTGGGGGATGGGGATTGTGGGTGTGAGTGGGGAGGTTGGGAATTTTGAATGTGAGTGGGGGGTGGGGACCGTAGGTGGGGGGTGGAGGGGTGGGGGCTGCAGGCAATGGAGGTGTGCTGCTGGCCAGTCTGTGAGAGTTGAAAGCCAGAATGGGGGTATGGGGATAATAGTGACCCAATCCAATCATGCAGCCATGATCAGTTCAAATGAGAAAACGCATGCTGTATACACTTGAAATTCAAATATCCCAAGTAGGGGGGCACGGTGGCACAGTGGTTAGCACTGCTGCCTCACAGCGCCAAGGACCCAGCTTAAATTCCGGCCTCAGGTCACTGTCTGTGTGGACTCTGCACATTCTCCCAGGGGGTTTCCTTGGGTTCCCTCCTACAGTCCAAAGATGTGCAGGTTAGTTTGACTGGTCGTGTTAAATTGTCCCTTAGTCTCAGGGATTAATACGTGAGGTTATGGGGATAGGGGCTAAGTAGGATTGTTTTCAGTGCAGGCTTGATGGGCTAAATGGCCTCTTTCTGCACTTTAGGCATTCTATGATTCTACGAAATATGTGAAAAATAGCATCAAAGCAGGTTCAACCTGGGACATAGGACAATAGCTTCAATTACAGGAGGAACGTGTAAATTCCAGAACTATTGGTCACCTTGGCTCAGTTACAAGTAAATATTAGTTCACATGGAGAAAACAATTGTGAATTTAACATTTGTTACTTCATGCTAAAAGTACACCGCCACTATTCCTGTGGCAGTTTGATTCAGTGGAGAACATTTTACTTTGTGCTTAATCTTAAAGTACCTACCACAGATAAACATCAGCTTGAACAAAAGATAGTGGCTCTTATGTACGTCCAATGCATTTGCTGACAGCACAACCAAGAATCAAAGCTCTATTAATCCACTCAGCCATGGTTTACTGACAGCTCAGCTGTGAAAGGTTACTGCAGCCGCAACAAAGGAGATGGAGAACTGGACTCAGCATCATTCAGGGAACTGGTAATCTGCCTCACACTGTAATCTGGCTGCTGATAGAAATATACATGACACTAAAGTCCCAATCTGCTAATGTTGAAGAAAGGCATTTAGCATTCTTAATACAGTTTACAAAGTCATTATGTCATTAGAAATGTTTCAAGTAGTTTCCCATAATGAGGTTGAGGGTTTAATTGGTTTAGTGCTCTAGGTGTTAAACTCAAGGTAATTTTTTTTTCTCACATTGCAGTTAGTGCAAACATGGATTTGCTCAGACTGTTCCAGTTGACACTGCTGAGCAACCAGTTGGGGGAGAAAAAAGTAACCATGGTCTGAAGCACCCATTAACCCCTTAACTGTCTCAAAATCTCAATCCAGAGACGGAGACTGCAAATTTAGATTTCAATGTAGGCAATAAGGCATGGAAACGGCTTTTACTGAGTTGCCCCATCATATTTCTGTCATTATAGGAAGAAATGGTGAAGCAAATTGAATGGCAATGTGCTGACAAGCAGAAGACACAGGAACATGGAATACAATCACAAGGAAGATCGAGCTGAGCTCCATAACCAACAATGTTTGGGAGAAGAAGGGTGTCTTATTTGGAAAATATGCTAAACAATGAGAGTCTCTCAATTATGTCACTTGTATATATTGGTACAGCATGTGATATAGGAATGCAAGGCGCTAATTATTTTGGTGAAGATGCCTATTTAGAGGGGTAATCATTAGTCGTATATGACAGATTAGTTTCATACAAGATAGTTGTTCATCCAAATTTAGAAATCACTGTCCAGAAGCAAAGCAAAGCAAGTGGTGCAATGAGATTATTTCTAAACAATTACAACTGGCTAGAAAAAGTTGACGTCTTACTACCAGTTCTGCAAGGTTGTTCACTAGCTATCCTTATTCACAGAAAGCACTGATTACATAAAAAATACATTGCTTTTCCATCTTATCAACAGCATTTCACACGTCATTCAACTTGGCCGAGTGATTTATGCATAGTTGTGCAACCTTTATATCTATCAGCAAGATTACATCTTCAACCAATTCATATTGTTCTTTTCATTTCAGAAGCCTTCAATTGCTGCTATCAATTCCAGGATGAGTATTCTACAGATAAAAAAACCCCAGTCCACTGCAAGTGAGCAGGATCCTGGCATGGTGGGTGGATGGGAAATGAGATATGTTCTCCTGCAGCAAATCAGGGGTGGGGCAAGGCGAGATGATTCGCGGATTTGAGACCCTGCAAGTTTCCTTAGAAAAAACATAGCTGCAGGAGGGTAGACTGCAACTTGTTTCTTGAATGGGAATGTTTAATATTCTTCTGGAGAAGATATTTCAGATAAGATGCTCTCCTCAGCAGTGTGTGGAACACACAAGAGTTTCTTGAGTCCTTTTCTGAAGAAGAAAGGGAGTATTCCTCCCACTTAATCCAGTCTAAGTAAAACAATTAAAAATGCTCCAATTTTACAGTCAATGTAAATTACAGAATGGGAGGATAGATTAAACAGGCCCTTTAGGGTCCAAAAATAGGTAAAAGTATACAGACCTTGGGGGTTGATGACTTAAGTGGCTCAAGGGTGACGTGGTGGCTCCTCAGGATTCAGTGTCATTGACAGTCAATGTATCTTGTCTCCTGGAGACAGCAACTGATGGGTTGTTTTTCTTTAAAATCCCTGTGGCACTGGGTAATCAGAACAGCAAACAACGCAAAGCTTGCAGTATGGGCGGTACGTGAGAGGGAATCCTTTAGCTTTTCTGTGCTGTTGGTTTCCAGACTGGCTTGCATCTCCGTGGATCTTGACGTAAATAAAGTTTATTACCTGAAGTCAGTTTTGATCATGTAATTTGAGTATAACAGAAATTAGTAGGGAAAAAAAGCAGGATGCCTCATTTTTCCACCATGGACAGAAAGGTCTCAAAATCTGTGCCTTACAGATCATAGCGATAGGCGGCATCAAGAAAGGTTATGGTTTCAATACAGATACGAGAGGGCCTCACTAGGAGGGAAAGTGTAACAGATGTATTACGTTTGATAATAGCTTTGTCTGCCCTATACTAGAAAGTTTCATAGCTTCGTCAGTAAATTGATGTCACTGTTAATCAAAGTTTTGGTCGTTTGTGATGTTTTCATAAATTTCTGACTGAAGACAAGTGCTGGCAATGCTAAAATACAAGGAACTAACCCATGCAATCAAGTCTGCAGATTCATTATGCTTTGGAAAAGCATTTAGCTCATTTTAATGGCTCTCAGGCACAATGTTTGCTGTCATAAGAGTTTTTGTATGTCTCTGCAAAAGAAGTGCAATATTCAAAAACAAACAAAAGGACACTGCTCTTCTTCAAGCCTCCCAGTGTAGGAAAGGGACTTGAATTGCACCAACTTGTCATAGAATTTGGATATAATGAAGCAGGAAAGATGCCCCTCCATATGGCACGTATTTCCAAACTCTTTCCTTCCTTGCCAGTATACACAAATCCCATACCCATGACACACTAAAGAAAATGGAATTGCTGCAGTAAAACAATTCATCGGAGAAAAGATTAATAATGGCTTTAATTATTATCCTTTGGTCTTCACAGGTACAACACAACAAGCCCACACTCTCCTCAGAACCTGTGGACAGCAACTCACTGGATACCTAACACAATTCTTTGTCTTACTAAGAAGCAACACAGTGAGAGCCATAAAAGGGATCTGAAGATGGAATCACCGAGTACTGGAAGTGGGAAGTGCCCTCCACCAGAAGCTGCTTTCCCCAGAAGAATGTTTTGAGTGTATGATGAATTTTTACATATCTTGTGTAATGTGCTTCGCAACTTGCACTACATGTCAACATGTATTGAGGACCACTGTGCAGTGCTGTTGCCAAGAACTGAAATCCTTTAGAATGCCTTGGAACAGATAGTAGCTCTGGTGTCATCTCCTGCACAGTCCCTCATAGCAGAGACCTTGTTGCTGATCTTGAATTCTTTCATGAATACCGCAATACAGGCCTCCTATTGTACTGTGATCTCCTCAATGAACAGTTTTCCAAAAGGTTGTTCCTTAAAAACAAGAGAAACATGGTGATCACCTTGCTGAATGCCATGGAGTCTGTCAATCCTCATGTTTGCAAACTTTGCTGGAGTCAAGAGAAGGGGAAGTTGGAGACAAATAGTGGACATTTGTGTGGTCCGTCCAGAGCATTGTACTTCTCCAGGAACCATCCAACTTGGTTGTCCACACATGAGGCAGGCTGGGGACCTGCAGCAGGGAAGTAGCTGTAGCTTCAAGCCAGGCCACTTGGTTTTTGAGCTACAATTTGGATCAAGAGCCACCTCAGATCCTGGAATCCGATTAACAGCAGCTATCCTTGTGTATGACACCAGTTATATGAAACATCAGACTAGAATGACACACACAAAAGCCAATGCTGTTGAGACAGACTGTAGTGGGGAAAAGTTTACTCAACGTTCATTGTTTGAATACAAGGAATTGCATAGAATTTTACACAATCAGGCATTTAATTCAACTGGTCTATGCCAGTCTTTCATTGGACATGTGCCTCCTCCCATCTAACTTCCACTCACCCTATCACCCTATTCCATTCTCTTCTATGTACATATCTAGCATTCCCCTTAAACTTATCTATATTAAAAAGCTGTAAATCTATGTAATTGGTTCAACTACTCCATATGGTAGCAAAGCCTATTTTGCAATTAACATGCTGACACTTGTATATGATATATGTAAAGACCAGACACAGGATCTTCCGGCCACAGTCGACCCAAAAGCCAGAAAATCCTGCCCAAGGTCAACGGGCCTTTTTGTGGTCTGCCCCTCACCCACTCTAATTCCTGTGGCAGGCGGGACAGGAAAATTTGCCCCAGGTGATATTTGAGTGGAACATTGCTTTTGTAGCAAGTGGAATGGTGATGGCAGGGAATCTTTGTAGATATTTTCGAATGGTTCCCACAGACCAAGTTGTTATGTGATGATGCAGCTATTTAAAGAGTCATGTGTCGGGGGTGTGGGAGTTTTCCTCAGAGCACAGACAGACACACAGCATGTAAGAGCTATTCAGAGTTAAAAAGAAACCTTTGTTGTTATAAGTCCTTGATCGCTAGTCATTGGAACCCAGCATTTCTACAATTTCTTGCAGTGATGGATCTAAATGCGGAGCTAGAATTATGTTGTTATGTCGTACTGTTGTTTTTAAGAGAAAATTGTGAATTACATTTCTATAAGTTGTTCAGACAGTTGGAGCTTACCACGCTGTTTTTCAGGAACCTTAAAATAGCATAAAAACACAAGAAACAGGATGAGGCCAATCAGCACATCCCTGCAATGATCCCATCATTGGAACCTCTCTTTTAGGTCACAATGGTGTTCTATTTTAGGAGAATGAATTTTATCATATTGTCATTTTGCTACATTGGAAGATACCAGATAAATGCCAGGCAATAATCATCTCCAGCAGAGAGAATTTAACTATCTCCCTTTATGTTCAATGGCATTACAATCACTGAATCCCATCTTTGACCAGAACGTTAGTACATTTTGTAGCACGTGAGTCAGCCCACTATAAACCAACCTTGTTTTAGCATCAAAACGCATGTTTAGGCAAATACGTGGCAAAAGGATGGATACCAACCCGCCCACCCCCCCCACCCCCCTCCCTGCCCCACCATTACTTAACCAACAAATGCTTGTTTAGGGTTACATTCACATTTGAAGTAAGCCTCAGTATTCCAGATCAGAAATATTTGTTTAAGATTATATTCACTTTAAAAGTCAGCACATGGGATCAAGCAGGCAATGCATGCTTTGATGCCAAGAAGACGTGTGGGAGTTTAAAGCACGCCCACACAGAACAGACCACATAAACTGAAAGGAGTCCTCATGTAAAAAGAATATGAAACCAGTTTCAAGGTAAAAGTCATAGCATTTGCTAACTTGTCAAACAGCTGTGCTGCAGCAAGAAAGTTCGATGCTAGTGAAATACTGGTTTGAGAATGGAAGAAGGAAGAATCTGCCATGTAGGAGATGTCTAAGATAACACCAAAAGAACAGGGACCAGACCTCTCTTGTGAGACAAATATCAGAATGGGTCCTCAAAAATCCATCAGAATGGTCACATCTTCAACAGGGATGCAATGTGTGTACATGCACCTAAAGCAGCCAAATCAAATCCTGAGTCCAGCAAAGATTTTAGAGAACAGCCAGTTGGTGCATCCACTTTGTGAACAAAACAGTCCTGTATTGAAGCAGAAGACTAAGGTCACTCAGAGACTACCAAAAGACCTTGATGCCAAAATGATCAGTTTCTAGAATTCACCATCAGAGAAGTAAAAAGAAAAGTCCCATTATGTAACAGCAGCAACATGGATAAAATGGTCAATCCCCAATGGCTGGAGAGGAAGATGGCTTGTTGTGGAGAGATTATTATGAGACAGAGTGGATGCCATAGTCAAGGAGACTCAAGGTGAATTTGATGAACTTCAGGTGCCAAAGGCAATTAATTTAATTGTTTTTATAATGGTGGGGGTGATTCTCTGACCCCTTCAGACATCCAGTGGAAAGCTTGATGTCCCCGTGAATGGGGCATCAGCCAACTTAGAGTTTCCTGAGTTTGGGTGAGAGGCATCAGAATAAGGGGAGGGATTCAGGGTGGTTTTTTAAAATTATTATTTTCTGTTGACACTGAGCCCGCTGCAGTCCACACCACTCCACATTTTGTCCTTCAGTTTCCTTCTCAGCTGGCGTTGAGCAAATTGCGACAGAACATTTTAAGATGGCGCTTTCCTCTTTATTTCTCTCCCCAGTCCAGGGAGGGATCAGCTGATGTGCTAATTTGAATATCATTAGCAGATTTGACAGGCCATTCACCAGCCTCCATCATTAACCTGGACCACCAGCAGGAACTGCACCAGATGGGCTTTATATATGCTACCCACAAGCAGGGACATGGTAAGCTTCCAGGGGAGAACTAACAACCCCTTAGAAAAAAGAGGGGGTTCTTCCTCCCCAAACCATGCAAGCATGAGAGTGACCTGACTCACCCCCCCACTTCCCCCCTCAGACTCCCCACACAGCCCCCTCCCCCCCAAGACTTCTCACGCAGCCCCTCTTCCCCCTTAGACTTCCCACACAGCAGTCCTTTCCCCTAAGACTTACCACGCGGCACTCTTATCCATCAGACTTCTCACCCAGCCCCCTTTCCCCCTCTGATTCCCCACACAGCCACCTCCCCCCAGACTTCCCACACAGCCCTCTTATCCATCAGACTTCTCACCCAGCCTGTCATCCCCCTCAGACTTCTCACACAGCTTCCCTTCCCCTCAGGCACCCCTTTATATTCCTCTTTTGCAAACTGCTGCGCAGATGGAGTGAAATCATAGACTGTCAATCAAGCTTAGATTCTGTCAACATTGCGGTCAGGATTGATGGGGCACTTGAAGGGCATTCATTGCAAGTATCCCATCAGCAAAACTATATACCAGTGATACAGAAGGACTATAGAGAAAGAAATAACCAGCCATGAATATCTAAGGAAATAAAGGAGGGTATCAAATTGAAAGAAAATGCATACAAAGTGGCAAAGATTAGTGGGAAACTAGAGGATTTGGAGATCTTGAAAGGTCAGCAGAAAGCCACAAAAAAAGCTATAAAGAAAAGTAAGATGGATTATGAGAGTAAACTAGCTCAGGATATAAAAACAGATAGCAAAAGTTTCCACAAATATATAAAATGAAAAAGAGTGGCTAAAGTAAACATTGATCCTTTAGAGGATGAGAAAGGGGATGTAATAACTGGAAATGAGAAAATGGCTGAGGCATTGAACAGGTATTTTGTGCAAGTATTCACAGTGGAAGACACAAATAACATGCCAAAAATTGATGACAGGAAGGCTATGCAAGTGAGAGCCTAGAAACTATCATTATCATGAAAGAGTAGTGTTGGGCAAGTTAATGGGGCTAAAGGTAGACAAGTCTCCTGGTCCAGGGTATTAAAAGAGATAGCGGGAGAAATAGCAAATGCGCTAATGGTAATTTACCAAAATTTGCTGGACTCTGGGGTGGTTCCTGCAGTTTGGAAAACAGCAAAGGTAACGTCACAGTTTAAAAATGAGGTAGACAAAAAGCAGGTAACTACAGGCTGGTTAGCTTAGTTTCTGTAGTAGGGAAAATGCTTGAGTCTATCATCAAGGAAGAAATAGACATCTGGATATAAATTGTTCCATTGGTAAGATGCAGCATAGGTTCATGAAGGGGAGGTCATGTTTGACTAATTTGGTGGAATTCTTTGAGAACATTACATGTGCAATGGACAATGGGGAACCTGTGGATGTGGTGATCTGGATTTCCAGAAAGCATTTGACAAGGTGCCATACCGAAGACTGCTACATAAGATAAAGGTGCACGGTGTTATAGGTAATATATTAGCATGGAGAGAGGATTGGTTAACAAACGAAAAGCAAAGAGTGGGAGGAAATGGGTGTTTCTCTGGTTGGCAATCAGTGACTTATGGTGTGCCTCAGAGATCAGTGTTGGGACTGCGATTGTTTACAATTTACATAGATGATTTGGAGTTGGAGACCAAGTGTAGTGTGTCAAAATTTGCAGATGACACTAAGATGGGAGGCAGAGGAAAGTGTGCAGCAGACTCAAAGTCTGCAATGTGATATAGATAGTCCGAGTGAGTGCGTGACGGTCTGGCAGATGGAGTACAATGTTGGTCAATGTGAGGTCATCCATTTTGGTCGGAATAACAGCAAAATGGACTATTATTTAAATGGCAAAAAACTGCAGCATGCTGCTGTGCAGAGGGACCTGGGTGTCCTTGTGCAGGAATCACAAGGAGTTGGTTTGTAGGCGCAGCAGGTAATTAAGAAGGCAAATGGAATTTTGTCCTTTATTGCTAGAGGGATGGAGGTCAAAAACACTGAGGTTGTGTTACAGCTGTATAAGGCGCTGGTGAGGCTACACCTGGAGTACTGTAACAGTTTTGGTCTCCTTACTTGAGAAAGAATATACTGGCACAGGAGGGGGACCAAAGGAGATTCACTAGGTTGATTCCGGAGTCGAGAGGGTTGGCTTATGAGGAGAGACTGAGTAGACTGGGGCTATATTCATTGGAATTCAGAAGAATGAGGGAAGATCTTATAGAAACATATAAGATTATGAAGGGAATATATAAGATAGAAGCAGAGTTGTTTCCATTGGCGGGTGAAACTAGAACTAGGAGGCATAGCCTCAAAATAAGGGGAAGTAAATTTAGGACTGAGTTGAGGAGGAACTTCTTCACACAAAGGGTTGGGAATCTGTGGAATTCCCTAACCAGTGAAACATCACTGAATGTTTTTAAGGCAAGGATAGATAAATAAATAAACAGTAAACAAATTAAGGGTTATAGTGAGCAGATGGGTAAATGGAGCTGAGTCCACAAAAAGATCAGCCATGTTCTTATGGAATGGCAGAGCAGCCTCGAGGGGCCAGATGGCCTACTCCTGCTCCTAGTTGTGTTCTCATTCAACCCTGAAGGGAAGTAAAAATATACACAGGTGACTGGAAGTTTATAGAAATCCATTAAGCTGTCAGTGGCATCTTACGTGAGGCATTGCATGTTGAATTTCGTACAGATCAAAGGCTTCAAGTGCAATGGAGAGAGTTTCAATGACTTCAGCTTGCTAGGAAGCCTCAGCAACTTCAAATCAAAGTGTGCATACATTGGGACTGAGTGCACAGCTGTGTAGAATGGAAGTACCCCCACCCACCAACCAACTCCCCCCCCCCCCCCCAAATCTGCTTTCCCTGGTGAAATTGACATCTCTTTGTCACAGGACTTCAAAGAATTCTGCTCACACCTGCAGCTTCTAACAGGGAGAAAGGAAAATCTCTGCTGCAGAAAGGAAAGCTACAATGATTTTAAACCCTGTCAGGTGACCGGGGGCATGGAGGTTAAAACTGCCTAACCACACAGAATTTTCACAGCTGACAGGCAGGAATGCAGGAATGCAGGGCTGCCTGAAATCATTATGCCAGGAAAGGCCTTCAGGGCTAGAAGCGGCAGTCTAACCACAATGCCCCATCCTGGTGGAGAGTGACAAGGTCAACTCCCAACCTCCAGGACCCTTGAGGGACCTGATCTCTGTAGCCTTGCAGTAGTATAGAGGCAAATGGGCACTTGACCTACCTCCTTAACTCCACCCCCACCCCCGCTTAGGGCCCAAGGTGTCAGGCCAGGGTTCAGTGGTGAATAGACAAAACTGACAAAAGTGACTTGGCAAGTGATTGGTAGAAGAACCAAAGGGGACACAAGGAATTTGAAGTGGTTATGATCTGGAATTCACTACCTACAAAAGGATCAGCACCCAAGAGAACAGATTTTCAGGGATATAAATGAAAGAGTTCGCTAAGTTGCTGTTGCAGAGAAACCAGTGTATGGACAAGCTGAATGGCAGCTCTGTGGTGCAACTATTCTATGATTCTATGATTCTTGAAAGGTAGAAGCTCAAAGTTCAAATACAATCCTAATGAATCGTATTTTTGCACATACTCTAGGACTTCTGTGTTCTTTTTATAGTAGAATAGAGAATAAAACTAGTCACAATCATCTGAGTGTGGCCTAACCATGGTTCAAAAAAGGTTCAACTTAAGTTCCTTGCTTTTCACTTCTAGAAATGAACTCCACAGTTTCATTTCCTTTCTTTTTGGTCTTACTAACCTGTGTTGTAACTCATTTATTTATTATTTATTAATGTCAAAGTAGGCTACATTAACACTGCAATGAAGTTACTGTGAAAATCCCCCAGTTGCCACACTCAGGTGCCTATTCGGGTATACTGAGGGAAAATTTAGCATGGCCAATGCACCTAACCAGCATGTCTTCCCAACTGTGGGAGGAAACTGAAGTACCCAGAGGAAACCCATGCAGACATGGGGAAGATGTGCAGATTCCACACAGACAGTAACCCTTGCTGAGAATCAAACCCAATTCCTGGTGTTGTGAGGCCACAGTACTAACCATTGTGCCACCGTGCCGTTCTTTTTGTGATTTGTGCAACAGTGTCAGATCCATTTTCTCCTCTACCCCATTTAAACACTTACTTTCTGAAGAGCATGCAGTCTCCTTATTTTTCCCAGTGGAATATGCCACTTCACACTGTTGAGATTCTCTTGCAAATTACAGAGCCATTCTACAAGATTGCTAGTGACTTTTTTAGTGTTTTGTCATATTCACATCAACGAGTTCTGCCAAGGTACAAAGTACAAGCTACACATCATCATTATGTATCTGAACACATTTCACTCAATTTTGACATTAAGTTAACGTGAATGATGTTGCCTACCTGATATTTAATCCTGTCACCAGGCAGCTGGAAGACCTCCATCCCCACTGGCTGGGAAAGCCACAATCCTATTGATGTGTAGTAACTCTTCCTTTCACTTGCTCATTTTAGGATGAGGCCCCTTTCCAGTTCTGTGTCTCCCTCATGTTCTGTGCTCTCTTCTATAATGAGGGAAAGAAGGCACCTGTGAGTAAGAGTCATGACACGAGTTGAATGAAATGCTGGGAGAATATTTGTTGAAGACAACTATGAGGGAGAGATGTGCCATTGTGTAAGCACGATGATGAATGTCAGTGGTGGACATATGGGTTTGTGAGCATAGCCAGAATGGGAAGAGTGTATGTGCAAAGAAAGCTGGTGTGAGGAATGTCGTGCTGGAGTAAACTTGATAAGACAGATTGAGAGGGTTGGGCTGAAATGCACATCAAGATGCAGTTGAATGTACCACTGTATGTGCCACTTTCCTGCCCAGCTTACGTTATTGAGCTGCTTAATTCCTACATTGTGTCCAGGAGTACATAGCACCACACTCCTACTGCTGACCTCATATGCGTCTCCAACCATAGCTTTTTAGTATCCTCAATGGCTTCTTCCTTCCTAAGCAATAATATATCCTTTCAATTCCTCACAGCCCCAGGTAAATCATCCAGGAAGGAATCACTAAATTGCTGCACAGCCTTTGATTTTCTACGTTCCATTCTGCCACTTCCTCTTCTTTAGCTTCCAACTGTAAACTCTACAAAATGGCATAGTTAAATTGTTCCATTCCATGCTGAAGTTGAAATCGCATTTGCAGGTGGTCACTGCGCCCACTCAGGCTAATGGTTTAGAAATGTCACCAATCACATTGAGTAGCCGGTTTCAAATCTCTGATAGACATACTGCACTTACTTCTGAACTTCATGGCCGCTACTGGAAACCAACACCCACCAACACCACCCAGCGCCCACCAGCCCCCCACCCCCACCCCGAACCTCCTCCATCCTTTCTTCCAATCCTTCCCAAACTTAAAACCAGCCTGTTGGCTCAACAACATTATCCTTTCCATTATTTCTTCAAAGAATTCAATGAAGTTGCATGACCTTCTGTTTGAGTCCCTTGTTGACGACCCTGCATTATATTTTCAGTTTCTACGTGTTTTTCTGCTATGGCTTTCAGTAAGCATTCGATTATCTTTAGGCAGCAAGAATTCCATTATCTTTCCTATCACTGATGTTAATCTAATTGGTTTATAGTCCCCTGGACTTGTTCCAGCTCTCATTTTTAAAAAGGAATCACATTAGCTGTCAGCCAGATGAATACCACTATTCCCTGTTTGAATTATTTTTTTATGTACATAGAGAACGTCTCTTTTTCTGAATTCCTTTCCAAATGCACAATGACATCCGTATGGTCCAGGGGGTTTCTATCCTCTCTAAGTTTGAATAGTTTAACAATTATCACCACCCTTTCCATCTTAAAAGTCTTTATGGCCTGGAAGTTACAATCAATGGCCAAGTGGCAGAGTTCACCACTGAAAGGTTTTCACTCTTGTGGTCAATGACTGGAGCGCGATTTTAAACTTCTTGCTGAAGCATGGCCGATCACACAAGGAATAACAAGATGCTGCAATGAAGCACATTCCAGGTGAAGCCACACTCACCCCTGGTGAAATCATGAGCAGTTAAGCTCAGTCTTCAACTGAAGGGCAGTTGTGTGTTTATGATGATTTTAAAACCACTAAAAATCATTGATTCCATTTAATGAAATATTGGAAACTTTCTAAAAAATACTTCTATTGGAAAATTACATTGGAGAGATTTTTAAGAGATGAGCTAAGTAAACAGGACAGCTCTCTTGAAAAACATTTATTTTACTAACTGTTAACAGAGAAGTAGATCTGCAAAAGGAAGATGAGGGGAACTGGTATCATAACTTTAGTGAACAAGACATCAGCACACTTCTCAATGAAGTGAAGGTGCAGCATAACTAGCTTATCTGTAATGATAAGTTCAGTGCACCTAGAAAAGTTGGCACCTTTACATAGAAGTAGGTTGGAGTGACTGTCACTGCCAGCAACTTGATCATGATGTGGAGAGCCGTAATTGTTTGAATTTGTTCCACAGACTGTGGCACAATATCACAAGAGATTGAATGGGTTTAGTGTGATCTGACAGTGTTTGTAGAGTTTCTGGAAATGTTTAAATTTACTTTAAATTTAAATTTAATCACTCATGACTTGAAAGGTCAGGAAGCAAAAATTTTACTTGTGCGTGGATGGGGTCCTCGGGGTTGGATGACATCAAGTGGTCATAAAATTTGGTGATTTTGGGGACTGGGCTCAGTAACCACTTGTAAAAGTTTCTTATCTAAACTGCTAAGAGTGAAAGTGGACAATTGTTTTGAGTGAATGAAACCTGCATCCAAACAATTAGCAACCCTTTCCCAATCGAACAAATGAACACAAAATGATATTTATTTTGCTTATCTGTAGTGTGAAATACCTCATTATGCCTGGGAGAATTCATTGATAAAGACTGGTGTTGTCTTTCTGAAGGACCTTCAAAATACAAAGAGCAGGGATTGAGTTACATTGAGAGTTAGATTTATAAATTATGGTTTATGTTCTATTTATGCCTGTTGTTTTTTGTTGTTGTTGATTTACGCTGATTGATTTACACATTAGCCTTTCATCAGCACAGTGACACAATGGGTGGCACAGTGGCACAGTAGTTAGCACTGCTGCCTCACAGTGCCAGGGACCTGGGTTCAATTCCCAGCTTGGGTCACTGTCTGCATGGAGTTTGTACATTCTCCCTGTGTCAGTGTGGGTTTCATCTGGGTGCTCCAATTTCCTCCCACAGTCCAAAGATGTGCAGGTTAGGTGGATTGGCCTTCAGTATACTTGAACAGGCGCTGGAATGTGGAGACGAAGCCATGATTGTAATGAATGGTGGAGCAGGCTTGAAGGGCCCAATGACCTCCTCCTGCTCCTATCTTCAATGTTTCTATGTAATTCTCATGCACTGATCTCTCAAAGTTTACACTTAATAACTATTGTAAAACTATTGCAATGAGTATTCACTGATAAAGTAAACTATCACTTGTTTTACATTCCTTCTACATTATTCTTTTGCCTGATTTTCTTGGGGAAGGATGAGAAATTTTGCCACTCAGAATATCCAAATATACGAGCGACCATCTGCTCTCTAGATGCTCCACGTAGGGGCTTCCAGAGAGCCTCCAGTTTGTCCATTTCTGGTGTAGTTGAGTTTCCACCAGGGTAAGGTTGTGCAATGTGTAACAGACTATTAATCCTTGCCATTTAAAAAGGAGAGAATTGTGAAATGCCACCTGATTTGCCCAAACTCTGGATTTCAGCACCGTAAATGTCTTCCCCACTACTTGACCAATGCACACCCTTGAACATTGTACCCTCCCTGTGCATCAATAATGGAACTCAACCACAGTTTGAACAGCTAACCTGTTATTGAATGGTAGCTATCCATGTTTTTCAGGTTGCGTGTTCATGGAATGATACTAATCCGATTCCACAGGACAAAAACATCATGAGACCTTCCCCAATGATCTGCATTCACATTCAGGATCCACAGTTAATGGCTCAAGCCATTCACTTTCTGGTAATGAATATAACAGGGTCATAACCTTTAATGGAAATTTGGTTCCATCCATCGACTTAGTGGGAAAACCAGCTAACCTTTAAAATTTTCATCTCTCTTGCACTGGTTCTGGGAACATCTCAAAGTCAATGACATTGGAAACTCAACAAAAAAATAGCACCAGTTTCTGATGAATGGGTGCCCTCGCAGTGCTCTAGATGATATTGCACATCCCACCAATATCAGGATGAATAAAAATTCAGTGCCATGGTACCTTCATTTCTATTGACTAGGCAATATGGGATTAAGAATGTGGCTTGACATCCTGTTGTAGCAAATGATGTCAAGCCACTTGCCTCCTTATTGAAGTATAATCATTTCACACACAACTGCTCCGACATCCTCTCAAGTGACAGCCTCTTGTCATATGATCTCTAGGGTGGATAACAAAGCTTCCTTATCCACCTATGGGAATGGTGATCTGATTCATCATTGTTGATCCCTACAGTGGGCTGTCAGACAACACGAGCTAGACAAAACTGTCACACAGAGTGGAAAAATCATGTTTCGGCTTCACAGGCTTAAGCCTAAAGGCATTGCTGTACCTGTTAGAAAGAAAGGCTGAATTTTTTCACGGATGCAGTGACTCCACCGTCAGTTGAAGCCTGACTCCACAGGGCCAAGAAATCCTGGCTAATTTTTACAGTCACTGGGCTGCTAATTTGCTGTCACCTGAGAGCTCGAGCACTGAGGTACATAGGTAGTTTCACCAAGGCCAGTCAGGCAGGCACCAACCAGGAGGTTAGAAGACTGCAATCAGGTGACCGAGGTAGGGGGGATCAAGTTGGAGTGAAATCACCACAAGTTGGGGGGAAAGTTGGAATGGGAGTTGCAGGCCTTCACTGTGTGGCATAGGGTGCCCAAACGCCCAATTATGCCACAATAAAATCCTGGTAGTCTCTCAACCTGCTGTGGACAACCTTCCCCCCTCTCCACCCCCAACATTGGTAAAATGCCAGCAGCAGCAGGAGGAGGTTCTTACATGTCAATTAATTGGCCCAAGAGCAAGTGACTGTCTGACAACTACACTGCCACCAGTAAAGCTCCGGCAGATGTTGGTAGCTGATGAGCACAACTCCCCTGGGATGCCAGTCAAATTTATGCCCTATCCTCACCGGCCACCCCAAACCTGAGGGGTATTGGAGGGACCATAAAATCCAGAATCAGCTGTATTAATCAAAGTCCATTCAGTTGCCACTCTTAAATTGACCGAGGAATATTTTCAAAGCATTTTTTTAAAAATCCATTCTAAAATGCATTCTAAAATAAAGTGTGGTATTGGTTTGTGGTAAATTTTATGTTCGTTGATTTGAAAATGAGTTTGAGCAGGAACTTGAGAAAAAGGCACTTCTAGAACTTATACTATTTTGGACACAATTTGGACTCTGATCAGCAATGATGTCAAAAGCAGAGATTCAACCTTGGATTTATCTCTAAGAATATAGGATTTAAAACTGGTGATGTTATGTTAAATATATGTAGATCCCTGGTCAGACTGCCATTGAATAATGTGCACAGTTCAGATTTCTATGAAGAGACATAGAAGCACTGGTGGGAGTGCAAAAAGATCTCTCAGGATGGGACCAGAACTGATTTACACACATAGGGAAAGATTGAATGGGTTTAGGCTTTTTCGTAAGAGAAGGTTTGAAGATGACCTGATGGAGATTCTTAAAATTATACATGATTGGGATCAAGTAGATGCAGAGAGAATGGCCAGAACTTTAACATCTCACCCACTACAGGATCGGCAGGGGTAAGGGCCCGACAAGGGAAATCTAAATTGACTTCCAGCAGGAATTTCATCTGAGCGAACTTGTGAAATCCGGCCCAATATTTCTACTTATGGAAGATTCCAAAACCAGTGGCCATAAGTACAAGACAGTTACAAATAAGTTCATTGGGGAAATAAGAAGAATTTTCTTTACTCAAGAGAGTGTTAGAATATGCAACCTGATATTATAGGATTGTTGAAATTTAGATGCTTCCAAAAGGAAACTAGACAAGTATATGAGAGAAGAACAACTATTTATATAATGCCTTTACTGTAATAACATTTCTCAAAGCACTTCACAGGAGCATTGTGAAACAAAGTACAACACTGAGATACATAAGGGGATAGTAGGATAGATGACCAAAAGATTGGTCAAAGATTTAGTTTTTAAAGAGAGTCTTAAAAAAAAATGGAAGGGTTAATTTCCCAGTCTGACCACCCATGGGAATGCTGTAGGCAGGAAGGAAGATCTGCTGACCTTGGGTGGGAATTTCCAGTCTTGGCGTTGGCGCACCTGAATATCACACCTGAAAAATGAGGTAGAGAAGTGGAGAGGAGTCAGGAGGAAATTTCTGAGTGGATATGCTGAAAGATTGAGAGGAGGTACATAGAATGAGGGGAGACTTGTGCAAAAGCATTGGGCTGAATGGCCTGCTTATGTGCTGGATATTCCATGTAAAGGAAAGGCCACTTGTCGGACATGATTATTAATGATCAATAAAAATGCTCAACTCAATCAGAATGCGAGTGTAAGTTTTAAAATGTCACGTATGAGAAATTTTGATTGCCAATCTTAATTAGCTTAATCATGAACGAATGCATTTCTTACATTTTCCAGCAGGTCACTCAAGGTTGTCTAGGTGATAATGAGGTCATGTACCCACAGATGATTGGACATTAATCATAATGTCTATTTGTCTAATTTTTTGTCTAAACCATTCTGATGACAATATCTTAATTGAAACATTTCCCAGCATATATTGATTAACCCTGTTAATGTATTCACAATGCTTGCAGTCTGTGCTGGATAACCAGTTTTCCCAGACACCCTTTTCATGTATTCAACCTGATGAATATAATGTTTGCTGCCATGTCCACCATCTTGAAAATAATGAATTTTCATTTCTATTGATTGCAGAAGAAAACTCAAAAAACGGAAAGAAAACGTTAACAGGAAGAGGACTCCTGACCTGCACCAATAACACTGTTTGAAGTGGAAATTGTATATATCCGTGATAATCCCCAGGGGAATCACTGATTGACCTCCCAGTAGGACTCATAAAATATGCACTCCCTGGTGATTGGTAATTACTTCACCAGGTGGAGCTCGCACACGAGCCCTGTATAAACCAGGCCCTGAGTGGGTCCATTGATGTGCTATCCCTGTTGGGACTTATTTGTGTTCACCACAAACTTGTGGTTTTGCTTTACCTTATTTTGTACAGCAAAACACTGTCCCTTTACAGCCAGCTCCTGGGGTTATTATAATATCCTGGGGAAGGAGTATTGGAGAGTTGCCATCAAGCACAGGATTTGTAACTTTCCACTTCCACTCCTTTCATCCTCACATTCATTTACTGAGTATAAAGCATATACTGAAACATGCTACCAGTCCTTCATTCTACTAAATGTTGTATGTATAAATATTACTGACACTGTCTGCCCGGCAGTCTGTCGATTGATTCTTCTCGCCTTCCAAAAAAGGTGTAAAGAAGAAATCGTATTGGAACACAAGCTGTGCTATTGTTGTGCTGGGGTTGATGATTAGCAGTTAAACATTGAGCAGACAGCCATCATCTTCAGCACTCACCACAGTCTCTCTACCTTTAGCACTGATTCGATCCTCTTTTACAATCATGGTGTCCTATTTGTTCTAAAGGCTGAACCACAGCTGATTTCACATTCTCTCCATCACAAAGCCAGCTTGCTTTCATTTCGCTGATATCCTCTGCCCCTACCCACCTTTTGATGAAACTACTATCCATGCCAGACTCACTTTCCAGTGTTCACCTCATCAGTCTTCCATTCTCCACTCTCCGTAATCTTTTGCTCATCCAAAGGCCAAACCGCTAACCCATAGCAAGCGCTGCTCACCTATTGCCACTATGCTCCCTGTCCATACTGTCTCCAATCTAAAATTCTCTTCCTTGAGTAGAAATCCTTTCATAGCCTCAGGCCTGCCTCTGCTGATTCCTCCATCCCAAAGTTCACTTTCCCACATTCACCCCACATCCCCTCCTCCTCCTGACCTCCATACCGACAGGACTCTGCACTTCTCCACTTTTGGATGTTCACACCATTCCCCATCCTCTTTCACACCACAAGCTGTCCCTCAAATCAACCTTCCCCCATCACTGGAAATTGTGCTTTCTCCAAGGACCTATGTTCTGGATTGCCAAATCTCTCCACTCTTCAGCCTTCATCTTCCTTAAAATCCATCTTGTTGATCAAACTTTTGTCTCCCTTCCTTAGAGTCATAGAGTCATAGAGATTTACAGCAGGGAAACAGGCCCTTCGGCCCAACCTATCCATGCCGCCTTTTTTTAAAGCCCCTAAACTAATCCCAATTGCCCGCATTTGGCCCATATCCTTCTATACCCATCGTACCCATGTAACTATCTAAATGCTTTTTAAAAGATAAAATTGTTCCTGCCTCTACTACTACCTCTGGCAGCTTGTACCAGACACTCACCACCCTCTGTGTGAAAAAATTACCCCTCTGGACACTTCTGTATTTCTCCCCTGTCACCTTAAACCTATGTCCTCTAGTTTTAGGCTCCCCTACCTTTGGGAAAAGAGTATCCACCTTGTCTATGCCCCTCATTATTTTATAGACCTCTATAAGGTCACCCCTCAGCCTCCTAAGCTCCAGAGAAAAAAATTCTTTAGTGTGGTCTCTGTTTCCACTTTTTCAGGATTTATATATTAGCAGCTTTTATGTAAGATTTGAATTCATCCCAGGTTATTGAGGGCAGTAAGGGTGGATGGAAATAACAGAGACTATAAAGGTCACCATCTTCCAATCCTGCCTAGAGGACTGAAGGATGGCAAATGTTATGGCCTTGATCAAAAGAAGGGAGAGGGATAAATCCAATCACCTTTGATCCTTCAGTCTAACATTGATGTTGAGGAAATTTTTAGAGACAATGAGTGGGATTTTCTGACTGCACTCGCTCTGAAACCAGAAAATCCCACCTGAGTTCAATGGACCTTTCCATGGTTTCCTGGCAGGCAGAATGGGACAATTTGCCCTAACAACACAAGGTAATATAGGCTACTAAATGACTCCCAGTACAGGGCTGTTAAAGACAAATTGTATGTGATTAAATTGATGGCATCTTTGATGAAGTAATTGACAGAGTTGATGAGAGTACTACAGTTGATGTTGTCTATATCAGCTTTCAAAAGGTGTTAGATAAAGTATAACTTCACAGATTTATTAGTAAAATTGAGGGCAATGCAATTAAAGAGGCAGCATGAATACAATGTGATTAAGAGACAGCAGTTTCTGAGTAGAGGTGAATGGCTATTTATCATGTTGAATTGAATGCAAGTACACAGTGACATCCCCTAAGGGCCAGTATTGGTGACATTGTTCTTGTTATATATTTATGGTCTGATCTTGGGTCTTCAGGGCATAATTTCAAAGTTTGCAGATGACATAGAATTTAGAATTACAGCGAGGAGTGAGAAGGATAACAAACTTCAGGGTCATAGTCAGACTGATGAAATGAGCAGAAGTGCGACAGAAGGAATTTAACAAAGGGGAGCGGGAGTTTGTGCACTCATCAGAAAGGATGAGGAGATTCATTCTAAAGGGCATTCGATGATATATGCAGACAAACCTTTGAAAGTGACAGGAAAAGTGAGGAAGACTGTTTAAAAACACATGCGTCATCCTTGGCTTTCTAAACACAGGCATGAAGGATTTTGACAGAATTAGGAAGGAGAAGCTGGTTCCAGTGGCAGAAAGGTTAGTAACCAAAGGACAACTAAAAGGGAAAACAGAAGCAAAAGCAGGAGAAACTCAGTGCATTATTAAGTTCTCGAATGTGCTACCTGAGAGGGTGGTGGAAGCAGGCTCATTCACTAACCCAGTCAATCATCCCCTCACTCACCCTCCATTTCACCTACTCACTTACTCACTCACTAACCCACTCACTCAACACCTCATTCACCCACCCTTACACCCACTCTTTCACTCACCCACTAACTCACCCACCCTTTTATCCACTCAGTTACCCTCTCACTCACCCATTCACTCACCTACTCGTTTACCTACTCACCAATCTACTCACTCACCTATCGCTCACTCACTAACCCACTCACTCGTCTACTCATTCATTCACCCACTAATCCACTCACCCACCCTCTCACTAACCCACTCACTCACCTACTCACTCTCTTACTCACTCACTCACTCATTCACTCACCCACTAACCCATTCACTTACCCTCGCACTCACCTACCCCTTCAACTACTCAATCACTCACTCAGCTACTCACTTACCTACTCATTTGTTCACCCAACAAACTCACTCACCCTCTCATCACCACTCACTCACCTACTCACTCACCTACTCACTCAGTCACACTCATTTTCTCACCCACTAGTACACTCATTTATCCCCTCACTCGCCCACCCATTCGCTCACCTACTAATGCACTCACTCACTCATCTACTCCTCACAAACTCACTCACCCACTTTCCACATCCACCCGCTAATCACTCACCCATCCTTGCACCTACCCTCACACATCTACACACCCACCACTCACACACCCCTAGAATCCACTCACTCACACAACCCACTCACTCATCTACACATCCATTCACTCACTGACTCATCCATCATCTCACCAACCCTCACACCACACATCCACTCACTCACTCCTCACTCATACAATCCACTCACTCACTCACATTGACTGATTCACTGCACTCCCACTCACCCGCTCACACACAGACAAACTTGGACTGTTAAGACTTGCCTGAAATGACAGCTCATGTCATGACAAGAAGGCGTGTCGTCCCTTTTATTTTTTTTGGATTTGTTGATCTTCCCTTTGAAAGGCTGTGCTGACATTTCAATGCTTCAGCTGGGATTGGAAGTTCCAGCTGAAGAAGCACAAAAAAGGTCAGTTCACAGATATCTTCATGAGCATCAATACTGAGTGCAAGATCTGATCCAATATTGTTACTGAGTAGGAGCACTCCTCTTCATTCAAAGATGCTCAATTCAAATAATCTGACCAGTCAAACATTTTAACAAAAATTCCCACATTGTTGTGACATTTATGCTGTTTATTTCATTTTATGATTCAAAATTATTTGGTACAGAAATGGAGTTTGAATTATCAGGTGTAGAAACATAGAGTATATGAAATTGAAGCAGGAGGAGGCCATTTGGCCCTTCAAACTTGCTCCGCATTCATTATGATCATGGCTGGTCAATAAATTCAATATCTTTATCCCGCTTTCCCTCCATATTCCTTGATCCCTTTGGCCCCAAAAGCTATATCTAATTCCTCCTTCAAATCACACAACATTTTGGCCTCAACTATTTTCTGTGGTAGTGAATTCCACACATCCGATGGGTGAAGAAATTTCTCCTCACTTCAGTTCTAAAAAGTTTACTCCTGATCCTCAAACTATGACCCCCTAGTTCTGGACTCCCCCACCATTGGAAACATTCTTTCTGAATCTCCCCTGTCTAATCCTGTTAGCATTTTATAAGTTTCTATGAGACCCCTACTCACTCTTCTAAACTCCAATAAATATAATCCTAACTAACCTATTCTCTCCACTATGATAGTCCTGCCATCCCTGAATCAGCCTGGTAAACCTTTGCTGCACTCCCTCTGTAGCAAGGACTTCCTTCCTCAGATAATGACAACAAAACTGCACCAAACTCCAAGTGTGGCCTCACCAACCCCCCCTATATAATTGTAGTAAAACATCCCTATTCTTATACTCAAATCATCCCACAGTGAAGACCAATATACCATTTGCCTTCTTGACTGCCCACTTACTTTTAGTGACTGATGCATGAGGACACTAAGGTCTCACTGAGTATCCAGCTCTCTCAATTTACAGCCATTCAAATAATAATCTGCCTTCCTATTTTTGCTACCAAATTGGATAGCCTCACATTTATCCACATTATGTTGCATCTGCCATGCATATGCCCATTCACTCAGCATGTGCAAATCACACTGAAGCATCTCTGTATCTTCTTCACAGCTCACTCTCCCACCAAACATTATATCATCTGCAAGTTTTAAGATAATACATTTCGTTGCCTCATCCAAATCATTAATATATAATGTGAGTAGATAGGGTCCAAGCACAGATCCCTGTTTTAACCCAATAGTCACTGCCCCCCAATTGGAAAAAAACCATTTATTCTTTGCTTCCTGTTTGCTAACCAGCTTTCTGTCCATCTCAAGACACTACCCACAATCCTATACGCTTTAACTTTACATCGTAATTGGTTATTTGAGACCGTGCCAAAAGCCTTCTGAAAGTCTAAATAAACCGTTCTCCCTGATTAATTCTACCCTCAAAGAATTCCAGATGATTTGACTAGTTACACCCTCAAAGAATTCCAGTAGATTTGTCAAGCTTGATTTCCCTTTTGTAAATCCATGCTGACTTTGTCTGATTATAACGTTACTTTCCAAATGTGAAATCCTTGATAATGGACTCCAGTAACTTCCCTACTACCAACATTAAGCTCATTGATTTATTGTTGTGTATTCTCTCTACCTTGATTTTTGAATAACAGGCTTACATTAGCTACCACCCAATCTATAGGAAATAGCCCAGTGTCCAAAGAATTTTGGAAAATGGCCACCAATGGATCAAATATTTCTAAGGCAATTTCCTGGGATGAAGATTATCAGGCCCTGGAGATTTTTCCACCTTCAATCCCGTTAATTTCCCCAAAAGCATTTCTCTACAAATATTGATTTCCTTCAGTTCCTCGCTAAAACTTGTGTTTCTCAGAACTTCCAGTATGTTATTCATGTCTTCTTTTTTGAAAACAGAAGCAAAGAACAAATTTAGCACCTTAGCTATTTCTTCATTTCCCCATTATGAATTCCCATGTTTCTGAATGCAAGGGGCCTACATTCATTCTTGTCAATCTTCTTCTCTTTATACACCTATGGAAATTTTCATAATCAATTTTTATTGTCCATGTTACCTTACTTTCATACACTATTTTCCCTTTCTTAATCAATCCTTTGGTCCACCTTTGCTGAATTTTAAACTGCTCCCAATTCTCTGATCTATTGCTTTTTCTTGACAATTTGTATACTTCTTTGAATCCAGTACCATCTCCAATTTCCCTTGTAAACCATGGTTTGGCTATAGTTCTCTTTCCACCCTTGTACTGAATAGAAATAAACAACTTTTCAAGTTCACCTATTCATTCCTTGAATGCCTGCCATTGCCTGCCCACTGACCTTCTTTTCAGTAATATTTCCCAATCCATCATAGCCAATTCATGCCTCCTACCATCATTGTTACCTTTACTGAGATCCAGGACCCCACAGAAATAACCTCACTGTCCACCTTGACAAAGAATCCCATCATATTATGGTCTCACATCCCCAAGGGTTCTCTCACAACCAATTGCCAGCTAATCCTTTCTCATTGCACAATAGCCAGTCCAAATGGTCTGTTCTCTTGTTGGTTCCTCAACATATTAGTCCAGAAAACCATCCCATGTACAGTCCAGAATTTCCTCCTCTACTGTACTTGCTAGAGTGGTTGAGGAGGATTTAAACTAATATGTCGGGGGATGGGAACCTATGTAAGGATTCAGAGAAGGGGAATCAAGAATAAGATAAAAAGACAACTAATTTGACTCACCTAATCTATATGCAGATTAAAGTCTATAAATATTCGTAGATGTTCCTTTTCCGCATTCTTCTCTGATTTCCTGGCTAATGCTATACCTAACATTATACTATAGTTTGGTGGTCTGTACAACACCCTGCAAGTGTTTTTGCCCCTTGGTTTTTCTTAACTCGACCAATACAGATTCCACATCGTTTGTTTTAATATCTTTCCTCAATATTGTATCAGTATCTTCTTCAATCAACAAGGCAACTGCGCCACCTTTTCCTTTCTGTCTGTCCACTGAATACCTTCAAAATATTTAGTTCCCATCCTTGGTCACCTTGGAGATATGTCTTTGCAATCCCAACCACATCATATCCCTTTACATCTATGTGCGCAACTAATGCATCCATTTTATTTTAAATGCTCTGAGCATGCAGATACAAAATCTTAAGCCAGTCCTTTTAATGTTCCTTGTTTTGTGCCTACTAATTTTTACTATGTCCTCATCTGATTGTGACTCTTGATTTTTCTGCCTATCATTTTTCTTATAATCCTTGCTGTCTTTTTCTCTTGCTTTTGATTCCCCCTTGCTCTGTATCCTTACATTGTTTAAACCTTCCTCAACCACTCTACCAAATAGCACCCCCCCCCCCCAAGGATATCAGCTGCCGTCCTACCCCGATGTAACCTATACAGTTTATACAGGACCCACCTCCCCCAGAACTGGTTCCTATGCCCCAGGAATCTGAAACCCTCCCCTTCACACCATCTCTTCAGCCATGTATTCATCCTATATATCCTGCTGTTTCTACTCTGACTAGCACTTGGCACTGTGCTAAAGTGCTGGTGGTTGGTTGTAAGATCAATATGAGGACAGATCTGAATGTACTGAGGGACCTTTCAAAACAGAGATAACTATATCTGAGGCCCTACTTTTCAATGTGCTTCCTAGCTCCCTATGTTCTGCTTTTAGGACCTCATCCCTTTTTTTGCCTATGTCATTTGGACTGATATATATCGCGACGTCTGACTGTTTTATCCGCCTTCTCCAGAGTGTCCTGCAACTGCTCTAAGATGTCCATAACCCTAGAACCAGAGGTGCAGCATATCATCTCTTTTGTGGCCGCAGAAATGTCTATCTATTCCTTTCAGAACTGAATCCCTTATGAGTGCTATGTTTCTAACCCTTTTCATAGGATCCCTACAGTACAGAAAGAAGGAGGCCATTTGGCCCATTTCACCCATACACTATTCCCGTAACCCCACACATGTATCCCACTAATTCCCTTTACACAGGGTCAATTTAGCGTGGCCAATCAACCTAACCCACACATCTTTGGAGTGTGCGAGGAAACTAGAGCACCCGGAGGAAACCCACACAGACACAGGGAGAATGTGCTAACTCTACACAGACGGTGAGCAAGGCCAGAATTGAACCCAGGTCCCTGACACTGTGGGGCAGCAGTGCTAACCACTTTGCCACAGTGCCAACCTTTTGGTCCTTTTGTTCCAGTTTAGGTTGGTAGCCATTTCATGGCATTTATTCATCTGACTAACTCGTATCTCCAGTACATTTATGTTCTAGATTGATGAGAATAAGAACCCCTCTGTAACTGTTATACTTCTACTGTTGATGAATTGTTTGTCAGAGTTTAGTTAGCTTCATTGGAATAACTAAGCTCAGAACATTCTTTTTTAAACTAATAAACTAACATTGGTGTTTTGCCGTGAATTTAAAAGTATGCCTTCATTTGCTATAAATTGTGTTATGGGTAAGTTGAACTGTGATTGCATCAATGTGCCACATGTCATGTTGTCAAATTAAAAGGTCAAACTAAAATGCAAGCAGCATGGCTGGTTGCTATGACAACTGCTCAGAAATGTCTACCTTAATCCATTTTAAACTCTCTTTGCACCACGTAACCTCAAAAGAACTTTAATAATTAATTCCAAATTCATATATGTGTGTCCTCCACTTCACATTCTCTCATCTAAGACAATTTCCCTTTGCACAGCAAGCCAACTATCCTGACCGTGAGACATTGTTCAAAATCACTTACTGAAAAGTAGGCCACAGTTTCTTTAATTCCAGATGACTGGCACATACTCTGGGGACTCTGTTTTGCTTTTCATTCTGAATTTTTTTAAAAACCACCACTGTCCCCAGATGAGCAGCAACTTTGTGATGGTACATGTTGTACATATCTTTGTAACAAACTGTTGGAGAAGCTATCCTTGACAGAAAACAAATAGCAGTTTTTCCTTAGCAGTCCTACGGGATTGAGGATGACCTGCTTCCACTCCAGTTCAATGGGTTGTGAGATGGTTGATCTGTCCAATGGGTGAGCGGCAGACTCTGCCACATGTGGGGCAGGTCATGCTTGAAGGGGCTTGATGAGATGTTTAGAGGTTTGTACATCCCTCCCTGATGCCTTGACTTCACTTCTGCCTTTCTCGCCAAAGTCTCTTAATCTGTTTGCTGCCTTGCTGAATGAACCTTCCATATTTGTTTGGTTACAAGCCAGGGTCTCCCATGAGTCACCAGTGATGTTTGACCTCTTCAGCGATACTTTGAGGACATTCCTCCAGTAACCTTTCACTAATAAGTCGGTCTGCCTTGTGTCCAACGAGGGGCATACACGTGATGGGTCGTACTTGGGCTGCTCTTGAATGTTCGAGAGTAGCCTAGTGCTTCATGTCGTTAGTGTGTGCTTAAACTGGACAAGATACTGGGCAAGACGACAGCTCAGTGACTATCACTGATTGCTGTGCAGACACATGGATTTGGGCCGGTGTCTGTGGGAGTTTGCGCATTCTCCCCGTGCTTGCGTGGGTTTTCTCCGGGTGCTCCAGTTTCCTCCCACACCCCAAAGGTGTGCTATTAGGCTGATTGGTAGTAATAAATTGTCCCTAAATTAGTTTCCCTCAATGTGGATGGCCATTAAACATTAGATCGGGGTCATGGGTGGAGGAGGGGACTGGTGGTGTTAAGATGGTGGCGCGGGCTCATTGGGCCAAAGGGCCTGTTTCCCGGGCTGTTTTTGTTCTTTGTTCTTTTAATGCAACTGTCAATGCAAAGTCATGCTCTGGATTCAACAAGTTTTCAATTGAGGTAAAGCTAACACAAATCCTAGTTAACAGATTCGTGCATGTTACATTTTACATATTTCTACAAATTTCTGGAAAAGGATACAAAAGTCTGAAGGCTTGTACCAACTGACTCAAAAACAGCTTCTTCTCTGCTGCCATCAGACTTGTGAATGGACCTATGTCACATTAAGTTGATCTTTCTCTGCACCCTAGTTGTGATTGTAACACTAGATTCTGCACCCATTCCTTTCCTTCTTTATGCTTTGCCTGTGTAGTGTGCAAGAAACAATGCTTTCCACTGCATACTAATACATATGACAATAATAAATCAAACCACATCAAATCAAATCCAGTGAAAATAATGGTAACTATTGCCAAATGGGAAAAAGGAGAGAATCACTTGTTAATATCTATAAATTATTAAAAAGCTTCAGTTATATCATTTTATAACAATCATTTCATAATTAGACCAGTAATACACCTCAGACAGTTCAGTTTTGATATGCAAAAACACATCCCCATATTACAAATGTACTTAGAAGTAACTCACCTTGGCATTTTTATCTATTTTTTAATAACAAAGACTAGCGTTTATATAGTACAGGCTCCATTATCCAATCCTCCTTCATGGGGATTGATAGATGCAACAGACTAATGACTACTGGTCAAATATAATAGAGTATGAAGTCTCACAACACCAGGCTAAAGTCCAATAGGTTTATTTGGTAGCAAACACCACTAGCTTTTGAAGCGCTGCTCCTTCGTCAGGTGAGTGGGAGTTCTCCTGCTGGAGATAAACCTGTTGGACTTTAACCTGGTGTTGTGAGGCTTCTTTCTGTGTTTACCCCGGTCCAACCTCAGTATCTCCACATCACAAATATAATAGACCCACCCACTCACAAACAGATAAACAATGTCATGCCCCATAGCTGTGTCTGCTCTAATAGCTTTTCATTGTTACTGTCTTGCAGCTGAGGCACACACACTCACTCACATATTAAGGTGACCATGGTGCCAACCCCAATAGTTTACATTTCAATCCAACGGAACTTGTGAGAACTTCAAAAAGCATCATGAAATGTGTGGACTGACAAAAGGCACTCCTGCAATCTATTATCATATATGCTGATTAAATTTAGCTTGCATACTACAATTACTGGATGCCTTTTGGCCTGTGATCAATCCCAATTGGAGAAAGTTTGTTAAAGGCTTTCCTTGACAATCTGACACATATGCAGTGGATGTGCTTCCAATGGGCTTGCTCTCATTTCCATTCTCATATACCTCTCTGTTCAAGATCAAATGGAGCAACTGCATTGTGAAGCCAGTGACTCCTGCAGTTTCCTATTAAACCACACAAAAAAACACAATGGCTCCATTGGAACTTTCTGGAAAAGCTCCTATAGTTGTGTAAAAAGAAAAAATGATTGGTGAAAGTAAGTATAGGTCTTACAGTCCAAAACAGGAGAATTTATAATGGAGAACAAGGAAATAGCAGAGCAATTAAACAACTACATTAGTTTTGTCTTCATGAAAGAAGATACAAATACTTCTCAGAAAAGCTAAAGATTCTAGTGAGGAGGAGGAATCAAGGAGATCAGTATTACTAAAGAAATAGTGCTGGAGAAATTAATGGACTGAAAGCTAATAAACCCCCAGGACTTCATCACCTTCCCAGGCACTACAGGAAGTGACCACGGGAAATAATGGATGAGTTGATTGTCATCTTCCAAAATTCTGCAGGTTCTGGAATAGTCCCAGCAGATTGGAGGGCGGCAAATGTGACTCAGCTATTTAAACAAGGAGGGAGAGAGAAAATAGGGAATTATTGAGGGTTAGCCTAACATCAGTAGAAGGGAAATTTAGAATTTTATAAGGACACTTAGAAAATGTCAACAGGATTAGACAAAATCAACATGGATTTATGAAAGAGAAGTCATGTTTGACAAACCTACTGGCATTTTTTAACGATATAACTAACAGAAAAGATAAGGAAGAACCAGTGGATGTGATGTATTTGGATTTTCAGAAAGCTTTTGTTAAAGTCTCACATAACAGGTTAGTGTGCAAAATTAATGAACATGGGATAAGGGGTAATGTAATGGCACGGATTGAGAATTTGTTCGTGAACAGGAAACAGAGAGGAGGAATAAATGGGTCTTTTTTGAAGTAGCAGGCAGTGACTAGTGGGGAATCGCAAGGAGCAGTGTGTGGGCCACAGCTATTCACAGTAAATATCAATGATCTGGTTGAGGAAACCAAATGTAATATTTCCACATTTGCTGATGACACAAAGGTGGGAATGTGAGTGGTAATGAGGATGTAAAGAGGCTTCAAGGTAATTTAGACAAGTTGAGTGAGTGGGTAAATGCATGTGAGATGCAGGATAATGTGGAGAAGGGTGAAGTTATCAACTTTGGTAGGAAAAGCAGAATGGCAGAGTATTATTTAAATAGTGATAGATTGCAAAATGTTGATGTACAAAAGGCCTTGTATAGCAGTCACTGAAAGTAAGCATGCGGGTGTAAAAAGCAGTTAAAAAGACAAATGATATGTAGGCTTTTATGGCAAGAGGATTTAATTACTGAAGCAAGGATGTCTTACTACAGCTGTACAGGGCCTTGGTGAGACCACACCAGGAGGATTGTATGTAGTTTTGGGCTTCTTATCTGGAAAAGGATATGCTTAGCAAAAAGGAGGTGCAGCAAAGGTTCACCAGACTATCCCTGGGATCACAGTATTGTTGTATGAGGTGGGTTCACTGGCCTTGTATTCACTGGAATTTAGAAGAATGAGAGGATCTAATTGATATAAAATTCTAACAGGACTGGACAGACTGGATGCAGGAATGTTGTTTTGTCTGGCTGGGGGTCTAGAACAAAGGATCACAATCTCAAGATACGAGTAGACAATTTAGGACCTAGATAAGGAGAAATTTCTTCACTCAGAAGGTGATATACCTGTAAAATTCTCGACCACAGAAAACTGTGGAAGGCAAGTCGTTGAATATATTTAAGAAGGAAATGGATAGATTTTTAGACTCTAAAGGCTTCACAGGGTTTGGAGAGAGAGTGGGAATATGATGTTGAGATAAAGGATAAGCCGTGATCATATTGAATGCGGAGCAGGTTCGAAAGGCTGAATGGTCTACTCCTGCTCTTATTTTCTATATTCCTATGTTTATTCTTCTCAAAGAAATCTTCACCTTTCCTATCAACTCTGACTCCACCTCAATGTTTGGACTCACAGCAGTTTGAGAGTATCCACTGAAATGGATACCTGGGCTCTTGTCACACTGGATGTCATCCCTCCCCATCTTGAGGCTGTGTGCATGGTCACATACAGATGAGGTCCCTGAGGAACGTTTCAATTTCCCCCCTCTCTGGATTAGTTTTCCCTTTTTGCAACCTGCAGATGCCTCCCCTAGCTTTCACCATCCCATCTGCAGCCCAGTACCAAGCCAGTCAGAATAGTGACCAGCGACAGTAAGACTATGACCATGCCTTGAACACCAAACTGTGCCTTATCCCAATTGACATCCAGCCCTTGCCCCTTCCTGGAGAGTGGGATCACAATGTGTGTGCTATGTAGCATAGCCCACAAAGACCCAGGACCGCCTTGAATCTCTTACCCTGACTACTTGGCCCCAGAGTAGGGACTATGACTGCTTTTCGAAGAGATCTCCCATACCTTCTTTAAACATGACAACATAGTTTCCCTTCCTCACCTACTCAGTTTCTTTACAATTGATCCCTCATGTGCAAGCCTGTCCCCACCATCACCTGCCTGAGTTTCTGTACAAGCTATCCTTCTTGTGCCACACTAACACACCCTCCCCTATCTCGTACTCTGGAATCTGCTTGCATCCCTTCCAATTCATGCAGCTCTGTTCCCATTCCAAACTCTGCTGTGTCTGAATTCTAGCCTGTAATATTGGGTTCCAGCTTCCTCACTCCCAGCCTCCTCTCTGCCTGCCCACTCTTGCAACCCTGTCTCCAACCCCACCATTGCCCTCTGTGTCGCGGTCTTCCTTCCCACCCATCTCCCCAGCTCAGTCGCAATGCTGATCTCTGTCTCAGAACGCAGAATGCACCCTCACAGAAGGCCTTCCCGGAGAATGGAGAAAGCCAATAAGCAAATGAGCCCTACAACACTGTAGCGTCTCTCTGGTGCTGATGATAACTGGAGCGATGTTATTTGAGGAACATAAGAATTAGGAACAGAAGTAGGCAATTCAGCCCTTTGATCCTGCTCTGCCATTCAATCAAATCTCTCCCTCTTCTCAAATCCACCTCCCTACCTGTTCCCCATTTCCCTTTAACTCATTTTTATCAGAAATATATTTATCTCCTTCTTGAAGCTATTTAATGATTCACCACATTATGGGGCAGCGAGTTTCACAAATTCAGCCCCCCCCTTCCCCTGCGAGAAGAAGCTCCTCCTCTTCTCAGTTTTAAGTCTACCACCTCTCAATCTATACCCGTGACCTCTTGTACTAGATTCCCCCATAAGGAGAAACATTTGGTCTACATTTACCTTATCAATTCCTTTTAGTATTTTATTTACCTCGATCAGATCCCCTCTCATCCTCCTAAACTCCTGCGCATATAAACACAAACTACTTCATCTCTCCTCACGCGTCAACCCTTTCATCCCCGATGTTGTGCTCACCTCAAAATCAGGAGCAAAATCAACAGCTGCACATCATTTATTTTCAAACATGATTCAGACCGGTGTTAGATTGGGAGGGGCTACATGATGCTGGTGAGTAGTGCTTGCATGCTATGCCATTCAAGCCATGTTGATACTTGCAAATGGCATTCCCGCTATGAATGAGTGGGAAATCCGACCTGTCATCAGCCCACCATGAAAATGGAGAGGGGAAACTCCAAACTGTGTTATCATCAGCAGCATTCCAAGTTTTGGCATCTCTCCAAATTTTCCAGTCTTGCCCACCATGAGGGGAAAATACCGCCTTTGATGTGTTTTTGTTTTTCTTCCTCCCACTGTGCCTGAGCTTTATTTAATTCCTTTCCAGCAAGAGCAATTGACTGTTCTTTTTGAAGTTTTAATTGATGTTCAAAAACACATACCCATCCTTACAGCTCTACAGTGTCAGCATTGGACTCAGCTTTTCCACTTCCTTTCAAAGCATGTATTCCATCTTTCTTATCATTAGCTTCAAGAGCTATTGCGAGCTACTTTGTCTCATCTTGCTCAAACATTTTAATTCAGGCAGTTTTATCATCTCCGAGTATCATTATCTTTTCCTTTTCAGCCTGATGCTCTAATGTCATTTTTGAATTAGCAAGCTGAGTTTCTGACTCTGTGGACACATCTTTAATCAAAACATTATTCATTGTAGAAATTTACAATAAGTAATTGGGTCTTTCATGTTACCCAGCTTCCTTTATAATTGCAGTTTTAACAGCCTGATCGGTATTTCCTGAAACCACTGGAGACAGCTATACCTTATCCCCAACCAACTCATTTCCTTGACAAGAAATCAACACCTTCCACAGGTAGCATGTTGAGGAACAACCCTTAAGTGAAGAAATGCAACAGGCTTTGTTTTTAACCTCCAGCATTCAGCCTTCAAGGGCCCTTTCCCGTGACAGAAGCAACTTGATCTAAGTCTGTCCTTCGACCCTTGTCTTCTACTAATCCAAGAAGGGCCTGGGTCTTAACCTTCTTCCCACTTCTTAAAGGATCTTCTCATCATTGACCTTCCTCTCATTCCAGTTCCAAAATGGATTACTGATTATGAGTTAACTCATATTCATCTGCCATTGCCAAGGTTTCCCTTATTTTACCAGCCTTGGGACATTCCAGCTGAGACTTTACCCCCAGAGGTACTCTATTTTTGAATTCCTCTTCTACATCTTTTCCCCAAGGTTATCAAATCTCTTTTCTACCTTCGTTGATCCACACCACATATCAAATGCCATTTCCTTTTCCCTGACAAATTCTACTTAGGTCTGACCCATTCTCTTTCTCAAGTTTCTCAATCTCTGACTGCAGGCCTCTCTAACCAACTCCTAAGCATTCATACAGCAGCCTTTACTTCTGCTTAATCACACCAGCACTCTGGTGACAGGGATGAGTACAAATTCAAAGGCTTCCCCTTCGAAACATTTTTTGAAGCAGATTCCATTGTTCTTTCAGCCGATTCAGACTCGGGGCAGGACATGAAATATCCATTCCCTCTTCCCTAAACTTAGATGATAATCTAAAATCCTTCACCGAATCAAAATTAAAAGGAAACCTCTGAATCAGCCTCATGCCTCCTCATCAAGGCAAGTTTGAGGAATCAGAATCCCCATTTTGAGTTCTTTCAGTTTCCTCTCTCTCTCAATTTCATTCCTCTTTTTCCCTATCTCTCTCTCTGCATCTCTTTCCTCTTTTGTTAATTTCTCTCTTTCTAACTCAATTTTTCTTTTATATTTAAGGCTCAATTAAACAATTTTTTGATTGACAAAGGAGTCAAGACTTATGAGGACCAGGCAAGAAAGTGAAGTTCAGACCATATCGGATTAGCCATGTTCATATTAGAAGCAAATTCAATGGGCTGACTGGCCTTCTCCTGCTCCAATTTCTTATGTCCTCTTCTTTTTCAATGCTGGCTAGTTGTATTCAATCACTAGTTGAATACTAGTCCTCTTGAAGACCAGAGTGGTCGACTGTGTATGGAAACAAAAGAGATGGGGGAGATACTAAATGGGTTTTTTGCATCCGTATTTACGGAGGAAATGGGCATGGAGTCTACGGAAATTGGGCAAACAGGTAGGGAGGTCATGGAACTTTTACAGAATAAAGAGGAGGTGGTGCTGGCTGTCTTGAGGCAAATCAGAGTGGATAAATCCCCAGGACTGGACAGGGTATTCCCACGGACATTGAGGGAGGCTAGGGTTGAACTTGCAGGGGCCCTGGCAGACGTATTTAACATGTCAATATTCACGGGGCAGGTGCCGGATGATTGGAGGGTGTCTCATGTTGTTCCATTGTTTAAAAAAGGTTCCAAAAGAAATCCGGGAAATTACAGGCCAGTAAGTTTAATGTCAGTGGTTGGCAAGTTATTGCAAGATGTGTTAAGGGATAATATCTACAAATATTTGGATAGGCAGGGACTTATTAGGGAGAGTCAACATGCCTTTGTGTGTGGTGGGTCATGTTTGACCAATCTATTAGAGTTTTTCGAGGCGGTCACCAGGAAAATGGATGAAGGGAAGGCGGTGGATGTTGCCTACCTGGATTTCAGCAAGGCCTTTGACAAGGTCCCTCATGGGAGGTTAGTCAGGGAGGTTCAGTCGCTAGATATAGATGGGGAGGTTGTAAATTGGATTAGACACTGGCTCATTGGAAGAAGCCAGAGAGTGGTTGTGGAGGATTGCTTCTCTGAGTGGAGGCCTGTGACTAGTGGAGTGCCACAGGGATCGGTGTTGGGTGCATTGTTGTTTGTCATCTATATCAATGATCTGGATGATAATGTGGTAAATTGGATCAGCAAATTTGCTGATGATACAAAGATTGGAGGTGTAGTGGACAGTGAGGAAGGTTTTCAAAGCTTGTAGAGGGACTTGGACCAATTAGAAAAATGGGCTGAAAAATGGCAAATGGAATTTAAAGCAGACAAGTGTGAGATATTACACTTTGGAAGGACAAACCAAAGTAGAACGTACAGGCTAAATGGTAGGACTCTGAAGAGTTGAACAGAGGGATCTGGGAATGCAGGTACAGAATTCCCTAAAGTGACGTCACAGGTGGATAGGGTCATAAAGAGTGCTTTTGGTACATTGGCCTTTATAAATCGGATTATCGAGTATAAAAGTTGAAGTGTTATGGTGAGGCTGAATTTAGAGTGTTGTGTACAGTTTTGATCACCTAGTTACGGGAAGGATGTAAATAAGGTTGAAAGAGTGCAGAGAAGGTTCACGAGGATGTTGCTGGGACTTGAGAAGCTGAGTTACAGAGAGAGATTGAATAGGTTAGGACATTATTCCCTGGAGCGTAGAAGACTGAGGGGAGATTTGATAGAGGTGTATAAGATTTTGATGGGTATAGATAGAGTGAATGCAAGCAGGCTTTTTCCACTGAGGCTAGGGGAGAAAAAAAACAGGGCATGGGTTAAGGGCGAAAGGAGAAAAGTTTAAAGGGAATATTTGGGGGAGCTTCTTCACGCAGAGAGTGGTGGGAGTGTGGAATGAGCTGCCGGATAAAGTGGTAAACACGGGCTTACTTTTAACATTTAAGAAAAACTTGGACGGGTACATGGATGAGAGGGGTGTGGAGGGTTATGGTTCAAGTGCAGGTCAGTGGGACTAGGCAAAAAATGGTTTGGCACAGACAAGAAGGGCCAAAAGGCCTGTTTCTGAGCTGTAATTTTCTATGGTTTCTATGGTTTCTATGAACAAATCCTTCTTCCTCAAATCCCAGGTGCCTAGCCAAGACTCCAAGGATCCTGTCCCTCTTATTTCCTGATCTTATATTAATCTCCCTGCCTTTTGCACAGCCTGTAAATCGTCTTTTCACAGCTGTTTCAAATCCCTGAGAGGAAGATTTACCCTTTCAACAAAGACTTGCGCCCCAAAGGTACGCATACTGATTTCCCAATCTAACAAATGGAAACGCAAAATCTTGTTTGTTTGAGTGCTGGGAAGTTCCACTGAACCCATTTAACAATCTTGGAATTCAATCATCCTGAACTTGAGCCCCCAATAATAACCCCTAAAGAAGAATTTACCAATAAGATTGCACTTGTTGTAACTTCTACTTTAAAACAAAACAGAATCAACCTAAATTAATCATGAATTAACAGGCAAGTAATACTTCAAATAAAATGGTAAATTTCATTTTAAATAGTCAATAAAATAAAGAAATGTCTTACACAGCTGCAAACACCCACATCACTCTTCCCACAATGTGCAATCTCAATCTTTCCAATCTATTGATTTGGTCCTTAAGTTACAGCATTCTTTAAAAAATTGTTTTCCTCATTCTTGGGATGTTGTATTTATTGCCCATCCTTAATTGCCCTTTAAAAAGTGATGGTGAATTGCCTTCTTGAATTGCTGCAGGTCATATGGTATAGGTACACCCACAGTGCTGTTAGGGAGGGGGTTCCAAGATTTTGACCCAGCGAGTGAAAGATCAGTGATATATTTCCAATCCAGGATGGTGGGTGGCTTGGAAGGGAACCTCCAAGTGGTGGTGTTGCTGCCGTTGCCCTTCTAGATGGTAGTAGTTGTGGGTTTTGTAAGTGCTGTCTGAGGAGGCCTGGTGAATTGCCACAGTGCTTCTGGAAATGGTACAAACTGCTGCCACCGAGCATCAATGGTGGAGGAAGGGATGCTAATCAAGTGGCTACTTTGTCCTGGATGGTGTCAACCTTCTTAAGTGTTGTTAGAACTGTGGTCATTCCAGGCGAGTAGAGAATATTCCATCGCACTTCTCTTGTAGATTGTGGACAGGCTTTGTAGAGTCAGGAGCTGAGTTACTCTGTAAGATTCTAATCCCCTGAACTGCTTTTGTGGCCTCAGTATATGATTAGTCCAATTCAGTTTCTGGTCAATGGTAACCCGTAAGGTTTTCATTCTCTCATAGGTGTACTCCATCCAAAGTCCTCAGATTTGGCCAACTCTATCAACCCACTATCACTTGGGTCTTGACAATGTAGCTCTCCAGAATTCATTTTCAACTGACTGACCAACAACATGCAAATCACGGTCTGGTCTCCTGATATAAGTCTTCTGCTCTTTTGCATGTCTGAACTATTTGTACCACTTTCTCAGATTCAGTCTCTTTTAGCTCAGTTGTACTTCACTTTGCTATGCATGCCAGAATGTTAATTTCCTACTGCCAAACTGAAATTGCAAAATGCCCTTATTACCTTGCTTCCAGATCAAAGGTCATCACAGTGTACAGAACCTAACGCCCCGGAAATTCTATCCCGAAGCCAGCTAAAAGAATCTCTTTCCAGATTGCCAGCAACAGGAAGCAAATTGTATGTTTGTCCAATGACAAATTCTAATCTCATCAAATGTATTGGAGAAGAGAGAGATAAACCCCTTGAGTTGGTTTCACTCTACATCAGGATGGCAATGTTGTTCTTCAATTTCACAGCTGGTTTCAGCACAAGAATCATAAAATAAAAAAAAATGCAGAAAGATATGTGACATTCAAATCGACTTTTCATATCCTTCTGATGTTTTGCTCTTTGTCATGCTGACGTACTATTTGGAAATTATTATTGAGTCTGGGTAGCGAAGGATCGCCTGTCTCTGCCCCTTCTTCAGTATTATCTGAATGGCACACAGTCATTGTACGTACCCACAGTGGACATCACAGTTGCCACTCATTATTTTTTGCAGCATTCCATTAAAAGGTGTTAATGCTTGTGTCATATACCCGTGAACATGTGAAGAAGATAGATACATAATTTTTAAAAAGCAGCATGGAATGTGAACAATTTACCTTGACGAGATGGACTCCAAAGGGTCAGGTGATCTTCTTTTGTGTTTTCTGCACAAAGAAGACTGACTCAATTCTGGGCATGTCTCTGGAAATCATTAAGATGCAAATGATTTTACCCAGGTGCTGGTGACGGCTCCTCTCCATTTCAAATAAAGAGAGTCAGGGTAACAATATTTGCTCACCTTACGGAGATAGAAATGCAAATAATGAAATCATAGAATCGCAGAATCCCTACAGTGCAGAAGGAGGCCATTCTGCCCATCAAGTATGTACCAACACTTCGATAGAGTATTTTACCTAGGCCTACCCCCCTGCCCCATCCACTTAACGACACACAGTTACTTCATTAATCCCCCTAATGTACACATCTTGGGACATTAAGGGGCAATTTAGCATGGCCAATCCTCCAACCTACACATCTTTGGCCTGTGGAAGGAAGTAGAGTACCCAGAGGAAACCTGCACAGACACAAAGAGTACGTGCAAACTTCACTCAGTCACCCAAGGCCAGAATTGAACTCAGGTCCTTGCTGCTGTGAGGCAGCAGTGCTAGCCACTGTGCTACTATGTCACCCTGTGATATGCAGGCTACTCATAACTGGAATGTTGATAGGGACATCAAACATTCACCACTATGTTTTCCAGCTACCATCTTGAGGAACTAGAGTAAGGGTGATTTCTCTGACTCTCCTGAACGCCATGATACATATTCTTTTGAATCATCTTGTGTATGTTTTGCATGAATGCGTGTGCGGGTACTGTTACAATTATATTTTGGGTGTTGAGAAAATAGATGTTTATTCTTGCTTTCATTTTAAAGCTTCAAGAAAGCCTGTCTTGTGTCTGTTCTTGAAAGTAATAGCACCTAAGAGGTTAAAATACGTATTCGCTAAACACAATTTGTTGTGATCAGTCGAGAAGTGGAAAAAGGGGGAATTATCCCACATCGTTCCCCTGTTCATAACAAAGGTAACTGATGCCATGCAATGCCACGTACTCACCCACCAGTATCTAGAATTCCAATCCTCATGTACAAAGGTGCAAGCATGAGTAAATAGGAGATTCCTCAATGGATAAGATGTTGTTTGCTTCTTGATATTTTCACATGAACTCTGTGGAATACTTCTGCCATCAGTAACAACTATTCTTAAGTTCTTGAGACATATCTACCCTTATAACAGTTGCCTTCAGCTGCAGTCCATCCCTGTGCTATCATAGATATTGCAGTGCTGATTAGCCGTGCCATTAGGAAGACATTAAATTGTTTTAAGTGCTCCACTGTTTTTAATACGTCATGCAGAGTACCACACTTACTCAATGCCTTTGAAATATGACCTTTAGAAATGTTTTGCATGGAGGCTTTAATATAGTTTGACCCCAAGACTCATGACTCACAGCTTTCACAATGACATTTCAGAGATACTACTTCCACAATGAAACCACTGAATGAAAATAATTACATTTCCTTTTAGGAATGAAGGACATTTTAAAAAGAACTACAAGTTACAATCTACTGTAAGCCTTACTCTTTTCCTCCACATAATGATTCCTTAAAATGTATTTTTTATATGATAAATGAGACGGTGGGGGGGGTGCTTGAGAGGACAAATGGATGACTCGACTGCTGTGAGAACTGCTCACTCTAAACAAGGAGCCAATAAAATTAGTGAGAGATTTAAAAGGAGCATTTGTTGTTTGCCAATGTCTTGATAAGGATCAACCATTAGCTGGCTGGCTGACAGACAGGAATAATGAGGAATAGCAGTGAGGGCAGGAGGGCTAATGCTGTCATCCAGAGAAGGAGGGCAGCAGATTCATGCTCCACAATACCACTGCCACAGTCCCAAGGACTAACCTCACCAACGCAGTATAATGGAGAACAGATTGTTGGACTACTGTTACACCCTGTAATTCTCATTAAACACTACTACCCTCAGTGACAATGGCAGCAAGGTGAGTCTTCATGGAAGAATTCTGAGCATCCAGATATTGGGTGGCTTCTGCTTTGGCTGTAGTTTAAACAGAGACATCAGCCATCAGACCTGCATCATGGGTGACTCCACATGTGTTCACATGGAGTTGGATACTCTTCCACACGAGAAACAATGGGAATCAAACTCTGTGTAAAGTCCTGTGGCAAGCTGGTGCTGGACTGATGCATGCTCCTCAGGCTTTCTGACTACTCCTCTGTTTACCAAGCATTTCTCCATGCATACCCATTACCTTCTCCTATAGGCTGCTCAATCACAGTCTTCATCCGAATCCTCTGAATGTGTGGGATCTCCCCCATCAGCAAGCTGGCACCTGCACTGTCCTTGACTGCTACCCTCTTTGCAAGATACACAACAAGTTCAAATCCACCTCTATGCTAGGCTATCTGAGCTGATGGGTGCAAGTGTAAAACTCAGTGTGTCCACATCTTCACTCTCTTCTTGCTTTGCTTCCACTATCTGAGCAGGATGCGGTTCCAGGCTACCTGAAAGGTAAAAGAGGCAGGGCTAAAACTGTGGGAAGGGGAAATATAGGAACTGTAAATTTACACCATCTGTAGCTTTTAAATCAGGAGAGATTGTAGGATGAGGGGAAGTTGGATGCTAGATGAAGGATTAGGCATGAAGATAGTAGGATCTTCAATGGATTCAGCCCTGTCAGCAATGATCTTTCCCATAATACTCAGCACCATGTTCTCCATGGGGGTTGCCAGCATGTCTTTCCCTCTGGTTAGTTCCTGCTGCCTCCAATCGTGCACCACCTTCTACTACAAGAGAGTGGGAAATATCACTGCATGTCATCCAATATGCTGAGGTGTGCAAGGTGTGAGATGTCAATGTGAGAATTGAAATGATGCTAAGTGTGTCAGGGTGTATTGAGAATTATGAATGAGTCCTAATTGATAGAGATTGTTGATTGGTGAGTGATAGAATGTGGGTATTTGGGCAATGGCTGGAGTTGATAAGGTGTGGCGTTAACCTCGTTAAAGAGTAGGTGATTAGTGTCAGGAAACTGATAATTGTTAATATGACAAAAACTGGCCGTAAATATGGACTTTCAATTCCTTTGCGTCTGCATTCCCCACCAGGATGGGCAAAGGTTTCTCCAGTTCTCCATGTCGCCTCCTGTACTTTTGAGAGACTAAAGGCAGACTGGGTGATCGCTCTGCGGAATACCTTTGCTCAGTTCACAATCATAACCCCAACCATTCTGTTGCTTGTCATTTCAACTCACCATCTTGTTCTCACGCCCACATGTCCATCCTTGGCCTGGTCCAAAGTGTCAGTGAAACCCACCACAAACTGAAGAAACAGCAAATCATCTCCCAAACAGACACTTCACAGCCTCCTGGACTTATCATTGAATTTAACAACTTCACATTATGGGCTCTCTCCTCCATCTTGACCCTCTTTAATAATTCAAATTCCCCACCCCACCGCCACCACCCCCCCCCCACCCCACCGCCACCGCCACCGCCACCCTCCACCGCCACCCTCCACCCATACGGCTATCTGTATCATTTGTTTTTAAGTTTTGCATTCACAGAGGGTTAATGTTTGTCCCTCTGTTGGCACATTCTGTGACCTTTGTGCCATAAGAAGCACCTTCTTTAGCCTACATCACTATCATTAACACTCGCTATGTCTTGTGCCCATGACATCTTTGTCCAATCTCTCCCAGCTCTCATCTATCCCCAAGCTTCTACTTTGCTCCAGTTACTCCACACCCACTTAATCAGTATAAAATCCTTCATTTTTCTCCCTCGCTTTAGTCCTGAAGAAGATCCATATGGACTCCAAACATTAACTCTGTTTCTCTCTCACCACAGATGGTGTCAGGCCTGCTGAGTTTTT
The DNA here is from genome assembly GCF_965287045.1 of Carcharhinus amblyrhynchos. Lineage (NCBI taxonomy): Eukaryota > Metazoa > Chordata > Chondrichthyes > Carcharhiniformes > Carcharhinidae > Carcharhinus > Carcharhinus amblyrhynchos. The sequence goes on from NC_137336.1 coordinate 49,946,030, forward strand.
CCAGCATTTTCTGTTTTAATGCTTCTTTCCATTCATTCATTCATGGGATTTGGGTATCATTCACTAGGCCAGCATTTATTGCTCGTCCCTATTTGCCCTTGAACTGGCTGGCTTGCTGAGCCATTTACCAGGCAGTTAAGAGTCAACCACATTACTGTGGATCTGGAGTCACATATAGGTAAGGACGACAGATTTACATCCTTAATGGACATTTGTGACCACATGGGTTTTTACAAAAACAAACAATGATTTCACATTCATCATTACACTTATAATTCCAACTTTTTTGTAATTTAATTCAAATTTCAACATTTGCCATCTTGGGATTCAACCCAGTTCCGTTAGCATTACCCTGGGTCTTTGGATCACTAATAGGTGGCATGGTGGCACAGTGGTTAGCACTGCTGCCTCACAGTGCCAGTGACCCAGTTCAATTCTGGCCTTGGGTGACCATCTGTGTGGAGTTTACACATTCTCCCATGTCTGTGTGCATTTCCTCCAGGTGCTCCATTCCAAAGATATGCAAGTTAAGTGGATTGTTCATGGCAAATTGCCCCTTAGTGAACAAAGGTGTGTGCGTTAGGGGGATTGGCCATGGTAAATGTGTGGGGTAACGGGGAAAGTGTTGCGTGCTCTGTCAAAGAATCGGTGCAGACTCAATGGGTTGAATGGTTTCCTTCTGCACTCTAGGGATTGTATGATTCTAGTCCAGTGACAATACCACTGCACCATTGCTTCCCCTGAGGTTAGGTAAGTTTAGTTTCTCTCTCGCTAGTCCATAACATAATTTTTAGCTTTGACCTGAGCAAGGAACCTGCATCTTTCTCAGCAGATGAAGGCAGTGTGAAGATATTTTCTCAGTATGTATTTTACTTTCCTCGGCTAAAGGCATTCCCTAACATGACAGACTCACCTCTACTTGGTTAATGGAAGGATGTTAATGGCATCCAGAGGCTAGGCTAGTATTTCCCATCCATTCTTTGCAGAAAGTGGGCTGGTGGTGTATTAATGAGACACACTGTGGCATGTGACCATAAGTAGGCGAGAAAGTAAGAAAAACTTGTTTTTTTCACACCAGGAATCTACAAGCAGGTTAAAACAGACTCTTCCTTCTTCCCCACCCTTTTCCAAATTTTCTAAACACAAAACATTACACAAAGATATAATGAACTCCACAACAGAATTTATGAGTGTTTTTCCATTTATACCAGTTACACGATTCATTGACCACTTAAGATAAGTTAATAGATAATGATTGCAGGTGCATTGTGTCAGACCAGCTTTCTGTGTGCTTTTGGCTTTGCCCTTAGCAGGTCAGGGAATGTACAATCAAGCATATTTAGCCATTTTTCAGGAAATGTAGTCCAATGGTTCATGGTTTTAATTAGGAAGACCCCAGGGATTTGAATCCAGTAGAAATTTTGAAGCTGATATGTGAGTAGCAGTAATGAAATGAAATATTTGCGAGATGTGACAGAACAATGCCAACTGAGTACGGGAGGTATATTCAATAATCTATCTAATTATGAACAAACTAATTATGCAGCAGATATTAGCTCGAGTGATGGCTTGTGAATGTGTACACTATCCCACTGGGCTATGTGCACTGAAGAAAATCCTTGGAGAACATCAGGCTCAGTGAGCTTCTACTGGGTCAGTTCACCATCTGGAGTTAATGATAATTCATCTCAAGCATGTGACCCAAAAAAATCAAGATGATCAAATTAGTGTTCAGCACAACCCAAGGAATGGTCCACTGAGCAAATAGAAAGGCTGATACTGCAGAAGTTTGGAGCTTTGCTGGAAGAGCTGGATAAATTTATTTATTAAATTAATTTATTTATTAGTGTTACAAGTAGGCTTACATTAACACTGCAATGAAGTTACTGTGAAAATCCCCGACTCGCCACACTCCAGCACCTGTTCGGGTGCACTGAGAGAGAACTTAGCATTGTCAATGCACCTAGCCAGCACGTTAAGTCGATGAAGTTGCAATAATAACCACATCAACGCAACCTGAAGGGCAATTTAACAAACCTTCAGTATCAACGCAGATGGTGGGAAGAGTAAGTGAGAAAATTGGGCCCAAGCCTCAAGCACGATTCATCAACATGGCCAATTTTCCACAGTGAAGTTTTGAAGGACTGAATGAGGCTGTGCTACAAGCCAGCATGAGCCTCGTTTAAATTGTAAATTTGGGATTTTTTTGGATTGCAATTCGCATACTAATTTTTACAAGAAATGCTCAATCTCTACCTAGCTAGCATTCTCTTGAATTTCATTTAACAATAAAAAATAGCTCTTTAAGAACTACAAACAGAAAATATTGCAAACCCTCAGTTTGTCAGGCAACTCAGTAGCAATCAGCAAAGGTTTAAAGGGGAGAGCTGGGAACATAAGGAATAACATGGCAGTAAAGAAAAACCAGAGAAAGCTGAGATTATAAAAGTCCCTTCTGAGCTTAATGAGAGGGATTCATTTAAATAGTCTGCTGCAGGTTCAAACCAGTTCACCTGGCCAGATTGGCTACCTGGCTAGTAGAAGTACAAACCAACGGCAGGAGACTGCAGTAAGGGCCCAATGTGGACAGATACTTGTGACTTTGATAAGAGCTACTTCAATGCAGTGGTGGGGCTGTATCCTGTTTGGAGGAAATCAAGCATGGATCTCCAGGAAAAATGTATGTGGATTTGGAAGGCAACAACATGTTCAAGCTCAGTATAGAATGGAATAACTAGCTGATTATCAGGAGGTGGGGGAGCAATGACAATAGAGCCACAGCTGGTTTACTCTTACTGCCATGTTAATCCACACATTCCCAACTCTCCCCTTAAAATCTATGCCAATTGCCACTGAGTTGCCTGGTTGACTGAGTGTTTGCAAAGCAAACATTGGGGTCAAGATCCAAGCCTGAGGGAATCTAAGGCCTCTGCATGAGGCTGAGGCGAGTATGCCTGCAACTAATCATCCACAGGCTGTGTTAAAAGGTGCTGATCTTCAGCATTTACCTTGGCTAATCAGCACCTCCCACCTCAGACCTTTGGCTGGGTATCCCACAGCGCGCTGACCATTTACTCACGAGGGACTGAAGATGCCACCAGGCCATCACTTTGGAATATTCATTGTACCTCCAGCTGCCTTTTGCAGGAGACTCATCCATGGCCTGATTTGTGTATGTTAAATATTAAACAGATACAAATGGAGTCTCTTTGGGATCGAGTGCTAATTTCTGCTATTTTAACTCTTAGCCTTTTCTCCCCATCGGTGAGGTCAAAATTGAGGACAATATTTCAGGTCAATGACCTTTTGTCAGAATTGGCAGACGTTAGAGGAGCTTTAAAATAGGTCCAGAGTCAGGGACATGTGAGATTAGAGGGAGCAGCACCTCATCTTCTGACCTTAATCTTGAGTTCACTCCCTCTCTTATTTCTGTGCCCTTAGCTCATGTGCAGTTCAAATGAAACTTGTGAACAACGAATCAATTTTCCAGCATTGGCAGGTTTTATTTCAAAGCTCCAGGATCTGTATTATTTTTGCTCTTTCAGAGCTGTTAGCTTGTTATGTTTTGTGCCTCCAAGCCAAAGGAGATGTTAGCAACCTCTATACTCGCTATCTAGTATATAGAGATAAATGGGAGAGTTTTATCTTTTTAAGTGTGGTGTGGTCAACCTTTCCTGCAGCTGGAGTGGGATTAAGGATTAATTGAGGCTGTAATGGGAAAAAAAGAAAGACCCAGACAAAAAGATCCAGTTTGGGAAAGAGGCAGTATTAAGCAAAGAACTATTGTATGGTGTAAGCTGTTTAAATTAATGGTTTTAGAAATATGAAATAAAGTAGGTACAATATTGAAGCTTAGGAAGGAAAATGCTGCTCGAATGACAAATTGAGGCTGTTGGATCTGCAAAATTGTTTAAGAGCAGGCAGACTGTAGAGATATCTGTCATCAGGAAGGCAAAGCGCACACCATCAAATCATGTTGGGAGAAGAAGCAAGATGTATTCCTGAATGGGGGAATCTTACAACACAAATGGAGTCATCTCCAAGAACCGAATGATGACAAAACACTTGAAGATTTGAGGGTGATTACCGATAGTCTACCCTGCTCTTTGCCATACAGCTTTTATTGATTACATTGTTTTACGCTTTGGCAGAGCTGCTATATACACAGTTAATTCCTTCAGAACATCCTTTGTGACAATCTAACAGCTGGTAGTTCTCAGCTACAAAATTGAATAGCACATAATAAATACGACCTGGTGCTGTGTGCCGGGGCTGGCAGGAGCTTTCAATAATTTATATGTCTGAAGGGTCTCGTGGTACATTTTGAAAGCCCCGTTTTTCTGAATCATCTCATACATTTCAAGTATTTTGATTATAGCAGTTATAGACCAGGATTTTCTTTTTTCTTGGCTGGCAATTAACAGCAGCAAGGCATGCCAAGATTATCAGAAACACATCTGTCATTTGATTAGGATTTCCAGCAATGATTTCACTGTCACGCATGAAAAGAAAAATACATGAATTGCAAATTTATGGACATTAGGGTGGTGAACCCCAATGATTCAGTGAATCCAGACTGCACTCAGAGATTGTTAAGCGTTCATAGTTTGTTGCAAATGTAAATAATTGCAAAAATATTTATTATGGTGCATGAGAATACAAGTATGTTCAATTTACCATGAGCAAATGTGCTGGGTTCCCGAATCACAGACAGAAGGACTAATAATGAAGTGTAATTTATTCACTAGTGTTCATATCCCACATCAGAATTCCAAATTGCATTAGGAAGCCAGACTAGAGCCCAACAATTTTTCTATTTTGTCATAAATGTGAGTATAGGATACTTCGCTACTGGAGTGAAGTACAACCCCCCGCCCCCCCCACCCTCAATCTGAGTCAGAGAGCCATTGGAAGCTCTGAACTTACCTCTTCAGAAGCTGCAGCGCCCAAAACAGACCTTTGCCAAGCAGGTCTGCTTCGCGCCAAATCTGGATGGGTGAACGCGACGGTAAAAGGGGAAATGCTGATAAAGTTGGTGGGCAATCCATTCATTCAATTCAAATGCATGCAAATACATTTAAATCGTTATTGCGCCCGTTTTGGGCACAGTTTGGATTGCGGCCATTTTTGAACCTTGGTAAAGTGGGCATCTGCGCAGATACGGACCCGGATTGTACTAATCACCTCATGCCCGGCTTTACCAAATTTTCATGCTCAAAAACGGGTGCAACACAATGGTAAAATCCAAGATGTGTGCACGGTCTCAAAGCTTTCAGGAATGTTTTGATTTTAGGAATATTTACAAACCCCAGCCAGAACTGAAAGCTGTTTCGCCTTTGCTACAAATTTAGCTCCTTCCTATGATATGACCCTGTCAATCAGCCGAATCAAAAACCCCAAGGGAACTCTTCATATATGGACATATTTATATTCTCATGTACCAGAATAAATATTTTGAAATTATTTACTTTTTCAACAAACCATGAATCCTTAACAATCTCTGAGTGCAGCCTGGATTTACTGATCAGTTAGCTCTCTCCTAGGTAAACACTACGGGGGCAATTCTCCCAGCTCGCTGCACTACACCAGCAATGCCACAGGCCTGGAGATATCAGCGGAGACAATTTAGATACACCCTGCTGTGCGCCATGATCTCCAGGACCAGAATTTTTAGTGTAATCAGCTCCAGGCCAGATATCAGTGCAGTGCTGATTTAAATATTAAAATTAGTATTTCCATGTCATTAGCAGGCCCAGGAAAGAAGTGTCTTGCTCTCCCAGCATCTGAGCTGCATTCCTTTCAGATGTACCTGTAAAAAGAAATCTGAATCTGAAAACATTCCCCTTATGCATAAAATATACTAATAGTGCATTATCATCACAGCAGCTACTTCATACTTATATTCTGCTTGCCCTCCCGGGAATAACTCCTGTCCTCCTGGGGAGAGCTCCCGTGCTCCTGACCTGTGACCTCTTTCGTAGCTGCGTCATTATATCATCACGTGACCACTTGGCCTACACTATGCAAATGGATTTACAGAAAATTTGATTCGAACTATCTTGACATCAGTTGGTTTGAAGTGGGTCCTCAAGGCTGTAGCGCAATGAAAAATTCTAATTATCTCATCAACTGCAAAGCCAAAGAAAAAGTTAATTATGGAGTCATCAAAATCTTAAGATCATGTTATGGACTGATCTTGCAGCCAGCCGTGGCTTTGTTATAATTAATAATAAGTAGCACAACTCACGCAAGTTAGGGGACGTGTTGTTTGATAAGAAACAGAATATTGTACCAAGCCAAAGTTTGTATGCCCCTGAATGGCGAAAGTCGAAATGATAATAATCAAACAATTTGTGTGGGTTCATTCAAAGGTCAAATTCTATTTGTGATTGAGTGCACAAAATCCTGACCATATCTGGGGAGAGATTATTACGCAGCAGCAATGAGATCCTCACGTTTCCAGCTCTGGGAATGTTGCTAATAACTTCTGAAGGCTGACATATGGGAGGTGCCCACAAATGTAACATTTTTACATCTGTGGATTTTGGTATTTTTTTGAATGATGCAGGCCCAGTGGAAGGAAATCAGTATCATCTCCACCCCTCTGCAATGGCTACACTATCAGAGAAAGTTCACTGTACTTCCAGGTTATGTTCTACCTTGTAACAATATTTTGTAACAAACATTTTTCCCAAAGAAAATCACCTTGCCTTAACTGCATTACTCATCATCTACACCTCACCAGAGGTGTGTAGGAGGTATCATAATGGCCCAATATTCCCTTCCTTTCCTTGTAAGTAGTTGTGCAATCCCAGACAAGTTTAACAGTGAATAATTTTGCAAGGATATTTACATGTGACAATTTAAATACATATTGCAGCAGAGAAATCATAGAAATGTAGATTTGCCATTTTATTTAGATATAATAGTATCCTTCACTGACACTACTCCAAAGTGGCTCAGCACCAAGTTCTTTTGGGATGATGATTTGAGATTTCCACTTGCCAACAGTTTTCTCTTAGCAGACCTCTCATTTTGTTGTGTTACAAACCGCAGGCACATCCATTTTTTTAAAACTTGATCTTCTGTTGGAGGGAAGGTTATTGATGAAGTAACTGAAGATGGTTGGGGCTTGGATGTTACACTGAAGAAGTCCTGCAGTTGGGTTTAGGCTGTTACCCTAAGGAACTCCGACTAACTTCTTTTGTAATAGGTATGACTGCAACCAATGGACAGCCTTCTCCCCAATTCCTACATATGGCACATTACCAAAGGGATAGTTATAGCAATGCAAATCATCAGTATTACACTGGATTTTGTCAGGACCTATACCTTTGGGCTGTATCTAGTGCCTTCAGGGTGGTTAGAATATTGTGTGGCTTGATCTATCAGTATATGTTTGCTGATGGAATCAGGCACTTCAGTTTGGGAACTGACAGAAATAGATCAGTCTAGAAGGTTTGAGAAGGCAGCAAATCTGCTGGCCACCCAAAAACTAAGCTGAAGCATCCACAGTATTGAGATTGGTAAAGGGGAAAGGAGGGGCACCCAAAGCAAAAGGCTAATGGAAGAATTAATATAGCCTCTTACCTCAGAGAAACAGCTGAAAAATAAATTTCAGAGGGCTTTGACGTACCTTTTGGGTTGGTCCCAAGAAAAGTGAATGAATATTTAAGATTTCATATCAGGGAAGTCTTGGGGAAAAAGTCCTTGTACAAGTGAGTGCAGTCTAGAGTGTTAAGTTAATAGTGTTTACTTAGCTTAGTTGTTTTTTGATATACAGTAAAGTTTGGTTTCATTAAGAAACATGAAATCTTGCAGTGTATTTCCATAGTTAATTGCTGAGTGTTCAAAATTCTTTTTGAAGCATTAACAGTCCCAACAGAATCATAACTTTTTGATGCCACATTCAATCAAATGATACCTTGTTGTCAATACAGTTACTCTCACCTGCCTCTTGAATTCAACTACTTTGTCCATGTCAGGATCAAGGCTGTAAACGAGGGTTGGAACTTAGTGGGCCTACCAGAGCTTAAACTGTGCACTGATGGGGAGGTTATTGCTGTGCAAGTGCTATTTGATAGCATTGTCAATGATAACTTCTATGACTTTCTTGACGATTGAGAGTGACTTGAGATGATTGGGACAATAGGATTTCTTTTCCTTTCAGTGAGCACATCATGCCTCAACAATTTTTTTTTGTCTTTTTACACAATTGGGTAAATGTCAGAGTTGTAGCTGTACTGAAACAGTTTGGCTGGGACGTGGCTACTTCTGCCATGCAGATCTTCACTACTACAGATGTTGCCAGGGCCCACAGCCAATATGTATCCAGACCCTGCAGCCATTTTTTGATGTCACTCAGAATGGCTTGAAAGTTTAAAGTTAAAACGTTTACTTTATTAGTCACAAGTAAGACTTACATTAACATTGCAATGAAGTTACTGGAAATTCCCCTAGTCGTCACATTGCAGCACCTATTCAGGTCAATGCACCTAATGTCTTTCAGCCTGTGGGAGGAAACCGGAACACCCAGAGGAAACCCATACAGACACAGGGAGAATGTGTAAACTCCACACAGACAGTGATCCAAGCCAGGAACCAAACCCAGGTCTCCGGTACTGTGAGGCAGCAGTGCTAACCACTGTGCCACATTGCCATCCCAACTGGTTGAAGACTGGAATCTGTGATGCTGGGACAACAGGAAGAAGCCAATATGGATCATCCACTTGACACTGAAAGCTTAAAACAGTTTCAAATGCTTCAGCCTTGCCTGAAACATGTAAACACCTCAAAGAAATAAACAAAAAAAATTATAGATCATAGCTTTCAAGCATATTTTTCTACCAGGAATTAGGCTTACACCTCCCTGGGCAATGGTTTCCTTATCAAATTTGCTTTTCTCCCTTGTATTTTTCAGTATTACCATTGTAAGAGCCATTTCTCTTATTTGCAGAAGTGAAAACGTGATATAACTTTAAGTTTAATTTGAATATACAAACTCAACTTACTGTAAACTACTTAGTGCTTTGGATGTAAGTAAATTGATTAACAAACACAGCTTCGAACATCTCCTAAGATAGCTCTGTTAGTGCAGACCACTGTAGGCTTACTGTCCATGATATTCCTATTGGCAATAGGACTCTCCCCACAAAGGCATTGGAAAAAGCAGACACCTTTGAACTATTTCATCAACATTTGGTGTGAAGTATTGAAGTTCAGACTTTGGGAGGGGCAAATCTCCGATCCCTTCAGACATCCAACAGGAATCCTGATGCCCTGGTGAATGGGGCAAGGGCAAAAAAAAATCAGGATTCCCAACAGGCGTGAAGACTCTCAGGATTCACCAAACCCACCCCGCCTGTTCCGTGACACATTTTCTTGACCTTTGTCAATGCGCAGCATTGCCAGATTTTGCTGGGTTCCATCCATATTGCTTTTTCCTATCATTATTTTTAATGTGATATGCATGTAAAGCAAAGTTACATGAATGTCATAGAGTCAGAGGTTTATAGCATGAAAACAGGCCTTTCAGCCCAACTTGTTAACACCACCTTTTTTTTAAACCCCTGTTAATCCCAATTGTCCATATTTGGCCCATATCCCTCCATACACATCGCACCCATGTAACTATCTAAATGATAAACTGGTGGGAATTGTTGAATAAGAATTTGGAATTTCAGTTACTGATTTCGCACTAAGAGTTGTTCACAGACAGCCTGGGCAGAAAGGGACTTTTAGGTTGTCACCTCCCTTAAATCTTCCCTTTTTCCCCTCCAGCTCCTCCTATTCCTTCTACTCCTCATGGCCCTGTCCCTCAGATGCTCGCTCTATAGTTGGGAGTAAGGGCTGTCACTTCATGATGGCAAGGTTGAACAGTATATACTGGGCCACCATGAATCTTGACACCTGCTGTGCTAAATACTGCAGATCTCCCCCAGACTGACCCTGGCTTACTAGGCTGATGCCGGAGTTGAGGGGGTTGAGCTATGAGGAGAGGCTGAATAAACTAGGCTTGTACTCGTTAGAGTTTAGAAGAATGAGGGGAGATCTCATTGAGACGTATAAGATGATGAATGGGATGGATAGGATAGAGGTGGAGAGACTCTTCCCGCTCAGAAAGGACAGTTGGACTAGGGGGCACAGCCTCAAGATAAAGGGGGGGCGGTTTAGAACGGAGTTGAGGAGGAACTTCTTCACTCAAAGGGTGGTGAATCTCTGGAATTCTCTGCCCGTTGAAGTGACGGAGGCTGCCTCGCTAAATATTTTTAAGACGCGGGTTGATGGTTTTTTGATAAGCGAGGGGATTAAGGGTTATGGGGAGAGGGCGGGAATGTGGAACTGAGCCACGACAGATCAGCCATGATCTTATTGAATGGCGGGGCAGGCTCGAAGGGCTAGATGGCCTACTCCTGCTCCTATTTCTTATGTTCTTATGGCAGTAAAAGCATTGTTTCAGCATGTCAATTCTCTGCTCTACCACAGTGTGCATGCCAGCATGGCAGACAGCCCAACTTCAATAATCACCCTTTGGTTTGCTATGGTGGCTCAAATGCAGTTAGCACAATGAGCTTCCAGAGAATCATTCCACCTCTGCCGCCATAATACAAGCAATATAGGCACACATGGGATGTGTGAGAGGACAAATGCTTTCGTCTGGGAAGGGGAAAGTAGCTGTGTGCTCCTCAGAGCCACTGTCACATCCCTGTCCAGTGCCCCAGCAATCCTAGTAATCTATGAGCTGGCAGGTTGCTGGACTGCCATGACATCCTATCACCCATTCTTCATATTGTATGCCACAGCTTTGAAAGCAATAATCTGAATTTGTATGGTAACAAACAAACCTTGCCTGACAATGGTTTGAGTTTCCAGTGCAGCACTCAGGCACTGGGTGTCAAGCTGCCTGCACTTCAATGGAAGCTGCAACATTGGCCAGTCACTGCATCACGGTTGGGTCCACAAGTGTACAAACAAAATAGATCATTTCCTTGCTGGGAAGGAAGAGCTCCAATGCCTCAGCACGTTCACATTGTATTCTTTTCATAACCCAGAAACAGGATTAATTAACTACCTAACTGAAAGCCCTTCAAGAGGAACTATAACAAAAAAAACAAAAAAACTATAAAAGACAACTGAATAAATTAAATTAAATTAAATTAAATTAAATTAAATTAAATTACGATGATTTATTTTTCGAGGCTGACAATACACTTCAGTTCTTGTGGGACCCACTGGGTGCAGGAGGAAGTTTCTTTTTATATGTCCTTTTTTTTAAACAAGTAAAACAACTAAACAAATTAACCATTAATACCCCCTCAAAGGAGCATTGTATTGAAGACAAAACTTTGAAGAAAAGTTACCAAATTAAAATATTGTCACCAATTTTTACTCTTTTAATAAAACCAATAAATTAAACAAGAATGGTGGGAGTGACAGTCCAAAGTGGCACTGTAACTAAACAATCAAAGGAAATTTAACTAACTAAATCAAACTATCATTCTTGGGGTAATGATGCACCCCAACTCCCTCTCCTAGGCCAGTTTCTTCTTATATGTGTTAAATGTCCTTAATCAATCAATACGCTTCACCTGTACATCATTAACATTAACAATGCAAATAATTAACCATTAACAATTACCGCCCCACCATTTTTTTTAACTAAATAATCGGTCATGGGATGTGGGCAACATTCATTGCACATTCTTAATTGTCCTTGATACCAGTCTGGCAGGAAACCACGCCATATTTTCCAGCCCTGACCTCATTAATTATGCATCCTGATGTTTAGCACCATATTCTGTGGCAGGGTGGGCATGATGGCACACATCCCACAATCATACAAAGGTGCATATTTAAAAGGCACCCAGCATCACTGACCCACCATTGAAGAATAAATTGCATCTCCAGGAACATTCTGAAGCCAGAAGATGGACTTCTTTGATGAAGTGCAAAGGTCCACCTGGCCCCCACCACCCACTGCTGTGGTATTCCTAGGTCCAGTGTTGCCGGCCTCTATCCCAAACTCCATAGCTGGTTCCAGGCATTGCTCAACTGAGTCCTGATATCTGCACACTATGTTGTTCCATATGTGTTTTGCATGGACATGTTTTTCCACTGGCAGCAAGGAAAATCCGATATAGGGGGAGATGCAAATCCATTTCATGGCTGGCCTCCAGCGGGTTTCCCAATCCGCTGAGATGGGCACCAGTGGAAGATCCCACAGGAAATATACATTTTTGTGAAACTGATTTTTGGACTCCCAGTGGCTTCTCTCCCCCATCCACCCAAACTCAAACCTATTCATTGGGGCTTTGGAGAATTCTGCCCATGACTTCAAAGAGGACTGCAGTGCATTTTTATTCATTAAACAATTGTTGTATAAAAAACAGCAGCAATCACACAATATTCAGTTACTTGCTTCCTTTTAAAAAAACCTAGGGCTGTTTTTATTTAACTTTGAGAGCCATTCCAGTGAGGCCTTCAAAATTGAAGGTTTCAAATTGAAGTCCACCAATCAAAATCAATGGTTACCCAGCAGGAGTTGGATATTCAAGATCATTTAAAATGCGTTGCCACAGTGTTGTCCAAATGGTGATTTTTAAAATTGCCTCAAGATATAATTCTGATTTTCTTGGAATATGCGCAGTAAGAAGTCTCACAAAACCAGCTTAAAGTCCAACAGGTTTATTTGGTAGCACAAGCTTTCAGAGTGTTGCTCCTTCTCCAGGTGAGTAAAGAGTTGTGTGCCAGAGAACGCCAAGGGATATAAATGTGAAAAGGAAGTGACATTTTATAGACCTAAATAAGGAATTTGGAAGGAGAAGTATTGACTCAATATGATCCCTTTTTAAATTCCAGAACCTGCACACTTGAATTCTTGGCTTGCACAAAACAGTTCATTGTAAATCAAAAGGAACTAACCAGATTTGTAAACTCATGGTTACGTTTTGCCTTCCCAGTGCCAGGTATTGTGCCCAGTGTTTTGATACCCCTGCCACCTGTGCATGTTGGTACCCTCCTGCACCAGTCCAATCAATCTTGTCTAGGTGTTGGAAATCCAAAACCTTGTGTCAACTGAGTGCAGCTTCCCTGCTTTCTCCACTGCACTCAGCTACTCATATCCACTTATCACTGCCAGAGGAAATGAGCGGGAAATGGTAGAAAATTAGAGCTCACTTTGGAATGTTAAACTAATGATAACTTTTTATATAGAAAAGAAAGACTTGAGTCTGTCCACTCCCTGGCCTCCAAATCCCATTATTTTGCACCTTGTGCACCTCCCTCTCCCAGGCCTTATTGGGAACTTGTTGTTGAGCATCTTGTACGTGGTACTCACTGCTGGTATTGCATGTCAGTGATGGAATGAATGACTGTTTAAGTCGGTGAATGGACACCAATCAACTGGGTTGTTTGACCTGGACGATGTTGAGTGTCTTGAATGCACTTGGAGTAGCACTCATCCAAGCAAGTGGAGAGTATTCCATCACATTCCTGACTTTTGCCTTCAGATGGTAAACAGGAGAATCAGGAGATGAGTTAGTCACCGCAGAATTTCCAGCCTTTAACCTGCTCTTAAACCATAGTTTTTCTGCAGCTGTTTCTAGATTGTTAAGTTTCTACTCAATGATAACCCCCAACTGATGATGCTGGAGAACTCTTCGGTGGTAAAGTAGGTAATTGTTAATTTAGGTATTTGGATTCTCTCTTATTAAGGATTGGCATTTCCTGGCACCTGTGTATTGCCTAACAGTTGTCCAAGTCTTGCTGCAATTGGACATAGACTTCTTCAGTATCTGTAAAGTTGCACAATCATCAGGGAACATCCTCACTCTGACTTTATGTTGGAGGGAAGGTCCTGAAGAAGAAGCTGAAGATGGTTGGAATACAGACATTACTCTGCGTGGAGAGCTTTTCTCCAGATTCGCATTGGCTTCAATTTTGCCCGTGCCCATGATACCACTTTCAGTCAAATGCTACCTTCATGTTGAGGGCATTCATTCTGACCTCACCATTGGCTATTAGGCTCGCCTCTTCCTTCTGATTAGCTTTTTCTACTTTTAATTATGCATTACCTTGTCTTCCAGACGGAACTGAGCCAGCAAGAGTTGTACAATCTGTTTAGCTGATGTGGCCGTTCTGGTTAAATTGTTGGCAGTGGGTGCAAGATGTGACATGTGGGTGTGAGGATTGCAATAGTGCTAAGGGTGTGAAGACCAGCTAAAGAATATCCATGTCAGGGGTAAATCCTGACTGATAGTGAGTGTTGGTAGATGAGTGTTGGAGCAGTGATTTGAGCAGTACTGAGGCTAATGAGTCAGTTGGCAGGATGTGGCATTTGAAGATGATTAAATATCCTGACTGCACTGGATTCAGATTTCCAGGGCTCAACTCCTGGCATTGACTCAACAGTTATCTGCTTCCACTGCCTTTTGAGTCTTTGTCCTGGTGCCCTCTCCTACTTTCCACATCCTTCATCAAATCTTAGAAGTGCAGCTTCTAAAATCCTCAGAGCCTGCTGGCTCCCATTGTATGCCATTCTTCACTCTTTCCCAAATCCGATTCTGTTGCTGTATGACTGTCAATACACCATCCAGCTGCAATACACCTTCCCTTTAGATACAGGCTATTTTTAAGTAGTGCTAAGGAATTACAATATCTCACCCCCTGCTAATGCATGCAATTGGTGAGTAGTGTGATTAACATTGACTGCACACAGCAATCAGTTAATTGAGCAGGCAGCATGAAGTTGGCATGTTGCCTGCAATGCAATGATTGGGTGTGGGTTAATCCTACGCTGTGATCCCCACTCCTGCTTTGGAACCAATTTGGAGCCCTTTGTGATTGATGTAATTTAATTGCCTTAAGAGGCAAATTGTCTCTATTATTTGTTTCAATTGATGTCAGTATTTCAACATTTGATGATTTGGATAGTTCTATAAATATTCCTCAATTTAACATTACTGTAACCAAGGAATTATTTTGGCATTATTATCAAGCGAATGTTTAACACATTTACACAGCGTTCCTCTATTTGTCACTTTAACTGAGGCTTATTTGAAATGAGTTAGCGTCTATACTAAAGAAACAGACAAAGATTGTCATAATATTGCCAATTGTAATTTCCAGGCTAATAGAATTATTCTGAACCAATATAAATGATGCCATTTTGCAATATAACTAGCAAATTTTAATTAAATTTACTTGAGTAGGTTTATTCTAAGATCTTTTTAAATTAAATTTTGTCTTATAAAATGAGTGTAATTTTCTCATTAATCAACACTGTGAATCAAAATTGAAATGTATTTTCTGCTGAAATTTTTATCCTGCCTTAGAGTCATAGAGTAATACAGCACAGAAACAGGCCCTTCAGCCTAACTGGTCCATGCCAACCATAGTGCCCTCCCAGTTAGTTCCAATTGCCCGTGTTTGGCTCATATCCCTC
This sequence comes from Carcharhinus amblyrhynchos, assembly GCF_965287045.1. Taxonomy (NCBI): domain Eukaryota; kingdom Metazoa; phylum Chordata; class Chondrichthyes; order Carcharhiniformes; family Carcharhinidae; genus Carcharhinus; species Carcharhinus amblyrhynchos. The sequence continues at coordinate 49,961,472 of NC_137336.1, forward strand.
TAAGCCTTCACTATCCATGTACTTAACCAAATTGTTTTTAAATGTTGCTAGTTAAATGTGGCTAAATGTTGCCTCAACCACTTTCTCTGGCAGCTTATTCCACATGTGCACCATCCTCTGCATGAAGAAGTTGCTCCTCAGGTCAGGCACGGTAGCACAGTGGTTAGCACTGCTGCTTCACAGCTCCAGGGTCCTGAGTTTGATTCCCAGCTCAGGTCACTGTCTGTGTGGAGTTTGCACATTGTCCTCGTGTCTGTGTGGGTTTCCTCCAGGTGCTCCAGTTTCCTCCCACAGTCGAAAGATGTGTGTGTTAGGTTGATTGGCCATGTTAAGAAATTGCCCCTTAGTGTCCAGGGATGTGTAGGTTAGAGGGATTAGTGGGTGGAGATGGGGCCTGGGTGGGATTGTGTTCGGTGCAGACTCGATGGGCCAAAGGGCCTCATTCTGCACTGTAGGGTTCTATGATTCTATAATATTTCCCCTCTCAACTTGATCTTATGTCCTATAGTTTTCAATTCCCCTACCCTGGGAAAAAGACAATGTGTGTTCATCCTATCTATGCCCCTCATGATTTTATACAGCTCAGTAAGGCCACCCCTCATTCTCCTACATTCCAAGAAATAAAGCCCTCGCTTAGCTAACTGCTCCCTATAACTCAGGCCCACTAGACCTGGCAACATCCTTGTAAATCTTCTTTGCACTCTTTCCAGATTATCAAAGCCTTCCCTTATCAGGGTGACCAAAACTGTACACACTACTCCAAATGTGGCCTCACCAACACCATCTACTGCTGTAACTTCACTCAACCTCTTGGTTACCTCTTTGAAAATCTCTAGAAGATTCATCAGACATGACTTCCCATGCACAAAGCTGTGCTGACTTTCTCTAATCACACATTGACTATACAAATTTTGGTAGATCCTGTCCCTCAGAATCCCTTCTAGTAACTAAGCCATCACTGATGTCAGGCTCACTGGCCTGTAATTCCCTGGCTTTGCTTTGCCAGTCTTCTTAAACGACAGAACAACATTAGCCATCCTCCAGTCTTCAGGAACTTCACCAGTGGAAAGAGACAAAGAAAATATCTCTGCAAGGGCCTCTGCAATTTCTTCCCTAGCCTCCCACAAAATCTGATACACTTGATCAAGACCAGGGGATTTATCCACCTTAATGCACTTTAAGGCTGCAGATACCTCCTCCCTAGTTATATGCATGTGGCCCAAAACATCACCACTTGATTCCTTTATTTCTTTAGCACCCATGATGTGCTCCACAGTAAACATTGAGGAGAAATATTCATTAAAAAAATCTTGCCTATCTCCTGTGGCTCCATACACAGATGGCTATGTTGATCTCTAAGGGGACCTATACTTTATCCACCTTTTTACTGTTAATATAGCTATAGAATCTCTTAGGCTTTTCTTTAACCTTACTTGACAGATCCATCTCATTTCCTCTTTTTGCCCTCCTGATTTCCCTCTTAAGTTTACTCTTACATTTTTTATAGTCATTGAGGGATTCATTTGTCCCTGATTGCTTAAACCAAAAGTATGCTTCCTTCCTTTTCCTGATTTGAGCCTCAATGTCTCTCATCAGCCAGGGATCCCGAAACTTGCCAGCTTTTCCCTTCTTAACAGGGCGATACTGCTCCTGGACTCTTGATATCACACATGTAAAAGCCTCCCATTTGCCATGCATTCCTTTCCCTTCAAACAGACTCACCCAATTGACCTCTGCTAGATCCTGCCTAATGCCGCCAAAATTGGCCCCGCTCCAGTTTAGGACTTTAACCCATTGTAGCTTTCTTCATAACTATTTTAAAACTAAGTGTTATAGTCACTGGATCCAAAGTGCTCTCCAACTGACACTTCAGTCACTTGCCCTACTTTATTTCATAAGAGAAGGTCCAGTGTTGCATCGTCCCAGGTAGGACCCTCTATATTTTGATTCAGGAAGCTTTCTTGGACAGATTTAACAAATTATATCCCTTCCAGACCCTTTGCACTCTGGGTGGCCCAGTCAATACTGGGGAAGTTAAAATCTTCCACTAATACTACCCTATTATTCTTACAACTATCTGCAGTTTCTCTACACATCTGCTCCACTAGTTGCTGCTGGCTATTGGGGTGGGGGGAGGCGGGGTTTATAATAAGTCCCATCAAAGTGATTATCCATTTCTTGTTTCTAGGTTCTATCCATATGGCCTCATTTGATGAACGTCCAAGAATATTGTCTTGTTGTTATGCCCTCCCTTATTAAAATAGCAATTCCCCCTCCTCGCTCACCTGTACCTCTGTCACGTCTGTAGCATCTGTATCCTGGACCATTGAGCTGCCAGTCCTGCCCTTCTCTCAGCCATGTTTCTATTATGGTGATGATATCCTGGTCCCCAGGGCCAATCCATGCTCCGAGCTCATCCACCTTACCTGCTAAGCCTCCTGCATTAAAATAAATGCAGTTTAAACCAGAAGTCTTCTTTCTCCCTTTACTGTGCCTCTAGCTATATTGACCACTGAACTTGCTTTCGTTGGCTACTGTGTTTTCCCCCGACTTCTCATTGACCACTCCCTTCCTCAGAGTTCCACCCCCCTATCAAACTCATTTAAACCTTCCTGTGTGGCACTAGCAAATCTCCCTGCAAGGATATCGGACTTGCTTCAGTTCAAGAGCAACCCGTCCCTCTTGCACAGGTCACCTCTACTCCAGAAGAGATCCCAATGATCCAAGAACCTAAATCCCTGCCCCCTGTACTGGTGCTTCAGCCACTCATTCATCTGGCTGATCTTTCTGTTTCTGTCCTCACTGGCACATGGCACTGGGAGTAATCTGGAGATCACTACCTTTAAGTTCCAGCTTAAAGGACCATTTGTAACATCTGTTGCTAAGGGTACTAAGCTGGATTTATACTAATTCAATCTTATTCCTAATCTGCTTGTTTTGCTATCTAAGGGCTGCAGAGTGGCACATTGGTTAGCACTGTTGCCTCACAGTGCCAGGGACCTGGCTTCAATTCTGGCCTTGGGTGACTGTCTGTGTGGTGTTCCCCTGTGTCTGCATGGGTTTCCTCTGGATGTTCTGGTTTCTTTTCATAACCTAAAGATGTGCAGTTTGGGTGGATTAGCCATTATAAATTGTCCCTAGTTTGAAGGTTAAGTAGATTATCTATGATGGATGTGTGGGGTTGCGGGAATGAAGCAGGGGGGTGGGCCTGCGTGGGATGGTCGCAAGGATATTTTGGCCTTGGAGGGAGTGCAGAGGAGGTTTACTAGGCTGATGCCGGAGTTGAGGGGGTTGAGCTATGAGGAGAGGCTGAATAAATTAGACTTGTACTCGTTAGAGTTTAGAAGAATGAGGGGAGATCTCATTGAGACGTATAAGATGATGAATGGGATGGATAGGATAGAGGTGGAGAGACTCTTCCCACTCAGAAAGGACAGTTGGACTAGGGGGCACAGCCTCAAGATAAAGGGGGGGTGGTTTAGAACGGAGTTGAGGAGGAACTTCTTCACTCAAAGGGTGGTGAATCTCTGGAATTCTCTGCCCGTTGAAGTGGTGGAGGCTACCTCGCTCAATATTTTTAAGACGCGGGTTGATGGGTTTTTGATAAGCGAGGGGATTAAGGGCTATGGGGAGAGGGCGGGAATGTGGAGCTGAGCCAAGACAGATCAGCCATGATCATATTGAATGGCGGGGCAGGCTCGAAGGGCTAGTTGGCCTACTCCTGCTCCTATTTCTTATGTTCTTATGTTCTTATGGTCTTTGGAGGGTTAGTGCAGATTTGATGGGCCAAACAGCCTTCTTCTGCACTCTAGGGATTCTTTGATCTTGAACTGTGTTGCAAATTTGTAATTGTACCCCATGATCTTGTGCTAATATGCCAATGAAAGCTTATGTAAATCAGTGGAGAAGTATGATCTGCAATATCCTTAGAGATCACATTGCATTAATTACCTATCAGGGGAAAATGTTCATCTGAGTTTTAGGTCCTGAAATCCCTGGGTTGAAGGAGGACTTCAGTGAGCAATTATATTTTTAAGAGGACAAAGGTATATCAGGGGTTTCCACTGGAGAAGCAGCTCAGCACTATCTCATTTGTCTCATAGAAACTTATAAAATTCTAACAGGGTTAGACAGGGTACATTCGGAAAGAATGTTCCCAATGGTGGAGGAGGTCAGAGCTACTGGCCATAGTTAGAACATACAGGAGTAGGCCATCCAGCCCTTCGAGCCTGCCCCGCCATTCAATAAGATCATGGCTGATCTGTCGTGGCTCAGTTCCACTTTCCCGCCCTCTCCCCATAACCCTTAATCCCCTCTCCTATCAAAAACCCATCAACCCGCGTCTTAAAAATATTTAGCGAGGCAGCCTCCACCACTTCAACGGGCAGAGAATTCCAGAGATTCACCACCCTTTGAGTGAAGAAGTTCCTCCTCAACTCCATTCTAAACCGCCCCCCTTTTATCTTGAGGCTGTGCCCCCTAGTCCTACTGTCTTTTTTGAGCGGGAAGAGTCTTTCCACCTCTATCCTATCCATCCCATTCATCATCTTATACGTCTCAATGAGATCTCCCCTCATTCTTCTAAACTCTAACGAGTACAAGCCCAGTTTATTCAGCCTCTCCTCATAGCTCAACCCCCTCAACTCCGGTATCAGCCTAGGATAAGGGGTAAACCTTTTGGAAGTGGGGTGAGGAGAAATTTTTTCACCCAAAGGGTGGTGAATTTGTGGAATTCATTGCCACAGAATGCAGTTGATGCCAAAACATTGTTTGATTTCAAAAAGAAATTAGATATAGCTCTAGAGGCTAAAGTGATCAAGAGATATGGGGGTAAGGGGGATCAGGATATTGAATTTGATGATCAGCCATGATCATAATGAATGGCGGAGCAGGCTCGAAGGATCGAATGATCTACTCCTGCTTCTAGTTTCTGTGCTTCTAAGCACCTGCATTTTCAATGAAATTAGAATGGAAATTGGCATTCTTTGGAAATTCCATGATGTCCACTTCAGCATCCTTCCTCAGGAATAAGCAACATTGTTTCAAAGATGCATTTTGCCAAAATCCATTCACGAAGACAGAAAGATTTCAGGAGCACTACTCAACTGAAATTCCCTACAGGACCTTTGGCCATATTCTGGGGTAGCAATTTTTATATTAGTTCAGGTATCGCAAAACATTTCTTCACTTTTCTGTTTAGGAAACATTCCCTTAGGCGCTGCAATATTAGTAAAAAGCAGATATAATATTGCATTCTGCAGCAAGGCAGTGGCACTCACTGCTGACCTCAACGACTTAGTGATCTCTGTGCAGTGGTGCAGATTTCCCCTTTCCGGGCAGCAAGTTAAATCTGACAACAAGTCAAGGCAGACAGCAGCGGCATTGTCAATAGGCAAGATAAGGCGTCAATCAGAGGGAATCTCATCAAAAGCACTGAATTCCCTTGCTGTTAGTATAAATTTTCAGGTAATGAAATAAATTATGTATTGATTTGGATCACAAAAGGACTTACAAAAAAGGTAAACAAACTTTTAAAAATATTTGAAAGTATGTGGGTGCTTTGTAACTTAACGGAAAAATTTGGCAGCTCATAAATGTAAAATTAGCTATTCAGAATATTTAGCAGAAACAATGAAGTTAGTGTATCATGAAAGAAACAGTTGCTCCCCATTCAGTGAGGTTGTAACTTTTACATGAAATTTGAACATTAAGATTAATGGCACAAGAATGTAAGTTCTCATCAATTCATAGATTTCCCATTGATTGCAGTCTAAGGAATGCCTCAACAACGGGCATGGGGCACAGCCAGGGGGATAGGGCTATTGGGGTGGGGACTAGGGGTGCAGGGTCTGATGGGATAGGGCCTGGTGGGGTGATCAGTGGGGTTGAGGGTCCCCACTGCCACTCGGCAATCAGGATAAGTGTGGGAGGGAGGGAGATCAAAATCAGGGCCGACCATCGGGGTGGTGGGGGGTGGTCAGCCTGCTGTGGTGGGGGGCGGGGGGGTAATGGCTGCTGAAGGGAGGGGATCAGTACAGCATTGGGGGGGGGGCGTAACTGATGGAGTGGGCAGGGATCATGAAGGAAAGTGCTGGAGGTCGGGGTGGGTTGGGAAGGGTGGGGCAAGGCTGGTCGAGAGATGTTTGGGGATAAACCCAGTCCAACACCAGCATCTCCACATCAATGTTCGGGGGGGCCAGCAATCGGGCCGTGAGAAGGCCAGTGTTGTGAGGATCACAGGGCTGGGCTGCGATTGAGCTGACCAGTAATCCGGGGCCATGGCTTCTACGCTGATCTCGGCACTGACAGATTTGTGCATGTGCAGTGGCCCACTCAGCACCGTGCTGCTGGCCTTTCCAGTGGAACTAAGCCCCACCCACAGCCTTTCAGCATGATTCACACTAGTTCATTCTGCAGTACACAGAGTGTGGGAGATTCATTTTGAAACTCCCACTGAAAAAGAAGCGTAAATTGCTCCAGTTTTCATGCAAATTCAACACTTAGAACTTTTTAGGGAAAATCCTGGCCTTGATTTCCACATTACTCTGCATGTGTGGACTGCAGAAGCTGCTGTCAGATCCAGCAGAGTAATGACAGCTGACACTGGCTGTTTTCCTATCACTACCACTGCAAAATCCAGGCCAATATATTTCATGTGAATTACTGAGCTAAGCTCCAAAGGTCGCACAATGAGGCTGAGTGACAGACCCATTTGTCACATCTGCACAGGTGTACATTCTGATAATTTTCTGGAGGAAGCAGTTGAATTTCTGGGTGACCAGGATGCTGACCATGTAGTTGAAAGCATTCTATAAGAAATAAAAATTGGTCCAAGGAAGAAATGCTTATGAATTGTCCACCTAGATACTTGGCAAATGGCCTTGACAAGCCTCAAACAGCATGCTTCAAATTAATCATGGATACTATCTTGCGTAGCCTTCCCAGTAGATTCTTGAAGCATGGAGTTATTGAAGAGATGATGTTTTGATTCAGAGAATGAAATTAACTTTGCAATTTGCCAATGATTAAAAGCTGGGAGATAGAGAGCACATTTGTTTTGTTGTCAATGGGCAATTTAGCATTTAACTGGTTGCAACTCATGAAAAATATTGAGAATGAGTACAAGACCTATTCCAAGCCCCTGATAAGCACTAAATTGTGAACTGGGACCACGCCTGTGTTTCTTTGCGCATAAAAGGAAATCACAAAAACTTTCAAGGAAATCTTAGCTTGCTGGCCCTCAATTGTCCAACTCCCCAAAGATTTCCCCAGAGAGAATATTGCAGTTAGTATTCGTCATCATCAAGTTGAATTGCAATTTAAACATGGGATTTTCTGAGTTTGGGAAGGTATCCTTGGTGCCAGCAATTTACTATTACAATGAAGTAGTAGTAAGGGTTAGAATAGGGTTGAAGCAGGAGATTGCTTCTTTGTAATGGACCTGTGCCTGATTTCCACCTCCTCATTTATCTCTGGCTCATGGGGAGGAATTTTCCCATTCCGCCTGCCACAGGAATCACAGTGGGCGGGGAGGGGAGGAGGGGACGTGGTGGCAGACCACGCAAAGGTCCATTGACCTCAGGTGGGATTGTTTGGTTTTGGAGTGAACGCGGCTGGAAAATCCAGCCTACAGAGTCATTTCTGAGCATAGTTTCTTGAAACTAAACAAAATCAGCACAGTCATTCGATATTTCTTAACTGAAGGACATTTGAGGGTACGGTGATGTGGAGAAACACATCAAGAGAAAACTTAACAATCAACAAATTGTCTGCATAATTTCAGGCCAGTGCAGAATCTAATTTTTTTATGTGTTCAATAAAATGCTTTTTCTTACATTGCAAAGATCTTTCTGCAACTTGCAATGCTTATTTTGATAACATACAACAAAGTGAATTGCAAGCAAGATCTTGCCTGTGGCGTAAATGTTACCTTGTCATTTTTGCACCTTTCTGTCTCAAATTGCCACCTTTCTTTCACAACACAATTCTAACACCCTTTTGTGGAGCCAATCTGCCAATAGACATTTGTCTTTGCTGTGCTTCAGTCTGCATTTTATTATACCATTATACTTTGGAAAAACTTGAGGGAATTGTATATAAGATGCTAATAGAACAGCGTCTAAATTTAATGATCTGGCACTCTGTGACCCAAAGGGGCATTTACTTAATGGCACAATCTGTAACAAAAGTAAGTGCTGGCAATGAAATATTTTGAGTTTACGGACCGAAACTACTAATTGGAGATGCTCTTCACAACATAAAAGCTATTTATGACTGTCTACCATCCCACAATTCCCCATGGAGAGGGAAGAAAACAGCTGAGAAAAAAATACTGGCATGATGAATGCAATCATTGAGGTCCAAAGGATGAAAGGACTATCAGATCTACTTAATGAAATTGCAGGTTCATTAAAGAAAAAATACTGTCAGCAGATGCTCCATCATTCACAGTGCCCTGAACACCATAGGCCAACAATTGAATATAAATTTAAAGCACAGCCCCAAGAGGGGACTCCCCAAAGGTTCTGCACTGCAACTGAGATGAATTGGAAAGTGCAACACAAGAAAGAAATGCAGTTTTGCCTTTGAAGAAACGCCTTTCATTATGCTTTTAGTATTAATTTTAAATTGTACATCCATAATCCCAGCAACCATTTAAAAGCATGACTTTTTCATAAGCTGCTATGTGCAATGGATAGGTTATAGTTTGCATTTTATATGTTTTTCACAAACATAAATAAATTACATTTTTAACTTCATTTTATCAAAAAATGACTGGCATGGCCTCTAACCATTATGTTCTTCTATAAAAAAAGTTACATCCCATTTATGTTCCATACAAACCTTCTTTCTTCAGTCTTCATCTGACTCTTTTACAAAGCCTTGGTTTAGTTTCCCTTTATGTTTATCTGTCTTTTGCTGTCTTAAAACCAGAAATTAATTGGTTTGGAAATGAAGAGTAACGACATTGTTCAATACTAGCAACATTTAATGCACTTGGGGCATGGTAGCATGGTGTTAATGTTACTGAATGAGTAAACCAGATGCACAGGCTAATGCTTCAGAGACACAAATTCAAATACCACTATGATTGCTCAGGGAAATTGAATTCAATTAATTAATAAATCTGGATTAAAATGTTGATCACATTAATAATGATCACGAAACTAACGGGTTGTTTTGAAAATGCATCTGCTTCATGTCCTTCAAGGATGGAATTCTGCCATCTTTACTCCAGCTGGCTTTTCTATGCCTCCAAACCCATTGTAATGAGGTTGACTCTAATCTGTCCTCTGAAATGGTCTAGCAAGCCACTTAGTTCAAGAGCGATTGGGGGTGAATAATGCATGGTGGTTTTGCCAGTGATGCTCACATCCCAAAAACATATTTAAAAATCCTAGACTCTGGCATTATTGCAAATATCTGTCTTCACCAATGCTTGCTCTGGTGGGAGAAATCTGAAGAAATTAGTGCAGCTACCGTAATAAGCAGGTATGAAATAAATGGTGTTGCCACAATGCAGATAGCGATTGTACCATTGTTCTCAGGAAGGAGCAGTAAGGTCAGAGCTGATGAAAACTGATATAATTTGCTCATTTTGTTTTATTTCTGGTTGGCAGGATAAAAAATAACCACTGAAATTGTCAGACACATCTAGCTTTATTTCTTTATCGGAAAAATCCCAAGAAACACAACCAAAAATACTTTAGTTTCTGCTAGATAGTGACAAAAATACACCACAAGGAGTTATAAATTATTCCTTCCTTTTTTTACATTAGCTTGAAATCAACACGATTGACAATGTAATATTACATGTGAAAACATAAGATGATTCTGCACTTGTGTTAAATACTATTTATTACAATTCTCTATCTACCAAGCTTCAGCTACAAATCTGATAATTCATGTGAAATCTAATGTATAAATCCCCATACTGCATCCCTTAATATCCAGAATTCATATGTACAGCAGTCAATCACTCTGTCCCTTTCCAAGTATAAGCATTGCTGTAGTATGCAGGAACTACAGAGCACCCAGATGTCTGCAGGCAAAGGAGAAATATTTATCAACTGCTCTTCAGCCAACGGCTGAATTACATAAGCTTTATCTGTTTTACTTCTAGAAAAGTGCAGCCACTGAGGGTGACAACATCATATGATTATAACTGTACACGTCAGCTAAACGTGCAAAATTTCATGCACATAAACTGCTCATGCGGGAAATGCTCTATTTCAAATAATGATTTAAATGTGCACGGCTTTTGTCTTCGGGAGAGAGCTCACTGAACACTTTATGAAGGTTATTTCTGAAATTCAATTAAACAATAAGAACAAAGTCATTGAAGACAGATTTCTTCAAGTAGCCTATTTAAAAATGAGTTTATAACGTGAAGTGCAGCAACACCAAACATGCCTTTGTACAAAAAAAACTTCAGAATCAATTACAAATCAACAAGGACAAGGGACAAAAGAAACAATTATTGTATAATCCAAATACTGCTTCTTTTTGGAACTGATACAACAGTCCTTTATGAGCAACCTTAACACCTTTCACTTCGTTTATGTTTTGAAAAAAACGTCAACCCCCCCCAGTAAGTTGTTCAGTGATTATCACTGCTTGAGGATTTTGAATCATGTTCTGCTGGCTTCTCAGCTGATGCAGCAGGCAGCCATGGAGAGACTGACCGAGAAGTGGTCTGTTTAGCCAGGCTGTAATGGCTGATGACCGTGTAGAATCGCCCTCGGGAAGTAGAGTCTTGTGCTGAGTAGTAGGCTTCAAGAGATGCTGGTATACAGCGTTTATGCTGCCGGGAAAACAAAAACAAAATTATCATTACTTGCTTTGCTTTTTACAAAAAATTTCAAAATAACTAACTAGGCTTGAAGTAAAATAAATATATGAAGCTTCTCAATCCCTCAGTCAAGTTAAAATAGTCCCTGTCCAGATACCATAGCCACTGAGAACACCACATCTGAGCTGAGAGTGAAGCTCCTTGTTAATTATTGTGACTGATTATACAAGGCAACCATATATCCATTGCAACAAGGGAAGGTACAAACACAAAATGATTCAAGTCAGCTAGCAATAAAAAAACTTCTTTCCTGTACTTGAGTGGTGTACATTTGTACATTTTACTCACCTTACAATATAAACATTAGTGATATTTTACAGAATTTGGACTTGTTCAAGAGCCAGTCCATGCTTGGATGATTACAAATCCAAGGTACACATCGGTACAGTGCCATCAACTATGCAAACAGAAACTTTCAAACTGCATATCAAGTCCAAATTCAGCATCACCAATGTTTATACAATAAAGATAAGTAAAAGATACACCAGTCAAGTTTAAGTTTATTAGTGTCACAAGTAGTTTCACATTAACACTGCAATGAAGTTGCTGTGAAAATCCCCTAGTCGCTACACTCCGTCGTCTCTTCGGATACACTGAGGGAGAATTTAACATGGCCAATGTGCCTAAGCAGCATATCTTTTGGATTTTGGGAGGAAACAGGAGCACCCAGAAGAAATCCATGCAGACATGGGGATTCTGTAGACTGTAGATTCTGTACAGTGACCCAAGCTGGGAATCAAACCTGGGTCCCTGGCGCTGTCAGGCAGCAGTGCTAACCACTGTACCACCCAGGACTGAAGTTTTTGATAGACAACTAACTGGAATCATGTTGTGTTTGCACCTTCCCTTGTTGCAATGGATTTATGGTTGCTTCGTATAATCAGTCACAATAATTAACAAAGATCTTCACTCTCAGCTCCACTCTTCAGTTACCTTGTAGGTTTTCAGGTTCGGTATTGTCTCCTACAAATTTTCAATCAATGTATTATTTAACTATTGCCCCGGACAGCAGGGTCTATGTTTTGGGCCAAAGTTTTAACAATAGTCAAAGCAGAACAAGTATTATGCTGTAGTAAAATGCGCCCCACTCCCTTAACAGTTCAGAGAACTTGTTCAGTGAATGGTTGAACCATCTAGGTCAGGCAGGTCCAAGATTCAATCTGTCAGCCAGTTGATATCAGCTAGGGCAGTAATAGAGATGCTGCATAAGGCCAGAAATTTCATATTTCATCACTATTGTGCAGTCCTTGCTGGAAATGTGTATATAGTTGCAGAGCGAAAACAGCAACAAATTTAACTGTGGTAACTTCTACATCTGAATTACCTACAACATAATACAATCAAGACTCCACACAAGGGGCAATTGATTGAGGTACCAGATCACATGGGACTACACCTCAGCAGGTAGTCACTATTTTCAGGAGAGAAAATCTGTGAGAAAAGGAGGAAAAGGCCATCGCTCTGTCTAAACAGCTGGATGGCACTGTAGACTGGTGTTATGAAAGTTTGCTGTCTGCCAACACCATAAGATACAGGGCACTCTCATTCCTGTATGATGCAGAGAATAAACCCAGCAAGAATATGGAACAAATTACGATACATTAACCCAGAGACCTCAATCATGTGGGGCATCCTTGCTCAACTATGAATGTTATGAGGCTGTCCTTTCTTCCCCAAAGCTACTTGGTTCCACTAAGTAAAATGGTCACAAAGAGGAACAGTTGCTTCAGTTCGGGACAGGCAGTGGTTTAGTGGTATTGTTGCTAGACTATTAATCCAGAAACTCAGCTAATGTTCTGGGGACCTGGGTTTGAATCCCACCACGGCAGATGGTGGAATTTGAACTAGATTTTTTAAAAAGTCTGGAATTAAAAATCTACTGATGTCCATGAAACCATTGTCAATTGTTGGACAAACCCATTGGGTTCACCAAAATCCTTCAGGGAAGGAAATGTGCCGTCATTACCTGATCTGGCCTACATGTGACTCCATTTGGTTGACTCTCAAATGCCCTCGAGCTACTAAGGATGACAATAAATGCTGGTCAATCAGTGATGCCCATATCCCATGAATGAATAATAAAAAAAAGTTGGCAGAATTTCATGTTGGAACTTAAAAAAGTTATGCCATGCAAAAGAGAGTAAATTCAGTCTCATCAAAGCTCATCTCCCCAGGGTCACTGCAGCTCAGATTGTAGTTAGGAGTCATTTTTTCATTTTGTTTTTGGGAGGATGATGACACTAGCAAAGAATCATTTACAGCACATTCCTAGTTTCCCTGAAAGGCTGAGATGGTCCTTCTGGAACCATTGTGATTTTTTTCAACGAAGGTGCTTTTGCAACGGTATCAAATTATTGGCTGGGATATTTTGGCCTCGCATGTCCCAACACAGTAAAATCCTTCTGAGATCAATGGATCTTTCCATGGTCCACCCGTAGCCCACTTCAATTTCCGTGGCAAGTGGGCAGTAATGTTCCAGCCATTGAATTTTATAGATAGAAGAGGTTCTCTTCACTGAAGAACATCAGTTGGCTCAAGTAGGGTCTACAAAATTCTGCGACTTTCTTGGATATTTTTCTGGAAACAGTCCTCAAATGAATAGGTTTACTTAATTCAGTTTCACAGCTCATCGTGGTTGGATTCTAACTCATGACATCAATACCGTAACAACTAGGCTATTGCATCCCTCTATTCCAAATGCATGCGACAGAAATGGTTTTATTTTAGTAGTCTGACAAGCAAAATTATTACATCAATAAAAAAGGACACGATAGTTAGAAAATTCACTAATTTATTATTAAAGGAAAACAGAACTTTGCGTGGAAATAGTTGTTAATGCTTGCTTTGCCCATCTGTATACGCAACTGTACACATATTCTGTTCAATTTCCTATGTATTCCCAGAGGCCACTGGGAATGACAACACTGTTTCATTCAACTAAACAACATTGCTGAATTTGCAGGCTAGTTTAATTTGGAATGGCATGATTCAATGATATAAAATCAACAAGAATTAAATGTGATTAAGCATATGGGAAGTGTAGCATATAATTGCAAGAATCAACATGAGGTAAACTATTGAATTAAAAATCGTTTTAGCTGATGATCAGGCAGTTAGGCAGCTGTAATCCGTGCTCAATTATATGCTACAGGAATAAAAATTTTGAGCATCAAGTATGTACATGTTATATTCACAAAACTGGATATATGGGGAATGGTTCCCCTTTACATTTTGTGTTTTAAATATAAATATATTTGAACATAATAATTTTACTGATGATTACTTCTTAGCAATCAGCTACTATCACTTACATGTGTAGCAATAGAACCATAATTATTAATCTTTTGGTACACAATGTTACAGTTCTCCATATGTAGGCCAAGTCCCTTAAGGTCCCTTATGAACGAAAACCTGCCTTTATTCATCACCATGTGCATAAAACAATTCCTGGGTTTCACACATCACTACAGTTACAGTAAACTATGTATTGGTATATAAGAGATATGACCACCGTGTTCCATTATTTTCAACAGTGGAAAAAGCATATTGACAAATCCATGCATATAAGCGAAATCTGCCAGTCAAAATTACTTGCAAATGAAATAATTTGCAGAACAAAAAAAAGAACAAAATACCAAAGCAACACAATACCAAAATGTATAACCAGAATCAAGCTACAAAGAGTTAATATACCTTCTGAGGTGAGGCATCAATGTACTTTCCTCAGAAAGGAGATTCTTGCTACCATCATTCATGTCTTTGCTATCGCTAGACTTGCCTATTCCATATAAACAAATATTGTTACAACTGTGCATGGCTACCTAGAATATTGTGCACAGTTTTAGAAATCTTATTGAAGGAAGGATATGCTTGCCTTAGGCTGAAAGGGATGGCATAGTGGCACAGTGCTTATTACTACTGCCTCACAGCGCCATGGACCCGGATTTGATTCCCAGCTTGGGTCACTGTCTGTGGTGTCTGCTCGTTCTCCCAATGGATCGGCTCACGTGCAGTAGTCCCGCACTGCTGGTCTCCTGGTCGCTGGCTAGCTCGTTGACCACTGGCCAGCACAGTAACCCTCATTGCTGGCTACAGAACACCTGAACTACCTGACCTCTGGCCTTCCGGATGTGTCCAGGCTGCCTCGACACCCTGCCATACCTCATTCTTGCCCCCCACTCCCAGCAGTCCTGTTAGTGGGGAATTGTTGTAAACCCTGCTGGAGTGAACCACTCCTGCACCTGAAGACTAGCAGAGGCTGTGGCACCCAGTGGGAAGCCTGCTAAACAGCCTCCGCAGCACAATGCAGTGGGCTGGGGGAATTGCCCCTACTGTGTTTTTCAGTGAATCAAAGAATGTGGGTAGTGGGAAAGCGGAGTTGAGACACAAGATCAACCATGATTACATTGGTCTACTCCTGCTCCTATTCGTTATGCTCTGTTAGAAAGAAGCAGAAAGAAATAAGGCCTTTGTCATTGTCAAGCTGCACACATTTCCAGCTTCAGACCTTTACATTGCCATAGAAGGAATTCAAAGGAATTATCAATGTCTGTTTTCATACAAGACTAGTCATGGCCTGCCATTGTATATTTAATGACAGTCTGCCTATTAAAGAATGCATTGCTTGCATATTGGTATACCCAAAATGGGTTAAACAATCCCAGAAGTCAGGTCTGCAGGGACCCTCAGGTTCATATTTTAATACATAGTCTTCGATTACGATGGCCATTACTCCATAAATTTTGAAGTTTCAAAGTTTATATTATTAGTGCCACAAGTAGGCTTACATTAACACTTCAGTGAAGTTACTGTGAAAATCCCTTAGTCGCCACACTCCAGCACCTGTTCAGGTGCACCAAGGAAAAATTTTAGCATGACCAATGCACCTAACCAGGGAGGAAACCAGAGCACCTGGCGGAAACACATGCAGACACAGGAAGAATGTGCAAACTCCGCACAATGTCCCTGGTACTGTGAAGCAGAAGCGCTAACCATTGTGCCGCTGTGCCACCCTATATTTCTCTCATCCTCAGGCAGTGAGAGAAGAAAGTGATCTTGTGGAGGAATGATGAAAGGATGCCTGTCAGTGTCAGCAAGATGCAGGAATCTGCTGTTTCTGACCTATGTGGATCTATCAATTCGTGCCAGGGTTAATGGGCATGTTGGAGGTGTACCTTCAATTTTCATATTTTACCTGGGATCAGAATTGTGTCTTGAATTATTGCATCATTTTGTTATACAGAAAAGTAGCCTTCAGATGCCAGAAGTTGAAGAAGCACATGTATAGTAGACATGTAGCCAACCTGTATGTCAGTAATTAACCATGCATCACATAGTGTTGCTATTGTTAGATGTCAGTGTGGCCAAGTTTTCAATTGTACATTACACCTTTAAATGCACCCTACTAAGGTATATTTTTTGCTGCATGACATGGTCTTTTGATTTAAAAGGTCTTTTGTTGCATGACATGCAACAAAAGAGTTTTAACTTTGTGTCAGAACTTGGCATGGAGAAAATGCAAATTAGGAAATTCTATGTATGATAGAAGAGTAGAAGAGAATCAATCATTGTGAATTCCAAGTACCAGTGAAAGGAATAGTGCTGAGCTGACCTTCCTTGTGCAGACTTTTGACCATACCTTGGGACCCATTTCAGGCACTGGGAGAAATAAAATCGCAGTTTCACTCAGAAAGCTTTCCTCTACGTTTTGCATTACCTATGGAAAGCAATGTATTTCAAGAGTTTTACTGAATTACAATCTGAAAGCTACATATGGGATCCTCATTAGAAATCCCACTTTAATTGATCTCCATGCTGCAGAATGAGGAACAGGAGAAGGCTGTAAGGAAAGCAAGATTAATCAGGCATCGCCGGAAGACAACTTGACTTCCTGAGCAGCCGTCACTCAGGCACAATTTGCAAGGTCCTTCTCAGGAGTTCTATCTTGGAAAGCTATGTTTCGGTCATAATATTTTATATTATGAATCAGGTGAATAAAGGAGCAGCACTCCAAAAGCTTGTGATTCCAAATAAAACTGTTGGACTTTAACTTGGTGTTGTGAGATTTCTTACCATCTTAGGGTTACCATTGATTAGAAACTGAACCAGCCATAGGTATACTATGGTTACAAGAGCCAGAGGTTGAGAGTTCTGTAGTGAGTTATTCACCTCCCGACTCCCCAAACCTTGACCAACATTAAGAAGGCAAATATCAGGTGTGTGATGGGATACTCCACTTGCCTGGATAAGTCCAACTCCAACAACACTCGAGAAGTTTGACACTATCCAGGACAAAACAGTGCCCATTTGATTGGCACTCCATCAACCACCTTATGCATTCGTTCCCTCCACAAGGTTGGGTCAACATGATTTCACAACCTAATTATCAGTGGGTGACTCCAAAAAGCCTGATGATAACATAGCTTATGTTACAAACCCAGCCCCTCAAGTTCAGGATGAAGATAAAGACGACAACGGCTTCTAGACACATTCATTTGATTTTACTTTGTAACGAATATTTGGAAGTGTTGACTCATCAAACAGATGAAAGTGTTTACAGGAGTTGATGGGTGCTTCTCTGTGTTAACAGAGAGGATGCAGCCTCTGAGGTGGACACACCAGATTTGCCCCAGGAAAAGGATTCTGGCTATCAATGATGAACAGGCAAATCAGCAAGATTCTAAAATCCCTCGGAGTAAAATAATTATCCACTAGTCCTTCCAGAATGCTTTGCAAACTTCTCCAAACAATTCCAAAGACTTGTATTCCTTCGTTAAGTCCTTCTTCATTGAGTTGATTGGCTTGTCTAGATTTCTCTTCACTGAAAAGTAGATGAGGTAAGACGGGAGAAAGTTCAATTGGAGCATAAACACTGGCATGGGATGACTGGGCTAGATTGCCATTTATCCTAAGTAAACACTTTTGCAGATGCTTCTGCAGATGCCACTTATGATAGAGCACAACAAATAAGTCAACCCAGCATATAAGATGATCCCATCTTTTCAGCCATAAATCATGTTTAGATCAATATTAGGGAGGGAATTTCCCTGAATCCTCAACATTGACTCCAGACTTCATAATAAGAACATAAGAACATAAGAAATAGGAGCAGGAGTAGGCCATCCAGCCCTTCGAGCCTGCCCCGCCATTCAATAAGATGCCTCGCAATTTCCTCCTTAATGACAGATTCTAACATTTTACCTACCACAGACGTTAAACTAACCGGCCTATAATTCCCCGCCTTTTGCCTGAAGTCTTATGGCATCACGTCAAACATGGGAAAGGAAACCTCCTCCTGATTGCTACCCACTCTCCTCAGCGGATGAATCAGTACTCTTCCACATTGAACACCAATTAGGAGAAGCATTGAGGATGACATCTGCACAGAATGTATTCTGAATGGCAGACTCTAGGAACTCAACACTGGCACTGTGGAGCAATTGCAGCAAAACTGTGCTGGGTACAATGCAGGAAGGGCATGCCACACAGCAGCAGACATACCTAAACATGAGGTGTCCACCTGATGAAGCCGCAACACAATGCTATTTGCATGCCAAACATCATTATCAGCATGTGATGGACAGAGCTTAGACATCCCACAACCAACAGGTCTAAGCTCTGCAGTCCTGCTACATCCAGTTGTGAATGGTGGTGGACAATTAAACAACAAACTGGAGAAAGTTCCACATGAATCCACATTTGTGCAAAAGACATGGCTGAAGTATTTGCAACCATCTTCAGCCAAAAGTGCTAAGTGGATGATCAATCTCAACCTCCTCTGGATATCCCCAACATTACAGATGTCAGTCTTCAGCCAATTTAGTTCACTCCATGTGATATCAAGATCACAACTGAAGGCATTGGTTCCAGCAAAAGCTATAGGCCCTGACAATATTTTGGCAACAGTAATGAAGATTTCCACTCCAGAGCCAACTGCGCCCAATAGCCAAGCTATTCCAGTACAACTACAGCACTGAAATCTACCTGGAAACGTGGAAAATTTCCCTGCTATGCGCTGTCTGCAAAAAGCAGGACAAATTCAATTACAGCTCTGTAAGTTCACTCTCGACCATTAGCAAAGTGACAGAAGCTGCGATCAATGGTACTATCAAGGGACACTCAGCATCAACCTGCTCACTGATGCTCCGTGTGGGTTCTGCCAGAGCAACTCAGCTCCTGACCTCATTCCAGCCTGGATCAGAACACAATGAAAAAGCTCAACTCCAGGTGAGCTGGGAATGACTCAACTCAGCATTTGACTGAGTGTAGCATCAATAAGCCCAAGCAAAACTGATCAATGGGTATCCAGGGGAAAACTCTCCACCAATTGGGAGTCAAACTGGCACAAAGCAAGATAGCTGAGGTTGTTGGAGGTCAATCATCTCCATCATGAGTTCTTCAGGGTAGTGTCCTATGCCCATCCATCTTCAACTGTTTCACCAATTTCCCACTAAGGGAATTCAAGGAATTCACCAACTTCCCACTAAGGTCAGAATGAGGATGCATCCACTTGTTTGAATGAGTGCAGCTCCAACAATACACAAGAAATTTGACACCATCCAGGACAAAGCAGCCCGTTTGATTGGCACCATATCCACTGCCACCTTATATATTCATTTCTTTCACCACCAAAGCACAGTGGCAGCAGTGTGTACCATGTACAAAATGCCTTGCAGCAACTCAGCAAGTCACCTTCAATAACATCTTGTAACTCCATGAAGTCTACCACCTAGAAGGATAAGGGAAGCAGATGTATGGAAACACCACCACCTGGAAGTTTCCTTCCAAATCACACACCAACCTGATTTGGAACTATATTGCCACTCTTTCACTGTTGCTGGGTCAAAATTTTGGAATATAAGTTGACCTCTCTTTACTGCTAAGAAATGTTATATTTGCAATAGTCAATCGCAATTTTTCACCTCGGAAATGCTTGTTTTACTCACCTGATAAATTGGTGTATGGGATCAAGGAGGCAATATAAACTTGGTGACTAAGAAGATGTGCAGGAATCCAAGATAAACCCACACAGAGCAGATAGCACATGACAAATGGCAAAAATAATGAAACACAAAGCTGATTTCAAGCTAAAAGTTATAACATTTCCTAACTCGTCAAGTAACTACGCTGCAGCAAAAGGCTTCAGTGTTCATGAAAAAACTGGTGTGAGAATGGAAGAAGAACAAATCTGCCTTTTAAGATCAAGTGTGCCATCAGAACAGGGACCAGCCTCTGACCTGATCTGAGAAGTATGTATCAGAATGGATCCTTAAAAATTGTAAGGATGCATCATCGCAATGCAATGCATGAATATGCACTGAAGTGGACCAAGTCAAATCGCAAGTGGGGCATCCCTTGTTCAAAGGCACTCAGTGCCAGATCAAGGAACACAGCAACAGGGAGAATCACCCCTTGCCCTTGCTGCCTGTGACCTTCATCGCATCTCTCATTCACCTGTTGCCTAGCATTGCCAGCAATTTTGAACCTTGGTAGAAACATTACCAGCAACTGCCATCATGCCCCCCAAAGATGCACATTTGCCAGCTACTGGTGGATTCAAAATGTTAACTCTGTTTCTCTCACCACCAAGTTGCCAGACCTGCTGACTTTCTCCTTATTTTCTGTCTTTGTTTAAGATTTTCAACACTCACAGTATTTTGCTTTTATTTTGGCATGTGATTTGGCAGGAAGTGATGTGGGGCTCTCACCATCTCTTTCTAGCCAGTAGGTGAGACCTGCATTGTCTCCATTCAATGTTACCCTATGTCTCACCATGTATCATTTTCTTATCTATACTTCAGGCTGCAGAGTGAAAAGGCAAGAGTTAATGGTGGGATTCATGAGAGGTCATCAGTGTTTCAAAGGCATCTGCAGAATTTTGTTCTGCAGCATTCTTTTCAACCGTTCTACTCAATGCCACAGTCACTCCACATTATCAACTGTACTACTGTATGTGATGGCTTCTTGGTATTCCAACAATGGCATCCCACAACTCTCATCCCACCACTCTTATCCCACAACATTGAGAACTTTGTTTCCTGGGCAACATTTTTGACAATTCTAATCTACTTTCAAAAATTTTAAACCTCTTCACAAAAAAAATCAAATTTATAACTTAACCAAATGTATGTATGTACAACCAAATGTATGATTGCATTTGATACAAAGATAGGTTGGGAAGTGTATTGTGAAGAGGACATAAGGAATCTGCAAAGAGATGTAGATAGATTATGTCGGTGGGCAGAGTTTCGACAGATGGTGTATAATTGTGGGAACAAGTGAATTTGACCACTTTCGCAAGGAAAGCAGGTATTATTTAAATGGAGACAGATTACAGAACTGTATGGTACAGAGGAATCTGGGTGTCCTGGTACATCAATCACAAAAAGTTAGCATGTACGGAAAGCAAATAATTAGCAGGGCAAATGGAATATTGCCATTTATTCCAAAATGGTCTTGCTACAGTTCTACAGGGCATTGGCGAGGGGCCACATCTGGAGTACTGTGTGTACAGTTTTGGTCTCCTTATTTAATAAATAATGTGTTTAAAGCAGTTCAAAGAAGGTTCACTTGACTGATACCTGAACTGAGGGATTATTTTATAAGGAAAGGTTAGACAGGCAATGTCTGAATCCACTGGAGTTTAAAAGAATGAAAGGTGATCTAATTGAAGCATACAAGATCCTGAGGGATCTTGACAGGGTAGACCCTGAAAGAACGTTGTGGGAGAAAGTAGAATTACAAGACATAGTTTAAGAATAAGGGATCACCCATTTAAGATAAAGATGAGAATAATTTTTTTCTGTCAGAGAATAATGAATCTTTGAAACTATTCTTCCCCCAGAGAGCGGTGGAGGCAGGATCTGTGAATATTTTTAAGGTAAAGGTCAATATATTCTTGATTAACAAGGGGGTCAAAGGTTATCAGGGCTAGGAAGAATGTGCATTGTGGCCACAGTCAGATCAGCCATGATCATATTGAATGGAGGAGCCAGCTAACGGGGCCAAATGCTCCTGCTCCTGATTCTTATGTACATGTGTTCACAAAAAATCTACTTTGTCTTAAAAAATGTAAATATATTTCCGTTTCCAATAAAGTTATTACTCTTCTACTGGAATCTTAACCACATATCTCCTCAAATTTACAATGGTGGTCAATACCATTAATAATACAAGATGCTATACTAAAATTCATATTTATATGGCCATATTATGTCACATTTGAGTCAAAAACTGATGTCAATCATGATGAAATTGTGACAAGTGACTAGCCATTGCTCTGCTAATAGCTTCAAATTCTATTAACTTGAAAGTAGGATTGGTTATTCTATGAATCCAGTGCGTCTAAGGAAGCAGCATTCCTGTTTCTCAACCCTTACCTTATAAACAAATCCATCTGGGCAACTATGATCGTAGGTGAAGGCTTTGTATACCACAAGGAACACGATACAGGCAAGAAATGCAAGAGCAAGGAAAATGAGAATGGTAACCTGTAACACAAGAAAATATAAAACCAGGTGAACAACTTCAAAATTCTTAGTAAGTAGACTGGTTATGTTCACAAACATCAAACAATTTCATTTAACATTTTAACACTTTTTTGACTCGTATGCTTTCATTTTATAGACTGCTCAATACAAATATCTCCCAAGTGCCAAATAACAATTCAACAATCATCTGAAGTTTCTTGGAAAAAATATTTCATTACTAACATCTATTACTGTAATTCAATCATATGCAGTGGCAGGTTTCTTGCAAGTTTGACTTTCTCATTTTACACTGTCTGAAGCTTTGATTGTCAGTCGCAGCAGCCTTTGTTTATTCCCATCTGCATCAGTAAGCAGCACAATGTTATGGAAAAACTTTTCATAAAATGATTACTTCCAGTAAATGAATTTTGCTGTGAGGCATGTAAACGATTTGCATACTTCAAACTGAATAAATAACATGGTAATTTTGACAAAAGTGTGACAAAATTTTGTTCTTATGTTCTTATATGTTCTTATGTTCAAAATTATGTTCTTATGTTCTTATTTTGGTTGTGCCCTAATCACAAAATATTACCTAATTTTAGAATTTCATGTAGGGATGAAGATCGAGTTATCAATGCTCATGCAGTTCCACCAGTTAAGCAAACAGCTTAGTACCATAATTCAACGAAAACTTAAGTGAGGCAAACGTTCAGTGACAGAAGCTATGCTTCTGGACTTAATATTGACAATAACATCACAATCATTTTCAAAATGTATTAGAAATTGTTATTAACCCTGTGGGGAAGCACTATATTAATTCATTCCTAAATCGTTCCCATAGTGCCAATTCTAACCTCCAACAAGAACTGAGAATGAGACAAGCAGGTTGGAAGTAAACTCATTTCAGCTCAACACCACAAGACCACCATGAGATCTGGATCATTTTAATTTTAGGTCTAGTACCATTCTTCAGAATTGATTCTCACGCCAGGAGCAATGTGGAAGTTGGCAGGCCTGAGCATGGCAAGGGACCATCATCACAAAACTACAGTAAGGTCATCGGCACTCAGAGCTGTGTCAAGGAATGACAGGGATCAAGCTCAATTGTGAACGGGTTGGCAAGGTTGTGAGGGAGCAGAGGGGAGGGGGCGGCAGGCTCCCAAAGGAGCATTTCTGCTCTTGTCAAACACAAGTAAACACTCAAAATGCAACTATTTATTTTATCTGCCCTATATCAGGCCCACTCCTATGTAAACCAGATTCTCTACTGAGGGTGGCACATGCGCATGATGAGGTAAAAATCTTGTCATACCCTGAGTAACATCACACACCAGCTTCTGCCTTTCAACATTGGCACTGCCTCCTGGAGCAAGCACCTCTGCTGTCCTAACAAGTCTGCAAACAGTGGCAAGTAGAAGGTGAGTTGTCATATTGCAGATATTTCGCCCCTTCAGGACTCATTTTTATCAGAGGCTAGAAGTGAAAAACCCTTATTATTGGCTTGCACATGAAAAGGGAACACTCTGATGAGTAATTGGTAGCCACTGGTGTCTGTGAATCATGTCACAGCAAAGATAACAAACCTCAAGACAGGCTGGGGAGAAACTGGAAAGCTGGTGACGCAACACATCACCATCAAACAAATTAAACCTGGCTGGCATAGGACGAAAAGATTTCTGTGGCATTAAGCATCTAAAAACTGGCTCCATTACAGTGAAAAACCTGTTAGACTTTAACCTGGTGTTGTGAGACTTCTTACTGTGTTTACCCCAATCCAACGCCAGCATCTCCACATTACGACAACCATCGAGACCACAAACTGCCGGCTCCAAGAAGATCGCGCATAGCAACACAGACATCAAGTTTCTACAAAGATGCAAGAAAGCAGACAAGATACCAGAAGTTCTACAGATCACCAACCCACACAGGTCAACCTATAACACAGACTACACTGAGAGACATTGCCATCATACCTCTCCCACACTCCTCAACCACCTCATACACAAGCTCTACAGCAAACGCCGCAGCCTGGAAACCAAGATAGAATCCATGTTCTCAACTTGCGTTCAGGACACAGACCAGCTTCGAAACTCTGACGAGCAAACGAAACAAAGGAACTACACCATCTACATGCATACCAAGTACAGGAAACTTGAGAAACTCAGCATCACCACCAGCAGCAACCAAGCCTTCACTGGTACCGTAGTAGAAAAAAGTACCACTGCAGGGAAGTCCATTGTCAACTTGTCGGACTCAACCAGATGAAATCGAAGTTCTCAGCCAAGGGCTCAATTTTTGCCCCACTAGACCCCATCAGTCTCGCAGCAGACACAGAGGAATTCATCAGGTGAATGAGGCTGCGGGAGTTCTTCCACAAACCCCAAGAGGCCAACAGCAAACACAGTGAGACAGCCAATGAACTGTAACAGCCAAAAGGGAGATCCACAGTGCAGCAACCGAAGAGGAAAGAGTCGAATTGGACTCCTCTGGAAAGCCGCTGCCCTCGACTTGACATGTACGCCCAAGACATCAGAAGGAACGTCAACATCAGATTCATCAGCTGCATTCACAAGACAGTCCCGAACATCACCCATGCACAACGTAACGCCATCCACGCTCTCGAGACCAACCGCAACATTGTCATCAAACCAGCAAAGTAGGGGCCATCATCATACTGAACAGAACAGATTACTGCAAAGAAGTATACCGACAACTGAACAACGAGGAATGCTCCAGACAGTTACCCACAGATCCGACCAAAGAACACACCCATCAACTCAACACCCTGATCAAGACCTTTGATCCAGACCTTCAGAGAACCATCCGTGCTCTCATCCCATGTATTCCCCGCATTGGAGATTTCTACTGCCTCCCAAAGATACACAAAGCAAGCACACCCGGCCATCCCATTGTATTGGGCAATGGGACCCTGTGCAAGAACCTCTCCAGCTATGTTGAGGGCATCCTGAAACCCATTGTACAAAGAACCCCCAACTTTTGTCACAACACTGCGGACTTCGTACAGAAACTCAGCCCACATGGAGCAGTTGAACCAAGAGCACTCCTCATCACAATGGATGTCTCGGCACTCTACACCAACATCCCACACAATGATGGCATTGTCGCAACTGCCTCAGTACTCAATGCCAGTTTCCAGATGCAATTTTACAACTCATCCGCGTCATCCTGGACTAGAATGTCTTCACCTTCAACAATCAGTTCTTCATCCAGACACACGGTAAAGCCATGGAGACCAAATCTGCACATCAATATGCCAACATCTTCATGCACAGGTTCGAATAAGACTTCTTCACCACACAAGACCTTCAACCGGTGCTGTCTACTAAATACACCAATTACATTTTCCTTCTTTGGATTCATGGTGAACAATCACTGAAACAACTACATGATGCCATCAACAAGTTCCATCCCACCAACAGACTCACCATGGACTACTCTCCGGAGTCGGCTGCACTCTTGGACACACGCATCTCCATTAAGGACGGACACCGCAGCACCTCACTGTACTGCAAGCCCACGGGTAACCTCACGATGTCCCACTTCTCCAGCTTCCATTCTAAACATGTTAAAGAAGCCATCTCCTACAGACAAGCCCTCCGTATACACAGGATCTGCTCAGTTAAGGAGGATTGCAACTGACACCTCCAGACGCTGAAAGATGCACTCATAAGATCAACAGTTCCAACGCGTCACAGCGATAAACTGCACCGACCTCCTCAGAAGACAAACACAAGACACAGTGGACAGAGTACCTTCATCATCCAGTACTTCCCCTGAGCAGAGAAGCTACGACATCTTCTCCAGAGCCTTCAACATGTCATTGATGAAGATGAACGTCTCGCCAAGGCCATCCCCACATCCCTATTTCTTGCCTTCAAACAACCACACAAACTCAAACAGACCATTGGTCACAGCAAAATACCCAGCCTTCAGAAGAACAGTGACCACGACACCACACAACCCTGTCACAGCAATCTCTGCAAGACATGCCGGATCATCGACATGAATGCCATCATCTCACATGAGAACACCATGCACCAGGTACACGGTACATACTCTTGCAACTTGGCCAATGTTGCCTACCTGATACACTGCAGGAAAGGATGTCCTGAGGCATGGTACACTGGGGAGACCATGCAGATGCTACGACAACAGATGAATGAACACCGTTTGACAATCATCAGGCAAGACTGTTCTCTTCCTGTTGGGGAACACTTCAGCGGTCACAGGCATTCGGCTTCTGATCTTCGGGTAAGTGTTCTCCAAGGTGGCCTTCACGACACATGGCAACGCAGAGTTGCTGAGCAAAGACTGATAGCCAAGTTCCGCACGTATGAGGACAGCTGCACCTGAGATCTTGGGTTCATGTCACACTATCTGCAACCCCCATGACTTGCCTGGACTTGCAAAATCTCACTGTCTGGAGATAATACACATCTCTTTACCATGTGCTTAACACTCTCTCCACTCATCGTCTGTACCTTTAGGACTTGATTAGCTGTAAAGACTCGCATTCCAATCATTATTCTATAAATTGAGTTTGTGTCTTTATATGCCCTGTTTGTGAACAGATCTCCCTCCCACTTGACGAAGGAGCAGTGCTCCGAAAGCTAGTGGTGTTTGCTATCAAATAAACCTGCTGGATTTAACCTGGTGTTGTGAGACCTCTCACTGTGTTTACCCCAGTCCAACATTGGCATCGCCACATCATGACTCTCCATTACAATGCAGCAGCCAAGTTTCAAAATCCTGCCATTATTTCAGTTTCAAGTTGATGTGTTTCATCCTTACAAAGCAGAGCATTGAAATGTCCATCTTTCACAAGTCCCAGCAGTTACTAATGTGTGGGCAAGTGATCCATCTACAGCACCCGAGGGTGAGGGTGAGTTGCTACTTCACACAAATAAGAAAATAGATTCTAGAACAGTCCCCCCATCTGAAACTGAAATGTTAGCTGGTGGTCTAAATATATATTTAATTTGCCATATCAGTCTATTGCAGTGTTTTATTTCATTCTTTCATAGGATGAGGACATGATTGACTAGACCAGCATTTGCTGCCCATCCCTAATTTGCCTTGAACTAGGCTATTTCAGAGGGCAGATAAGAGTCAATCACATTTCTATGGATCTGGAATCATGTGTAGGTCAGATCAGTAAGGATGGCAGATTTCCTTCCTTAAAGGATGCCATGATGTGGAGATGCCAGCATTGGACAGGGATGGGCACAGTAAGAAGTCTCACAACACCAGGTTAAAATCCAACAGGTTATTTGGTAGCACAAGCTTCCAGAGAACTGCCCCTTCATCAGGTGAGTCACCTGATGAAGGGGCAGTGCTATGAAAGCTTACTGTCCCTAGAGGATATTAGTGAATCAATTTTTTTATATCAACAATTGTTTCACAATCATCCTTACATGTCTAATTCCAGTTTTTTTTTACTGAATTCAAATTCCATCACCTGCCATGTGTGATTTGAACCCGATCCCCAGAGCATTATTCTGGGTCTCTGGATTACAGTGTCCATGTGAAACTATAAATACTCTCTTGCGCTGGGATTTTGTGGTCCAGCCCGTCACGAGTGGAATTGGAAAATTTGGAGAGGCAGCGGGACTGGAAAATCTTGGCTGCGGGCTGGAATGGAAAATCATACCTTTAGTCTTTTCATATGCATTAATAAATGTGAATGTTTTCAATAAAATTTGTGGTATTTAAAATTTTAAAATATGGACAACAATAATGTTTGCTCAGCTATGTAAGAACATCAGCATGCGTATTTATGTTGGTTGGAATTTTCCTGCCAGCAGGACCTTCTGGTCCCACCAACATCACACCCCTGGGATTCCCAGTGGTGAAGGTGTATTCAATGGGAAACCCCATTAACAATGGCAAGATCAGAAGATCCCGCTGTAGGCTGCCTCCATGAAACATGCAGCGTGTTGTGTGGAAAATCACACCCCCATTATCATTAGGAAATAACCAGTTGTTTCCTAATTGAAATGCTCAGTGTATTCTGTATAGCCAAAAGGAAACACTTCAATACGTTTTCTGAAGTTTTGCATAGCACTTGGTCTTAATTTAAATTTAATTGATAGTTTACAATATTTCAAAATTGAACTTTTCTTAATTTTTAATGAGCTGCTCTCATTGACAATGAGACTTATAACTGGAGAGTTAAGTATATTTTTTTAAACAGAACAGACACAGCAACAGCACTGACACTGTCATTTTTGAAAGGTGACTGTGGAGGCTCCATTTACAACACATTAACAAATTCTCTGACAAAATCTTAAAACAGTTACAGACAAACAAAATACATCATATATACATAATAAATGTCACTTCTCACAGTGGCGTATGCTTTAGAAATAAAATGGAAATAATGTGCCTCAGTCTAATTTCCCCCCACACATTAACAGAAATCGTGAAAGGTCAGCAACAAAGAACTAAGAACTGAGAGGGCAGCATCCCTAAGAACTAACACCACTGATGACATTCAGGATGGCTAAGCCCAAATTGTCAACCGCTGTGTGCTGTTGGTGCCAAGGGTAAAGCTTTATGATTCGATCCATATCTGATGGGTACAGTCTATTTTTTGAACAGGGCTACTAGAAGGAATAGCCTCTCATCTCTTCATATCCACCAAGAAAAACAAACTAAAAAGAAAAGCATGTTTAAACTTATAATTTGTTCAGCGAGGTTTATCTTTACAGTGTGAATCATCAGATTTAT
Source organism: Carcharhinus amblyrhynchos (assembly GCF_965287045.1). NCBI lineage: Eukaryota > Metazoa > Chordata > Chondrichthyes > Carcharhiniformes > Carcharhinidae > Carcharhinus > Carcharhinus amblyrhynchos. The sequence continues at coordinate 49,990,545 of NC_137336.1, forward strand.
TGTCACTCTTAATGTCATCCGGACAATTTTTCAATAAAACACAAAGGACACGATCTTACTGGCCAATCACCCTCACTGCCACTGCAAGTGAGGATGGAAAATTTGGCGCTCAGCCAAATCTTGATTCACTGCAGTGGGACCAGAAAATTCCACTGGCATGAATGGCCTAAGATTCCATCCAAAGTTTTCTGTAAGGAATATTTATTAAACAATACACACTACTGAGATATACTGCCACCAGGCAAGTTTGGTAAGTGCAAAATTAATGTTATGAAGTTATGTTATTTAAAATATTGCTGGAGACTTCAATTTGAGATTTAATTTTTTTATTCATTCACGGGATTGCAGACCAGTATTTATTATTCACACCTAATTATCTTAAGAAGGTAGTGATCAACTAATTACCTTCTTCCTTCTTGCACTGTATTTAACCATGTGATGTAATTTCAGGAGGAAATTCGAGGATTTTGATCCAGTGATAGTGAAGGAAGGCAAATGGCATCAAAACTGGAAGGTGGTAATGACGAACTAGAGAGGACTGGTATTTGGCCAGGATGGATTCTTCCTGTGTATTGTGGACAAGACAAACCTGGGCATTTTCCACTCCAACCAAAGGAGAGTTTCCCACTGATTTCAGTTCAATTTTGCCAGAGTTCTTTGATGCCACTCTTGAAATCAAGGACTGTCATTATAACCTTTCCTCTTGAGCTCAGCTCCTTTGTCAATGTTTGAACAAAGGTGCAATGCAGTTGGACACCAAGTGTCCCTGGTAGAACTCAAACCAAGTGTCAGTGATCAGGCTATTGCAGTGTAAATATCACTTGATTACTTGGTCGAGGATACTGATGAGGCAATAATTGGTGAGGTTGGATTTGCCAAGGCATACCAGGGCAACTTTCAACATTGTCAGGTAGGTGCCTATGTTGCAGCTGTACTTAAAGGGCCTGGCTAAAGGCAAGAATACAAATCTTCAGTATTATTGCCAGGATGTTGTCAAGGTCCATAGCCTTTGCAGTACCCAGTGCCTTTATCTGTCTCTTGATATCATGTGGAATTAATCAAATTGGCTGCAGACTGACATCTGAGATGCTGGGGATCTTGGAGGAGGATGAGATGAATTATCCACTTAGGCCTTCTTTCTGAAAATGGCTCTGATGGTTCACCCTCACCTTTAACACTGATCTGTTGAAGTATCCTCATCCCCACAACACTCCTAACCCATCATTGAGGATGGGGACATTTGCAGAGCCTTCTTCTCTGGTTAGCTGTGAAATTGTCCACTGCCATTCATGGTAGGTTACAGAGCTTTGATCTGATCCATTGGTTATGGGATCACTTAGCTCTACGCTGCTTCGCCTGTTTAGCATGCATGCATTTCTGTGTTATAGATTTACCAGGCTGCTATCTAATTTTATGCTATGACTATCCCTACTCTCAGCATGATCCCCTACGCTGCTCATTGAACCAGGTTGGCCCCTGGGCTTGATGGGTAATCATGCAGTGAGGGATATGCAAGGTCACAGATTGTGGTTAAATACAATTCTGTTGCTGCTGTTGATGGCCCATGGCATCCCATGGATGACCAGTTTTGAGAGGCTAAATCTGTTCTGAATACACTTTGTAAGGTAAATGGAGGGTGTGCTGTGCAGCAGTTGCAGCAGCAACTTTTCTCATCCTCTGCATTTAATGGAAGGCAAGTTACCTAAGGCTGACTCTGATTTAAACCTGAGTATGGGTTCAGAATCTAGAAGAGGATGTGAGAGTTGGCTTCATCATAGGAGAAAGAAGGAAATTAGCCTAAAAAATAGACAGCCTGTTTGTAGCATTTATAGCATTAAAAATAATATTGTTACTTGTAGGCCACGGAAGGTGCAGCTCGTTTTCAAGGAAAGATTTTGCTTTAATTATCAAACTATACATTCCAAGTACAGTGGCCAGAGTATTATATTAAATGTTTCTATTAGTGCGCTTATAACAAGACTTACAAACATATGGATTAGGATTACTTAAGACTTAAGGGGCGGCACAGTGGTTAGCACTGCTGTCCCACAGTGCCAGGGACCTGGGTTCGATTCCCAACTTGGGTCACTGTCTGTATGGCGTTTGCATATCCTCCCCATGTCTGTGTGGGTTTCCTCTGGGTGCTCTGGTTTCCTTCCACAGTCCAAAATATGTGGGTTAGGTTGATTGGCCGTGCTAAATTGCTCCTTAGTGTTAGGGGAATGTCAGAGAGGGAGATTAGTAGGGTAAATATGTGGGGTTACAGAAATAGGGCTTGGGTGAGATTGTTGTTGATGCAGACTCAATGGACCGAATGGCCTCCTTCTGCACTGTTTAATCCTATGACTGGGCCACTTGGATCAAATAAATTGGTTGGACTTAAACCTGGTGTTGTCAGGCTTTTTACTGGGCCACTTGGCCCATTGAGCCTGGGAACAGAAGGATATAAACGAATGGTCTAGTTGGGCGCATGAGCAGCACAGGCTTGGAGGGGTGAAGGGCCTGTTCCTGTGCTGTACTGTTCTTTGTTCTTTGCTTTTCAGTAAGATCATGGCTAATCTGATTCCCACCTACCCCTGATAAGCTGTCACTTGCTTGGTGACGAAGAGTGTGTCTACTTCTGCCTTAAAAATATTCAAAGACTCTACTTCACCACTTTTTGAGAAAGAATGATGACACAAAAAAAAAGTCTCTTCGGCTCTGATCGAAATGGATGACATTTTATTCTTAAATAGTGGGACTCTTACTAGATCTTCCCACAAGAGGAAACATCCACACCATTCTCACCAGAAGCGACCTTGTCAAGACCTCTTAGATCTTATATGCTTCAATTAAGTTGCCTCTTACTCTTCTAAATTCCAGGGGGTACAAGCCTAGCCTGTCCAACCTTTTCTCAGAAGATCCATTCCAGGTATTAGTCTACTAAGCCTTCTCTGAACTGCTTCCAATGTATTTACATCCTTCCATAAATAAGGAAACTTACATTGAACTTAGCACTCCAAATGTGGTCTTACCAACGCCCTGTGTAACTTATATATGATTTTGATTTGATGTGATTTATTATTGTCTCATGTATTAACATACAGTGAAAAATATTGTTTCTTGCACACTATACAGACAAAACTCACTGTTCATAGGGAAGGGAACTAGAAAGTGTAGAATGTAATGTTAGCTATAGTTAGGGTATAGCGAAAGATCAACTTAATTCAGGGAAGGTTCATTCAAAAGTCTGATGGCAGCAGGGAAGAAGCTGTTGGTGTGTGTCCGTTGATACGTGACCTCAGACTTTTGTACCTTTTTCCTCATGGAAGAAGATGGAACAGAGAATGTCCAGGTGCATGGGGTCCTTAATTATGCTGGCTGTTTGCTGAGGCAGCGAGATGTGTGGACAGAGTCAATGGATGGGAGACTGGTTTGCGTGATGGATTGGGCTATATTCACGACTTTTTGTAGCTCCTTGCGGTTTTGAGCAGAGCAGGAGCCACACCAAGCTGTGAAACAACCGGAAAGAATGCTTTCTATGGTACACCTGTAAAGGTTGGTGAGAGTTGTAGCTGACATGCCACATTTTCTTAGTCTTCTGAGAAAGTAGAGGCATTGGCCTGCTTTCTTAACTATAGCGATGGCATGGGGGGATCAGGACAGGTTGTTGGTGATTTGCACACCTAAAAACTTGAAGCTCAGATCATCACCAGCCATCTTTTCAAAGGATGTCCTTTGTCATTAATCAACCATCGAAGCAAGTTGGAGCTGTGAACAGCCTTGGCACTGGAGTGATGTAGAATGTAGACATCGTGGGAGCTGCCAGGGTATCTTGCACAGACTTGTAGAATCTGGGTTTTATGGTCATTAACTATCTGAACATTCAAGGAATGAGACCCCTTCCTGTGACAAAGGCCCCACCAGCTGGCTGGTTGGTGCCTTGATGGCCACATGGATTCAATTAATGGCACCCTGAATGCGGGCGAACCCTCTGGACTGCTCGGTCTTTCTTTTAAATTTGCTCAGGGGATGTTGGCATTGCTGGATTGCTGCATTTATTGCCCATCCCTAATCAAGTCTGACTGACTTGATCCATCTTGAAATTAATGAATGCTCTTACTTGCTTTAACAGAGTGGGATGGGGCCACAATGTCCCCAGAGCTCCAGATGAAGTTCAACTCTTCAAAGAATGCAGTGAAAAGGCTCAAAATGCTCCAGACCAAACCTTTAGCTAACTCGAAAAAAATCTTAACTCCTCAATCTGGCTTTGGGCTCTTTTATCCTGCCCTTGGATGAGAAAACTGCAAAAACAGATTGGCCTCCTGTCCATTGCCCGTGCACTGACCTAAAAACTGCACAGACAATATAATATTATGGTCAGTTGGAGAATTAATCACTTCAAGTGGCTCCAAAGTTGCCAGCGGGCATGCCACCGACTGGTATCTGCGCCCACTGACCAAAATATCACATGAGTGTGCAATTAAGTCAGGATGTGTGCCCACCTGGGGTGCGTAAAATACTTCCCATGATTTCCCTTTCACAAAGCCATGATTGATAATTCAGATATATTAGTCTGAAATTTAATGTTTTAAAATCCAATATCCATAAATTACTAAAGGAGTTTTAGACTGTTATGCACATTATTAGTAAATTCAAAATGGCATGCTGTTTAGTAAAATCTGAGTCATATCTAGTGGGAAATTGTGAATATTAGACTCAGGGGCTTTGTTCAATGCAGGAATTTAAAATTAATAACAAAGTAATAAATAATAAGTATACAATATATTTACAATAGTAAAATTATTATAAAAAACATGAGTACCCATCTCAACAATTTCAATTTTTTTTAACATTGGTGCTGAGGTAATCAGACCAATCTGTGCTTATCATGATTACAAATACAAATCACAATGCTGCACAGGAGAAAAAAACAAAGCTAATGTATTGAGTGGGAGAAATACATACAATGGGATTAAGTGATCTAATTCTCTAAAACCATATAAAGATTTCATTGAATCATAATCTTCCTTACCAATAAAAGGTAAAATTTCAGAAAAAACTCCAACTGGATGGGTGACAGATCAGTGTAGGTTTGTTTAATAAACTTTATAATGTTTTAAAAATTTCCTCTTCAAAGGTGTTGGACCTCTTGGTTAATCTGGGGATATATTTTCAGCATGAGTAATCCCAATGAACATTTTGCAAAGTAGTGGCAGACATTATTAATTTGAGATACACATCCCTAGTAATTTTCCGCCAATTGATACATTTCCTCAACTTCTGAAGCTCTGCTCTGGGAGTGCAAGTCTATCCCATGAAATTATGCACTAATTGCATTCATAATTCTCTGAAATTTTTACTTGAGGATTTATTTAGCAGTTCATCACTTTTCAAATATGAAAATAAGAATCCATGCTTCTAGAAACCCCCACATTGATTAATAGATAGAAATATTAAATATTAATATTACAAAGGTTATTTGTCCTATATTGCAAAATGTTAAGACTTAATTCAAGTTACTCCTGTTTTTCTAAATTGTCATCAAGGAAAATAAGATACCCAAATATCAAAATACTTCCACTGTTCTTCTTTGACATGCTGTCATGGGATAATTTAGGTCTACCTGACAGAGAGTGGAACCACAGTTTAACATCTCTTCCAAACATCAGATACCTCTGACGGTGCAGCATTCCCTCAGTCTGTGGGTGTGATTCTCTCATCTTGTCCATGCCTGCACCGTTGCAGGTGAGAACAGAGAATTTTGAATTCCACCTAAAACTGTTACTCAGCTAAAAGTTTGAACAGCACCAGAGAATCCCAGACAAGAACCAGGACAGAGGTGTTCGGTGAATGTTTCAGCTTCGAATGTTAAGCTCAAGTCCTGGAGTGGTTGAACCCAAAACATTCTGACTCAAAGGCAATAGTGCTACCAATCAAACCATGGCTGACACAAGGTGCATATTGAAAGAGTGCTGCACCATCCGAAGCCTCCTCTACCCCTCTCAGATGAATGTAAAGGATCATATGGAGAAGCTGAATAAACTAGGCTTGTACTCGTTAGAGTTTAGAAGAATGAGGGGAGATCTCATTGAGACATATAAGATGATGAATGGGATGGATACGATAGAGGTGGAGAGGCTCTTCCCGCTCAGAAAGGACAGTAGGACTAGAGGGCACAGCCTCAAGATAAAGGGGGGACGGTTTAGAACGGAGTTGAGGAGGAACTTCTTCACTCAAAGGGTGGTGAATCTCTGGAATTCTCTGCCCGTTGAAGTGGTGGAGGCTGCCTCGCTAAAAATATTTAAGACGCGGGTTGATTGGTTTTTGATAGGCAAGGGGATTAAGGGTTATGGGGAGAGGGCGGGAATGTGGAACTGAGACACGACAGATCAGCCATGATCTTACTGAATGGTGGGGCAGGCTCGAAGGGCTAGATGGCCTACTCCTGCTCCTATTTCTTATGTTCTTATGTCTCTTACAGCACTGTGGACATGCCTACACAACATGGGATGTGGCAGTTCAAGAAGGCAGTTTGCCACAATCTTCCCAAAGGCAGTTAGGGATGAGTAATAAACATTGGCTTAGCCAGTGGCATCCACATCCCATGGATGAATAAAAGAAAGTGTTCTATCAGTCCCAATTGTAGAATATCACCAGTGCTGCAGCAGAGATCTTAATTTAGCAGAACTAATGTACCTATTGTATTAAGGTGCATCTAGTGTAGTTAATAACTTAGCATAGGATCTATTGTCCCAAGTGCTCTTTCTGGCACAGGCTGTAAACTAAACTTTCTGACAACATAACACTGCATGTGATTTATTCTGTTTATATCTTAATTTGTAAATTATGTTGAAGATCACATCAACTATCCCAGTGACGGTCAATCATTGAATTATAGAGTATAGCAGGAAGCCCTTCTGCCCATCATGTCTGTGCAGGCTCTTCGAAGGGATTTCAACAGGAAAGTACTGAGACCAAGTGTGAGATTAGAAGGTCCTCTCCCTATCTGGGGGGACTTGAAAATCATTCTAGCTACATCCCTGAGCTTTCAGCCACTTTCTTCTAATCTGCCACCAGAAAGCAGCTATAATTTGCACAGAGAGGAAGAAATTCCCTGCAGTGCCAAGTGCTGCCATCCAATATTACTTATATGCAATGAAAAGGATCATAATGGTGAATCCCAACCCAAGAATTACCACTTTCAAAAGGAAAAACAATTGAAAAATAAATCTCTTTCTCTCAAATAATTAAAACTCTTGCTTTCTGAGAACATATACTAATTCACTGAGGATTGTTGCCTTGTACCAAAGCCTGACTTTTCCTTTGGTAATTAAAGGTAAAATTAAGGGACTGCAATGATAAGGTAGTTAGCTACTTTCCTGCAATTGTACAACTGTCCCTGTACAACCAGGTCTCTTGCAGCATGACTACTGTGATAAGAGAAAATACTCTCAGTATGAACTGGGGCTTCAGTGGCTGAATTGAAAATCCATTTGAAGAAAATGTTTGCTCTGCTATGAGCTATATATAAAATATGATTTTAAAATTTCCTAATCAGCAGGGATGGAGCAAGAGATCAATCAAAATAGAGCAATTAAATTTCCTTTTCCACGGATATTGGTTGCATTAGTTGGTTAGATGGCTAGAATACAGTGCAGAATAACACCAATCATGTGGATTCGATCTATGGCATTTCAAGAGGGGCTGCTCCCTTGCCTTGCCTATTGCTCAATGTGGAGCGGTACATTTCAAGCTACGTAACCACTTGTCTATCTCCTTCAATCTCATTTCCTGCTGATCTGCAATGTTAACACCACCAATGTGTTGGTGGAAAGGCTCCTGTTCGACTCCTGCAACAGATTCACTAATCAATGCAAATTGGGATCTCCTGATGCACATGGCTATCAGATCAAATTTCAACAAGCTCCTGAGTAAACGTGTCAGGAAACCCTCAAGGCCCAAGGACTTAGTTTAGAAATGTTATTGCTTAGTGGTTTCAGAAGAGCAACAGTGCTTCCAGGTTCAACAAAAGCAAGGCCAGTGCCTCTCTGTCCAATTTCCTGCCCTCCAGTGCTGCAAGACTCTGCAAGTCCCTAGTCACAATATGCTGTTGGTTGCCTTCCTTTTATGCAGACAGGTAGCCTCAAGGTCACAAAATTAATCATTAATTAGTATTAGCCCATCTCAGGGATCTCCAGAGAGTTCCCAGAATTTGAACCTCGTAATGAAACTGCTTCAAGATGGAACAGAATCACAGAATCCTACAGTGCAGAAAAAGCTCTCTGGCCCATTGAGTCTGCAGTGATGCATGTAAGGCCCTGACCTGCCCACCTAATCCCACTTACCAGCACTTGGCCCACAGCCTTGAATGTTATGGCATGCCAAGGACTCATCCAGGTACTTTTTAAACGATGTGAGGCATTCCGCCTCCACCATCTTTCCAGGCAGTGCACTCCAGACCGTCACTACCTTCTGAGTAAAAAAGTTTTTCCCTCAAATCCCCCCTTCCCACCCCTCACTTTTAACTTGTGTTCCCTTGTAATTTAATCTTCAACTAAGGGGAACAGCTAATGTGACACCACTGTTTAAAAAAAGGAGGTAGACAAAAGGCGGTTAACTATAGGCCGGTTAGCTTAACGTCCATAGTAGGGAAAATGCTGGAATCCATCATTAAAGAAGAAACAGCAGGACACCTGGAAAAGAATGGTTCAATCAAATAGACACAGCATGGATTCATGAAGGGAAAGTCATGTTTGACGAATTTACTGGATTTTTATGAAGATGTAATGAGTACGGTTGACAGAGGGGAGCCGGTGGATGTGGTGTTTTTAGATTTCCAGAAAGCGTTCAATAAGGTGCCTCACAAAAGGTTGCTGCAGAAGATTAAGGTACACGAAGCTGGGGGTAAAGTACTAGCATGGATTGAGGGTTGGCTATCTAACAGGAAGCAGAGAGTTGGAATAAATGGGTGCTTTTCTGGTTGACAGTTGGTGACTAGTGGCATGCCGCAGGGATTGGTGCTGGGGCCTCAACTGTTTACCATATACAGAGGCGATCAGGAGGAGGGGACCAAGTATAGGGTAACAAAGTTTGCTGATGACACAAAGATGAGTGGAAAAGCGAATTGTGTGAGGACATGGAGAGTCTGCAGAGAGATTTGGATAGGCTGCGTGAGTGGGCGAGGATCTGGCAGATGAAGTATAACGTTGGCAAGTGTGATGTTATCTACTTTGGAAGGAATAATAGTAAAATGGACTATTATTTAAATGGTGAAAAATTACAACATGCTACTGTGCAGAGGGACCTGGGGGTCCTTGTGCATGAATCTCAAAAACTCAGTTTGCAGGTGCAGCAGGTGATCAAGAAGGTAAACGGAATATTGGCCTTTATCATGAGGGGGATGGAGTATAAAGGCAGGAAGGTCTTACTGCAATTGTACAAGGTACTGGTGAGGCCGCAACTAGAGTACTGCGTGCAATTTTGGTCCCCTTATTTGCGAAAGGATATATTGGCCTTGGAAGGAGTGCAGAGAAGGTTCATCAGGTAGATGAGGGGATTAGCTTATGAGGAGAGATTGAGTAGATTGGGCCTGTACTCATTGGGGTTTAGAAGGCTGAGGGGAGATCTTATAGAGACATATAAAATAATGAAGGGGCTAGACAGGGTAGAGGCAGTGAGATTCTTTCCACTTAAGGAAACAAGAACTAGAGGACACAGCCTCAAAGTAAGGGGGAGTCAGTTTAGAACAGAGCTGAGGAGGAACTTCTTCTCTCAGAGGGTAGTGAATCTTTGGAATTCTTTGCCCATTGAAGTAGTGGAAGCTACCTCGTTAAATATGTTTAAGTCACAGGTAGATAGATTTCTGATCAATGAGGGAATTAAGGGTTATGGGGAGCAGGCGGGTAAGTGGAACTGAACCACTAAGAGATCAGCCATTATCTTATTGAATGGCCAGGAGCCTTGAGGGGCTAGATGGCCTACTCCTGCTCCTATTTCTTATGTTCTTGTGTTCTAGCTGCTCCCTATCCACCCTGCCCATGCCCCTCATAATCTTGAACACCTCAATCAGGTCACCCCTCAGTCTTCTTTGACAACAACCCAAGTCTATCCAACCTCTCTTTATAACTTTAATGTTTCATCCCAGGCAAAATCCTGGTGAATTTCCTCTGCACTCCTTCCAGTACGTTTACAGTCTTCCTATAATGTGGTCTCCAGAACTACACACAGTACTCCAGCTGTGACCTCACCAAAGTTCTATTCAACTCCATCATGACCTCTCTGCTTTTGTAATTTATACACCGATTGATAAAGGCGAGTATGCCATATGCCTTTTTTACCACTCTATTAACCTGCCTTTCCACCTTCAGAGAACTATGGACAAATGCAGCAAGGTCCCTTTGTTCTTTGGAACTTCACAATATCAGACATTTCATAGTATACTTCCTTGTCAAATTACTCCTTGCAAGGTGCATCACTTCATAATTTTTGGGGTTAAATTCCATCTGACACTTATCTGCCCATTTGACCATCTCATCTATATCTTCCTGGAACCCAAGACCCTCAACCTCACTGTTAAACACCCAGCCAATCTTCGTGTCATTGGCAAACTTACTGATCCTACCCCCACATAGTCATCTATGTAATTTATATAAATTACAAACAATAAGGGGCCCAGTATGGATGCATGTGTTACACCACTGGTCACTGACTTCCAGTTACTAAAGCAGACGTTTGTCACCACCCTATCTCCTACTGCTGAGCCAATTTTGAATCCACCTTATCAAATCATCCTGCATCCCATGTACATTAGCCTTCTTAATAAGTCTGCCCTGCAGGACATTGTCAAAGGCTTTGCTGAAATCCATGTAAACTACAACAACCACACTACTCTCATCCACACATTTGGTTACGTGGGTGTTCAAAAAATTTAATCAAATTTGTTAGGCATGATCTCTCTGACAAAACAATGCTGACTATCCCTGATCAAACATTGCTTCTCCAAATGGAGATAGATTTTCTCCTTCAGAATCTTCTCCAGTAGTTTCCCAACCACAAACGTGAGACTGGCTTGTCTCTACAACATTTCTTAAATAGTGGGACTACATTAGTTGTTCTCCAGTCCTCTGGCACCTCCCTGAAAATTTGGATCAGAGCCCTTGCAATTTCCTCCCTTATCTCCCACAACAGCCTGGGACATAATTCATCCGGACCTGTCCCCTTTTAAGCCCACCAATACCTCCAATATCTTGTCACTCCCTATGATAATTTTCTCTAGAGCCTCACAGTCTCTCTCCTTGAGTTCCATAACTACCTCCTCATTCTCATGGGTGAAGACAGACGTGAAATATTCATTTAACACCCTACTAATGTCCTCTGCCTCCACCCACAGACTTCCCCCTTGTTCCTTAATGGCCCTGGCTCTTTCCCTGGTTATCCTCTTCCTATTGATATACTTATAGATTATCTTAGGATTTTCCCTACTTTTACCAGCCAGAGCTTTCTCATATCCCCTCTTTGTTCTCCTGAATTTCGTGTACATAAAAAAATTCCACGTAACTGTTTCATAAAAGAAGTTCTCCAAGGGTCAACATTCCTTCTTCAACCATCACCACTGTTTGCTGAACCCTACAAAGACACTGCATTTCATATGCTTCAGTTAATGTGAACAAGAGAAACAGAAAACTTTTTAAATTATTCAGCTTATCCTGTCATTGTGGACTGAAAATAATTTTTCTTCTCCCTTAATCCCAAACCAATATTTCAACTGACTCAGGAATTATCCACGATTACTTTTTCAATTGGCTCTCTTTTTATCCCTTGAAACTGTGTATGAGTTTAGTTGTAGTCAACATTTTTGCGCATCCCAAACCATTAAATAGATTTAGACTCCACTGAACTTGTGAATTTACCCTTTCATATTTCAACACAAATTAAATACTTCTCAATTTGTAGGGGACTATGTATGCAAGAAGATACAAAACTCTGAAATCACATACCAACGGACTCAAGAACAATTTTTTCCCTGCTGCCATCAGACTTTTGAATAGACCTACCTCACAATAAGTTGATATTTCTCTACAAAGAATAGCTATGACTAACAACACACTCTGCACATTCTGCTTTCCTTCTCTATGAATGGTATGCTTTGTCTGTGTAGTGTGCAAGAAACAATACTTTTCACTTTATGCTAATGCATGTGACATTAATAAATCAAATCAAATCAAGGTAATTGCACCTTAATAAGGTGCAAATCACTTACAAAATACTTGCTTCTGCCCAAAATAGATATTGTGCTTAATACACTGTATACAGTAACTTAGTAATAGACGCAAATGATAACGGGAATGCTTTGTCCCATTTGTCTGCTTTCAACTATTGTCTAATTTAAACATTGGTGGTTTAAGTGGAGGGAACATTAAGGACTGTTGCATTGTATATAGTTCCATTCTTTAGAAGAGATGCAAGCTGTAACTCCATTTGCCTGTTATAATGAATCAGGTATATGTAAAAATCTGCACGTAACGTTTCATAAAAGAACAGTTCTCCAAAGGTCAACGTTCCTTTTTCAACCATCACCACTGTCTGCAGAACCCTACAAAGGCAGTGCATTTTATATGTTTCAATTAATGTGAAGCATCTTTGACATGCCCTGAATGATGTAAACTTGATATAATTTAAATGCAAGATCTTTCCTTCCTAATTGCAAGGATTCCAACAGCTATTTTGGTCTACGTCCACTAATCGCTCTCTGGAACTTTGCACAGATACCCCATCCTTCAATGTAAACCTTCAATGTAAACCTTATGATTACTGAAGCAATGGTACATGATAGTTGAGCCAACTCTTGACTTCAAGCAGAGTCCATACACATAAAGTTTCTTGATCTGCCTTGGCAATGGGTCAGGCCAACCAAAAATCCATTGACTTCTGCTGGGACCAAATACTCTTGGCAATGGGTGGGGCCAGAAAATCCTGCCAAAAGTGAAAATCATAGTTGACCGTAAAATAGTGGATATGAGGCCATTTACGTTACAGCTGCCGCCAGACAGGCTGAACTGAACAAAGAGTCAACCTTATTTATTATCTTCTGATCTGGCTCAGACACTTTACCGAGTGAACCTTCAGAGGAATTCTGCTCCTCTTTTTTACAAATTTTTCCATTGACTCAGTAATTTGATGATAATATGAACAAGTTATTCCTATATTTCATTTATGCCCTGTCAGGTGGCAATCGTTTTATTTTTCTCAATTAGCAAAGACTTTATGTGCATTTATTTATTGTTTCATCTTATGATTTGAAATACTTTCAGGAGTTTTAGTTTTTGCTACATCAGATTGAAAACATGGAGCATCCCACCCTGCCTATTGTTGAATGCTTTCCAATGCCTCAGTGTCATTTCATAAACACTGTCAGCAAACTAGTTCAGCCCATTTTAAAGTGCTAGTACTGATTCCACGTAATTAATATTATCAGTTCAGTGTAATAAATAAATAAGCCATTCATAATAAGATTGATTCCTATCAATGGATGTTTAGAGGAAATGAAGACAAGACCTTTTTCGGATCTGTAACTTGACTCTCTGCACAGTGTGCCTTAGCAGTTGCCTTATGCCAGAACAAGCAACCGTCAAGAAACTTGACACAATCCAGGCTGAAACAGCTCACTTGATTGACACCCCAACCATCACCTTCAACATTCTCAACCTTCACCATCAACCACAGTGGCAGCAGTGGGTACCATCTATAAGATGCATTACAACAAGGTAAGTTGGACAGCATCTCCCAAACCCATGGTCTGTACCGGCTAAAAGAACAGGGGCAGCAGATACATGGGAACACCACTACCTGCAAGTTCCCTGCCAAGCCACACACTAATTGACTTGGAACTACATCATCATTCCTTCATTGTTGCTGGGTCAAAATGCTGAAACTCCACTCCTAACAGTACTATGGGTATACCTACGGAGTAATAGAATAAGGACTGCACAATGCTGCAGTACTATGTGGTTCAAGCCAAGGACAATTAGAAATGACAATAAATGCTGGGTTGTCCACATCCTGTGAAAATATAAATGAGCCTCAGGAGTATCTCTAATCTCCTGAAAGTTCCTAACAGAATGACCATGTGTAGAGTCCCCTAGAATGACATGCCAAGACAAAACACTGAGGAATTTACACTTCCTATTCTTTGTGGACTTACCCAAAATTTGAAACCTAATGGACTCCTATACTCCCTGTCTCTGAGCTTGAAACTTGACAAAGAGAGGTGCAGAGAAAACAACTCACCATAAATTACTGTAAATAGTCACCATCAATTCCTCCACTGTGTAATGTTGGCTTCAAATAATTAGGGGAGACGGTGGCATAGTGGTAACAAAACTGGATTAGTAATTCAAAGGCCCAACTAATGCACTGCGGACAGAGGGTCAATTCCCATCGCGGCTGTTAATTAAGTTTAAACTCAATTGATAATCCGGAATTGAAAAGTTTGTCTCGGTGACATTGTCTTGGTGACAATGAAATGATTGTTGGAAAAACCCATCTGGTGACTAATGTCCTTGATAGAAGAAAATCTGCTTACCTGGTCTGGCCTGTGACTCCAGACCCATAGCAATATGGCTGATTCTTCACAGCCCTCTGAAATGGTGTGACAGGCCATTCGATTCCAGGGCAATTGAATTCACCTTGCTATATTTCAAGATTAGAAAAGAACCTCTTCTTCATGAGGCCTGCACCAAGATGAGCCAATCACATGAATTATAAGGTAATAGTAAAACTATGCCCTTGAACTCTATGCTTACTGTGTGTGTGTGTGTGTGTGTGTGTGTGTGTGTGTGTGTGTGTGTGTGTGTGTGTGTGTGTGTGTGTGTGTGTGTGAACATGCGCATGTGTTGTGTGGTGATGAATGAATAAATTTTAATTAAGCCCATGATTGCTGCTTGCTGATGATCATTCAAATTGACTCTATATGTTCAGGTTTAATAAACACACATCTTACATTTGAAAAAGCACACTGAATACAGGCAGTACAGGAAGGTACAAGGAGTTTCAGTTCTCTCTCAGTCCTGTCCGCAACACTGCTGTGCACTCATCTTGGTGACCCTGGCAAGCTGCTGACAGGTTGAGGAATAGGTTTCCTGGCTGGGAAATCCCAGATTTGGTGTTAGTGAACATCATAGTTGACTGCTTATCAACCTTAACTACATCATACCCGACAGATTTGAGGAGATTCCCTGCTGTCCTTCAATCCTGCCCCAGATAGAACTGGAAGAGGCTGAAATCATGTCAGAATCCTAACCCAAAGTAGATTTTCAGGACTTTCATTCCTGAACCCGCTGGGAAATCTCTGCCCGAAACTTGGAATTTTTCTGAGAATTTAAGGTACTGATCTGCAAGCAAAGTACACTAAAATAAAACGCTTGTGCTTTGGAGGTGATTCTTGCATCCAGGCTGGAGAATCTCAGGGCAGATGATGCACAGGATTCACGCATGTGTTCCTGCCCCCATACCCTGGAAATTGGCGGTGAGGCACGAAAATCATTTAAATTAAGGTTTTAATATATTTTAAATTCAATTAGCGGGGCCAGGACTGAAATCTCCAGGTCTGCTAGAATCTCCTCCCACCCCTGCCAGGAATGGTTCACTCCAACGGTGTTCACAGTACCTACCCACTAGTGGGGAACTAGCAGCCTGAGCCCACTGGAGTGAAGGGGGGCAACTGGAGCCCTCCCAGAGGGTTGGGTGGTGGGGGGGGTGCCCCTGGACATTGGCACCTTGGCAGTGCCAGCCAGTGATCACTGGCACTGCCCAAGGGACAAAGTGCCAGTGTCTGGAGGGCACCTTGGCACTGCTCATCAGACATGGGGCAGTGCCAAGGGGTCAGGGCAGATGAAATTGGGGGTGTGGTCTGATGGGGGTAGGTGGTCCTGCTGCCACACTGCAAACAGGATTGAGGGGGAAGGAGCGAGGACAGTGATCGGGGCGGGGGCGGTGGTTCAGCGTGCTTGGGGGTGGGGGGAGTCAGCACTGCAGGGAGGAATCAAGGGTGAGTGGGTGATTGGGGCAGACGGGGAGGGGGTCGGGGGAATAGTCAGGGGTCCAGCTATTGGGCTGTGGGGGGTGCTGGCATTGTAAGAATTGTGGGGCTGGCCAGTGATCAAATTGGCCAGCAATCAGAAGGCTGGCAGTGCGGGGCCACTGCGCATGTGCCAAACTCGGTGCTGACAGATCGGCGTATGGGCAGTGTCCTACTCAGTGCTATGCTGCCTGTCTCTTTCGCTGGAACAGGGCGTGCCTCCAGCTTTTCAGCGTGATTCAAGCTAGTACACACTGTAGTGCATAGAGTGTGGGAGATAATTCTCTGAAGGCCCACTGAAAAAAAGTGTGAATTACTCCAGTTTTCATGCAAATTCGACATTTTCAATTTTTCTGGAAGAATTCTGGCCCTGACATCTGTTTTAGTGATCAGGAGTCCATATCAAATTCATCTCACTATTCAAAAATGCATTACTGACCTTTTCACAAAACACTCAATGATCTCATCCTATCAGTCTTTTCATGGGAGAAAATCCCATGCTTCCAGTTTGGAAAAGGTCACTAAGCTTGTCATTTTTTTCACAAAGTGCAGACAATTAAAAACAATGGGGGCAATTTTGATCCCATGTTAGTTGTCCGTACGAATGCCAACGGCGCTCAAAATGTGGAAATCACAGTTCTCGCCAACAATAATACAATTTCAGATTTTCCCCACCCCTTGCCAGTGGTGTCACCAGGTTGACGCCTATAGGGGATGTCAACCTAATTTGCATTGATTTGAATGTATTTAAACATTATTAACTCATCTCCCCCCTTCCCACCCCGTACACTGACACCACACCAACACGACGTCAAGTCAGCATGGTTTACAACAGGTTCACACAGACGTGAACCTGTTACGGGGGAGGGTGTCTTCCCAGGGCTGTAAAGGTAAGTATAGCCCCCCAGGGAGAAGGACATGGCTGGGAAGTGGCCTGTCAATGCCTCTGTCACTGCCCCTTGGCACAGGTTAGAGATTGGCAATTCCAGATTGGCACCATGCCGATCCATGCCAAGGACCCTCAAAGGGGAGGGGGGATTATTTAGCTGTGGTGGTGGCTGAGAGCAGGCGGAAAAGCTGGGATTGCCGGCGATGGCCATTGGTGGGGCAGGGAAGAAGGAGCCGATGATCGGGAGGTGGGGGGGGTGGTGTGGGGTGTGTGTGTGGGGGGCGAGGGAGGGCTCCGATTGGGCATGAGGAGAGTAGCCCTGAGACCTCCATGATGGGCTGGGGGCCTGCGGGGAGTGGAGGGTAGTTTATACAGGTTATGATCAGGAGGAGCTTCTTTAGGCCCCACTCCCCTGTATGACGGTGTGAAGCACACCCCCTTGACTTTTTTTTGGCAGAGTGTTGTATGATCCAGAAAGAAAACTGACTGGTTTCTCTGGTTTTCTGTTTTTTTTCACCAGAAACAGCACTCTGCCATTCAGCCCATAATTACATTGCTCATGAGGGATAGGTAAATACTGTCAACATATCTTTCCTTTATTTTTAAGTGATTTAATTCCTAAATTTCAAATTTTATATATAATTTATTTAAATTATTTGTCCTACTTGTCATAATTGTTTCATAGCAGTCTCATGCTTTCCATTTATCAAAACGAGCAGATGAGTGGCTGATGTTGTAATCTATGCTGCATTTGGTTTCTTCCCAAAAGCAGAGGGTAATATTAAAATTTGATTTCCCACAGGACTGTGGTTATTCCTGACTTAAACTGCACGGTGGAACTGAACATTCAAAACAAATCAAACTAATTTTTCTTCCAACAGCTCAGGTTGTTTAATATGCAAATTATTCCATTCCGTGTTAGGGTTAGAAATAAAATGTAGAAATAAATTAAAATCTGACATGATTATTTAAAGATGTAATGGCGTTGAAGAAGCAGCAAAAGAGAACCCTGCCACCCAGACACAAGGCACCTTCTCAAATCCCAGGGATGTGATAATGTGCATAGGCAAGGTGGACCACCGATACTCCGAATGCAATGTCAGTGAACCCTCTCTCAACAGCATCACAGAAAATTAGGGAAAAGAATTGGACTTGATTGGATTGAATTGGAATGAAAACAAAAAAAAATTCCCATCAGGATCAAAGACCCTTGGTAAGTGGGAGTTTGGGTTCTTTCCAGGACTTCATTGTGTCTTAAACCAGTTCTCAGCTGAGGCCTGCCCAGTGAATACAGCATGAAATTCCCATCAGGTATGTCACTTTGGTTCATCCTTTGGTTTAAGATGATCAGGGAGTTGGTGCCCAGTAGAAGGTTTGACTTAGCCCCATCTCCCCTGACACCTGCCCATTTACTGGAATTTAAAAGCAGGACCGGATTTCATTCTAAATTATTCCCTTCTCATAAAGCTTCTTCTCCACTCAATGTTTTAGAACATAGGGTGGTTTTCCAGCTGTGCTCGCCTCAAAACTGTAAAATCCGCCCCCCCCCGAGGTCAACGCACCTTTGCATGGTCCTTGAGAGCAGCCGCACACCCCCCCACTCCCCCCACTCCCCCCCAACTCCACCTGCTACGATTCCTGTGGCAGGTGGGACAGGAAAATTCCCCTGTAATGTTTCTAATGGGACATCAGTAGTATTTTGATTAAATATCCCCATTATTGTACAACCTTGGTATTCCTGTTGCTTCATTGATATGTAGCGCATGGCATACTTCCAGAATTGATGAAATAACTCTTCCAGAACATCAACATCATGACAGCAATTATTTTTACAGCAGCATTATGATAAATTTTCGGCAGCACACTACCTTTACAGTATAAATTCACAAAATTATTTCAGCTGGTCGATTCTGAATACAGCAAAGTCATATTAGACTGAAGTGTCTTTGATGCAAAAGGAATGGGCTGAATAATGAGGACAGCATGTCTTCCAATCCATCCCCAACCCCTCAACCACCACACACCATCCTGAAATAATGGGTGAAATCTTACCCAAAATGGCAGAATGTTGTTTCCAGCAAGAAAGATGGTGGGTGGGATTCTCTGGCCGTGCACACCCCAAAGCCAGAGAATCCCGTCTGAGGTCACTGAATCTTTGCATGGTCCCCCCAACCAAGAAACCCCCGTCCACTACGATTTGTGTGCCTCCCCCGCAACCCCCCACCCCCCCCACCCCCACACGTGTTTCGCTTCAGACAAACAGACTGGTTTTCTCTTTAGATCTTACCACACTCTGTCAAAAAGGAACAGGTGGTCGTGTTCCATGCGATCATGTAGAGGGGCAGGGCCTCAACAGGCCACCAAGGCCAGCTGTATTGAGATCAGGGCACCATGTTTAAAGGGTGTCCTGATCAGACCAAACAATGACCTCCACCCAAACCCACCACAAAGGTCTCAGGGTCTCCCCCACCCCCTCTCCCAACTGTAGCTGGCATTTACCTACCCACCCCCACAATCAGAAACAGTTCGTTCCCCAACCCTCCCCTCTCCCCCCTCCCCCAAAACAGGAGCTGACATTTTGCCTCCCTCCTCCTCTGCGGTTGGAGCTGTAACTGCCCCCCTTCCCCTGATCAGCGTCAGCACTTGGGGATGGGGCAGGGGGCTTTAGGAAGGAAGGGAGAATTCAAACAAAGCGGGGGCCCCCTCAAATTAACAACTGACAGCCCCTGAAGAACAATACCCTCCTCCCCTACCTCTTTCCCACCCTTTAAGCATTTCAGTGAGAAGAATCAGGCTGCCCACTCCTGCCTGGTTTCTCACACCAAACATTTAATGGTGTGGACAGCATATTATCAGAATCAAATTACTTGATAATAAGCCTAATTAACCTTTAATGAATCATTTAATTTTGGTGGATGGGCTATTGATTTCGGCATCAGCCAGCCCTTTGCATCATGGGGTGAGCTTAGGGATGGGCGGGAAGGTGCTGGGCTTGTCACCTGCCCTATATTACAAGCACCCCAACCCCTGAAGGAAACATGCCCAACAGGGATAAGTAAAATTTAAGCCAATGTGTTTTGACAGTAAATTATGCAATTCCATGATCCAATGGAAATCAATATCATAAAATCTGAAAGCACCTAAGGAGTCATTCAGCCCATAATGTCACTGACAGCTCTTAGCTAATTTCACTATTAATGACAATTTTAAATTGATGATCATGAGTGATCTTCCCGAGAAAACAATCTTTCCCTAAATACCCAATGATGGCCCTTTGTAGTTTTAAAAACTTCCATTAAAACCTTTTGTAGTTTATGTGGAATTGAAGGCAACCCTGTTGACATGTGTTGGTAATTGGTTGGGAGGTAGGAGACAAGAGTGTCTGGGATTGATTGTTCTCTAATTGGCAGGTTGTAGCAAGCTGTCTTCCCCAGGGACCTGTACCAGCACTTAGATTTTCGTAACACATGTTAATGACTTGGAAAAGGACGAGAGTTGTATACAGGAGTCTTCAGATTACACTAAATAAGGAGGTACAGTAAATTGTACAGATAGGAGCCATTTGTTACAACAGGTCACAGTTATCTTATCCCTAGCTGCTTTTTGTCTCATGAGACAATGGTTTGCACCTCGGTAGTCAACTCTATATTCAACATCACCTGGTGCAGTTCAGGAGTCCCCACTCTATCCTTGCAATAGATGACGGCAATGGGATGAGAAGGTGCAGGTATTGCCAGCCTGTTTTCACTGTGCCCTCTTCTCAGCCAGCAAACCTTTCAGTTCCACCTCACTTCTTCCAATACTTCTTCCTGGTTTAATTAGACAGCATGTCATATAATTGTACCTAGGCTAATTAGGAATGAAATCTTTTCGTACAAAGGATTGTGCAAATCTGAAACTTGCGCCCTCACAAAAGCTGTGGATCCTGGATCGGGTGAAATTTTCATCAGCGAAATTGACAGTTTCTGTTAGTAAGGTTATTAATGAATATATAGAAAAGATGGCTCAACAGAGTTGAGTCACAGATCAACCATAATACAACACAGTGGTTAGGACCAATGGTTGAATGCACTGACCATGCTAAATTTTTCCTCAATGTACCCAAACAGGTGCAGGAGCATGGCGACAAGGGGATTTTCACAGTAGCTTCATTGCAGTGGTAAATGTAAGCCTACTTGTGACAATAATAAATAAATGTAAGTTGTATCTGTAATTGCAACTTAATTGTATGTCAGATTTCCAAATGACAACGTTTATTGCACATATAGGAACTTATGGATTCAAACCAAGCTTGAACATAAGAACATAAGAAATAGGAGCAGGAGTAGGCCATCTAGCCCCTCGAGCCTGCCCCACCATTCAATAAGATCATGGCTGATCTGTCATGTCTCAGTTCCACATTCCCGCCCTCTCCCCATAACCCTTAATCCCCTTGCCTATCAAAAACCAATCAACCCGCGTCTTAAAAATATTGAGCGAGGCAGCCTCCACCACTTCAACGGGCAGAGAATTCCAGAGATTCACCACCCTTTGAGTGAAGAAGTTCCTCCTCAACTCTGTTCTAAACCACCCCCCCTTTATCTTGAGGCTGTGCCCTCTAGTCCTACTGTCCTTTCTGAGCGGGAAGAGCCTCTCCACCTCTATCCTATCCATCCCATTCATCATCTTATATGTCTCAATGAGATCTCCCCTCATTCTTCTAAACTCTAACGAGTACAAGCCTAGTTTATTCAGCCTCTCCTCATAGTTCAACCCCCTCAACTCCAGAATCAGCCTAGTAAACCTCCTCTGCACTCCCTCCAAGGCCAAAATATCCTTGCGTAAGTGCGGCAACCAAAACTACACACAGTACTCCAGCTGCGGCCTCACTAGTGCCCTATACAGCTGCAGCATGACCTCCCTACTTTTATATTCAATCCCCCTCGCTATGAAGGCCAGCATCCCATTCGCCTTCCTGACCACCTGCTGCACCTGTAGGCTGGGTTTTTGCGACTCATGCACAAGGACCCCGAGGTCCCTCTGCACTGTCGCACACTGCAGTTTTTCGCCATGTAAGTAATAATCCTTCCTACCATTATTTCTACCAAAGTGGACAACCCCACATTTGCCAACATTAAATTCCATTTGCCAGTTCCTGGCCCATTCGCCCAGCCTATCTAGATCCTTCTGCAGACTCTCCACACCGTCCGCACAATTTGCCGTTCCACCAATCTTGGTGTCATCAGCAAATTTCGACACCATACACTCGGTTCCCTCCTCCAGATCATCTATATAAATGGTAAATAGCTGAGGCCCCAGCACCGACCCCTGGGGCACTCCACTAGTCACCAACCGCCAATCCGAATAGCACCCATTGACCCCCACTCTCTGCCTCCTATTTGACAGCCAATCCTCTATCCACGCTAACACCCTACCCCCAACTCCATGCCCCCTGACCTTCAGTAATAACCTCTTGTGAGGCACCTTGTCAAACCCCTTCTGAAAATCAAGAAACACCACATCCACCGGCTCTCCTCTATCCACCGCCCTAGACACATCCTCATAGAACTCCAATAAATTTGTCAGACACGACTTCCCCTTAACGAAACCGTGCTGCGTCTGCTCTATCAAACAATTCTCCTCAAGATGCCTCGCTATTTTCTCCTTGATCACGGATTCTAACATTTTACCTACAACAGACGTTAAACTAACCGGACTACAATTCCCTGCCTTTTGCCTGCCACCCTTCTTAAACAACGGCGTAACATTAGCCGTTTTCCAATCTTCCAGCACTTCCCGGAATCCAGCGACGTTTGGAAAATAATCACCAAGGCATCCATTATCACCTCCGCCATTTGAAAGGAGGACTTGTCTACCTCTCTTCCTAAATGTTCATATGATGAGGTGTCCAAATATGCATATATTATGTCTTGTACAAATATATCTTTACTCATTATTTAGAAAGGCCAAATGCATGACCATTATGACATTAACTGCCTGGACTTGCATTAAGACCTGAAAACTGTTATGCTAGAATTACTGAAAAATTCTTGTGAATAGCTGCTCAGGAAGCATGTTTAGAAGCCAGGTGTTAACCATTACTTTTTTTTTCTAATTTTTTTAAATGGAATTAAAAAAGGATTTTTTCCCATTTACATAATGGGTGAACTAAATCTTTTTGTTTATCTTACTGGGGACTTAGTCCATCATGATTAATCTGCAGTCATGTTCATTTTGTACTGCTGAACTTTCTTGACAACACCTAACTAATCAAGCAACAACTGAGAATACAAATCCGGTTCCTGAGAGAAGGGAATTAGAGAAATCTAACCACAACAAATTTGTACAACCTAATTCACTTACCCAGTCACTTAAGGGTTTCTAAAGCTTGGTTTGAATCCATAAGTTCCTATATGTGCAATAAATGTTGTCATTTGGAAATCTGACATACAATTAAATTGCAATTACAGATACAACTTACATTTATTATTTATTACTGTCACAAGTAGGCCTACATTTACCACTGCAATGAAGATACTGTGAAAATCCCCCAGTCGCCACACTCCAGCACCTGTTTGGGTACACTGAGGAAGAATTTAGTATGGCCAATGCACCTAACCAGCACATCTTTCGGACTATGGGAGGAAACCAGAGCACCTGGAGGAAACCCACGCAGGCATGGGGAGAATGTGCAAACTCCACACAGACAGTGACCCAAGCCAGGAATCGAACCCGGGTCCCTGGTGCTGTGAGGCAGCAGGGCTAACCACCATATATTGCCTTAAATGTAACACGAGCTCTTATTTTTAAACTGTGCCCCAAGTTCTAGATTCCTCTATGAGGGGAAACATCCTCTCATCTCTATCCTGTCAAGTCCCATTAGAACCTTATACATTTTAATAAGATCATTTAATTCTTCTAACTTTGAGTATACATTCAAGTTGTTCAGTTTTTACTCATAAGACAACCCTTCTTCCTCGGAATCAGCGTAGGGAACTTTGTCTGAACTGCTTGCAATGCACGTATATCACTCCTTTAATAAGGAGACCAAATTGTACATAGCACTCTAAATGTAATCTCACTAGTGTGCTGTACAGTTGTAGAAAGACTTCACTATTTGTACACACTATCCCCTTGGCAATAAAAGCCAACATTCCATTTGCCTTCCTAATTGTTGCAATCCTTGCTGACCTTTTGTGATTCATGTACAAGGACATCTAGGTCCTGCTGTTCCGCAGCATTCTGCAATCTCTCTCCATTTAAACAATATCTTGCTTTTTCATTCTTCCCCTGTAGTG
The DNA here is from genome assembly GCF_965287045.1 of Carcharhinus amblyrhynchos. Lineage (NCBI taxonomy): Eukaryota > Metazoa > Chordata > Chondrichthyes > Carcharhiniformes > Carcharhinidae > Carcharhinus > Carcharhinus amblyrhynchos. Next base: position 50,014,768 of record NC_137336.1, read on the forward strand.
GAGTACCACACATTCTTCCACATTATTCTCCATCTGTCAAATTTATCTATCACTATTCCTGTGAGGATCCTCCTCACAACTTATTTCACTACCTATATTTGTATTTTCAGCAAATTTGGCTACAATACAATCAGTCTCTTCATTCATTATTAATATTATTTGTAAATGTTTGAGACCCAGCACACAATTTTTTCTTTCTGGAACTAGTTAGGCACTGGACAGCTTCTTACTGCTCCGAGTGGTTCACCTTCCAGTACCCTAACGGCCAGTGAGTCAGAACCCTCTCACAGTGCTAGCGTTCAATTCCAGCTCTGAGTCACTGTCTGAGTGGAGTTTGCACATTCTCCTCATGTCTGCCTGGATTTCCTCCCAGTGCTCTGGTTTCCTCCCACAGCCCAAAGCTGTGTGGATTGACCATGGTGAATTGCCCCTCAGAATCAGGGGAATTAACAGGGTAATTACGTGGGGTTGCGGGGATAGGGCCTGGGTGGGATCATTGCCGGTGCAGGCTCAATGGGCTGAATGACCCTTTCCTGCACTGCAGGTATTCTATGATTGGACAATCAGGGCTTCCAAGGATGTGCTCAGTTTTTCTGTGTGGTAGAGTGGAGTTAAAAAGAAAACACTCGCTTTACCAAACTGATCTTTCACAAAATCGGTTTTACTGACCTGTATCAGTTCACCAAATCAGCTCAGAGAAAAAAAAAATCACTCTGATGGGGATTGTGACATTGAACACAAATGCTAGAAATGTCCCACCTTGTCCGTGGCTGGAATTCTCCAGCGCTGTTGCACTGAATGCAGTTGGCTGAGCACCAAATTCTCTGTTCTCACTGGCAGTAGGACAGGAACAAACAAGATCAGAGAATCCCGGCCAAAATGTTTGTAACCGTAACTTCTGAGCTCTGGTGCAGTATATGCGGGGGACACCCCAAAAATACGATGGGGAACCACCCTCTCCCCTGGAAGTTCCCAGGTAATGACCTCACTGCAACTTCCTTGAAAGTTCAAACTTCTTTTGGTTCCTGCGTTGGGAACCATCCAATAATGTGATTTAAATCACAAACTTCAGACAGTTCCAACTGTCCTATAGCAACTGTTCCCGAGAAAATGTTGGGACTAAAACCACTTCTAGCTTCTGGGTAACTACAGAAGTGACCCACCTGATCCCATTGGACGTTTCCCCCCACACCCATTCCTCAAAGAGCCACAACACTCCCCCACCCCCATAACTACCCCAAACTCTTACTATCCCCAATTTTCCTAGAGCCTCCCATGTGAGTCCCCACATCCCTCCCCCCAAACATATACTCCAATTCCCCACCCTTGCCTATGCTCCAACCCCTCACAGGACTCCTTTCACCCCTCTGGCTATCCTCCAATCCCTTTTGGGACAACTCCCAGCTACCCTTCCCCAGCTCGATCTGACCCAAATCCCGGACCCAATCCAACAAACCTCAGGTCCCACTCCCACCCGACCCCTATCTCACCCCAATCCTAACACCCCAGGCCACAGCTGGTGCATTTCATACATTTTCCACACAAGACTCGGTGGAGTAGGACAGGAATATTTCAGTCAAACTGAGGTCATGTAATTGCCAAGATGCATGGATCACATTTCTCAATTAACTCCCACATGCCACTTGCTACTCCATTATGCTAGCCTGTGTCACACTGTAGGTCATTCATATTATCTTTGTTGTCTGCCGTTCCTCCAAGTTTGGCATCATTAGCAAATTATAAAATTTCAGTCCACATTACAAGATCCAAGTCATTTATTTATAGGGGAGAACTAGAACTAACCCATGGTGAACATCACTGTCTACCATCCATCGGGAAAAAGACATAAAAGTCTGAGATCACATACCAACCGACTCAAGAGCAGCTTTTTCCCTGCAGGTGTCAGACTTTTGAATGACCTACCTCGCATTAAGTTGATTTTTCTGTACGCCCTACCTATTACTATAACACTACATTCTGCACTCTCTCGTTTCCTCCTCTATAAACTGTATGCTTTGTCTGTACAGCGCACAAGAAACAATAATTTCCACTGTGTATTAATACATATGACAATAATAAATCAAAGCAAATCAAATCAGTGCAAAGAACAATCACATACCATGACATACCGCTTTCTGTCCTTAAACCCATTTTTATTATCCAATGCAAGACTGACCCTGCTATTCCACAACAATCATTGATTTTGTTATGCAGTTTATCACCTGCAGCAAAGTCCCAACTGAACAGATATTGTGCCAAAGAGATTTTCTGCTCTGTCACCGAGTTGACTATATTTCAGCAGGTTGCCATTTTAAATACTCGCAATGGAACCCTGCTAAATCATTTTCTGAAAGTGCATTATTAAGCATTTCACAAAATCATAAGGATGCAGGAGATGGCCATTTGGCCCGTCATGTCTGCACCAGCTCTCCATACGAGCATCATGACTTAGTGCCTTTTCTCAGTATTCTGCACATTGTTTCTATTCAACTAATCAGCTAATTATTTATATTCAAATAATCATCTAATGCTCTCTTGAATGCACCAATTGAACCTGCCTCCACCACATTTCCAGACAGTGCATACCAGATCTGAACCACTTGTTGCATGAAAGTTTTTTTCTCACATCACATCTGCTTCTTTTGCAAATCACTTTAGATCTTGAAAGTTCTTATGAGGGGATCAGTTTCTCCCTATCTACTCTGTCCAGTCCTCTCATGATTTTGAACATCTCCATCAAGTCTCCTCTTATCTCTATCAAATATCCTGAGCTTTCTTCTCTCCAAGAGGAACAGCCCCAACCTCTCCAATCTATCTTCATAACTGAAGTTTCTCACCCCTGAAACCATTCTTGTACATCTCTTCAGCATTCTCTTCAATGCATTCACATTCTTCCTATCATTTGGTACCCAGAACTATACACTTGAATAAACAAAGCAGATTAATTTTGATTAATTGCGAATTTTGCTTTGCAGATGATGTGAAAATTGGAAGCATTGTCAACTGTGAATTTGAGCAGAAATAAAGGTGAAAATGTAAGTTTCCACTCATCTCCTAGTTTTCCACTGTTTTATTATCTGTCTCCAGCTCTGCTAATTAACAGTTGAGGAAATAATCCACTTTAAAATCAACACAAAATTGCTTCATCAAAGGTATTGTTCTATGACTATAGCAATTAGAATTTCATTAATAACATGGAAATCTGTGGTAGCACGGTCGTTGAGATTATCACATTCTTTTGTGATTAATGTACTCAGGGTTTGGCCAATGCTTCAGCAGTGCCAGTGGTGCATGCCACTCATACCACAGTGTAGAACTTTACAGTTTTACGGTCAGGCCCATAAAATTCCATAGGTGCTTTTTCCATCTCTTACCCACCTGCTCCCACCTGACTGCAACTTAACAGGTGATGGGTGAAGTCGCCAGCTTCACACTAATTGTGGGCTTTAGGTGACTGATTAATGGCCATTTAAGGGCAACTTCCCATTTGGCCACAAATTTTCAGCTGGATGGGAGGTAGTCAGTGATGGACAGGAAATGCACGATTGGGGCCCTGAATGAGCAAGGAGTGGAGTGCATCAATCACGGGCCCCCTTTTCTAAACAATCACAAGGTCTGTTGCCACTCCCCCCACACCTCCTTCCCATTCCTCCAACCATCGCCTTCCCCCTGACTTATACACCCACACCCTCAATCCCTCCCACCCTCACCTCTGGACACTTTCGGTGGTTCACTGACAACTCCCCAACTTTTCTGTTAACTGGTTCATGACTCTTCTTCTTTGAGGATTGGGTGCAGTTCAGCAGTGGCCACTGCTCGTGGTGGTACCACTGCAACCAGAGAGCTGCTGGTTAAATTGGCTGGCAGCTCTTGAAGGCAGGACTTCTTCCTAGATGGGGGTAGAAGGCTTGTCTCAAGCTAATTAAAGTGTTAAATGGCTACAGGACAGCCTGCCAGTGCAGGGACTATTTTTACAGCGACATTTTCAGTGGTGGGCAGGAAACCCTTTTACTTGTAAAATCCTGCCTATGGAAACAACCAGCAAGGGAAGCAAATCTCCATTCTGGGAATATTTCCCTGTTAGGCCTTTCAATTGAATAAAAGATGTCAAACCAATCATAAAAGCACATTACTAAATTAAAAACATTTAAAAAATTAAAAATATATAATAATTGGTGCATTGGAGATTCATTTGTTTGTCAAATAGATAAATGTCTCAGAATTATAAATTGATTTATTATCTAAACTACCAACAATGGAAGTAATTTCAAAAGTCAGAATAGCTTCTGACACATCTGTTGACTGTTACACACTTCCTTTTCAACCAATCGTTCTCCCTGTTTCATCTTTTTCTTTATGTAATCCCAAATTATGCCTCTGCTCCAGTTTATTTCTATCATTTCTCTCTTAGTTTATAATTTTGTTCACTCTGCTGTTAGTCACTAATTTTGTTCCTCTTTTTTGCTGCTACATTTCTTTCTGCATGCACCTTTCTCGAATGTATCCACTCGCTTTCTCTATGCTGCCCGCCATTCTCCATTTTGTGGAAGCCTCTGATTTGAACAAATTTAACAAATATAAATGCTGAAAGTACTCAGCAAATCAGAGGGAACTTGTGGAGAGAAAAACAGAGTTAACGGGTTGGATTGTACGTTGAGGGTTGATTTCCGGTCTAAATGTCAGAGGTGAGCCCACCTCTGCTTGGCTGGCTAGCCCTCCTTTAGTTTTACTTCCACTCCAACCTCTGGAAGGAACACTGTCAAGTCAACTCTACTTCACTGAGGAGGTCCTTATTGAAATATACCACCAGTTGTAGCCACCATTGGAGCCACAGAGGAAGGTTAGACGAGCACTGCCAGTGGCTGTGAAGGTCACTGTGGCGGGTGAACATTTATGCATTTCGCTTTTTGTAGGCTGGAGTAGGCAATATTTGCAACATCTCTCAGATAGCCATCCACTGTTGCAGAAGGGAGGTCACTGTGAGGCTGCGTTCCAAGAATACATTTCATTCTCTCAGAGAAGACAGAGTGAGGACGAGCCTTTTGAAGGATTTCTATGGTCTGTTGGGAGGGATGGATGGTCAGGAATGCATTAAATTGACTCCACATGTCACTTTGCAAGTGTTGTACTTCACTTTTGAGATATACAATGTACAGCCAATATACAAACATATCTAATGAATGCAAGTGAGACTCGGTCGGAATCCTGTCAGCAGTCATACAGGGAGGAGTTTCCAACCTTGTTTTGGCAGGCGGGAAAACTGGAGGAGATGGAGAAGCCAAAAGGAGTCCTGAAATGGCATTGATGCTGGTGGGGTTTCCCACTGAGATAGTCTCCATTCCCCCTCCAACGATGTAATGGAGTTCCCACCACGAAAGGTCAGGAACCCCATTTCCATACATTTGAGTATTATTAGCTGGCCTCCCTCACACTCCTGACCCCCCACCCCACCCTGCTTCTGACAAACAGAGATCTGGTGAATGAATCCTCCACAGATAGCTACTGCCCCCAGGACGGACCGGGTAATGATGTAGTGGGACCTACCTCAATTTTTTTTTAAGTATTTGAAAATACAGTGGGAAAATCCGGCAAGGCAGCTAGCAAGTTGACCACTTCTCCCATCAGAGCCAGCACTTAGGAAAAAAAGATAAACTCTGCATAATGTCTTCATTCAGCAATACTTGATTATGCCATTTGCACCATGAGAACAGTGAGTGGATATTGGTCAACAAAAGCTAGCCATGACTCCAAGTTGTTGGAGCTGCACTCATCCAGCCAGTATTCTATCACATCCCTGACCTGTGTCTTGGATATAGTGGACAGGCTTTGGGGAGTCACAAGGGTATACATCAGAGAAATTTGGAGGGGAGTTATTTACCACAGAATATTCAGGGTCTGATCTGCTCTTGTAGCCACAATATCCATTTCAGTTTTTGGCCCATGGTAACCTCCATGATTTTGATTGTGGTGGGCATGTTGAATTCAGTGGTGGTACCACTGAACTCAAGAGGAGATGGTTAGATTGCCTCTTGTTGGAAATGATTGTTGCCTGATGCTTGTGTAACATGAATGATGCTTGTCACTTATAAGCCAAGCGTGAATATAGTCAATATCCTGCTGCATTTTGCAGGGACTGCATCAGTATCTGAGCATTTCCAATTGGACTGAACATCCCCACTTCTGCTCTTTTGATGAAAGGAAAGTCATTGATGAAGCAGCTAAGGATGGCGGCGCCTTGGGCATTGCCCAAGGAACTGTTGCTTCAGAATCCAAGGAGTGCCGTCATCAAAGAAGACGTGTGCAACACCAGTGTGCCACTTACACATATGTGGGTATCAGGCACAAAATGAAAGCCAAGTTGTCATGAAAATATAGATTAGTTTGATGAAATATAGATAATAAGTAGAAATAATACATGATTAGGATTTTTACCTTAGAATTGAATAAAGGTTACCTTTATTAAATATGGGAGACAGACCTTACCTTTAAACACATAATGGGACATCTTTGAATCTGACACACACATCCTCTGACATTAAGGTCATAGATGTCCCAGCACAGGAATATTCCAGAAAAAAACAGAATATTTTAAGCCCTATCTATTCTACATTCTAAATTACTTACATTTTAAGAAAAGAAATGTTGAAAGGATATCATAACACCATGATCCAACTTTGTCTGCAAAATGGCACTCTGATGTGGGTTTATTTTAAAAGATAGTTTCATCACGCATTGGTTTCAGATGATGCAGAACACCTCCTTAGATCATTATCAATTAAGTAAAAATCATTTAATCAACTTAACTGGAATTCTGTGCATCATGATTACAAGATTTAACTTCTGCTGATCTTACGAAAAAAAGGAAGGTTTTGACCGTCCGGTGACTTCCATCATAAACAAAGAAATCTTAGGCTGGCCATGTAGCAAAAAGGTTTGAGGTGTAAGTCCTTTTTATAAAACACAAAGTATGAAAATAAAAAACAAGTAGAAGTCATTATAGGCATTGTTACTGAAAAATATTACAAACAGCTATTGACAAGATAAATGCTCACATAATAAGGCAACTTCTACAATTAAATAGCTATCAATAATAGATAATGATATTGCTTTATGAATAGGGGAGGCATTTACACCATGAAGTTAGACTTTAAGGTAGAATTATTTGACCAGCTAAGACAGAGACATTGAACAAAAACTTAGGTCAACACTTCTCAGGCTCCAAACAAGCTGGAGATTTTAAAGTAAACCACAGCAACAGTTCCAGAGTGGCCAGCTCATCACAGAACTATAATACTTTATTTTAATTATTTGATCAGAAGCACAAGAATCACAGAGTCTTTACATTCAGCCCATTGAGTCTGTTCTGGTTCTCTGAAGGAGCACTCTACCTTGTCCCACTCCCATCATTTCCCTGTAACCCTGAACATTATTACTTTTCAGATAGAAATCCAATTCCCTCTTGAATACCTCAATCGAACCTATCTCCACCACCCTCAAGAAATTTGATCCTGACTCCACCCATCCTTTGGGGGGAAAAAGCTTTTCTTCACATCATTTCTACTCCTTTTACCCATTATTCTGAATCTGTGCCCTGTAGTTCTTAATGTAGTCTAGAGGGGAACAATTTCTCACTATTTACTCTGTTTTTATCCCTCAGGATCTTGAATAAGTCTATCAAGTCTCTTCAGCTTTCTTATTTCCAAGGAAAATAGTCTGAACTGTTCCAATCTATCCCCACAGTTGCAGTTCTTTATCCTTGGATTTGTTCTTGTGAATCTCCTCTGTACTCTCTCCAATATCTTTGCATCTTTCCTCAAGTATGACATCCAGAACTGGTTGCAGTTCTCCAGATGAGGCCTCACTAATGTTTTCTACATGGCCTCCTTACGCTTGTACTCAATGCCCTAAGATATCAGATGCTTTATTAATTAACCGTCAATGACTTATATACATGTACATCAAGACCTTTTTGTTCAAGCACCTCCCTTAGCGTTTCTCCCTTTGTTTTATAGTTTCTCTCCACATTCATTTTGCCAAAATGAATCAATTTGCACTTCTCTGCATGAACTTCATTTGCCACTTGACTGCCCAATGCGATAATTGCCGGAATTTTACCGCCTCGCCTGCCCAAGACTCGCAAGATCCTGCCCGAGGCCGATGGAGAATGCCATTCTGCGAGCCTCGTCCACCCCGATTCCAGGCGGGCCAGTAAAATTCCAGCCAATATGTCCGTGTCCTTTCGAAGTTCAAACTTCACAGTTGACAAAGCTTCCAATTTTCGGCCATTAAAATTCCGGCCGATATGTCCATGCCCTTTCGAAGTTCAAACTTCACAGTTGACAATGCTTCCAATTTTCATATCATCCGCAATTTCTGAAATCATGTCCTGTACAGCACAGGTAAGATAATTAGTGTGCGTCAGGAAGAGCAAAAGTCCCAACACTGACTCCTGGGGAACTCAACTACAAACCTTTTTCCAATGTGAAAAACAATTATTTATCACTACTTTCGGTTTCCTGTCACTCAGCCAATTTCTTATCCACATGCCTATTTTCCCTTTTCTTATGAGCTAAAATTTTGCTCACAAGTCTTGTTATGTGGCATTGTATCAAATGCCTTTTGAAAATTATATGCGCTACATCAATAGCAATGTCCTTATCAACGTTCTCTGTTATTTCACCAAAAATCTTCAGCAAGTTAGTTGAAAATGATTTTCCCTTGATGTATCCATGCTAGCCTTCCTTAATTATCCTGTATTTGTCTAACTGACTATTGATTTTGTCCCAAACTATAGGGAGGAATTCTCCCAGGTCCCACTTGGTGGGTTTGACAGTGGTCATGGTGTTGAAGGAGGGGGGAGGGAATATGGCAGGAGACCCAGAAATCACTTTCACTCTCAGGTGAATTTACAGTGGGATCCTCTGCTGCTGCCTGCCATGGCTTATCAGAAAACTTGCCATTAATGGAATGCAGATTTAGGTCTGACCTCCCAGTGCTCAATTCTCCACAATGCCAGTGGTGAAAACACGCCAGCATGGAACACTTTTGGAACAATGTGGTGTGCAGATGCTGGGACTCACCTTAAGAATGCCTGGGGCTGATTCCAAAGGTTGGAATAGACACAGCTTGCAACTTTGGAACACCACAGCAGTGGACACTGTGCATCTGCAGGTGGACCTTCCAGATTCAGTGTCCTGGAGGTTGTCTATCTTCCAGCCTCAATGTTCCTGAAGATCCAGCTTCATTCTCAGTTGGTCCATCTTCCAATCCCAAGTGCTCCCCAAGCTGTCTTTATTCCCTGGGGATTCACTTTCTTCAACAATGTGTCAGTGATGTTGGACACGTTTTCACAATGCCATCAAAAATGAGGGCAGGCAACGTGCCATCCAGTCCTGCCCTGCCCCACCCCTGAATACAGCTTACAACAACAGGATGCATAATTAATGAGATCAGGATTGACAGATTGCATGCATTTGTCTGCCAGCCTCCACAGTGAGAAACACTCCATGTTCCTTCCCCAGCCATGGCACTCAATGTAAAAATTGGAAAATTCTATCCATAGTTTCCATAAGTTTCCCTATCATTAAAGACAAACTGTCTGGCCTGTAGTTGCCGGTATTACCCTTGCACTCCTTCTTGAACAAGGATATAACATTCACAATTCTCCAGTACTCTGGCATCATCCCGTATCGAAGGAAAACTGGAAGGACGTTAATGCCTCTCCAATTTCCATTCTCACCTCCCTCAGTATCCTCAGATACATCTCAGATGGTGCTGGTAACTTATCAACTGTGAATAAAGATAGCCTTTCTAACAACTCTTCTCTCTTGACAGCTTGAGTGGCATCCTCTTCCTTTGTATAAACAGATATTAAAAGCTTATCCAATACTTCCACTTTTTCTCCTGCCTCCACATGCAAGTTTCCTTTTTTTATCCCTAATCAGCTTTATTTTTTACCACCCTTTTATTATTTACATGCTTATAGAAGACCTTGGGATTCCATTTCACATTAGTTGCCCATCTCTTTTCATGCTCCCATCTTGTTTTTCTTATTTTTTTTTCACTTCACCTCTGGTCCTTCCATATTCAGTCTAATTCTGCATTATATTTTCTACTTGAATCTGTTACACATGCACCTCTTCCTTTTCACCTTCATCTCTATCTCTCGTCATCCAGGATTCTCTCACTTTGTCCTACCTTTCCCCTTCTAGCAAATATACTTTGACATTGCCTGCAATGCTATCTCTTTCAAGGTGGTCCATTGATAAACCACCATCTCTACTGCCAACATTTGATTGCAAGTCACTCAACTCAGATGCATTCTCATCCCAGTTTGGGTCACTGTCTGTGTGGAGTTTGCACATTTTCCCTGTGTTTCCCCCGGGCACTCTGGTTTCATCCCACAGTCCAAAGATGTGTGGGTTTGATGGATTGGCCATGCTAAATTGCCCCTTAATGTCAGGGGAACCAATGCATATAAATGCATGGGGTCATGGGGATAGGGCCAAGGTGGAATTGTGGTCATTGCAGACTGGATGGGCCGAATGGCCTTTTTCTGCACTGTAGGATTTTATGATTGTTTTGAAGTTTCCCCCACAATTAAGTAACCCTGTTCTGAATTGCTCCTTGTCTTTTTCCATGGCCAACCTGACCCTTATAATACAATGGTCATTGACACATAAATGCTTTCCCATTGTTATTTATTCCATTTGGGCCAACTCATTCCCTGAAATCAAGTCCAACAATGTCTGCCTTCTCATTGGAGCGGAAACATGCTGCTGCAGAAAATTATCTTGAACGCACTTCAGGAACTCTTCCTCTTCTTGTCCCATTGTATTATTCCTATCTCAGTCGACGTTTGGATAATTGAAGTCCCCCTCTATAACTCTTGCACCTCTCTGTCACTTCTTTGTAAATGTTATCTCTTCCACAGATTAATGTTATTGCACCTTTTAATTCCTTAACTCTATCCTGAGATTCCATCCTTGACTTCTCTGAAACATTATCTCTCTCCAGTGTTTTAATAACATCTTTAATCAATACTACAACTTCACCGCCTCCCCCCCCCCCCCCCCAACTACCACCCTCCCCCTCCCCCGTCTCCTAAACATCTTGAACCCAGGAATATGTAATGCCCAATCCTGCCCTTCTTTGAGCCAGGTCTCTATTACAGTAATAATATCATAGTTTTGTTTGTCAACCTATGCCTGTAATTCACTAATCTTATTAACAACACTTCATGCATTCACATACATGCACATTAATGGCATGGTGGCACAGTGGTTAGAACTGCTGCCTCACAGTGCCAGCGACACGGGTTTGATTCCCGGTTTGGATCACTGTCTATGTGGACTCTGCTCATTCTTCCCATGTCTGCATGGGTTAACTTCAGGTGTTCTGGTTTCCTCTCAGTCTGAAGATATGTGCTGGTTAGATGCATTGGCCTGTTAAATTCTCCCTTCGTATACCCAAATAAGCATCTGAATGTGTTGACTCAGATTTTCATAGTGACTTCATTGCACTGTTAACATAAGCCTACTTGGGACACTAGTAGTAAATTAAAAATAAAATAGTTCTGATTTTGTCTCTTTCATTTTCCTCTTACTCTGATTCCATCTAATGACTTACTGTTGCCTACTCTACTTCTGTTCTAGTTGTAGTGTTCTGTTTACCTTGATACTACTCTCTGATATATCCTCCTTATCAACTAATACTTCTCTACTTCCATCTGCCAGTTTTTCTCCTCTCCTCTCTGGATTTTCCTTCAGGATCCCATCCCCTTGCCAAGCTATGCAATATTAATAGTGTAGTTGGTGGGATATAGAACATAGAACATAGAACATTACAGCGCAGAACAGGCCCTTCGGCCCACGATGTTGCGCCGACCAGTTAAAAAACAATGACCCTCTAACCTAAACCAATCCCTTTCCATCCATAAACCTATCCACGGATCTCTTAAACGCCCCCAAACTAGGCGCATTTACAACTGCAGCAGGCAGGGCATTCCAATCCCTCACCACCCTCTGGGTAAAGAACCTACCCCTGACATCCGTCCTATAACCACCCCCCCTTAATTTAAAGCCATGCCCCCTCAAGCTAGCTTTCTCCATCCGAGGAAAAAGACTATCACTGTCCACCCTATCTAAACCTCTAATCATCTTATATGTTTCAATAAGATCCCCTCGTAGCCGCCTTCTTTCTAACGAAAACAACCCCAAATCCCTCAGTCTCTCCTCATAGGACCTCCCCTCCATACCAGACAACATCCTGGTAAACCTCCTCTGCACCCTCTCCAAAGCCTCCACATCCTTCCTATAATGTGGGGACCAGAACTGCACACAATACTCCAAGTGCGGCCGCACCAGAGTTGTGTACAGTTGCAACATGACGCTGCGACTCCTAAATTCAATCCCCCTACCAATAAACGCCAAGACACCGTATGCCTTCTTAACAACCTTATCTACTTGATTCCCAACTTTCAGGTGTATGTACACATACACCTAGATCCCTCTGTTCATCCACACTATTCAGAGTCCTCCCATTAGCCCTATACTCGACACATCTGTTATTCCTGCCAAAGTGAATTACCTCACACTTCTCCGTATTAAACTCCATCCGCCACCTCTCGGCCCAGCTCTGCAACCTGTCCAAGTCTCCCTGTAAACTATGACACCCTTCCTCACTATCTACCACACCTCCGACTTTGGTGTCATCAGCAAATTTACTAATCCACCCAACTATACCCTCATCCAGATCATTTATAAAAATTACAAACAGCAGTGGCCCCAAAACAGATCCCTGAGGCACACCACTCGTAACTGAACTCCATGACGAATACTTACCATCAACCACCACCCTCTGTCTCCTATCTGCTAGCCAATTCCTGATCCAATTACCTAGATTACCCCCAATCCCATACATCTGCATTTTCTGCAGAAGCCTTCCATGGTGAACCTTATCAAACGCCTTACTAAAATCCATATATACCACGTCAACTGCCTTACCCCCATCCACCTCTTTGGTCACTTTCTCAAAAAACTCAATAAGGTTAGTAAGGCACGACCTACCTGCTACAAAACCATACTGACTATCTCCAATCAATTCATTACTCTCCAAATAACTATAAATCCTATCCCTAATAATTTTTTCTAAAACCTTGCCAACAACAGAAGTAAGACTCACCGGTCTATAATTCCCAGGGAAGTCTCTGTTCCCCTTCTTAAACAATGGGACAACATTCACTATCCTCCAATCTTCCGGCACTATACCTGAGACCAACGATGACCTGAAGATCAGAGCCAGAGGCTCTGCAATCGCCTCTCTTGCCTCCCAGAGAATCCTAGGATAAATCCCGTCTGGCCCAGGGGACTTATCTATTTTCAAACCCTCAAGAATATCCAGCACATCCCCCCTATCAACTGCAATACTGTCTAGTTTACACCCCTGTAACCCAGTGTTCTCCTCAGCTACATTTATGTCCCCCTGCGTGAACACCGAAGAGAAATATTGGTTCAATGCCTCTCCAATCTCTTCCGGTTCCACACACAACTTCCCTCTGCTGTCTGTAACTGGCCCTAATCTTGCCCTAACCAACCTTCTGTTCTTAACATATCTATAGAACGCCTTAGGATTCTCCTTAATCCTATCAGCCAAAGCCTTCTCATGTCCTCTTTTAGCCCTTCTTAACTCACTCTTCAACTCTCTCCTAGCCAATCTAAAGCTTTCTAGTGCACTACCTGAGCCCTCAAGTCTCATCCGAACATAAGCCTCCTTTTTCTTTTTAACCAGCGAATCAACTTTTTTAGTGCACCACGGTTCCCTAGCTCGACCAATTCCTCCTTGCCTGACAGGGACATACCTATCAAGGACTCGCAGTAGCTGCTCCTTGAAAAAACTCCACATTTCGGACGTTCCCAGTCCCTGTAGTCTCCTAGTCCAACCTATGCTTCCTAATTCTCTCCTAATAGCCTCATAATTACCCTTCCCCCAGCTAAAACTACTGACCCGAGGTTCATGCCTATCCCTTTCCATCACTAAGGTGAACGTAACCAAATTGTGGTCACTATCACCAAAATGCACACCAACTTCCAAAGTTGGCAAACAAAGCCAAATTTGTTGACATTCACCACCTCTGTGAGGCCACTGAACGTCTTACACATTCAGGTCTTCAGGGCTAAATTTATGACGCTGATTGCTCTAGGTATCTTGCCCCACTACCCTCGGAGAGTTTGCCTGGAAGGTCTCCTGGCCTCATGGCAATAGAAGACCTCTCACCTCTTCTGTATTTCCTCAGACAAGACCTCCAGTGCAGCATCGGGAAATCTTGGAACCTGCTTTCTAACATGTGTATCATAATTCACTCTTGCTCACTCTCTCTGCAACCAGGTTTAGCACCTGTTTCAGCCACTCTTTAAGAAGTGAAAGCTGGTTTGAGTAGTGCAGACTAGCCTTAAATGGTGGTAGCCTCTAAGTTTTCTGCCCTGCCTGGGTGTGTGGCACCATTAGCAGCGGCTGTGTTATAATGTAACCAATGGTAAAATGCTGTGAGGGGAAGCTGACCAGCTGACCCAGTAGACAATGTAATCAATGGCAAAATGATGTGGTGGTCAACTGATCTGCTGATCTGATATAAATAAAAAGCAGATTAAAATTGTGGGGAGCTTGTGTGACCCAGGGTGTGGCCCCAAGTGTTGGAATAGTGAAGTTTCTTTACTAAGCCTCTTCGATTTACTTTCTGAAGTCAGTTCTTTTATTGCTTGCAACTGAAGTATCCCTCTGCCGAACGAACAAGCTGTCCTCTACAATCACTTAGCTGAGTAGAAAGCATGAAGTTCACTTGTTCCCAGCACTATGATCCATTCAAACGTTGAGGTCTTACAGAATTTCACAGTCGATGACCATTCATGCTCTGCCGCTACTGCCAGCGAAGATAGATAATTTCACTCTCAGCCAAATCTCCGCTCACTGCAGTAGGACCAAAGAATCCCAGAGAATTCCACCTAACATTTTTCATGATGTTTCAAAGCATTTTTGGTGAATTTATTATTGAAAATGCACAACGCAGACTTTAAAAATTACATGAAATTCTGGCAAAGTGAAGAGACTTCAATGCTTTAGAGTATTATGTCTGAACTGCAATTACATCTATTCAGTGTAAGTGCTGCAGTTCTCTTATTCTATTGATAAAAAGCTAAATTAATAGGTATAGATCAGGCAGTCTTCCATTAAGCAGTTCCCAGGAGTCAAGTTGACATTTAGAAACTGGATTGGCATTGAAGATTATAAAGCTGCTGACAGGCCAGTAGGTTCTTTAATATTTATACAATATCGCAAAATAAATCACGTAATTTTTTTTTCAATGCAAGCATTAAAATCTGCTTTCTGCCTCTGGACTGAAATTGTGCAGTGTTTCATATTAATCTAAATGTTGAGCACTATGCTTAAATAATAATTGGTATTGTGCAATTCATAAAACTGTCAATCTAAATTTAACCATATAAAATAATATAGAAATCCTTTTATACAGGTTCAAGAATTAGATCACTATTATTACATGACACATTAAACAGCATTCAGACTCCAGTCTAGCGACCAACTTCTCTTCTATCTCTCCGATCAGAAGTATTCTTATGTAAGTGAATCACAAATGATATCAAACACTGAAATGCCAATCCTTTGGAGTTCTCTATTTGTGATACTTTCAGAACAAACAGTAACATATTTTCATGTACCAGGGTTTTTCCTATTCCAGTTCAATGCAAGACAATTGTAGTTAAATTGCAAAGCAGCTTCTGCTTCATCACCAATCACAATCTCAGTTGTGTGCAAGTTATACAGTGGTCTGGATTTTTGAGGGTGGGGGGGAGGTTGACAACAAACTATCGGCATTCTCCATTATTACTCCTCTGGAACTGACCAGGATGGTGGGGATGTTCAGATTCATGTGAAAATCCTGAAAAATTATGTGGTCTGTCAGTCAGACATCAACACAGGCCATCCTGTGTCACATCACCCTCAGAACCAGTGATAAACAAAATCAGCAAGAATTTCAACTTACCCACTCCCACAACATTGTTAGATAACCCTTACAAAGCTAAATCCTGATCAAATTGAGTGTATTGAATTTTTAATGGAAATGTGAATAATAAAATATGATGCCTTGAAAAAGTAATTTTGTGATCATGGAAAACTGGTAAAAGATTTAGTAGGCTAAACTTTCTAAAATGTTTTTTCAAAATATTTTAGCTTCTACCCTTACCACATGTGCAACTTTTTTAGACATTTGTAGGATGTGTGCATCACTGGTTAAGCCTTAATTGCCTTTGTGGTGGTGGTAGTGAGCTGCCTTCTTGAACCCATTGTTAAAGATGCTTTTATTTCAGTGTTTTTTGTTAAAATGCTTTAATGTGACTGGCTGCTTGGACAATTTGGCTCACTGCAATTCCACAATGTGGATGCTCTGTAAAGGATACGGCAATCAGTTGTTGTACCATTGCATGGCAATAGAGGTGAAAGTGTTCGCCTGATGTCACTAAATATCCCAACCACAGCTTATTGTGAGGCCCACAGTGAGTGCCCTTGCTCCACTACCAACCATGAACTCTACGCCAATTCTTCTGCTATAACAAGATGGTTAGTACAAGCTGTCCAGTGTAACCTAGAAATGAAGTGACCCAAACTAAATGCAAAATGAAATCACCTTTAGCAAATAGTTTTATCTTGGTCGTGTACCAGCTGCTTTGTAGTGAACCATGTAGGAATATATCACTGGAGAACCACAAGTCCAAAATATTTTGTCAATTCCCTTTATATTAACCTTACACTTGTGATGCCACAAAGCAAAGAGCATCAGTCCCAGCCAGATGTTGCAGACTGACATCCCTGCTCCAGGCACTGGTAGACAATCAAACTGTATCCTGGCATGAGGACCAAATGTTCGCTGATATTGTGAGAAGCATGAGATTGATCACCCTGCAACGTACCAACATGGCTTGCATCAAATCTCGAAAGTATCAGAATTGTAACTATGCCATTCTTGACTCCATTAATATGCCAGATTTATTCATTCACAATTTGCCCACTTCATGTTTAATTGTTCTAAATGTGGCCTCCTGCAGATACATAACAAGTACCAGTCACTTAAGGGTATCGCATAATAGAGCATCCTGGAAAACATGGGATGGGATTTTATGATCTCACTCGGGCGAGATCATAAAATCCTGCTCGAGGCCAACGGAGATTTCCATTCTGCAAGCCCCACCTGCCCCAGAAACAGGGTGGGCAAGGCGGTAAAATCCCGGCCACGGTGTTCCTAAGAACACCACCTCAGATCCAAACCTAACCTAATTCTCCAGAACTCTGAGAAGAAGCAAATGCAAGGATTTAATAAACAGGCAAATGATTTGAAACAAAAATGACAATTGCAATTCAAACAAAAACACATGCGTAATGTTCTACTAGAATTCTTGATCTCTCCAAGAGAGGGGCTACCATTCACATAAAGAGAGTAGACTGGAAGGAGTGATTTCAGTTTGCACAAGGAAGGCATGGCAGACAAACTATTTACAATTACAATTACAATCACAGTACTGCAAAAGGGTTTCCAATTTCATTGCAACTTCCACCCAGGGAGTGTTCTGAATGTGGACTCAAGTAGGTGAGAGATGAAGATGTGTTGTTAGCAGGTGCGCATCTAGAAACCTTTCCAAAGTACATTCCACTTGTAAAAGGAATTTTCAAACTCAAAGTCAAAGAAATAAGGAGATACTCCCAAAGCAAAAGGCACCAAAAAGGGCTACTGCCCTAAGTACAAGCCCAGGATCACTTGATCTGATGAGGGTAGTCAACAAAAGGCTCAGCTGAATCAGGCAACATGTCTTTGAGGGTGTGCCTATGCCTACACTGATTAAGGTCAACAGCTTAGTGTCAGATTCTTCTGTGCTATCACCCAAACAATGGATTGGCAAACCAGTGAATAGCTTGAACCAAGTTGCACTAATTTACACATTCAGAGCATCAACTAAATATACACTTTACCAAGCTTCCACATAGGATCAGGGCTGGCACCAAACCTCTCCAAGCCAATGTTACTAGGATAAGCCAACAATCAACCATCTTTCCAGCTGTGGCAGATCCAGCCAGATGGTTCACAGATGTAAGGGAGGGTGCCACTTGGGCCACACCAGCCTGACAATGCCAGCCTGGCACACTGGCACTGTTGAAGGGGCAAACAGGCACTGCCTAAGGGACACCTTGGCACTGCCCACCTGAGAGGTCAGGGCCAGCCAATGGGGTGGGGGGGGAACATTGGGGCTGGCCCGAGGAGTTCCTGGAGGGTGGCGATCGTGGAGTTGGGGGCATTGGAAAACTAGCAATGGGGGGGGTGGGGTTGCATGGCTGACCAGCGATTGGACTGGTCAGCAATTGGGAGACTGGTAATGGGAGGCCACTGCACATGCACTGATCTCCATGCTGACAGATTGGCACATGCGCAGTGGTACACGCAGTGCTATGCTGCTGGCCTCTCAGGTGGGAATAGGCCCCGCCACCTGATTTTCAGAGGAATTCCTGCCAGTGCACTCTGTGATGCACAGTGTCAGAGATTAGTTGTGGAAATCATGCTGTAGAAACCAGCAGGAGATACTTCCACTTTCCTGCAAATTGGGGTCTTAATTTTTTTTGTGGGGAGAATCCTGGCCATTATGTTTCAAAGGCAGATACCTGAAGAAACTATTATGACAATCATCAATGGTTAAAAACATTTTGAGCATTCATTAAAGCTGTTCAGCTGGGCAATAGAATGCATAATATCAATAGGTTCCTCATTTAATTGAAACCTTTAGTATCAACCAACAATAATTACAGATATTGGTGGTTGGTGAGGCATCAACAGGACAGCAGTGTTAAATGATGTGGAACATCACTAAGCTAACAGGATCATTAAATAACATTATCAATGAGTCCAGAGATATTCAACCAGAACAAAGTAAACTAACAGCTAATTACAGGCTTCAAACAAATATCAGTTGTCCATGCAAGTCAATATCAAAAGAATGTTAACAGCAAGTTATAGAACTAACTATACCAAATAATCTATCCAGCAACCAAAAGCAGTGATATATTTTCTTGGCATCCCTCGAGATTATGCATGTTTTTATCCCATTTAATATACAACATCGTGGCATCTTAGTTCTGGTTTTCCTATTGCACTAGTAATCCAGAGAAAATGAGTTCAAATTCCACCACGACAGTTTTGTTATATTAAGCTGGAGAATGCTGCCTGAAAGGATGGTGGAAGAAGATTCAAAAATAACTTGTTAAGTTCAATAAAATTGGATAGATACCAAAGAAAAAATAATTACAGGGCTAAAAGCGAAAGAGCAAAGGAGTAGGAGTAATTGAATAGCTCTTTCAAACAGTCAGTACATGCTGAATAGTTTCCTCTATATGACATAATTCTATGATAACTACCTGATGGACACACCTACAAACTACTGACAGACTCAACCATCTTCAGCTGCTTCATCAATGACCTTCATTCCAGCCAAAGGTCAAAAGTGGGGATCTGCATTGATGATTGAACAATGTTCAGATACTGAAGCAGTCCATGGCCAATTGCAAAAAGAACTGGATAATATCCATGCTTGGACTGAAAGTGGCAAGGAACATTCATGTCACCGATCTGCCAGGCAATGACCATCTCCAACGAGAGAGAATCTAACCACCATCCCTTGACATTTAATGGCATTAGCATTACTCAATCCCCGACTACTAACATTCGGTAAGTTACCATTGACCAGAAACTGAACCGGACCAGCCATATAAATACTATGGCTACAAGAACAAATCAGGGATTTGGATTCCTGCAGTGTGTAATTCACCACCTGACTCCCCAAAGCCTCTCCACCACTATCCACAAGGCACAAGATATGAATGTGATGAAACACTCAACAATTGCCTGGATGAGTGCAGCTATAAAAACACTCAATAAGTTTTATACAATTCAGGACAAATCAGTCTGTTTGATTGGCATCATATCCCAAATATTCACTCCCTTCACCACTGTGGCAGCAGTGTGTCCCATCTACAAGGTACATTGTAGGAACTCACCAACGTTCTTCACGCAGTACCTTCCAAACTCAACACTGCTACCATCTAGAAGGACAAGGGCAGCAGACACATGCATCACCTCAAAGTTCCCTTCGAAGCCATTCACCATCCTTGCACCGTTCCTGCACCATTGCTGGGTCAAAATCCTGAAACACCCTCTCCATCAGAACAGTGGGTGTAGCTACACTACATGGACCGCAGAGGTTCAAGAAGGCAGCTCTGCGTCACTTCTCAAAAGCAATTAGGAACAGGCAATAAATGCTGGCCTAGAAAGTGGTGCCCACATCTCATGAATGAATAAAAATTGGCAATAAATTGAAGCATGGTGGTCTTCACTGACATAGCTTTAGGTCCTCTCCTAATGGGTGACAACTCTGACAGGAATGTCCATTAAGAACCAGCTCAGCACAAAGCCCTTAAGTAGTGTTATCCTTGTGTTGCCTCACAGCTTTGCATCCCTGAGAGCTTGCTCATCATCCTTCTCCAGATAGCATATATCCAAGAATCCCAAAGTGCAACAGCATCATACAGCTTTTACAAACATACAGACTACAGTGGTAACATTTGGAAACACTATTCCTTTATGTTTAAAATAGCAACAAAAGAAATTTATTAGTACCTATAAAGTTCTTCTGTCTCAGAATTTGTACTAATTCCAACTGTGTTCAAACTACACAGTTCTTGCTCATGCACAGGCATTTAATTTGAGGAAGTTGCTAACATTCTGAAACAAGTGCCGGGATAGGCAAGCAGGTCACAAGTTGCCTCTATAACATTTTCAACCAACATAGAATATTGTTGAAAAAGGAGCATGTGTTAGTGTTCCTGGCTTTTCTTTTCAAATGAATATACATACTTGAAATATATTTCAATCATCAATTTTCCTTCACATAGCTAAAAATTCTGACAGTGTTGTACAATTTTTATTCACGAATTTTGATTTATGAAATAAATCATTGCACAAGTCTTTTGGAAGAAACGGATTCATCCAACTTTAGTTCAACAGCATTAGGAACTTTTACAGAATCAATGCACAATTCACATTTGTGGATGAGTTGTTTTTAAGCTAGTTATATGCAACTTTATTCATGTCCACATAGGGATTTGAAACTTTATTGGTTTAGAAAAACCATAAAATTTAATAACACTATTTTAAGTACTGCTGTCTGGAATATGCTGCCTGGGGAAGTGGTGGGAGCAGATACGGTAGTGGCATTTAAGGGACATCTGGACGAATACATGAATAGAATGGGAATGAAAGGATCGGACTCCGTAAGTGTACACTGTTTTAGTTTAGGCAGTCGTCATGATCGGCGCAGGCTTGGAGGGCTGAAGGGCTTGTTCCTGTTCGTTGTTCTTTGTATCAATTTATCTTTGAAGTTAACATTTAGCCCATCTCCAGCACTGAACTTGAACTTGGTTAATTTTACTTTGAGAAACACTGGCCATGTATTTTTAGTGGGTGACACAGTAGTTAGCACTGCTGCCTCACAGCACCAGGGACTTGGGTTGAATTCCAGCCTTGGGTGACTGTCTGTGTGGAGTTTGCACCTTCTCCCAGCATCTGTGTGGGTTTCCTCTGGCTGCTCTGGTTTCCTTCCGCAGTCCAAAGGTGTGCAGATTAGGTGGATTGGCCACGATCAATGTGCGGGGTTACAGGAATGGGGTGACAGAGTAAGCCTAGGTGTGGAACTCTTTTGGAGAGTCAGTGCAGACTTGGTGGACTGAACGGCCTCCTTCTGCACTGTAGGGATTCTATGGTTCGATGATTCCTCATTTTGTCACAAAGCTTATCATAAGCCATCCACTGGGTCCAAGGTAAACTGCATCTCAATATTCCATTATACTAGATTTAACAGTATATCCTACAGAGGTTTCTAAAGCTATTTTAAACATCACAAAAAAAACCCAGTATCATTCCTGGATTCCCAGCAATAGTGTTTGTATATTTGATCATTTTATTGACATTCTGTGTACACACACAGGTCATGTTAGCAAGCTCAAGAAGTTGGGAGGAGAGAGCAAATGCGGGGGAGGGTTATGATCACAGTGGGGTAATCATGCAGGCAGAGATTTCAAAAGGGTGAGAGATTTCAGTAAGGGAAAGATCACAAGGAAACATTGCAAAGGTGAGTCTGGATTTTGGAAGGAAAGAAATTGCAGGAGGGACATCACAGAGAAAGCAAGGAGAGATAATAGACAAGAGATTGCAGGGGAAAGATCACGAGAGAGGAGACTTAATTGTGGGGCATCAGGATACCACAGGTGGAATATCACAATGTTGTAGAGGTGGGAATGGAGATTAAGTATATTAGAAACATAGAATCATACAGTGCAGTAGGAGGCCACTCTGCCCATTGAGTCTGCATCGACTCTCCAAAAGAGGATCTTATCCAAGCCCCCCTCTCCACCCTATCCCCATAACCCCGCACATTTAGCATGGCTAATCCACCTAACCTACACATTATTGGACTATGGGAGGAAATGAGAACACTCGGAAGAAGCCCATGAAGGCACAGAGAGAAAGTGCAAATTCCACACAGATAGTCACCCAAGGTCGAAATTGATCTTGAGTCCCTGGCACTGTGAAGCTGCTGCCTTAACCACTATCTTCTCTGAGTTATACCCAGGAAATTTGGCTCTGTCAGCTGTTAACAGATTTTTCCAGTTAATATCAAATAACAAGCGAAGCTGCTTGCAACTTTAGGTTTAAATCTAACAAAATTAAGGTAATAATTCTGTTTCAAGTTTTTATAATTCCATGATACTTCATTAACTGTACCTCAAAAAACTAAATGAAGTGTAATAATTTGTCCACTAAAACAATTAGCCTTTAATGTTACAATAGAATCACTATGAAACTGTAATTATTCTGTACAAGAGAAAGGTTGAAATGAATTGAAAGCTAGAGGCAAATAAATCTACTGTACTGTACTACTCAAGGATCAGAGATTGTAAGCTTCATGAAACATGCCATATACAATATGTAGCCAGATCCTCCCAGACATTGTAATCTGTCTTAGTGCCTGATATTGTGTGCAGGCAAACCACATTAGACAGTTCCTAGGAGACTATAAATACCACTGTTTAAATTATTGGTATTGATCAATGGCTTTCTAAATTAGAAGTGGAAACTAATAAACTGATCAATATCAACGCTAAATTATGGACTCTTATTTCAAGGAAACCTGCACAATTCTTCCAATAACATATGTAATTCAATAGAGTGAGAATGCACCTATTCTACCATGTGATGTATATATTCACAAGTTATTATAACACATACAAAACAAAATGTTACATGTGGCTAAATAGACTATTACAAATGTATTTCAAGATTATACTATATGTAGAATGCATAGTTTTGAAATAGTTATGCCCTTATTTATAAGATCACTGTATTATGAAAAACCAGAACAAATTTGTTAATCCCTATTTTTGTTCCAAAAATTAAACTACTGCAAATAAGAAAATTCTTGTTTTCAAATATAGCAAAAAGTATGAGGATTTTGCAATAATATGATATTTATTGGAAGATTTATGCTTGACTACGTATGCACATTTTTTTCCGGTTTATTCATTACTGCTTCTTGAGGAAAACAGTTTCCTTCGCAAAACAGTCCTTCTCAACTGAGCATTTTCATGCAAAATTTCACAAAGAGAAATTCAGAAACCTAAATGGATCACTGTAAATGACAGTAACCAAGAAAATGATAAATTGACATTTATATAGAAAAAGAACAAAAGTGGTTTATCTGGCCTAGAAGATAGATGGACCAATGTCTAGCAACCAACAATGAGGTTTAGAATTTAAGATCATCTAACATGCTTCAAAGTGTATGCTGAAATGGTTACTCACTTCCAATGAAGCTTGTAACCATGGAAATGAAAACTGAGTTATGTGAACTAGTCATTATCAAGTCACACAGGCATACTTAGTCTAATAACTAAAGTGAGTAGTCCACAGGAAATCTATCCTGGGAGTTTGATGTATGTTGTATGGTTTAACCACAAATTATTATCTGTCAACAATCAACAGAATTATTGGGTATTGTTAGTAAATTGAATTCTCATCTAATGGAAAAAAACAGTTGCCACACGAAAATTCCGAAGTGGAAATGAAGCTAGAATTGCTATTGAAAACTCGATCTGTCACTTCTTTAAATGGTGGCTTCCTGACCATTATATGTTTGAGTGGAGATGCAAGTCTGGCTACCTACGTACCTAGATAACCAGAATGGAATGTAATAATCTATTTGCTACAACACTGGTGGATTCTAATGCACATGAGATGAAAGGGAATAAAAGGGAGGATTAAGAAGTCTTTTTGAAAGGTCAAAGTGAGCATTTTGTTAATAGAGTTGTGAAATACTGAAACGCAATATAAATGCTGTGCAGTGGAGCACATGCAGACAGATAGAAGCCAGACCAGTAATGAAGAGGCATTCTATCAAGTAGGGCAAGGAGTACTATAATCATTTTTACAAACGTTCATAAATTAAAAAATTATTCCAGGAAAATAGTATGCAAAGGTAAGAAGTGTAACACTGGGTAAAAGGAAAAGATACAGAACATCTATCATGCGTTAATCAACAAGTGTAAAGAGGAAATACAGGTTCTCAGTTCTGATAAAGGGTTTACACCCAAAACGTTTCTTTCAAAAAGCTTATGCAGTTGATCCATATATCTAGTACTACTTGTGTGTGTTTCAGATTTCCAGTATTTGCAACTTATTTTTCCTCTTTTATCTCAACATTGAATAATCTCGTAAAAATCAAAACATTACAGATGCTGGAAGTCTGAAAGAAATCCCCCCAAAAAGGCTGCAAACACAGAAGAGTGAGTCAACATCTGTGGAAAGAACGGGCAAGCTGGGTGCAGACCCTTCTTCAGAACTATAAAGAAGGAGGACAGGCAAATTTGTACAATCAGAAAAAAAGGATAATACTTGTTTGTTTTTAAGTGCATATATACTTATATACTGTATTCTATCAGTGTCATTTTCCATATCCCTGACTGCTACTTACATTTCAATTCTGTAGAAGGATCTGTACACAAAAGTTAACCCTTCTGCTCTCTTCCTCAATGGTGGCTAACTTAAAGATGTGCTGGTTAGGTGCACTGGCCATGCTAAATTCTTCTTTAGTATACCCAAAGAGGTGCCAGATTGTGACAACTAGAGGATTTTCACAGTAACAACTGCAATGTTAATGTAAGCCTATTTATGATACTTAAAACTTTATGTATTTACTGACTAAAGGAATGTAAGCCAAGGAAGACAACGTCACAGGAAATAACTGAGTGCAGAAAATGAGAAGGTATAGTCATATTAAGGGCTTTATATTACTTCCGGCGCTCTTTATTCTTTTAAATCTGGTGCCTTTTTTCTGATTTTAAACCAATGAAGTGAACACCCTACATAAAACACAACCTTTAACAAAATGTTGACATTTTAGATAACCCTCTTAGCATTATCAGTGGATCACCCAACAGTCCAATGCAACGACCAAAAGATAGCAATTTTTGCAGTTCAAATTTAAATGTCTCAGCACCAATTATTCAGTATTGCACTGAATGAATTAATTAACTTTTTTTTCCTGGAACGTTAGAAACAAGGCAATTACCTTCTTGTTTGGATCATGTACTCCATACATGGAATCCACAGTTTTCTGGCTCAGAAGTAGGAATGCTTTCACTGAGTCAGTCAAACTAAAAATCCTTGAAAGGGAGGTATTTCTGCAATTACAGATGCTACAATGTTGCACTTGTGATTTACTGGAGATTTTGCCAGTTCCTTCATCTTTGCACAATTGTATTTAATGATCAGTTACCATAAACTACTGTCTCCCGTTCCATACCACAGTAATTTATCAAAATAACCCATTTGAGTCCACTGATCAAAAGGGTCCAGTTTACTTCAGCAATTACTGGGGATTATCTCAGGTTTATTACAACTAAAATGATTACTCCCTTCATTGAGGAAGAGCTCTATTCAAATTTAAGCAATGAATCAAAGAGAACAAAACATCCAAATATGCAATTAGATGTTTTAAATGCAAGAATGGTGCTTCTCTACTATCCAATTTAAACTGTTATAGGACCTAAATGCAATGAAGGGCATGCAAAATGCAAAATAAAATATGACTGAATTGTGGTATCCATCTAGAACTGCAAATGATAGCTTTTTTCCCAAAAAAAAAGGCTTATTTATTCCCCCATCAGAAAATATACTTTTTACAAATATGTAAAAGCATGAATTTATGCAATTATTCCCTCATTCATCATACGTTGCCAATGCAGTGCATTTGTGAATACGGTGAACCATCTATTTCTGTCACATATGCAATATATGTTTTGAGTCCTCACATACTTTTCTAGTGAGTAACATGTCTGAAAAATTGATGAAATTAGGGCCGCGATTCTCCCATCGTGGCCTGCAACTGTTTTGGTGGGTCGGAGTGGGAGATGCACGACGCCAGCCTTGTTCCGGGATTTGCACATGCGCCGGGAATGCATGCACATTTCCCAGAGCTGGAGAACAGTCACAGGTCAGACCATTCTGGAAACCAGCAGGAAGACAAGAATGTAATTTGAATCTTTTTAAAATGAAAATTTTAAATGTTATTTAAATCTAAAATCAGGAATTTACTGGTCCCAATTGAATCTACCACCCTGCCAGGAGTACTTCATTCCGGCAGGATTTAGAGTAGCTCCCCTCATTCAGGGAATGAGCGGGAGACCCCACAGGAATGAAGGGGAGGGCCATCAGGGTCCCCCAAGGAGTCGGGCGGCAGTGAGATAGTGACCCTGGGTATAGGCACCCTGCAGTGCCTGCCTGGACCCCTGGCAGTGCCCAAGGGGCAAAGTGCCCATGTCCAAGGGGCATTGGACAGTGCCAAGGGATGGGGCCTATTGTGGGCGGGGCCTCAGACAATCGGTGGTGGGATGCCACTGCCACTCTGCATAGGGATCGGTCTGGGGTGGAGAGAGGGCATCAACTGGGGCAGGCTGGGTGTGCGCTAGTTTGCCGGTGATGGGAGGAATCTGCCTCATGGGGAGGGTCTGACCCTGGACGAGTTCATTGGGGGGTATGGGGGTGGGGGGGGGGGGGGGGGGGGGGTGCGTCTGAAGTAGTGATATGATTTTGTCATTTGTGGTCATACTTTTTTTAAACTTCCACCATTTCTCCACAAAATTATAAACTGCACTAAGTCAGGCACATTAAATCATTATTTTATATTTATATACAGTGAAGCGGGTGGGGGGGAATCACCACTGCTGGGGATGGAGGGCTGGACATCGCGGCGGGGTGGGGTCACGGCTGGCCCAGGACCTGTTGAGGGGGCTGTGATCGGGCCGTGGGGGCGGGGGCGGTGCTGGAGGGGCAGCAGTGCAGGGATCCCAGGCTGACCAGTGATCAAGCTGGCCAGCAAATGGGGAAACTGACAGATCGGAGCCACTGCACATGTGCAGAGTTCCGGAACTGTCAGACTCTGGCGCAAACAGGCCCTGCCTGACTGGGTTTTTAATGATATTCACAACTGGGACATCCGCAGTGCACAGGGTGGGGAGAGTTGAGTGAGAAGCTGAACTGACGAAACAGTCAGGATGTAGAACTGTTTTCCCACCAATTCAGTGCTTTTGGGAGAATCATGGCATAAGTCTTTGTAAAATATTACTAACCAGTGGAAAACAAAACAGGAGTTCAATTCATTTTCATTGTGCGAATATAGTCAGGATCATTGTTAGTTATACCTTATTATCAGATAGTACAGGCAGAACTGTGGGATAAGGCCTGAAGATGGGACTGTAGTCAAATCAGTGTTATAAGCACTGGGTGGATAGGCCAACATGTTTCCAACACTGGGCAATCTCCCTGGCACTGGGTCACCACCAGAAGAGGTCACTTGCCTGTCAGTGGCAAGGGTTCATCTGCATAATGAACTGCTTATGTTTATGGACTTATTGAGTATACTGCCAAGAACTTCCAGGCAGCAGACAGGACCACTGACGGCTAAGCCTGGCAGGTTCAGGAGGTGACTTGCTGATGGCTGGCCAAGGGGTCTGAGAGGCCACCTACACTCACTCCTCTTCCCATTCCCACCAGAGATGCAGCCATCAGCTGGCTACAGTTGCCACTGCCAGCCATCCTGTAATGGGGTTTCCCTCCACTGGGGAAACCTGTTACCCAAGGTCGCTATTTACTTCAATTAAGTACCTCTTCATAGGGGTGCTCAACATGGCAGTGTCTTTGCATTACCATTTCTGATTTCTGATTAAGCCTGCAGCCTCAGAAACCTGTCCATCACCTTTAATTGGATGGCAAATCATGAGGCCTGCCTGTAATTGTCCATTTCCAAGAAGATCTCCTAGATAGGCATCCTGGCAACCAGTGTGGGGTCAGAACCTGGAAATGGTCTTGATCCTTGATTATTTTTAAAGTGCACAAGATTTTATCCTATAATAGCTGATATTCCATGGTGTTGTTCACAGGAAGCACTGTTTCTAAGAACAGAAGTCTTACATCACAGAGTGGATAGAGAATTATTTAATTCCTGAGGTAGCACTGTCTATGATGCTACATGATTTAACAGGGGAATTAAGGTTTATGGGGAGAGAGCGGGAAAGTGGAGCTGATCCACTTCAGATCAGCCATGATCTTGTTGAATGGCAGGGCAGGCTCAAAGGGCTAGATGGCCTACTCCAGCTCCTATTTCTTAATTATGCCGACACATTGTCTGAAGTCAATTAGACGCTAATTATATATAAACAGTTGCTGAGGTATGCCACATGAAATGCTCTAATGCTCACCTATCACTCGGGAACTTTTTCTGAAACCTGCAAAAATTGAATATTTTCTTTATCTGAATTCATAGTGCTATTATGTGATAAAATATGTGCTTCTCTGACAAAACATGACACCTGAATTGTGATTCATTGTTTTCATTTATATCTGCTTATTCACTAAAGTTGTTAATTAATGTTACATAGTAATAATTATGCATCATTTATGGGTGTTGCTTCTTTCCTGCTGTACTTTCTGTAATGATGTTTTGTAAAAGGTAACCAGCTATTTGCAAAAATTATTTTTCACTGAGAGTTTATAGCTGAAATTTTCTCATCTTGCCCACCATAACAAATTTCATCGGACCATTTAAAGTCGGGAACTTCTGGTCTTTGGGCATGCACGGTGTGAGAATCCCACTCCACATTTACTTCTAATTTATACTAATAGCTCACTAATAGCTATGTTCATGGTGAATGGAAGAATTTGTTTTATAATAGTAGAACCATCACATTGTATAATGCGTTAAGCATTACATAATACTATACTTTAACTCATTCCTGGCGAGCTGGCCCAATGTGATATTTTTTGTTCAAAGTAATGACATTTCTTCAGAAAGAATTGGTTCAATCAATGCTATAGTTAAAAAAAAATCCATACTAGAAATCACCGTAATGTTGAACAGCTACAGCTTAAACAATACATGTGTACAGTATTTGGGGGTGAAATATTGGCAGGGCACGAGATGAGCTGCTCAGCCATCTGTTAATTGTCTGTCTAATCTTCCTGTCCACTGAAAGTCAATGGGAGGGAAAATTGGATGGAGCATTTCACTACCCATTTTATGCTCCCATCAAAGTTAAATTCCACCCCTTTGTATCAAATCATTGAATAATATCATATTGCCCATGGCACTCCACACTGTAAGTTGCAGGATTTGCCACTTGAGGGAGAAAAAAAATTACACTCATAAAACATAACATTAGCAGATCAAGCCTGCCTCATTAAGGCTATAACATAGGAACAGAAGTAGGCAAATTCAGCTCTTCGAGCACGCTCTGTCATTCAGTCAGATCGTGGCTGATCTCTCCCTGGTCTTAAATTCACTGCCCAACCTGTTCCCCATATCCCTTTAACTCATTTTTAAATTATGGAATCATAGAATCCCTACAGAAGGAGGCCATTCAGTCCATTAGTCTGCACCAACCACAATCCACCCAGGCTCTATCCCCTAAGTCCACGTATTTACCCTGCTAGTCCCACTGACACTATGGGGCAATTTAGTATGGCCAATCAGCCTAACCAGCACATCTTTGGACTGTGAGAGGAAACTGGAGCACCCGGAGGAAACCCACGCAGATATGGAGAGAACGTGCAAACTCCACACAGTCACCTGAAGCCGAAGTGAACCCAGGTCCCTGGCACTTTGAGACAGCACTGCTAACCACTGTGCCACTGTGCCACCACAAATTAAAAATATATTTATCTCCTTCTTGAAATCACTTAATGATTCAGACTTCACTGCACTATAGAGCAGCAAGTTCTACAAATTCACCACCTTCTGCAAGAAGTAGTTCGTCCTCATCTCAGTTTTAAATCTACCACCTCTCAACCTATACCTGTGACCTCTTGTTCTAGATTGCCCCATAAGAGGAAACATTTGGACTATGATTATTCTACAATCCCTTTTAAAATTTTATATACCTCGACCAGATCCCCTCTTATTCTTCTAAACTCCAGTGAGTATAAGCCCAAATTGTTTAATCTCTCCTCGTAAGGCCTACTGCTGTAAAAAGAGACATCCTGAAATCAATTAGAGATCACTACTACTTTTTGATCGACTAGTAACTCTTTGTAGACCCAATGCCACTTCTCAAAGTGAGAAAAGTAGTAATTGAAGAACTGGTTTTTGCTTTCTAAGAAAGACTTGCATTTATATTGTGCCTTTCATGACCTCAGAATGTACCAAAGAACTTTGCCAGGAGTGAAATACTTTTGAAGTATAGGCACTACTGTAAAGGAGGAAATGTGCTAGCCAAACTGCACATAGCAAGCTCCTGCAAATAGCAATGTGATAATGGCTAAGTAGTCTCTTTTTTCAGTTATGTTGATTGATGGCTAAATATTGACCAGGACACCAGGGAACTCCCCTGTTCTTTTTCACAAAATGCCTTGGGATCTTTTAATCCACCTGAAAGGACAGGCAGGGCTTCAGATTAACACTTTGCCTGAAAGACAGCACCTTGCTACTGCACTGGAGCTTTTCCTGTCTCAACAATATTATGAACATTGGCCAGAATTTTCCAACCATCATGTCTCACCACCCCTGCAGCAAGAATGGAGAATTTTGCAGTCAGCCAAATCTCTGTTCTTTGCAGAGGAACCAGCGAATCCTGCCAGCATGAACGGCCAGAAAATTCTAGCCAACGTTTTTAAATCAAAATCTGTGAAAAGAACAAAAGGCAGATTGAAGATTGTTGAAAATATACATTCAGCAGTTCCTTCAGTCTTTTTTATTTAACTGATTATCAGAGTTTTATGTCTTTGAATTCTAATTTGATTCTGACATACCAGAATGAAATTTAATGACAAATTGAGTGTGACACCAAAGTGTAATACAGGATGTATGTGTCAGCAAGTGCACAAATACATCATTTTATATTAAAAGGATGCATGAATATAGATGATCAGTCTTGGACGTGAGTTCTCTTGTCGAGGAGTTCAAACCCGAGTCCACTGGGTAGAACATAAAGGCTGACTCTGAGGAATTGCTGTATGGTTGGAAGTGTTGGGTGAGATTTTACAGCCTCGCTCATCCCAAAATCATAAAATCCCACCTGAGGTCAATGGACCTTTCCATTGTCTGTCCCTCACCCACTCCAATTCCAATGGTGGGCAGGGCTATCTTTTAAATGAGATGTTAAGCCAAGATTCCATCTGTCTAAAATATTCTACAGCAATATTCAAAGTGCCTTGGCCAATATTAATTCTTTAACCAACATCACTGGAAAAAATTACCTGCTCATTATGTCACTGCTGTATGAGGAACCTTACACGTGTTGGCAGTGCTGTTTCCAACATCATAGATATTGAATGCATTTCAAAAATACTTCATTGGCCATGACACAGAGGTATTCTGAGATCATGAAAAACATTGTACATACATGCAAGATTTTATTCCTTTAGCTATTATTACATCTTTACTATTGTTTCTTATGTCACTGTTATCTGTTTTGAATCTTAATAGGTAGTCTGGATGAGGTACAAATGTTCTGCTTTGTTCAACAATATGATGTACTATCTCAGAAAGTCAATAAGCAAAACGTTCCTTGTGAAATTTATATTGATCACTCAATTTCTAGTGATGAACTGTGCCTGATATGGCTAATGGTATAACAATATTGCATGAACATTCTCAAAAGCAGTATGCATCAGAAATAATGCCAGGAGCAGAGTTGGAGCATATCTCACTACACCACGTAACCAGAGAATACAGGAGACCAGGACCTGGAGCCACAACTGCCAGATTTCTTAAGAGTCTGTCAGGTTGGGTCCAACAGTGGCATGTGCAATAAGGTCACACCATGCTTTAGGTCCAAAGAAGAAATCCAATGTCAAACAGTAGGAATGCTACAACAGAGCAGCGTGCATGTCCTAGATTTCGAAGAGTGGAATAGACATGGTAGTGACAGCAATGGCTGTGCTATGAGAGCTACATTATCCAGTAGGCAAGAAGGACATAAAGAAGTCAACAGAGCAGGCTTTGTATCGATACATACACAGATTGCTTTCTCACGTGCCATAAATAAGCATTAGATGCAGAATTTTAGTAATACATACAGTTGGTAACATGAAAATCAAAACTGTCCAGTAAGTCAGCTACAGGATAATGAAGAATTGATTAATGAAGTAAAGCTGTATTAGTGATTCCATGACTGTATACAGATTTTATTGCATCTCAGATACATGTAGTAACTTGTTATGGTCTTTTTAAATAAACATGTCTAAATAAGAGAAATATATATAATTTAGAATGTATAGGGGTTTCATATTCTGTGTAATACTGGAGCATAAATTAACAACTATGTTTTCTATCTCACTCATTAATAAAACATGTGCAAAGAAGAATATGAGAAATGATATATCCAGATAGTCTGTACTGAAAATAAGAGCACCACATAATAATATTAATGTAGAAATGCTGAAAATTAAATTTTAGTGAAATATTTAGCATTATTGCAGTAGCCTTCAGTAAACAGGATTCTGAGGTGTTATCTTCCTTTCAGCACCAAATAATTTCTAAATATTATTTCACACAATTTTACTTCATAAAACATTTAGTGCTTTATTTTAATTACCTAGCACTTTTCCAAACTGCATGAAGAGTCTCATTACGAATCATGGGTCTTAATGTAATTTAAAATGTAATAAATACATTTTGCAAAAAACATGTAACACAGTGGGTGAATTGTCCAAAGCCCCAATGGTATGCTTGATGGTGGGCATGGTAGGAGAATATGGCAGGAGGGTCAGAAATCGGTTTCACACCAGTGTGAATTTACAGTGGGATCTTGTGACCCATGGCAAGTCAGAAAACCTGCCAGAGGATGTTGTGAATCTCATTTGTGATACCATTAATGGGATGCAGATGAAGGCCCAACCCCCTATGCCAGATTTTCCACAATGCTGGCAAAAAACATGCTGGCATGAAACATGTTCATACAACATGGTATGAAGGTGTCAAGACTCAACTGAACAAAGCTTGGGATTGCCTCCATAGTCTGGACTGGAGGCTGCTCACAGCACTAAACCCTGGAATCACAGTGGTGGTTCGGTGGTGCATCTGCAGGTGGATCTTCCAGATCAGGAGTACTGGAGAGGGTCCATCTTCCAGCCTCAGAATGTTCCTGGAAATCCATCTTCATTCGCAGGAGGTCCCTGCGAGCCATCTTCATTTTCAGGAGGACCACTTTCTTTCTTCATCAGTGGATCATTGATGTTGGGTGCCTTTTCGATATGGCACCCAGTAAATACGGTAGACAACACCCCATCCAGACCTGCCCTGTGACAGGTGTCTAATTATAGAGGGCAGGGCTGGAAGATTTGGTATATTTTCCCACTGGCTGCTGCAGATGGAAACATCCACGTTCCCATCTCTGCAATTGCACTTAGTCACAAATTGGGAGAGTTCTGCCCTGTGTGTTTGCATGTGTGTTGTGCAAATTGTTTAAGCACAAATGTTTGCTGTATGACATACTCATTTGTTCCACCTTTGTTGCTTCTCTAATCAGATTAATCTTAATGATGTTTTCATGAAGGTGGCATTATTTTTTGTATATTGAGTCAATTAATAAAAATTGCCACAGCAAATGAGATTTATCTAAGTGCATTTTGATATACCATTAGATGATGTGTCTCAGTCACCACTTTGTTTTTTTTACTGTAGCTATGACAATAATCTATCTACTGGTGGCCAATCAAATACATGGACTCTAGTAAGTTGCATTTATTCATTGGTATTCTTGGTAGTTTTGGGAAATGCTTTCAATCTCATTTTGTTATGGAACATGCTAGACAGCAACACCTTGACATGACAACAATAACTCATTTATGAATAAATATGGATTCCTCATGTAGATCTAATATTATTGCTAACCATATTCATTCCTATCAAAAAATCAAGTTTCACCACATCTAAGTCTCTTGCTTACTTTAGTCTCATACCGAAATTGATCTGGCGATTTGCTTAATGGAGTTTGAATAACACCTTCATACAGTAGGTTAAACCACCAGCTCAAATACACCCTTGAAACAGAATTGGAAGTGGAATCCCAGCTAAGTACTAACTTGTCTCAATAGAATGGCTTTATCTGACACTAGCAAAATAAAGCTATTTCACAAGTAGACATAAATAGTAATCCTGGCTTTTCTTGTAACTTCATGTTGTAAGTCCCATGTGCAGCTAGTAAAATTTGAATAATCTCCAAACTTTTACAAATAGATTTGTGTGAAATGCAGTGACAGTGAAACGTGTCTCAAGAGACTACTTTGCTATAGTGGCCAATATTAATATCAATAATATAACTTAAAACTGTACTAAGACATCACTTCATTTGAAGATAATGAGTTTTGCACTAAATTCCAAAATTCACCAGTGATACTTGAAACCTTGCAGAAATTGCAGAGGAAAAATGAATATGCGCCTATATTTTCTAACTTTTCCTGGCAGGACACAGTAATATTGACTAAACGAAACTCAAAGCAATTTTCTGTTTGTTTTTGTTTTTTATTATTAATCATGCAGTTTGGGCACCAGATATATTTCTGGTTGGAGTATCGATCAGCTGGCTTTTTGGTGTGTAAACAGGAGGCAAGCAGGGAAATTTCCGGTCCTGCTAAAACAACAGTCAGTGCCTGAGCCCGTCTGAAGATTTAAAATATACATTGCGTGACCTACCTGCCTTGTGCTTGATTATAATTCATTCTATTTTTTATACCTTAAGAAAATAAATGACTATGTACACTCATTGTACATTTCCTAGGTGCTAACAGCATGTGAAGTATTCTTTTTATTTTAAATCATTAGTTATATCTTCAGACTTTCTGAAACCCATTTCAATGCATTTCAAATATAAATGGTTCGGGCAGTCAAAATAATTAAATTGCAACTCTGTATATTATGTGGTCAATTTTAAATAGCCTGGATACATTTTCTCACCACGAGGACAACCATTCTAAAAGTTGCCGTTGAAAGGCTTCCATTATAGCAAGAGAAATGCATGATTCAGATTTACCAACTATGTTTTTTGTTTTACTTTTTTTCAGAATCAGTCAAGGATTGTTCGTGTCAAGTTACCGCTTTGTGCTGAATTGCAAGTTTTCATCATATGACTTTTCGATTAGTTGTGTGATTGGCCTTCACATTGAGAAGAAGGTGTTGGATTTTTGCGTTAAATTTTAGAATTTGCCGCCTGAAACTAAAATGGGTGAAGTTTTTAAGCGTTACCTTGAGCCTTTCGGATACTCCGTCGTTGAAGCTGATGGTGAATTCAGCTATTTTCGGCACCCGCAGTTTCCCTTTGTTCTTCTGATCTGACTGGAATTCGGTTCTCGTCTTCACCACGACCTGCCAGACAAGAAAATTCGGGCGTGTCGGTCACTTTTCACCTGTAAGGTTTGCCGTAACTATGATGGAGAACATTTCATTAAATGTATCACGGCACCGTAGAAATACACATGGCATTATATCATATTCTGCAAATGTATCCTCAATCCTGCCCCACCCTTCTGCACACGCCGTTTCCTTCCACACTTTATTCATGGGGTGGGGGGGGGGGGGCGTTCAGTACCAAATACGCTGTTTCAGTCGATATATATATATATTCATCTTTGCTTAACTTTTCAATGGCCTGTAGCAACCCTGGAAAAAACACTGAACACATCAGTGGATGCCAGAAGCAGCAAAATAAATGCTCGGGGGATGTTTTATTCCGTCCAGATATTGTGAATTTGTCGAATAATTGTGACTATTGAGAGAGAAAAAAAATGCATTCGGCTTAAAGGCTGTTGGACTTTGTTTTTGAATGTGGTATCACTAAATCTTGCCTAGTGGAGTTGCCCGAATCGCACAAGCAAGTACCTTGTCTGGAGCAGGGAATTGCAGATGGTTCACATCCAAGGGTGTGATCAAGGGGACGGTGTGAAAATTATCATCACTACAGGACTGCTTGGTATTTTTCTCGTTCAAGTTACTCCCCAGTTTCACCATTATTCAGGAGGGTAGCTGCTCAATGTGCCTTCCGAAATCTGCAATAATAAAAAAGAAGGGGGTGTTTTGACACGGGACAGAAAGAGTTGATTCCTGCAGAGGTGGGGGGGGGGGATGATCTTTTAATCCACGCCACGTATTCAATACAATACCATCCTTTTTTTCCCCCTCCATACAGCATTTGGCAAAAACGAGGTTGGAATACTAATTGACCTCTTTCGTGTTCACACTGTGATAAATCCCAAAGTGAATTATAAAACACCGTATGTTTTAAAGAAAATATCATTTAACCATCGCAGTCACCGCGACATCACACATGTATCCTCGACTTAAAAGCTGATCGGTTTCAGCCAGTGCAGATAGATAATATTAACCCTTTACTGCGATATCGCGACCCGTGTTGAGATATCAGGATTATGCATTTCGGTGTTCATTGAGAGGACAAAATAAAGGACTGCTGAATTCATTCAATTCGCCCTTGCGCGATGTTTACCAAGTGAAATAAAAAGAAGCAATTCGCATTTTGGTTCCCGAGCAGCTGCATTTCATGCGGTGACTGCACTGCTATCGATATATCAAGATTATACGATAAGATTTCTCACAACTTGGAATAATTGTTAAGGATTACATTTCAGATGCGACTGAAACCAGGAAAAAACATGCATGCCCCCCCCCCCACTTCTTCCGAAAAGAAAAACACGCATAAAGTGAATGGCCATATCCCATAGCCATTTTCTGTTGTCCTTGATATAGTCAGCACCTGCTCCAATTCAGCGTCCACACAACATTTCTCTTTGCTTAATATGGAACATGATGATTAATCATCACAAATAAAAATGTCACTGTCCTGCAATAGGTCAGCGCTGGCGTT
Organism: Carcharhinus amblyrhynchos; assembly: GCF_965287045.1. Classification (NCBI taxonomy): domain Eukaryota; kingdom Metazoa; phylum Chordata; class Chondrichthyes; order Carcharhiniformes; family Carcharhinidae; genus Carcharhinus; species Carcharhinus amblyrhynchos. The sequence continues at coordinate 50,052,301 of NC_137336.1, forward strand.
TGGCTATATTTCGACTGGAATTAATTTCATTCATACACCTTAGACGTTGGAAATGTCAATCGAATATCCTCTTCTTTGGAGGTACGTGACATCCCTTTGAAAAGCGGACCGTCCGAAGTCCGTGCGAGAAAATGTCTAAAGTGCATTTACTGGCATGCCCCCCACCCTCGACCGCTCCCCCACGCCCCCCCCCCCCCCCCCTTTGATGCATACTTACAGAATAGGTGGCTTTACCTTTACAAAAAGCACCTGGTGTCACAAGATGGCGTTTGATAAGGGAGGATTTTGCAGTGGATTCTGACCAGAGAGCGCTCCTGCCGCAGACTGAGCAGGTTCGGTGCTGAAAGTGAAAGCTCCGTGCGCTGCGGGACACTGACGTCCAACCCAGAGCCCTTAATGCTCTACTCTGCATTGTACAAACAACGCCGCCTATCGCATTTAGCAGCAACACTCCGCTACGAGGTGAATCTAAACAATTCACCGCCTCGTTTTTTTAAACAATCGCAGCATTTTAATTTAATCCAGAATCCTAATTTCCTTAAGTGTCCATAAGAAATTTGCCACTTTTAAATTTTAGGATAATTGCAGTCACCCGCCCTGTTTCAGAATTATTAAGGTTGAGAAAAAGGTAAAGGGAAATAGAGGTTTGGTGAAGTAAGGATAATAAAATCGGGCAGAATAAATGGTTCACAACCTCTAATCACTCAAATTATAATAGGTGCACATCGCCACTAATTTCTATTTCGAGACTGACTTCCAGCCTCAATCAGTTGAGAGCAGAACAACAGTGAAGGGGTGACTAGAATTCAGCAGTGACCTGGAAGCCAGTGAATAAAGTCACAGATAGAGTCAACACCACATTATGATCTAACAAAGTTTTAATTTTGGCTATCCCACCATCAGTACGTTTTAAACATAGAACTGCACCTCAAAATGTGAAAGCAGTGCCAAAAGTTAACATACACAGACACAAATTCACTTTTTGCATACTTATATGTCAAAGAATGTGAACTCCTTTTGCTTCCATCACCCCCAAGGCTGTCGATTTAGCTCATCCTGTAAGTTTACCATTTTCACCTATTTATATTCTTTAGAAAGATTGCATGATGTCAATGTAAATTTCAGATGTATATGGATTCCTTAACTAGGCTTAGGCCTGCTCATTTCCTGCATTATCTGGTGACTGGCATAAGCCAATTTGGTGCCACATAGATACCTGCAAATTTCATTTGATGTTCTGTACAAAGAACATCTGAAATTCCAAGCAATGCATTGACAGCCTACTATTTAATCTGCACAGAGATCAACTCTTCATCAAAAGCACTTACGTTAGTCACAAATGTTCTTGCAGACAGGTTTCATTGTGCATGTAAACATTTGGAAAGAAACAGGTGAAAGCACGATGTTTTGAGTGGAAACAGAAAGCTAGATATGAAGCCCAGCACCAAGTTTATTTACATAAGCTGCCTACAAACAATAAATCACTGTTTCTAAAGTCACATTTATTGCAAAAAACAGACTCATCTTTTTATCAAATAACAAGTTCAATAGGTTCTGCACCTTTATCAACACAGGAAAGCAAAAGTGTTGTCCAAATGTGTTGTTTCTGAGCATCAGTGTCACTGTGTGATATATTGTTCATACACACATGCTTTAGGACTGTGTACATCAATCAAATGCATTGTACCTTAAACAGCAGTTTGTTCCAACAGGTAAGCAAATACTGTAATTGGTTCACAGGTAAATACATACCAGATTAAATTTTCTAACAAAGTTATGGCTTAACTGGATCATGACTAACTGGGACTCCCCTAGTCTGGATTGATATACCAAACTAGATATTAAACCACAACCTACACAATAGAAATAAGAAATGGTAAAATTAATTTAACATAAACAATAGTTGAATTAAAAATATGCGCTTCAACATTTAGAGGTCATTCCTATTCTCCACAGACTTTTAATTTAAAAACTAAATCATTGATATCAGTAAAGGATACTTAGGTTTCCCTACTAAATAGAAAGAATGGTGTTTTATAGTAATAGTACAAGATGAAAATATACTTTACAGTATATATATATTACTAGTTCTATCTGACATTGTGAATATAAGGAAGTCACAATGGATGTGAGACTAGATGTCAAAAACACAAACTCTGATAATCATCAGTAGTTCCCGAATCTTGTCATAATTAGTTATCGCATACATTTTAACTGGAGAACTTGGAAGCTTTTGTAAAAAGAAATCAATATAACACAAAATTGGCAATAGATACAATCTTTATAAAGGATTCTGATAAATGAAATGTAAAGGAAAAACAAATGCTTTGGGTTATGGAAAGTAACCTCAGGGACATACAAAATTCACTCTTCTGGTGATTACAATGTCAATTTGTACTATAATGGATGTAAATGTTGGAATTATAATGCTAAATTCGTATTCAAAATACTACTTTTCCAATGCCTTGTCACAAAACTGATCAATTAGCAGAGTAGACACAAGGGGCTGAAGGACTACTCCTAATTCATGTTTGTATGTTTGTTCATATGTAAATAAATATGCTAAATTGTAGCCTAAAAGTTTACTTTATTCTTGGTACAGAGACAGTAGACGAGATCGCCATCCTACAAAAATAAATACACAAGCTAGTCTTATGTTCCCAATTTCAAATTATCCAGGGCTCTCTTCTGAGGATTCCACATCTGCAAATAGTCACATGATATATTTTGAAAAAAAACGGAAAGTGCAAAATATGTTGTTTATTGATGTATTTGTTCATGAAAAGCAGATTGAACAAAGCGTTGGCAGCATGGTGCTTCAAGTAATTGAACAGTCTAGTCAATATAATAGTGGGCAATAGATTTCAATGGAGCAAATTAGGTAAATGCTGTTCATTCAAGGCACAGTTATTCACATTCGTCAAATTTACTTTCTCACACAGCATCACAAGATCACACATCCCGCTTGCCTGGATCATGATTTGAACTGAAATATACATTAGGATTACTTTTCTGCATTCAAAAATCATTACAATAATCAAAATAAAGTTTTATCCTTTAGTAAAGAGAATTCAGATAACCATTTTCATCATAGGACAAAATGTTTTATTTAAGTAACATAGTCAAATATTGGATTTCAGAAAGAAAACAAATCTCCAAAGAGAGAGTGAAAAAAGAATGAGACATCTCTGTTTGTGCTTAAATTGGCAATGCTGCAGTTTGGCCTCAGCTGGTTGAAAACAACTGATAACAGATGGTACGGGCTGCTATATAGGCCACAGAATGATAAGTCACATGATAGGACTATGTGACAAAGCCTTTAAAGAGAAAAAGCATTTAGAAAACCTTCCCTGGTTTATTTTTTCTCTAAGATGGGGAGCATATCATTCAATGAATGTTATTTTTTTTTGTTTTCTTTCATTAAATCATCTGCCTTTATTCATTTGCTATACTGATTATGCATATGTACCCTTTAAAAGAATAAATCCATTAGATACTGCAAATTACACACAGTTATGATTATCCTGCAGCATACTTTAAACTGTACTTGTGCATATTTCTAACAAATGTTGAAAAAGTTGTTGAAAATCAGTTGCAATACAATGTAAACAAATGAATACCTGAGAGACATACAGTTTGCTCCATATAGCAAAGCAATGTTTTTCCATTGATTTCCATCTTTCTTGCTAAAAAAACAAAATTGGAGTAAAATTGGCTACAGCAACACCATGCAAAGTATTATTGTTTCATTCCTGATAGGACAGTTTGGTTTGATTTCACAGAATGGTTGCTTAGTACTGTTGTTTAATTCAACAAAAATCATTTATTTTGAAGTTTTGGTGGTAATTTTGACTTTGGCCGATAGTGTAAAACATGTGACATTGGTTTTGGCTACCCTTTAAACACCCCTCCTAATTTTTGTTTCCATTTAAATAAATAGAAATAGAGACTGTGCGAGTTGTTTAACAGACAAGCAAGCCAATATGATGCATTTTACACTATAGGTTAAAATCAGAAATACCATAACCCCATTCTCCTAAATTTAATATGCAAAACCTGGATATCTTGGACAAATGTATGGCTGCAGTGATTTTAATCTTCTCTTATGACTGTTGTGTTATTGGTGCCACCAGAACAAATAACAACCTCCAAATTATTAGCTGGTAGGGATTCATTAATTTCAACCTAAAACCAGAAACCCAGGTTTTAATTTATGTATTCAATTCATTTGGTACTTCAAAGCATTTGCTGGCACTGTTACTACATCAAGCAGCTCTGCATTAATAATTGTAGTAAAAGCTAAAGATGGGCCATAGATTCAGTTCATGTGTTAGGTTTCAAACCAGCTGGTTATGGTTTGTTAAGTCAAATCCTTCCTGCCAGTACTGAATGCATTCTTTCAGTAACATTTCAAGCACTGGGTGTCACAGGAATACAATATTGCTTCATAACATGAGGGAAAAAGGCATCGTATATTTTGGCTTGCTAAAAATATTTCTGTCAGCTGACGAGAAAGCACAATTAGCAGCAGCTACCCTGTCTACCAGCTGAAAAGGACAAAGAGGGAAGAGATCGGAGAGAGAAGATAATTTATTTAGAAACTACAGCTCATTAATCTTTTCATTAAAAGTAAACAATATTATTCCCTTCAATCACTTACAATTCTGATTAAATTTATTCATATTGGGTAAACCAGTTTAAGGATTTGTCACTATATTGATTCACACCAGCAATTCCAGACAACCTTCAAATGAGCCAGGAAATGATTTAGTAATGTAGAACTTGAATATCACTGAAAACTGAGACAAATTGCTGAAGCTTTTCACCTTGCATTCACAAGAATGCTAAATTCCAAACTATCACAATTTATGTTTCAAGAGAAAAGGTCGCTGATTGGTTGACAAGTCAATTCTGATTGGCCAATGCCAAACGGACCTTGCTATACATGAAGGCTTATCAGGAGGGGCACATGTGGCTATATGGTGCAAAAAAAATCATGGCATGAATTTATGGGAAGCCTGTTGTCATGGCAAAGTTTACACGTTTTCTTGTTGACCACTGAGACAAAAGTTTTCAGATGGTGAACTTTCCCCTCCAGCCACTGAAAATGTGAGTGTGTGTGTGTGGTGGGGCAGAAAACTTGTGTAGAAGAGATTGGAGAGAGAAGATAATTTATTTAGGAACTACAGCTCATTAATATTTTCATTAAAAGTAGACTTTGTTCTGGTGGCACCAATAACAAAATAATAACTTGAGACTAAAAAGGACTAACAATCAGAGTGAATGTAGTGTAGAGAAGTCACAAAATACCTGCATAGAGACACATATAATCACTGTTAGAGAAGTTAAACTTTTTGAAGACCTATTATGTTATGTACTAAAAAGCATATACCTTGGCTAAATGCAAACTGCTCTAAGGTATGATGGGATATAGTCAAGTGAAAAGAAAAACATTCAAAGAACAAAGAACAGAACAGCACAGGAACAGACCCTTTGGCCCTCCAAGCCTGTGCCGATCATGATGCCCTAACTCAATATAAAAAACATTCTGTCCTTACTCAGTCGGTATCTCTCCATTGCCTCCTTATTTGTGTATCACTCCAGATACCTTCTAAATGTCGCTAATGTGACTGCTTCCACCACCTCCTCTGGCAGTGTATTCCAGGCTCCCGCCACTCTCTATGTGAAAAACGTCCCCTGCACATCTCCCTTAAACTTTCTCCCTCTCACCTTGAACCTGTGCCCCCTTGTAATTGACAATTCCACCATAGAAAAAGGCTCTGACTATCCATCCTGTCTTTGCCTCTCATAATTTTATAGATCTCTATCAGGTCTCCCCTCAGCCTCCGTCTTTCCAGTGAAAACAATCCTAGTTTATCCAACCTCTTCTCATAGCCAACATTTTCATGACCAGGCAACATTCTGGTGCACTTTCTTTGCACTCTCTCCAAAGTTTCCACATCCTTCCTGTAGTGTGGTGACCAGAACTGCACACAATACTCCAAATGTGGCCTAACATAAGAACTAGGAGCAGGAGTAGGCCATCTGGCCCCTTGAGCCTGCTCTGCCATTCAATAAGATCATGGCTGATCTTTTTTGGACTCAGCTCCACTTAGCTGCCTGTTCACCATAACCCTTAATTCCTTTACTGTTCAAAATTTTATCGTTCCTTGCCTTAAAAACTTTCAATGAGGTAACCTCAACTGCTTCACTGGGCAGGGAGTTCCACAGATTCACTATCCTTTGGGTGAAGAAGTTCCTCTTCAACTCAGTCCTAAATCTGCTCCCCCTTGTTTTGAGGTCATGCCCCCTAGTTCTAGTTTCACCTGCCAATGGAAACAACTTCCCTGCTTCTTTATCTATTCCCATCATAATCTTACATGTTTCTATAAGATCTCCCCTCATTCTTCTGAATTCCAACAAGTATAGTCCAAGTTTACTCATTCGCTCCTCATAAGCCAACCCTCTCAGCTCAGAATCAACTTAGTGAATCTCCCCTGTACCCTCTCCAGTGCCAGTATATCCTTTCTCAAGTAAGGAGACCAAAATGACATAGTACTCTAGGTGTGGTTTCACCAGCATCTTATACTCCATTCCTCTAACAATGAAGAATAAAATTCCATCTGCCTTTTTAATTACCTGCTGTGCCTGCAAACTAACTTTTTGTGATTCATGCACAAGGGCACCCAGGTCCCTCTGCACAGCTGCATGTTGCAATTTTTTACCTTTTAAATAATAATCCATTTTGCTGTTATTCCTACCAAAATGTATGATCTCACATTTACCAACATTGTACTCTCTCTACCAGACCCTTGCTCACTCACTTAGACTATATCCCTTTGCAGAATTTCAGCATCCTCTGCACACTTTGCTCTGCCACACATCTTAGTGTTATCTGCAAATTTTGACACACTACATTTGGTTCCCAACTCCAAGGCATTTATGTAAATTGTAAACAATTGCAGTCCCAGCACTGATCCCTGAAGTACACCACCAGTCACTGATCGCCAACCAGAAAAACACCCATTTACCCCCACTATTTGATTTTTGTTAGTTAATCAATCCTCTGTCCATGCTAATGCATTACTTGTAACATCATGCACTTATATCTTATGCAGCAACCTGTGGTGCAGCACCTTGTCAGATGCCTTCTGGAAATCCAGATACACCACATAACCAAGGTTTTATATAGTTGCAATATGATTTCCCAATTCAATGACCCAGCTGATGAAGGCAAGTAAACTATATGCTTTCTTAATCACCTTGGCCACCTGTGTTGCCACTTTTACAGCACTGTGGACTTGCATGCCCAGATCCCTCTGTATGTTCATGTTCCTAAGGGTTCTGCCATCCACAATATAAATCTTTGGAATACACCTACTGAACAAAGTGTAATAAGTCTTCAGAAGCAGAAGTCCCTTCACCAAGATCCCTTTATTTACAATTCGAACAGAGTACACAGAATGCTATCAGTCCACAGTCTACCTTCGGGAGTGCCAGAGGAACTGACACCCTCAGTTAACTACAGGGAAAAGCTCCCTGATTGGCCCATCAATTGACTCCTTAATCAGGAAGTTTACATTCCAATAGGCCAACCTCAATAGCCTGATTTAAGTCATTACATGAAGGGAGAGAGCAACTCTTATCAGTATGAACTCCAGACAGTCCTGGAGATCTTAGACAGACGAATAGGTCTCACGTTACACCAGTTAAGTATTGTCTAGTACACACTATAAGATTATGAGAAAGACTCTTAAAGTCCATGAAATCATGTATTACCCTACTAATAATGATTGGCTCATACCCGGCTGGGGTGAGCCGAGGGGCGGGCAAATGGCTTTTGAAAATTGTATAATTGTAATACTAAGAAATGTAATTTCAGAGTGATTTGGAACTGCCCAAAATCACCTTCCACTGTTGCTGACCAGACCTGGACAATATAGAAACATATTAACAAGAATACTGTTTCTATGAATTTTTGTGCTGACTAAGCTTAATATTCAGCTTCTGAAAATAGTTCCTACAACTGGGGATGAGGGAAAGGAGGGTAGAATGGGAGGAAGGATGGGGGAAGTGGGAGGGAGGGGGAAGGGAAGTTAGAGAGGGGGAAATGGGTAGGGATAAGTGGGGAGGGAGGGGAGGGAAGGGAAAATGGAGAGGTGGAAGTGGGGAGGTAAAGTGGAGAGGGGGAAGTGGAGAGGGAAAGTGGGGAGGGAGGGGAAGGAAGTGGAGAGGCAAAAGTGGGGACGGGTAAGTGGGGAGGGAGGGGAGGGTAAGTAGAAAGGCAGAAGTGGGGAGGGAAATGGGGAGGGGGAAGTGGGGATGGACGGCAAATGGAAGTGGGAGGGCAGGGGGAGTGGGGTGGGGAGGGAGGGAATGGGGGATGAGGGAGTGGGGAGTGAGGAGGAAAAGTGGAGGGAAGGAAGGGAAAGTGGAGGGAAGGAAGGGGAAGTGGGGTGGGAGGGTGGGGAGGGGAAAGTGGGGATCGGAAAGTGGAGAGGGAGGGAGAAGTGGAGAAGGGTGGTTTGGAGGAAGGGAAGTGGGATGGAAGGGCAGGGAGAGTGGGGTGGGAGGGGAGAGGGGTGGGGAATGAGGGGATAGGGAGTGAGAGAAAGTGGACGGAAGGATTGAAAGTGGAATGGGAAGGCGGGGAGGGGGAAGCGGAGAGGAAGAAGTGTGGAAGGAGGGGGAGTGAGAAGTGAGAAGGGAGGGGATGAGGAATTTGGGAGGGAGGAAGGGAGAGTGGAGAGGAAAGAGGGGGAAGAGTGGGAGTGGGGAGGGAGAGCAGAAAGCTGTGAGAAGGGGTGGTACGTGGGGAGTAAGAAGTGGGGTGAGTGGAGGGGAGGGGGCTGTGGAGTGAAGGGTGTGGGTTATTGGGGAGTGTGAGAAGGGAGGGAGATGGGGAGGGGGGGAAGTGGGGAGGGAAGGAGAAGTTGGGAGGGAGATGGAAGAGGCTCCAGAAGCAGGGAAGGTGATGGGAAACATTTTCAGATGGGCGGTAGGGTGGCAAGTGGAAGAAGGGGCAAGGAGGAAGGGGCACTCCAGGAGTTGCAGGTGGCTGATAGACATTTTAAGGGTGTATCCAATTGAGAAGGTGGTAAATGAGGGAGAGACCCCTGTCCCCCACTTTTCGGCCAAGGCCTGAGCATGCTAACTTGCTGGTACCCTCCATCCACCCGGACTCATTCCACTCCCCAGAAAATTGCAGCCGAACAAGAAATCGTCTTTGAATGGCCATTATGGACCTAAAATGGCTTTCCCCTGACCTTGCCCAATCCCTGCAAAACTGCTGCCAGTTTAGGTGCTGGCTGATAGTTGGTGGGAAAGACTTCTGCAGTATTTCACTGTCCTCTATCGTGCAAACCCAATGTTAGGGTACCATAAAACTCTGCCCTGGTAACCAGGGAAAATGTAACATTAGTTTTGTTCTTAAATAAAGTTTCTTTGGCAATCTGCTTAACACAGACATAGACTGACTTATATAATGTCATCTGCTGCTGCCTAATGTAATCTAATCCATACACCAACCCCCCCAGCCAAAAAAAAATTGTCATCATTTTAACTGCCGTAGACAATGTTTTGTCAGCTGGCAGTGATTTACAAATCTTGTTACAACAGGCTATACAGGTGTTACAGGCTTTGTGCACAAATGTACCCTCCTCATGAACTGCACTTCAGAAAATTATAGATAATTGATTGTGAGTCTGGACTCCAAATGCAGGCAAAGGCATCTGTGATCAACTCTTTTCAGGTGTGTACGTGTTTTCTGAAAGGTTTAACTACAAAGGTTCCCAACCAGCTACTGTTTCCTTTGCTCATCTTTCTTCAACTGGAGTGCACCCAGGATGATACCAATCTTGAACCAGTCTGTTTGGCCAACCAAGTAAACTGGATCAAATTAATGAGGGGACAAGTTAGAAGGGGCAGCTCCCAGAGGAAGGGAACTACCCGAAACAAAAAACAAAGTGGAAAGGAAAGTTAAAACAACAAATCAAAATGCGATTAAAGGGGTCAGTAATACACGCCAGTCCTCGTGGTGCAAACCAATCTTGAGTTCTTGAGGGTGGAACAGTATAATAGTCAAAATCAGCAAATTCCAATGTCGTGATGGAATCCACTCAGCTGAATTGCACTTAATTACCAGTGATCTGCGTTCTTGCAGGAAGGCTGGTCCAATTAATCATGGTTCCATATCCATTTCATGCTTGTATCATACAGTTGTACTCTAATTTGTACTCAAGCAAATAATGGGAAAATGTCATCCACTGTATTTTCCATCATTTATATCATTGCAATAATGGGTTTTAACCTTCTTACGATCTTCTTGATGAAAGCGGAAACCACATGTAATTCTTTACTAGTTTTCAATGTATTCACAAACTGGGACATTACAGAAGTATCATTCCCAATCCATATCAATAAACATCTCTTCAACTAATTATCCAATGACTGTATGCCACTTATGGACACTTTAACCTTAATTTATAGAATTAACGCTGGATGCCAGGATCAACTGTTCATATCTGGAATTTAGTGTTGCTATGATGGACAAAGGGTCAATAAATTACTTAAGACATTCCAAGTTCCTGTATGATATCTCACAATAGTTACTACGCAACTTGACAAGGCTTTTTCAAAAGCATATTCAAAACCCGCTAACTCCTAGAAAAACAAGGCCAGTAGGTTGGTGTTATAATGTAACCAATGATAACACTGAATCTGTTATAATGCAACCAATGATTACACGCTGCAAAGTAGACAATATAATTAATGGCAAAATAATGTGGCGGTCAACTGACCAGCTGATCCAATATGAATAAAAAGCAGATGGGAATGTGGTGAGCTTGTATGGCCCAGGGTGTGACCCTAAGTGTTGGAGTAATGAAATTTCTTTATTAAACCGTTTTCTTTGGTTCACTTTCTGAAGTTAGTTCTTTACCTGCTTGCAACTGAAGTATCCCTACTGCCAGATTTACAGTTGGCATTATCTAACAGTTGCTCTCCGAGTCACATACTTTCCTGATTCAGAAATATGTTATTCCTTCATCTTTCCTAGATCAAAATCATGGAACTCTTTTTCCAACAGCATTGTGATTGTACCTACACCACATGGATTGCAGTGATTTAAGAAGGTGGCTCATAGAGGTTTACATCATGGAAACAGGCCCTTTGGCCCAACTTGTCCATGCCACCCTTTTTTTAAACCCAGAAGCTAATCCCAATTGCTCGCATTTGGCACATATCCCTCTATATCAATTTACCCATTTAACTGCCTAAATCTTTTTAAAAGACAAAATTGTACTTGCCTCTACTACTATCTCCAGCAGTTTGTTCCAGACACTCACCACCTTCTGTGAGCAAAAATTGCCCCTCTGACACTTTTGAATCTCTTTCCTCTCTCCTTAAACCTATGCCCTCTAGTTTTAGACTCCCCTATCTTTGGGAAAAGGTATTGACTATCTAGCTGATTTATGCCCCTCATTATCTTATAGACCTCTATAAGATCACCTTTCAGCCTCCTATGCTGCAAAGAAAGAAGTCCCAGTCTATCCAGTCTCTCCTTATAACTCAAACCATCAAGTCACAGTAGTATTCTTGTAAATCTTTTCTGCATTCTTTCTAGTTTACTAATATCCTTTCTATAATAGGGTGACCAGACTATATACAGTATTCCAAGTGTGGCCTTACCAACGTCTTGTACAACTTCAAAAGGTGTCCCAACTCCTGTATTCAAAGTTCTGACCAATGAAACCAAGCATGCTAATTGCCTTCTTCACCACTCTGTCCACCTGTGACTCCACTTTCAAGGACCTATGAACATCTACTCTACATCTCTTTGTTCTGTAACTCTTCCCAATGCTCTATCATTAACTGAGTAAGTCCTGCCCTGGTGCGATCTACCAAAATGCATCACCTTACGTTTATTTAAACTCCATCTGCCATTCTTCAGTCCATTGACCCAATTGATCAGGGTCCTGTTGCAATCCTAGATAACCTTCTTCACGATCCATTATGCCAACAATCTTGGTGTCATCTGCAAACTTACTGACCATTTAATGTAAATGGCAACAGTGGACTGAACACTGATCCCTGAGGCACACCGCTGGTCACAGGCCTCCAGTTTGAAAAACAACCCTCTACAACCACTCTCTGGTATTTGTCATGAAGCCAATTTTGTATCCATTTAGCTATCTCACCCTGGAACCCGTGAGATTTAACTTTGTGCAACAACCTACCATGCGGTACCTTATCAAAGGCCTTGCTAAAGTCCACGCAGACAACATCAACTGCACTGCCCTCATCTACCTTCTTAGTTAGCCCTTCAAAAAACTCAATCAAATTTGTGAGGCATGATTTTCCACTCACAAAGCCATGCTGACTGTTCCTAATCAGTCTTTGCATCTCTAAATGCCTGAAGATTCTGCCTCTCAAAATACTTTCCAACAACTTACCTACCACAGATGTCACTGGCCTATAGTTCCCAAGCTTTTCCTTGCAGCCCACAGGGGGCACAATATTTGCCACCCTCCAATCTTCAGGCACCTCACCTGTGACTATCGATGATTCAAATATCTCTGCTAGGGGACACGCAATTTCCTCGCTAGCCTCCTACAATGTCCTGGGATACATTTCATCAGATCCCGGGGATTTATCTATCTTGGTGCGCTTTAAGACTTCCAACACCTCCTTCTCTGTAATATGTACACTCCTCAAGACATCACTATTTATTTCCCCACGTTCCCTAACATCCATGCTTTTCTCAACAGTAAATACTGATGAGAAATATTCATTTAGGATCTCACCAATCTCTTGTGGATCCACACATAGATGATTTTGTTGATCCTTAAGAGCCCTACTCGCTCTCTTGTTATTCTTTTGCCCTTTATGTATTTGTAGAAGCTCTTAGGATTCTCCTTTGCCTTATCTGCCAAAACAATTCATGTTCCCTTTTTGCCCTCCTGATTTCTCTCTTAACTCTACTCCTACACCCTCTATACTCTTCAAGGGATTCACTTGATCCCAGCTACCTATGCATATCATGTGCCTCCTTCTTCTTCTTGACCAGGGCCCCAATATCCCAAACTCATCATCAACTTTTAAAGGTCAAGTAGTGATGGGCTGTAAATGCTGGCCTTACAATGGCCATACGAATAAGAAAAAATATTGCTGTGTTCATTTTTGTATGGTTTAGAAGGTTGAAATGGATCTTTCTGTGCTCAAGTTCTCAATGAACTTCAAAAGGCTTTTCAGGTAAAATGGTTTACTGATTATAGTTTACAATTGAGTATACAGCTGAATAACTAGCAGATTCAGCAAGTAACTGTGGACAAAGATTTCATTTTTTAAAAATGCTTACCTAACACTCAGAGCATATTATCCCTCTTGTCATTGGAAGAACCATTTCAATTGAAAGGAATTGCTCTAATTATTGGAGAAAGAAAGTGAAAACTTTGAAGGAACTGTCTGCATTTATGTTTATTTTAACAGACTATCAGATCTCCTTTTTCATTTAACATCCTTCCAACCTTTGGACAGGGCTGGACAGACTGGATGCGGATTGATGTTTCCACTAGCTGTTGGATCTAGCACAAGGAGTCACAGCTTCAGGAAAAAGGTCATTTAGGACTCAAGTGAGGAGAAATGTCTTCAAAAGGTAGTGAACCTACAGAATTGTCTACCACAGAAGGCTTTGGAGGCCATATTACTCAAATAGATTTCTGGTGACAACAGGTATGGGGACTGCACGAGAGAATAGCGTTGAGATAGAGGATCCGCCATGATTACACTGAATGGTAGAACAGGCTCAAAGGCTAAATGACCTACTCCTGCCTCTATTTCCTGTTTCTAATGAGACTTTGAGGAGTTTGGAAGCAGAGGGTGTGGAAGACTGGCATTTTTGGTAGTTCAACTTTCATTCATTGAAATTGATTCACGTTTTATTTAATTTTCTCTGGCTTCTAGCTGCTCCACTTTACATCTTCTCTGTACTATATTGCATGTCATGAGGAATGAGATGCCCCACTTTCTCCGATCTGCCTCCATCTTCTTGAAGCAGCAAGTCTTTCTTTATTATGTTATGTAGTATGCAGCAAGCAATAGTGATTCTGGAGATTCTCATTGAGCTACACTGCAGGAATCCAACAAATTTACCCCAGCATCTAAAGCTAGATTTTTGAAATATCTGTTATCTGTTCTATGACACTTATCGTATTGTTACAGTGCACATCATATTTGTTATGCTGCTTTCTTTGCAGATGCATTCTCAGCTTCCTAAGGCATGAATGCTTTTATTTCAGATTTCCAGCATCCATTATATTTGATTCACACAGTGATATTTGGCACTATGGTGAAAGTAGTGCAATTTATTTTTTATATGTTTAAGAATTCAGTTTTATTCTACTGACAATTGGTAGAGTGGGGGAGGGGCATGTGTGATGCAGCTCAGTTGCTGAGAGAACAGGATAATTATTCATTTTAGCCATGTCGTGTTTACTTAAAATAGAGGATTTTTGTTTATAATGGAGATTTTCCCAGGGGCTTTTGCTTAGGTTGATTGAAAGGGTGATAAGTTATCCATTTGATGCTAATATGGTGATGGGAGAACTAGGACTGTAGTAGGTCTACTGAAGTCAAAGGAAGGTGCAAACTATTCCTGAGAACTCACTGTCTTTCCAAACTTCAAGACTGTTAGCACAGTTTATAGCAAATATGCATGGGTTTGCTAACTATATTAATTTTAAAATGGTGTTGATCTATGCATGAATGGGGCTTATTTGGAACTGGAAGTCATAAACTAGAAAGTAAACTTGCTTCCTTTAATTTTGAAATATTGTTCAACTGATAATGGTTAAGCTGCTTCAATTGTTAAACTGTGTTATTAAATAAATTTTGTTTTTGTGTAATAGATCTGTACTTTTGTCAGTGGAATCACTCCTGGAAAGAAATACCCTATCCTCACGTTTATGCTAAAAAGAAAAAAAGTGTTGGGTCTAGTCTGGCTTCCTAATGTAACTTGAAGTTCTGGTCCAGCATCCTAACAGACACTAATTCCAGAAGATTGTTATGATCAGTTGTTGCATGGTAAAACATTGCAGGCTAGATTTTAAGGCAATCTGCTGGATCTGATTTTGGCAGGGCTGCACGTAAAATATAAAGGGTGGCCAGCCCATCTATACCCCCACCCCCAGACCCTTTCCCCATTAAATGGTGTGTGTCTAACATGTATGCTTGCTCGTCTGCTCTTAAGCATGTTAAGGCCCTTAATTGCCCAACTGACAGGCAATTAAGGGTTTAATTCCACCTCCACCACAAGTAGAAGGTGCATGAGTAGGCAGTCCACATTTTACAAACTCTGGTGAAAAAGCAGAAAGGAATCGGTTTTGGGGGGAATACTTCCTTCCAGTGAGGGGAAAAAGTTTCATGCAAAGATGGCTGAGGTGCCCACAGCATAGGGTAGATTTCTACTGGGGCTTTCCCACACTGTAAAATCCAGCCCCACATTAGCTCTTGGGTATTGGCCCAATTAGCAGACAGTAGGAAAGAAAAACTCTATGTCAGTCTGGATTTTTTTTTACATTTATTTCTTTAAATGGATAAATGTCTGAACTGATAAAATGGCCATCACTGCCCATGTTATGAAAATTCTGGGAGATGTTGCGTAGTTTAAACATGGACAAAGAACAATGCACCTGGAATACAATACTCCTTGGCTGGAATGTTTATACAATGCAAGCCAACAAAAAGAACAGTAGACAAGACATCTTGTTATGAGCCCCATTAATGTTCACTGTGAGAGCATCCCAAATCCCAGAAGTAAAACTTGGAACATTAGTTCTTGACCAATTATGTTTGCAATTTGGAAAAAAAATGAGAACAGAGATGAAACCCAATGAGGAAAAGGTGTCAGTCATGTTGTAAATTAATCAAGTAACAAATGGCCAATGGCCTAAAACAACTCGGCTCAACAGAAAAATGGATACTTTAAATTAACCCATAGCTAAACAGCTTCTGCAAGTAAAAAGACCTGGTGGAATGTGAACGAAGTTACCGCAGATCAAACGCACAGGTACCAGCCCAGATCTGTCTTGCATATCGAGCAGGGGCTCAACCTTAACAATGGGAGAGTCGTTATGACTTGAAACCTATCCAGAGGTACTCAGCCAGAACAATAGTTAGCCAGGCTCCCAAAAAGCATGTCTTGAAAGGAAAACCCAGCCCTATTTTACATATTGGAGTGCTCAACCTTAACAATGGGAATTATGACCCGAAACCCATCAAGGGGTATTCAGCCAGACAAATAGAAATGTTTGTGTCTTCCTCACTTTCAGCCAGGAATCATAAGGGCGATTCTCCCAAAAGTGCTGAATTTGCAGGAAAACTTCTAAATCCCAATGGTTTTGTCAGTTCAGTTTCTCACCTTAATCTCCAAACTCTGTGCACAGCAGAGGTCATGATGTGGGTATGCCGGCGTTGGACTGGCGTAAACACAGTAAAAAGTCTGACAACACCAGGTTTTAGTCCAACCTATTTATTTGATAATATACTCGCAAGCTTTCGGGTTAGCCCCTTCGTCAGGTGAATGGAGAGTTCTGGCCTCAGACGGAGCATATAAAGCACAGACAGTTTAGAGATTACTGATTAGAATGCGAATCCTTACACCTAACCTGCTGTTCAAGACCTGAAGTGGCTGATAATGTGAGTGGAAGGAGCACTGATCACAGTTTAAAGAGATGTGTATTGTCTCCAGACAGTACAGTAAGTGAGGTTTTGCAAACCCAGGCAAGTCACGGGGGTTACAGATAGTGCGACATGAACCCAAGATCCCTGTTGAGACCGTCCTCATGTGTGCGGAACTTGGCTATCAGTCTCTGTTCAGCGACTCTGCGCTGTCGTGTGTCGTGAAGGCCGCCTTGGAGAATGCTTACCCGAAGGTCAGAGGCTGAATGCCCGTGACCACTGAAGTGTTCGCCAACAGGAAGGGAACAGTCTTGCCTGGTGACTGTCGAGCGATGTTCATTCATCCGTTGTCGTAGCGTCTGCATGGTCTCCCCAATGTACCATGCTTCGGGACATCCTTTCTTGCAACGTATCAGGTAGACAATGTTGGCCGAGTTGCAAGAGTATTTACCATGTACCTGGTGGACGGTATTCTCACGTGTGATGATGGTATCCATGTCGATGATCCGGCATGTCTTGCAGAGGTTGCTGTGGCAGGGTTGTGTGGTATTGTGGTCACTGTTCTCCTGAAGGCTGGGTAGTTTGCTGCGAACAATGGTCTGTTTGAGGTTGTGTGGTTGTCTGAAAGCAAGAAGTGGGGGTGTGGGGATAGCCCTGGCGAGATGTTCGTCTTCATCAGACAACCACACAACCTCAGACCATTGTTCGCAGCAAACTACCCAGCCTTCAGGAGAACAGTGACCACAATACCACACAACCCTGCCACAGCAACCTCTGCAAGACATGCCGGATCATCGACATGGATACCATCATCACACGTGAGAATACCGTCCACCAGGTACATGGTAAATACTCTTGCAACTCGGCCAACATTGTCTACCTGATACGTTGCAAGAAAGGATGTCCCGAAGCATGGTACATTGGGGAGACCATGCAGACGCTACGACAACGGATGAATGAACATCGCTCGACAGTCACCAGGCAAGACTGTTCCCTTCCTGTTGGCGAACACTTCAGTGGTCACGGGCATTCAGCCTCTGACCTTCGGGTAAGCATTCTCCAAGGCGGCCTTCACGACACACGACAGCGCAGAGTCGCTGAACAGAGACTGATAGCCAAGTTCCGCACACATGAGGACGGTCTCAACAGGGATCTTGGGTTCATGTCGCACTATCTGTAACCCCCCGTGACTTGCCTGGGTTTGCAAAACCTCACTTACTGTACTGTCTGGAGACAATACACATCTCTTTAAACTGTGATCAGTGCTCCTTCCACTCACATTATCAGCCACTTCAGGTCTTGAACAGCAGGTTAGGTGTAAGGATTCGCATTCTAATCAGTAATCTCTAAACTGTCTGTGCTTTATATGCTCCGTCTGAGGCCAGAACTCTCCATTCACCTGACGAAGGGGCTAACCCGAAAGCTTGCGAGTATATTATCAAATAAATAGGTTGGACTAAAACCTGGTGTTGTCAGACTTTTTACAGCAGAGGTCCCAGTCATGAATCTCATTAAAACCCCAGGAGGGTGGAGTCTATTCGCACTGGTCTGACAGTTCTGGAACTCTGTACACGCGTAGTGGTCCCAATTTGTCAGACTCCCCATTTGCTGTCCAGCTCAAATGCTGCAGTGCCGCCTCTCCAGCCCCTGCCCCCCATGGCCCAACCTTGGCCCCCACAGCAATTCCCGGGCTAGCCCTGACCCCTCCTCTCCATGTCCTGATGCACAGCTCACCCTTTCCAGCAGTGGCATTCCCCTCACCCACGTCACTCCAGCAGACCACCCCCCCCACCTGACCACCCCCAGGTCAGACCCCCCCCCAAACAGAAGCAGGCCCCCCGATGGACCCCCCCCCCCCACCCCACAACCTGCCTCAACTGCTGCCTTCCCTCCATCCCAGACCAATCCTGTCTGCAGATTGGCAGCGGGACCACCCCCACCAATCGCCGTTAGGCCCCGCCCACAATAAGCCTGCCCCCTTCGTACTGCCTGATGCCTAATGAGCAATGCCAAGGTGCCCCCTAGACATGGGCACTTTGCCCCTTGGGTAGTGCCAGGGGCAAAGGCTGGCACTGCCAGGGTGCCCGTGCCCAGAGGCACCACCCCCGCTGCCCAACCCCTTGGGGGGCCCCGATTGCACCCCCTTCAATCCAGCAGTGTCTCCCGCTAGTTCCCTTAATCTGAAAGGTCCCGATAATGAACTAATAAACATATTTAAAAATGTAAATTATTTACCTACCTTCCTGTCGATTTTCCAGCTTGGTCTGACCAGCAACGATTCACAGGCTCTGGGAGATGCGCGTGCATTCCCGGCACATGCGCAAACCCATGTTCAAAGTTGGTACACATCTCCCATCACGACCCAACAGAAAAGTTGTGGGTCGCAATGGGAGAATCGTGGTCCATATCTTGAAAAGGGCATATGTATTCCTTGGATGACTTGGCCTAATCTAATTGGGTGCTGCGATCCGTGCCCTGTGACCCAATTGGTTGAAAGCCAAAGAAATTTCCAGAAAGGTTCAGAGAGAGGGGATAAAGATGGACATTTGGAGACAACATCCAGCAAAGACTCAGCTGGCCTGCTGCGAGCTGTGATGGCAGAAGAGGACATGTGAGATCCACCTTCATACCAAAAAAAACCCTGAGTTCATCTACCGATGCTAGCTCAGTGAACTGAATCCAATAGTCTGGTCAACTTCACCAGAATGGGTAGTATATGTATTTTTCAGGCAGTCAGCCTAGTCTGGGGAAAGTTAATTTATTGTGTGAAAGTTATTTCTTTAGCTGCAAATGTTTTAATAAAACTACAATCCTTTCCCTGTCTCATAAAATAAGAACACCTGGGTAAATGCGTTTTTGAGTAATAAACTAGTCAAAGTGGTCTGTGTGGAATATTTTATAGGCAACACAACACAAGAAAGTCAACTGTACAGAACAACATTTATAATTAAATGGAATAATGGTTACCCAAACAGTATGGTTAAATAACACCCCAATCTAAGTCTACTGTCCTAAAGTCTGAGAATACACCTTCCCCAAAACAACATCCTATAGGTTTGAACACCATAAACTAAATCCAACAAATAATTGCCACCTAGGACCTCAAGCTTTCTTCTGGGAACCCTAAGAGTCTCACAGTCAGACATCTGCCATTTTTTTACACAACAGTCTGGTTCTGTGAGAGTTCTGCTTTGCATTCGGCATGTCTATGATCTATGTACCTAGACTAGTAGTTTTCAACTGGTGTGTTGTGACCTGCTGCAGATCAGAAACATGGAAGTGTGATAACCCCCACGAGCTCCATACAGAACTTGTAATTTATCTCCCTGTGGGGATCATTGAATAATCCTTGGTAACAGGCAAGGGCCTGCCCAGTGGAACTCATCACCTGAGCCCTTTATTAGGCAGACACTGAGAAGATTCTGCATAACTACTGTCCTGGTTGGCACTAATGTATATGTGCCGTGGAGTAGTAGTCTTACTTTATATCTAACAATAAATATTGTTCCTTTCCAGTTGATCTTAAAGAGTTATTATGGAAGATAAAGAAATTTGGTTGCGTCACCACACATTTAACTCTGCAACATGCATCTTTTTCCCAGCACGGAAACCAGGCTAATGCAACAGGTTTAGGGTAGGGAATGGAGGAGATGGTCACAGGAGCAGGTAGGGAACTTGGTGCTGTTTGTGGGAATGTGGGCATCCAGATTTTGGAGTGGTCAGTCCTCAATACCAAAGGGGTGTAGGTTCAATGGCAGAGTTGATGGCATGGAGGGAGTGGGGCATCTGAAAACAGAGAACTTGATGGGTTAGAAGACAGCACTCCTGTTCCTTCAGGCTGAAGTAGTTTTCTATGTGCACTTACCCTTTCCCTGACACTGAGAAAACTCAGGGTTGAACCAGTAAAGATGTTAAATGTGAGATTTTCAACATCATTATAATAAATATGCAACCTAACTTCTGGGAGTAGGTAGACTTCTCACTCCCTTACCCACTAATTCACGTACTGTGTTTGAGTGGTACATTTCATGCACCACCCTATTTCATCACCAAAATAAGTGGTAAATCAAAAGAAAATACAGTCCATTATGGTTTATGTAAAATGATAAAGTTCAGTTAAATTAATAATACCAAATGCTTTATGATCTTTTTAATATTTTATTGTCAGTAAAATATAGTAACTTTGAACTGTATTTATAATGAATCTTGTGACACATTGTCAATATTAAATTCAATAGATTTAATTTTACATTTTAATACAAGTTATACTCAAATATTTATTGCAATGTCAAGCTAATTCTTAAATCAAAACTATTTCAAGAATTTGCTACAAAGGTCACTATGTCTTGTCTATACTGGTACAGAACAGAAGTTAAATGAATTGTTAGTAAAATAGCCTTGTGTATCTTTTATATCAAATGATATCTCATCAAAATGTATGTTCAATAAATTTTAGATCCTTGAAGAAATCTATGAAGCTTCACAATTCTACACCCATCCAAATGGAGATGCATCCTAATAAAAACAAATAAAATTATTTCTGCAAGATGTTATGGTCTGCAAAAAACTGAATAAAAAGTACTTTAACCTCTGCCAGTTTAAGGGAATCAATGGATCAAACAACCTTAAAGTATTCCTCTCGCCTAAGGGTCTCAGGCAGCAAACATTGAAGGATCACTTAAAATGTGGCAGGCTGCATGCACAAATTAAAAGCAGCAAATACTTTTTTCCATTGCACCTGAAGGTGAATTCTGTATAAATAATCTTGAATGCAAAAAAAGTATTCAAATTGAATTGCTATCCAGTATTACATCTCCACAAATAAATTAACTGGACTGTATTGGTGATCCTTCAACACTATGAGCCCAAGAACCACATTTTATTTCAACTGATACTTATCCCTTGTTTCACATTTCCAACCACATATTTGCCTGAAGTAACAAACAAAACTTAAGTTATTGTCAATGGAATTGAAATATTCAGAATTCTGTGAACATATTTTACCTCTCCTTTTAATTTATGGCTGGAAAACAGGCCAGTCCACCACAGAAATCAAAGTGAGCAAGGGGCGGAGCATGGAAAGGTCTGCTGACCTCGGGCAGGATTTTACACTTTTGGGACGAGTGATGCTGTAAATACCCGCCCCATATCTTTGGATTCTGCACTCACAATCCAAATCGAAAAGGCAAGCAAAAAGAAATAAGAAATACTCCTGTCCCTAACCCTGTGCACCTGGTATTAGTCTCTAATGTTCTTCCATTATTTTCTCAATGATGACACTCTCTTCAGGTGGTTAAAGGTACAACATTTGTGAAAACCTAGGAGCACACTGCCCCTGCAACTGGATTTCATGGTTGCACAGCAAAACCAAAAAGGAGTAGAAAACATATCAATACAGTTAAAAATCTGTCTTCACTCAATTTTTAAATTCTGGTCTCTTCCTGCCTATGCCCATATTTCCTCCATCTGTCATTTTAACAGTTTCCAATTTCTTTTTTTTTATTCTTTCAAGGGATATGGGCAACATTGGCTCAACCAGCATTTATTGTCCATCCCTAATTGCCCTCCAGAAGACGGTGACAAGCTGCCTTCTTAAACTGCTGCAGTGCATGTGGCATAGATATACCCACGGTATTGTTAGGGAGGCATTTTCAGGATTAGACCCAGTGCTATATTTCCAAGTCAGGATACTGTGTGGCTTGGAGGGAAACTTGCAGGTGGTGGTGTTTCCATGTGTTTGCTGTCCTTGTTCTCTGAGGCAATAGATGTCGCATGTTTGAAAGGTGCTGTCAAAGAAGCCTTGGTGAGTAGCTGCAGTGCATCTTATAAATCTATACTCTGGTACTACTGTGCATCAGTGGTGGAGCAAGTGAACATTGAAGGTGGTAGATTGGGTAGAAAACAAAAGGGCTGCATCTGGATGTGATCAAGCTTCCTGAATGATGTTGAAGCTGCAGCCATCCAGGCAAGTGGAGAGTATTACAGCACACTCCTAACTTGTACCTTGTAGATGGTGGCTAGGTTTTGGAAATCACTCACCATGGAATTCCCAACCTCTGATCCAATTTTCCTGGCCCAAAGCATCTCTGTTTCATAATGAATTTCTCATCCCTCTAAATTAACAGATCATATTCATACAGTGGCTTTACCATGGTTTAAGATCCAAAAACACTTCACAGAAACATTATCAAAGGAAATATGACAACAAGCCACAGGAGATATTAGTTCAAATTACCAAAGCTTGGTCAAAGAGGTAGGTTTTATGTAGGAAAAGGAGATAGACAGTTTTGGATGGGAATGAGTTTAGGGCTCAAGATTTGGCCACCAGTGATAAAGATATTAAAATAGGGGATGTCCGTGAGGTCAAAATTAAAGGAGTGCAGATGTATTGGTGAGCACACATGTATTGGAGAGTTGTATGACTGAAGGAGATTAAAAACACAAGCAGTATTGAGATCATGCAGTTAACGTGCAATTTCCCACATTTCTGCTCTCACCTGTGCCCTGCAACTACCCCCTCCACACCTCCTCACAGAGTCATGATAGGGCTCTCCATATCTTCAACATCTTCATTCAGCATTTCCTTTGAAAGACCAATCCAAGCTGAATACACTGGGAATTAGAGATAGGGATAAATGCTGGCAAAGCCAAAGATATCCATACCCCATGAATAAGTAATAAAAAAAAACTAACACTAATTCCATCTCATAAGAACAAGGAGCAGGAATAGGCAATTCAGCCCCTGGAACCTGATACTGTCTTGGCCTTTAACTCTGATTTCTTGCCTGTTCTCCATAACCCTTCAACCCAATACTAATTGGGGCAGCACAATGGCACAGTTGTTAGTACTGCTGCCTCGCAGCACTGGGACCTAGTTTCAATTCCAGGCTTGGGTGACTGTCTATATGGAGTCTGCACGTTCTTCCTATATTTGCATGGGTTTCTTCCAGGTGCTCCAGTTTTCTTCACAGTCCGAAAGACGTGCTTGTTTGGTCCATTGGCCATGCCAAACACTCCCTCAGTGTACCCGAACAGGCAGCGGAGTGTAGCGACTAGGAGATTTTCACAGTAGCGTCAATGCATCTTCTCTATGTCTACCCTGTCAATCCCCTTTATCATTTTACATATCTCAATTAGCTCTCCTCTCATTCTTCTTAGCTGTAGAGTATAGGGCTAAACTATTCAATCTCTCTTCAAAAGGCAAACCCTTCATCTCTGGAATCAATCTACTGAACCTCCTCTGAACTGCCTCCAATGTAACAACATCCTTCCTCCAAGGGACCAAGACTATGCACAATACCCCAGATGCAGTCTCACTAATGCATTGTACAATTGCAGCAACACTTCCTTACTTTTATACACTATTCTTTTAGCAATAAATGCCAAAATGCTGCTCACAATGTGGTTTCCTCTACATTATAGAAATCAAATGTTGATTGGGTGATTGCTTTGTGGAACCCTTCCATTCAGTCCATAAGCATAGCCTTGAGCTTCCAGTTATTTTCACTTTACTTTTCCACTCCCCTGATTTCTTTGTCCTTGACCTCCTTTACTGTTCAAATGAAATTCAACGAAAGTGCAAAGAACAGCACTGCATCTTTCATCAATACAATTTACAGCCCTCCTGGCCAAGTTTAACAATTTCAGACTATAATCACTGCTCTCATTCTTTGGATAGCAGTCACTGAGAAAGATTCTGCTTTTGCCATTTTCATCCACTCTCGGCCATCTTTTACTTCATTTCCTGTCCTTTTACCTTACACTATCACCACTTTTGCACTGTAACCTCTCTGCTTTCCATTCTGTAATAGATCTGCCCTTTTATTATATTCATAGAACCATAGAATCCTACAATGCAGAAGGAGGCTAACTAACCCATTGAGTCTGCATTGACCACAATCTGACCCAGGCACTATCCCCATAACCCCATGCATTTACCCTAGCTAGTCTCCCAACACTAAGGGAAAATTTAGTATAGCCAATTCATCTAACCCACACATCTTTGGACTGTGGGTGAAAACTGAGGCACCCGGAGGAAACCCACGCAGATAAGGGGAGAATGTGCAAACTCCACTCAGACAATGACCTAAGCTGGAAATCGATCCTGGGTCCATGGCGCTGTGAGGCAGCAGTACTAACCACTGTGCCACCATGCTGCCCTTGTTCTTTCTTGTTCTCCCCATTTGCTGGCTACATCTCCAACTTTGACCAACTCTGATGAAAGTTCATCAAGCTAAAAAGTTAACTTAGGGTAGAATTCTCCCATGCCCCTGCCAGTGGGTTCAATGATGGTGGTGGGGAGGATTCAGCAGTGGGCACAAAAATTGGTTTTACGTTGACACGTATTTCCCGCAGGATGTTCCACTGGTGCCTGCCATGGCGGAACAGGAAACCTGTTGGCGGCTAGCGAGAAATGACTTGCATTCCACTAATTAGCCCAGGACACATCTAGAACAATGTGGCATGCAGAAGTTGAGACTTACCTGAAACAGTACGTGGGGCAGTCTCCAGTGACCTTGGAGGCCAGAACAACTAACAACTGCAGTGTATTGGGGAAATATCTTTCAGGTGAATCTTCCAGCTTCAATGTCTTCCACCCTCAGCATGTTCCTGTAAGCCCCTTTTCTTTCTTCAGGAGGTCCATTTTCCTGCCTCAGCATATTGTTGCAGATTCATCTTCTTTCTTCAACTGGGGGCAGTGAAGTTGGGCACCTTTTCAATATGATACCCAGGTATGACAATAGGATATGCAATGAAGACCATCTCACCACAGAATATGGCACTAAACCTCTGGATGCTTAATTAATAATGATGGGGCAAGAAGGTATGGCATGGTTTCCCATTGGCCTCCACATCGGGAAATACGCCCCATCTCCAACCCCGTCATGAGGCTTAGTTCCAGATGGGAGAATTCTGTCTTTAGTTTCTTGATTCACTGATGCTGTATGAGCTGCGAGGTATCTGTTAAGTATTTCCAGAACCTTCTGTTTTTAGTTCAGATTTCTGACATCTACATATTTTGATTTGTAAAGTCAGAGTGAGCCTTTAATCAGCTGTGCATTCCTGCCTCTAAATTAGGTGGTTTTGGGGTTAAGTCCACTGTAGCCAACCCCAGCCAGAGAAGATGAGAATTCCACTTCCAGTGAGGTGCACATGTTGCTAAGAGTAAAACAGCATCATATTTCCAAAAAGAGATCAGAGATCGGACTCCCGAATTCTGACCTGACTTCCAGTGGGATACTTCTGCCTGTTAAAAAGGGAGTGGCAGCCATACCAGGCCCCCCTCCTTTCTCCCTGTCTTAGCAGTCCACACCCTCACCCCCATTACCACAGCTTTCCCACCCTTTGTATGAAGCCACTGCTTCTGGTAAGTGTTGTAACTCAAACTAATAACCATAAAAAGATTTTTATCACAGAATGCAAGGCACCATTTCCTAGATATAGAATAAAAATGTGGCCTCATACACTGAAAAGCACGGATAATTAAGCAAATCAACCAAAGGAAATTTGTAAATAAAATGATTTAGTAGCTACAGTTACTGAGAAAATAGTTCACAGAATGGTATACCTGATTTCTAACAACATTTTAAGTACTTACCAAGGTTTTGGGAGAATCTTTTTCTCTTTCTGATATTGTTTGCTCACCTGAAACTATAATAAAACATGTGCATAAAATGAATATTTTAAACCCAAATTGTTTAATTTGATTAAGATAATTGGCTAATCACAGAATAAGTAAAGATGCTAATAATAGGGAACATATCACTTTAAACTTACCACTATAACTTAGATATATTTTTGTGAAGTTGAACAAAGTTAAAAAGAATCTTGAAATTGTTGTAGGCAAAATAATACCTCTGAAACTGTTAGTGAGTCAAAATACAGTGGTTTTTATTTCAAAGCTCTGGCGTTTATTCCAGAGCTTTGGGAGAACTGGTTCCAACAGGGCCTACCAGATTTCTCATAGAACACAAACACAAGTGGGCATTTATACATTATGAGCTCCAGCAGTGATCACAATTCAAAGTTCCAATTCCGGCCAGAACTCCGGGTCTTCCTTCCTTGGTCGTGATTCAGCCCCAGATTTAATCAGGAATTACAGTCCTGCAGTCACGACACAGTCTTCAATCAGGTCACGATTCAGTACCGGCATCCCTGTCTTTGAAGCTACTTGTGCGGTCGCGGCTGCCCCAACAGGACTCTTCCTGTTAAAAGCTGGTATCGCAATCTGCCATCAGCAGCTGTCAAAGGCCGGTATTGTAAACTACCATCAGTATAACGATGTCCAACTAACACAAATAGGTAAGATTTGCAAAGTCTACAAAATAACAGCCACATTAAACTATCTGTCTTTATAAAAATGAGAGTTAAAGCATGTAAGACATGAACAAATAACTTATATTACTGCCAGGAGCAGTATAAGCTTGAGAAGATCAGTCATGATGAAGGGTTATGTTTGTGACATATTCTAGGTACAAAATCCATTAACTCTTTCCCTTTTTCAGGTACAAAATGCATTAACCCTTTCCCTACTTCAAAATCAATATTACAACACTAACTGCAGAACAAAAGGACAAAAATAAACAAAAAGTAGGTGCATGTAACTATTTTGCAAACATGCAGGATTTTCTTAGTCTTGATCTTTTGTTAAACGAAAAGGAAAAAAATAGTTTAAGTGTTTGATTTGTACCAGATTATTTTGGTTTTGCCATTATTTTAGTTTCATTTGATATTGGTCCCCTTGATCATGATTACTTTAAAGCTTATCAAATGTATTTACTAATGTGAATTTTCCTGCATCACCCCAATAATAAGCAAAACTAGAGCCATGAAGTGCAATTTCAGATGAGAAACCTGGAAGAACTTTAAGCGGTTTGGTGCTGAATGCACTGCAATGGGTACACTGCAGACTTGCATGATGTGATCTCACCTGTAGTATCTAAGGGACCAGCCGAAACAATTAATTTAGAAAAGTTAAGGGACACAAAGTGAGGTCAGAATGATCAAGGACTGCATCATGGTTTAATGATAGTTAAACTACTTAACTGTTAGGCATAGTGAGGAGTAGAAGAGATATACCTTGCCAACAATGGAAGAAATTGTAGCTGCAACAAGAAAGGCATTGCAGGTGGTAGCTGAAGAGGGAAACAGCAGGATTCAATGTGGAAAAAGCTCTAAAACCTGTAGCAGCAGGTTGCACATTTACCTACATATATTGTGCACATCACCACCAATCCCTCACTCACTCTACTTTGTCAAGTGCACTCCATCACAAAACTCTTCATATCCAGCCACTTTGTAAGCTCACCCATCATTCTCTTGTTATGCACTTCCTGGCACCCCCATTCATGAATCCATCATTGCCACTCAGCCTCATCATGCTATTTTACGCTTCTCCTTCATTTAACCCCCCAAAAAATGTACCACTGGCTGAACAGATGCCTTTACAGTCACTCATTGGCTTGTTCTTCCACAGTGCAGAAAAGAACGCAAAATACCTGGGAGAGTGGAGGAACTGGAAATGGTTCTCCAGATATTTTAATTAACAATTGTGGCGGGGGTTACTCTGGAGGTCAGTGGTGTTTCAGCATTCCCAACCACTGAAGATGGAGCCATTGGGATTATTCTACCTGCCTCGCCGTAGTTCTGTGAACTCTGCCATGAGGGACTTTTGCAGACAGCCATCTTCCATTAAGTTCAATAAAAACATACTTGAAAGACTATCGTCTTTGAACTCATAGCAAGGTGTCAGAAGTAGAGATAAGATTGAGTTCTGAAAAGCTGTAAGAGATGCCACAGTTATTGAAAGAGGAACAATGTAATCTAAAAGATGCTGAAAAAAACAAAGGAAGCCAACGCAAGTCAAAGGCCTGCAAGAAAATAGTGGGTGAGACTATGATAATGGTGCTGGTTGGACCACCACTATCACTAGGATCCATTTTTCTCCAGATACGTTATTCCTGGCCAAGATAATCTCTCCCCTCTGAAATATTCTCAGCTTGGAATTTCCCACCCTTTTGGCCATCTGTCCTTCTTCATTTCTCTCCACCACCTCTCTGATCTCTTCTGGCCACAGGTCAATCCTGATCCTCAGCTGGTTGTTAAACATTAAAGATGCTGGCGAACTGTCATCGCATTTGGTGTATTACGGTACATACTGAAGAACCTGTTTACTTGTCTTAACAATTGCACATTCCTATCAAACACTCCCCGTGTGAAGCTTTCAATGCCCACTTCAAGGTTTGCACGAATCTTTCCACCTAGCTATTGCCAGGTGGTATGGAGCCGACCTCACTTGTCTGACTCCATGGTGGTCAACGAACTTCCCAAACTCTTTCACTACAAACTGTGGCCAATTGTTCACAACTCGTTTGGGGTTCCCAAATCTGGCAAATATTTCATCCAGTCAGTCGATTGTCACTTCCATTAATGCTGACTTCATGACTGCCACTTCAGGCCAACTGGACTGGGCATGCACTACCACCAATAACATCCAGTCCTTTGGACTGGATCTGCAAAATTGATGTGGATCCGCTGCTAACAGCCAGCTACATACATAACACTAGTGGACCAAAATTTGAGTAGATGTGGCCATACGCTTGATTGTATTAACAACCTATTACTGGTGTTTGTCCAATACCAAATCTGGACTTGTTCTAAAAACTGACTCAGACGTGCATTGATGTGTACCACTTTGAGCAGAAACTTGTCTAACCACATCTGTAAAACATTAGACTTTAATCATATGAAGCAATGATGGAAATCTCAATGGTTACTGTCTGTGACTGGAGGTATTAACAATGTAGCTGTTTCCGGAAGGAAGAAGGTGGAAGAGAGAATGTCCGGGGTGTGTAAGCTCCTTAATTATGCTGGCAAATGGGTAGTGTAGACAGAGTCAATGGATGGGAGGCTGGTTTGCATGATCGATTGCGCTACATTCACAACCTTTTGTACTTCCTTGCAGTCTTGGGCACAGCAGGAGCCATACAAGCTGTGACACACGCAGAAAGAATGCTTTCTGCATTGCATCTGTAAAAGTTGGTGAGTCATAGCTGACATGCCAAATTTCTTTAGTCTTCTGAGAAAGTGGAGGCATTTCTTAACTATAGGGTCAGCATAGGGGGACAAGGACAGGTTGTTGGTGATCTGGACACCTAAAAACTTGAAGCTCTTGACCCTTTCTACTCCGTCCCCATTGATGTAGACAGAGGCATGTTCTCCTTTATGCTTCCTAAAGTCAATGACAATCTTCTGTTTTGGTGACATTGAGGGAGAGATTTTTGTTGCTGCACCAGTTCACCAGATTCTCTATCTCATTCCTGTACTCTGTCTTGTCATTGTTTGAGATCCAACACAGTACAGTGGTGTCATCAGCGAACTTGAAAATTGAATTGGAGAGGAATTTGGCCACATAGTCATAGGTGTACAAGTATAGTAGGGGGCTGAGAACACAACTTTATGGAGCACTGGTGTTGAAGACGATCGTGGAGGAGGTGTTGTTGCCTATCCTTACTGATTATGGTCTGTGAGTTAGGAATTTCAGGATCCAGTTGCAGAGGGAGGTGCCAAGGCCTAGGTCACGGAGTTTGGAGAGGAGTTTCATGGGAATAATAGGTCGAAGGCTGAGCTGTAATCAATACAAAGGAGCCTGACATAGGTGTCCTTGTTATCTAAATGTTCCAGGGTTGCGTGCAGGGCCAGGGAAATGGTGCCTGCTGTGGACCTGTTGTGGCGGTATGCAAACTAGTGGATCCAGGTCCTCCCGGAGACTGGAATTGATTTGTGCCATGATTAGCCTTTCAAAGCACTTCATAATGATGAGCGTCAGAGCCATCGGCCAATAGTCATAAAGACATACTGTTCATTTTTCTTAGGTACAGGGATGATTTCTGTCTTCTTGAAGCAGATAGGTTGAAGATGTCTGTGAACACCTCTGCCAGCTGATGCACACAGGATCTGAATGCACGTCTGGGTACCCCATCCGTGGGTTGACCTTCAAGAAAGCTGCTCTGACATCTGCAGTGGTGACCCCAGACACAGGTTCATCCAGGGCTCCCAGGATAGAGGGCAAGCTCTCACTGACCTCTTGCTCAAAACAGGCATAGAATACACTGAGCTCATCAGGAAGGGGTGCTTTAGAGCTGGCCTTTATCTTGTAGCCTGTTATGTCTTATGTTCATATGATGCAGACGCTGAGAATTGGAGTTGTCAAGAGACTCAGTTTCCATTTCATAGCAAATGAAATGATTCATTAAGGTAAATATAGAACTATTCTGCTGAGGGTTCGTGCAAGTAAAACATGTAACCTTACCAGAAACCTGACTGCTGTGAGTGCACCCAGTGCTAAGTTGTACAATGCAGTGGTGATTGTGAAGTCACATTTTCAGCAAAAAATATTTGTAATTATGCAGTCCTTCAAGTTTAACACATGAGCTCTCGCTTGGAGAATCTATTGCCACCTCCATAGCAAACCTGAAACAGCTCACTGAGTACTATGTTTGGGAATGCCTTAAATGACATGCTGTGGGACAGGTTATGCAAGTAGAATGACAGTGCCACACAGCACTGTTTGCTAGCAAAACCAAGTATTGATTTCAAACCCGCTCTGGAACTTTCACTCGACATGGAGAGTACTGCAAAAGATTCTCAGGATTTACACTATGTTAACCCTGGGGCATCTCACCATACTACACAGAGACCTTATGCTAAGTATAGTGCAAAGGATGGCACAGCACAGCGAGATTCCCAAAGGATAAATTGGGAAGCATCTTTACAATGTGTCAACAGACAAAGTAGGCATTTGCTATAAATGTACAGCAAAAGCATGCAGAGAGGTAGAGTGCTACTGCTACAATACTGGACACAAGGCTAAACAGTGCAAAACAAAAAAATAAACAGCAGGGCAGAGTGCAAATCTGATTAAGTGAACTGACACTGCAGAAGTTAGTGCTGCAGAGGCATACTCTGTATCAAGTGGCTGCTGCTAAATCACTGCCTACTGCAGTATAGGTGAATGGCAAGCAACTACCAATGGGTGCGGACAACAGTGCTTCAGCTATTGTTGCTCGGGTCCACTCATTCAAGTATCTCAGTGAAGGGAGTAGGACATTGGAATGTAGGTTCACCCAACTGAGAACCTGCAATGGAGAGCCAATTCATGACAATGATATTGCTGCTATTCCAGTCTGCCACAAACAGCAGGTAGCCCAGCATCCTGTGATGGTCAGAAAGGGGGAGGGGCCCAGTCTTTTGGGTAGAGATTGAACGCAAAAAATAAAACAAGATTCGTCAGAAATATTCAATTTGATGTCCGAAGGAACTCTGGAGCTTTTGAAGAAATATGACAGTTTTTCAGAATTGAGAAAACTGAAGGGCATGAAAGTAACATTATACATCGATCTTCAGGCAACATCATGCTTCTACAAAACCAAGCCAGTTCTTTACTGCGCAAGAGAAAAAGTGGAAGCAGAATTGTGTAGGTTGGAAAACGTGGGAATAATTGAGCCTATCCAAGTTTTTGAGTGGCCTGCACCCATTGTCTCAGGTCGCAAGTGAGACCAAACCATACATCTATGCGATGATTAGAAATTTTTGGTCAATATTATATCAAAGTAAGACAAATACCCATTCTCAAAATCGATGACATCAATATCAGGTCAGCAGGAAGTAAGTTTATTCATCACGCTAGATACAAGTCAGGCCTATTAGCAGTTGGAATTGAACTGGGTGTGTGACACAGGCCTCTACCTGTAAACCTTATTTCCTTTGAGTTTCATCAGCATGAGCCATTTTTGAGTAAACCATGGAGTTTCCTGCAGGGACCATGTGTGGTCATGAACTTAGATGATATTCTTTTTCAATGGGCCGACTGAAGGTGAACATACAAGGAAGTGCTGAAAATATTTATGGATGCAGGTGTGCATTTGATGCAACAGCAATGCACATTCCAGGCATCTGAGGTAACCTATCTGGACCAATAAGTGAATGTTATGGGTGTGACAGAGCTCAAGTCATTCTTAAGGATGATAAATTACTAAGACCATTTTTACCTAATATGTTCAATATGCTTGTACCATTCCACCTGTTGCTGAAGAGCCACTGATGGTCATTGGGATATTATTCTAGCAAAGTTGAGAGATGTTCCATCTCACTGCGAATCTCCTTCTACTCTGGCGTTCAGTTAAAACCAAATTCAAAAAGGTGTTTTCTTAAATGTGGCCTCGGTTGCTAAGCAATATCTCATTCTTTCCCCGAGCTGGTATTTACTTTCCCTGTCATAAACTCTTTTGCAACACAATAGAAACAGTTTAAGCTGAAACCAAGACCCACCCCCATACATTCAAACACTTTTGTCTAACATGAATCTAACCAGAGCTTTACCCCTGCCTTACAAAGGAACGCTGAATTAAACTCACTCAATACCTTATTTCTAATATTTAAAACAAACATATAACACTTAAAACTACCTCTGCTTCCTGACAGTACCTGTATCCCATTTCAAGTTAAAGTAGCATTCAAAAGCACTAAGGACTCCAGTGGAACCAGTGGTTTCCTCATCGACCTGCAGCCATGTTAAAATGTCTCCTGCTCTGCTGCCAGTTGTACGTAGCAGCACAATGACCTGGTCCTTATCTGATTCCTCCATAGGTTTGGATATGGTGCAACAACAGAACTGACAGTTGATCCAACGTGCGGCTTGGTCGGCTCCTTCCATGTGGTGCTCAGATATTGAGGAAGAGGTAAGGCTTTCTCCATATCTCTGTACACCTAAACATTTGCTGCTATGGACCTTTCTTAAATGTGCTTTGCTGAGCTGACTGATTTCCTGCCTTTCTCAGCATTGATGGAGATTCTTAAAAACGGTTCACAGAATTCAAACGCAATGTATTAATATTTTATGTTCTGGTTGTTTTTTATTTAAGAGGGCTGGAAACAGTGCTGTTACAGACTAATGAATATTTATTGGGTAGTGACAGAAACAGTCTTTAGCAGGACTTTATCTGAACATTCTTCTCTCGGGTTTTAGTTACATGATCTGACTTCACTGATGATGCATCGAACAATGAGCTATTAAACCTGCATAGTTCAAGTATAAAGCAAGTCTTGAGATTATCTCGGACACATGCATAACCCAGGGCAAAAGATACTCTGATTCTAATCAAGACCCAATTCTGCTTTCTGATTGTACCTGACCATACGGTGTACTGTGCCACTGTTCGTTGTCTAGTGCTGAAAGCAGCCAGACAACTGTTCCTTAAAGATGCTACGACAAAAGGATGCTTCAAAAAAAATCCTGAATATGGATTAAATGGAAGCAGAAAATCTCTGTGGTGACAATGTGGACCACTGATGGCCACTGCTTATCCCTCCTTAAATTCGTTATGGGTTCAATGCCTGTTTCCACCAACATAGGGCAGCGGAATTTCCAGACTGACTGGTGTCCATTGCACTCTAGTACTGAACATCTTTGCATAGCCATGCTGTACATTAATTTAAGCATGGCCATCATTACTGTTGCTGGTTTTGTGCCTACCAATTTGTAGGTTATTAAACAATAAATAAACCAGAAACTTGTTAGGAATGCAATGTAGTCAGTTATCATGGGGGAATTGAGGAATTACGTCAGTGATTTTTTAAAAACTCAGCCAGCCCATTATAACTTTACTTCCAGTTTGATGTCCAATCTGTGGC
Organism: Carcharhinus amblyrhynchos; assembly: GCF_965287045.1. Classification (NCBI taxonomy): domain Eukaryota; kingdom Metazoa; phylum Chordata; class Chondrichthyes; order Carcharhiniformes; family Carcharhinidae; genus Carcharhinus; species Carcharhinus amblyrhynchos. The sequence goes on from NC_137336.1 coordinate 50,086,669, forward strand.
AGTAATGAGAACTAATCATAACTCCATTGTTTAATGCAGAGCTGGAAACAAAAGAATCTAAAGAATGGAGCAAGTCATTCCAAGCCTGCATTACTGATGCTTCCTGTGATGTGCGGCTGGGGCAGGAAGGAAGAAGAGAGACGTACTATATCCCAGCAATGACAGCACAAAATCCGTGGCATAACTGAAGAGGGCCAGGCTGGAAGCTGCCCAGGAGATAGCTGCCCAGGAGATGAGTGGCAGGAGCTAAGCATAAGAACTGTTTTAATGGCCTAGCCAAGGTCTGAAACTTAAGCACAGTTTTACTTACATCATGATGTGAGCATCACCCCAACCGCTCCCCAGCCCCAGCCCTCAAGACTATTCCACATAAGCTTCATGCCACTCACCTTGCAAATGAACCCTTACTTCACTATCTATGCATTTCCTCACAATCCAACTATCCACTACTATCAATTGCACTCATTGTGCCATTTCATGCAACTTCCTGTGTGCAATTGTCCTGATACTCTCACTAAATGCATGTCACCTCTCAACGAAGCACATGCCATTGCACTAAGTCGTAATTCTGTTTGTTGTTGCTTCATTGCAATGAACAGCAAAATACATAGGAGGGAGAGAAAACTGGAGGTGATATTCCAAACATATGATAATAGTGGAGTTCAGCAAAATCAGTGGAGTTTCATTGTTCCTGGTCATCAGACATGGGAAATGGAGATCTTCTAGCTTTTGGGGACATAAATATTATGTCATATCCATGCCACATAAAAGAGATGATAAATTGTTTAAATCAAACCTTATTTTAAAAAAGGTCTTTGCAGGGCCAAAAATCGGGTGCTACAGGTCACATGATTTGCAAGTTGACAAAGGCCAACCCTCATTCTTGTTGAATCTCGTACTTATCATTGTGTGGACCCATTACGATCAACAAAACAAGGGAGCAGCAGGTACTCTATCTCCCCAGCCTTGTCATATAACAGAGAGAGCCATTAAAACTTGTTAGATGGTTTTTAACACCTCCACACATATACCTCTCAAGTTGAAATGGATTCTGACCGGAGGCATAAAACTGACTATTTCACCAAAGCATGACCTAAGCTCTTTGTAGTTTTAATGTTACATTTCTGGATTTCCAAATCAGTCAACTGTTAAACATTCAGCCTGTCAACACCAAAGCCAGACTGCAGGCTGACAACAAAGCCTGCCCCAAGTCTAAACTTCCACAAAACCTGGATCACTGGAAGATTTCTGCCATCACCTGTAGAGCAGACCAAGTCTTTGTGTACTATCTGCAGCTTTGATGGAATTCAACACCTACTTAGTTAGCTGAATTCGCTGAACTTGAACTCCTATATGAAAGAACACTCACTGAACTCTGACATTCGTGTGAAGTAATATCCATATCTTTATAGGGTTTTTTGGTTTTAAGTTATTCATCATTGTAAAACTCTCAACTTTCTTATCTCCTTCTGTCCACGTGTATGTGCAGTTGTGATGAGCATGCCCCCCGGTCTAAATGTTGAGCAAACAATATTTCTGATTTAAACCTAAAGAGAGTTTATTGCGAGTCACTTTAAAAATTGACTTAATGCTCAGGACCTAGGGAAAAACACCACAACTATGTAAAAAAAATTAAAGCACTTCTGCATATGGACACATGATGGGAAAAACGGATACTCATGTTAACTTGATTTCAAAATAAGTGAAATTTTATCACTTTGATGATCATGTAATACACAAATTAAGTACAGAGATTGCACAAAAGTTTTAAAACAAGGTTTGTTTATTCCACTGAAATCAAAGCAGTATCGGCCATCAATGGAAAGTGTAACTCAAACAAACAAACTATTGACAAAGAATAATTATTGTCAATGCTATTTAGAGCCTTGAATTCTTAATGCAGCCATTCACCAAGCTTGCTCTGTTCCTCAGTTCCTGGCTGCAATCCTGCTGTCTCATTTTCACTTTATCTCTCATAAGGCTTGTCAGACTCAGGGGCGCTGCCAGTCAGTTTAACTAGGTTTATAAATCCCTTCCAGTCTCCTTAACCACCTTCAGGGACTTCAAGCTGCTTTAGACTCCTCCAACATTGCCACTCATAAGCCCCAGAATAGTTCTTCCTGCTTTTTTCCTTGCCTCATTGCATCTAGTTCTGCTCCTCAGTTTGTCAAAGAAAAAGTTCTTGCAGGGAGGGGTCCACAGCCAAATGTCCATTTTCTGCAGCAGGACCAGACAATCGCAGCTCCAGGCAAGGTTGGAAAATCTGCCCCTGTGACTGATCTAATCATCCTGAACTCTCTTTTCCCACCTTGATTCCCTTACTGATTAAAAATCTGTCGTTCTCAGCCTTAAACATAATTAATGACCCAGCCTCTACAGCTCTTTGCAGTAAAGAATTCCAGATTCACCACGCTCAAAGAAGAAATTCCTTCTCATCTGTGTTAAATGGGTAACCCCTAACTCAGATTAGACCCTCTGGTCCTAGAATCTCCCACAAACAGAAATAGCCTCTCAGTATCTGCCCTATCAAGTCTCCAAGAATCCTGTATGTCTCAATAGGGTTGCCTCTCATTCTTTTAAACTCCAACGCATACCAATTTACTGTACTGATAAGAAAATCCATCCATTTCTGGGACTAACCTAGTGAACTTTCTCTGGACACCCTCCAATGCCACTATATCTTTCCTTAGATAAGGGGACCAAAACTGTTCACAGTATTCCAAGTTTGGTCTAACGAGTGCCTTGAATAGTTTTAGCAAGACCTCCCTACTTTTATACTCTATTCCCTTTGAAATAAAGGTCAATGTTCCACTTGCCTTCTCTATTGCCTGTTGAACTTCCGTGCTATCTTTTTGTGATTTATGCATGAGAATTCCCAAATCTCTATGCTGCAGTGTTCTATAGTCCTCCTCCATTTAAATATCCAGTTTCATTACTCTTAGAATCATATAATCCCTACAGTACAGAAGGAGGCCATTCAGCCCATCAAGCCTGCACTGGCAACAATACCACCCAGGCCTTATCCCCATAACCCTATGTATTTAACCTGTTTTTTTTTAGGTTTACTAGGCTGATACCGGAGTTGAGGGGGTTGAGCTATGAGGAGAGGCTGAATAAACTAGGCTTGTACTCGTTAGAGTTTAGAAGAATGAGGGGAGATCTCATTGAGACGTATAAGATGATGAATGGGATGGATAGGATAGAGGTGGAGAGACTCTTCCTGCTCAGAAAGGACAGTAGGACTAGGGGGCACAGCCTCAAGATAAAGGGGGGGCGGTTTAGAACGGAGTTGAGGAGGAACTTCTTCACTCAAAGGGTGGTGAATCTCTGGAATTCTCTGCCCGTTGAAGTGGTGGAGGCTGCCTCACTAAATATTTTTAAGACGCGGGTTGATGGGTTTTTGATAAGCGAGGGGATTAAGGGTTATGGGGAGAGGGCGGGAATGTGGAACTGAGCCACGACAGATCAGCCATGATCTTATTGAATGGCGGGGCAAGCTCGAAGGGCTAGATGGCCTACTCCTGCTCCTATTTCTTATGTTCTTATGTTCTTATTCCCCTTGAAACAATGGGGCAATTTAGCATGGCCAGTCAATCTAAGCTGCATATCTCGAACTGTGGGAGGAAACGAGAGGAAACCCACACAGATACAGGACTAATGTGCAAACTCCACCGAGACAGTTTCCCAAGGCCGAAATTGAGCCTGGGTCCCTGGAGCTGAGATAGCAGTGCTAACCACTGTGCTGCCACTACCAAAGTGCATGACGTTACATTTTCCTACATTGTATTCCATCCGTCAGGTTTTTACCCACTCACTTATGCCTCAGTTGACTCTTTGGGCAGTATTTGCCCATTCCATCTGCCATGGGAATCGTAACTGGCAGAACACGGATCATGCAAAGGTCTGTTGACCTCAGATGGGATTTTCCAGCATGGGGGTGAGCACGGCCATAAAACCCCACCCTTTGACACCCTCAGCACTTAACTTCACACCTATTTTTCTGTCATCCACAAACTTCACAATAGCACATTGACTTCCCTCACCCAAGTAATTTATATTGTAAATGGTTGTTGCCTCAGCACTGATTTCCATGACAGTCCAACAGTTACAGGTTGCCATCCTGAAAATGCCACTCTTATCCAACTCTGTCCTTAGTTAGCCAATCCTTTATCCATACAAATTTACTATCCCCAAAACCCTGGGCTCCTATCTTGGAAAGTAGCTTTATTTACCACTTCTTGGAAATCCAAGTATATTAGATCTACTAGGTCCCCTTTATCTATCCTGCTCATGACTGCCTCAATGAATTCTAATGAATTTGTCAAGCATCATTTCCCCCTCATAAAGCCATGCTGATACTGCTTGATTATTGAAATAAACCCTCAGAGGCTGATGTTTTTCACCAGATTCTCTTGATTTACAAACTCTATTACACTCATAGGATGATTCAGGTACGCAGTCAGAATCTGGAATGCCAGAAGACCTGACACTCCCATTTTTATTTACAGGAAGCCTGATTGGGCAGCAATTATGATCTCAATCAGGGATAACTTTTGTTGATGACCTCAATTAAGGAGTTCATATTTCCAAGAGGCCAATCTCATGTGCTTCATTGAAGTAATTACACCCATCCCCCGCAAGTCCAGGGAATCTCAGCAATCATGCACCTCATGGTTCTCTTGTGACATTTCAATGTTGGGTCCAGATCCTCCAACTCCAAGAAACAAACTATTTACAAAGAATATTCAATCCTCAAGACTTGTCTTATTCAGGGTATCAAATCCTTAACACAGTCACTCACCAGGCATGTTCAAGCTTGGTCTGCTTTCAACTCCTGGCTGCAGCCCTCCTGTCTCACTCTCTCTCTCTCTCATAAGGCTTCTCAGACTATCTGTAAGTTTGACTGGGTTTCAAATTCACTTCCTGGTCCCTCAGCTACCCTTAGGGGCTTTGAACTGCCCTAGGTTCCCACCATATTACTCTCATTGGATTTGTCCTTGTTTTTTTTCCCTCATCTCATGGCATCCGAAAGATGTGCTGGTTAGGTGCATTGGCCCAAACTGGCGCCAGAGTGTGGTGACGGGGAATTTTAGAATAACTTCATTGCAGTGTTAATGTAAACCTAACTTGTAACTAATAAATAAACTTTAACTTTAAAATAAAATCATTTTTAAGTTCCAAATGCTAGTGTTAGATATGATCCACAAAACCGAAATACTGGGCCCAATTTTACATCAAGTTGTGCCTATTTTCGGACACGAAAACTTGGTAAAGTCAGGCGTGAAATGAGTAGCGCGATCCATGCCAACCTCCGTGCCGGTTCTCCCTTTACCAAGACCCAAAAATGGTTGCAATCGGGACCACACCTGAAACGGGCGCAACGGCCACTTAAATGCATTTGCGTGCATTTAAATTGACTTAATGGGCTGCACGCCCAACCTTAAGTGCACTTCCCCCTTTACCACCATGTTCGCCAATCAGAAACAGACATGCTCTACAAAAGTCCAATTTGGGAGCTCCAGTTAGTGAGGAATTAAGTGCCTAGTGTCCGACGGCTCTCTGTTTGAGATCGGTGGGGAGGCAGGGGAGTGGAGTTGGGTCCAACAGCTCTCCACCTGAGATCACTGAGGGGGAAGGGATGGGTCCAGTGCTACTCTGCCTGAGATCAGTGAGGGGGAAGGGGGCTCCACTGCAACTCTGCCTAAAATCGGTGGGGGTAAAGGGAGGGAGAGGCCTGTGGAATCTGGGTGGCAGAGGGTTTGAGGGGTAAGGGGGTTGTAATGTTGTGGGGTTGAGGCAATGTCTGTGAGGGTTAGGAAGAGGTAATATCCAGCCTGAGAGGGATGTATCAGGGGGTGGATTTCTATCATTTTGTTTACAGCGCTTGCACAGCTAGAGACACCAATCAGAGCTGCAGGGTTTTCGGGCACGTTAAGCTGCACCCACAGGCTTGTGCAGCGCTATTCGGAATTGCTGATTTTTTTTTGGTAGAGTGCGTATGGGGGCACCTGAGAATGGGTTTAAAAGTTGGATCTGAAACACTTCCAGTTTCAAGTACACCCAGCACTTAGAATCAAAATGTAGAATAGAGCTCATTACGTCTTAAAAATAGCCAGTGATTAATAATCAATTGCTGAAGAAAATCTCTTGATCAGCAGTTACGGTGTATACGTAGGCTCCATGAAAAGTGTGAGAGTTACATCATTTTATTTCTAATAAGGCTCCAGCATGAGGGTTATGACTAAATCTATTTATTTGCAAAAGGAAATAAAGGTGAAGTTTTCCTGCAAATTTTAAATCATTGCTCTATGATGTCTGTTCTGGATTGTTGCAGAAATAATATAATTTTAGAGTGCAATATTGTAAGACTCCAGAGAGCATGCCTGACAAGTGCTTTCAACTTAGTGCTGCGTCTAGTGTAATTTAAGTGCATTACTGAGCCAGTTTTAGAAAATACTTCACATTTGTACAATATGAAGATTAGACAAGCTGATCATTCTGTAACATTCCAATCAAATACCTTTATGAAGTAGGATTTATGAAATTTTGATCTTATTCTTAACAAAAATATCAATATGGCAGCAGTAAGATATGAAAAACAGTCCAAATTCTGATAATCACTCTCCGACTACTCCTACATTATAATCCTGGAACAAACAAGAAGGATTTTAACTTGTAATGATGGCAAGTATCTAATTCCAATCGGATCCTGCTAACAAAAATTATAAAATCACTGATGAATAATTCTCTAAATTAAAAACAAATAAGTGTGTCTCGCTATAATTAGGATTAATTTCAGAGCATGATTTTTAAATTATAGGGGATATAATCTGGCCCATCCAGTGATTCAGGTCCATGGAGTTCTTTAAGTTAGGCTGATTGTTACTGCTGCATTTTCTTTGATTAGGAAGTAACATCAGAGACAGTTTGCAAAGGCAATGGACTTCACTATCCTATGCTATAATAAGTATTTTATGTAAGGAGAGAGAGAGAGAGAGAGCAATGAAATTAGGCTAAATACGTATTATTAAAATATATTAGCAATCTATTTTAAATACTGACAATAAGAAAATGCTATCATTCCAAAGTGCATAAAATGCCAAACTTCTGATGAAGTTTAATTTTTCCTGAAGCTATTTCTAGTGTAGACAACATATCAGTTATTGTATGTATGTTTATCAATAAAAAAATTTTAAATAAGATTGACACAATCTGATGCCATGAAATTTGAACTTTATAGTCCACATTTTGCAATAAATCATCACTTACTAGTTTTTTATTTGTATTACGCATTAAGGGTGATAAATCTTATGGCTTCTAGAAATATATTGTTTTCAGGGGCTAAGATTCTCCTAAGATCTTTTCAACAGTTGTGTATGGAGTACATTGCAATTATAAATGACCTGCTCCAAAAAACTCTCTAGGTATTAACATGGTGACAATTTTACTAATATCTGGGGGCTAGTGCCAGGAAGAGTTGTCTCACAGGCTAGTCAAGCGACAGCCTGAATGGTCATTCTCACGGAATTATATGTTACAGATAACACCCCAGACACCATCATTATCATCCCTTGTTACGTCCTGTCCCACCAGCAGGATAAACTCAGCAGTGGTGTTAGCACAGTGGTATACAGAGGGGAGGGAGTTGTTCTGCGAGTCCATACCATTGACTCTGTACTTCATGAAGTCTCATGGCTTCAGGTTAAACATGGGAAAGGAAACCTCTTACTGGTTACCATGTACCATTCTCCTTTGGCTGACGAATCAGTATTCCTCCATGTTGAACAACATTTGGAGGCAACACTGAGGGTGGCTAGGGTTCAAAATATGCTCTGGGTGAGGGATTTCGATGTCTACCATCAAGAGTGGCTCAGCAGCAGCACTACTGATCGAGCTGGCTGGATCCTAAAGGAAATAACTTCTAGACTGTGTCTGTAGCAGGTGGTGAAGGCACCAAGAGGAAAAAACATACTTGACCTCATCTGTCAAATATGCCAGCTGCAGATGCATCTGTCCATGACAGTATCGGTAAGAGTGACCACCTCTCAGTCCTTGTGGAAGGAAGTCCCACCTTCATATTAACAATAACCTCCATCGTGTTGTGTGGCACTATCACTGTGCTAAATGGGACAGACTTTGAACACATCTAGCAACTCAAGACTGGGCATCCATGAGGCACTGTGAGCCATCTACAGCAGTGGAATTGTACTCCAGCACAATCTGCAACCTCATGGCTCAGCATAACCCCCATTCAACCATTATCATTAAGCCAAGGGATCAACCTTGGTTCAATGGAGAGTCCAGGAGGGCATGCCAGGAGCAGTATCAGGCTTACCTAAAGATGAGGTGTCAACCAAACTGCATAAACAACAAATGACAGAGTTAAGCAATTCCACAACAAATGGATCAGATCTCAGCTCTGCAGTCGTGAATGGTGGTGCAATATTCAGCAACTCACTGGCGGAGGAGGGTCCACAAATATCCCCATCCTCAATGATGGAGGAGCCCAGCACATCGGTGCAAAAGATAAAGCTGAAGCATTTGCAGCAATCTTCAGCAAGAAATGTTAAGTGGATGATCCAACTTGGCCTCCTCCAATGGTCCACAGCATCTCAAATGCTAGTCTCCAGCCAATTCAACTCACTCAGCATGATATCAAGGAATAGCTGGAGGCATTAGCTACTGCAAAGGTAATGGGCCTTGATAATATTCTGGCAACAGTACTGAAGACTTATGCTCCAGAATTTGCCGCTCCCCCAGCAAGCTCTTCCAATACAGTTAGAACACTGGCAGCTACCCAACAATGTGGAAAGTTGCCCAGTTATGTCCTACACGCAAAAAACAGGAAAAATCCAACCTAGCCAATTACCGCCCAATCAATCTACTCTCAATCATCAGTAAAGTGAGGGAAGGGGCCATCAACAGTGCTATCAAGCAGCACCTGTTCAGCAATAACCTACTCAGTGATGCCCAGTTTGGGTTTCGCCAGGGTCACGCAGCTCCTGACCTCATTACAACCTTGATTCAAACATGGATGGAAAAGCTGAATTCCAGAGCCAAGGTGAGAGTGAAAGGCTTTGACATCAAGGCTGCATCTGATTGAGTGTGGCATCAAGGAGCTCTAACAAAACTGGTATCAATGGGTATCAGGGGGCAAACTCTCTGCTGGTTGTAGGAGTCATGCTTGGTGCATAGGAAGATGGTTATGGAGGGTCAGTCATCTATGCTCCAGGAAATCTCTGCAGGAGTCCCTCAGGGTAGTGTCCTAGGCCCAACAATCTTCAGCTGCTTCATCAATGGCCTTCCCTTTATCATAAAATCAGAAGTGAGGATGTTCATCGATGATTGCACAATGTTCCCCATCCTCAATGATGGAGGAGCTCAGCACATCAGTGCAAAAGATAAAGCTGAAGCATGTGCAGCAACCTTCAGCAAGAAATGTTAAGTGGATGACCCAACTCAGCCTCCTCCAATGATCCCCAGCATCTCAGATGCTAGTCTCCAGCCAATTCAACTCACTCAGTGTGATATCAAGGAATAGTTGGAGGCATTAGCTACTGCAAAGGTAATGGGCCTTGATAATATTCCGGCAACAGAACTGAACACCATTCGCAACTCCTCAGATACTGAGGCAGTCCATGTTGAAATGCAACAAGATCTGGACAAGGCTTAGGCTGACAAGTAGCAAGTAACATCTGCACCACACAAATGCCATGCAATGACCATCACCAATAAGAGACACTCTCACCACCGCCCCTTGACTTTCAATGGTGTTACCACCACTGAATCTCCCGCTGTCAACATCCTTAGAGTTGCCATTGACCAGAAACTCAATTGGATTTGCCACATAGACACAGTGGCTGTAAGTGCAGATCAAAGGCTAGGAATACTGCAGTGACTCACCTCCTGACTCATTAAAGCCTATCCACCATCTACAAGTGTGATGGAATATCCCCACTTGCCTGGATGGGTGCAGCTCCAACAAAACTCAAGAAGTTTGACACTATCCAGGACAAAGCAGTCCATTTGATTGGCACCACATCTACAAACATCTACTTCCTTCACCACCAACGCTCAGTAGAAGTGTGTAATATCTACAAGATGCACTGCAACAATTCACCAAAGATCCTTAGACAGCATCTTCCAAACCCACCTTCCCAGATACAAGGGAAAACCACCAGCTACAAGTTCCTCTCCAAGCCACTCACCGTCCTGACTTGGAAATCGCTTTTCCTTTGCAGTCACTGGGTCAAAATCCTGGAATTCCCTCCCTAATGGCATTGTGGGTCAACCCACAACACATGGGCTGCAGCAATTCAAGAAGGTGGCTCACCACCACCTTCTCAAGGGCAACTAGCGATGGGCAATAAATGCTGGCCAGACTGATTCACCCAGATCTCATGAATGAATAAAAACTAAACATGTAGTCAGGAAATTAATGAGATAGACAGCAACAATGATTTTACATCTTCTCAGATTTCACTGTCTGCTGGATCAATAAAAAGTAAAATAAGCAATCCTATAGATGCATAAATCAACAAAAACAGAAAAGCTCAGCAGGTCTAGCAGCATCTGTAGGGAGAGAAAACAGTTAACTTCTCAAAACTGTTCAGTTCATCAGAACTAAAGAGTAGTAGGAATGTGTTAGAGATTAAACTGTGGCTGTGAAACATTGCAGCAAGATGTAGCAACCTCAAGAACGAAAAATTGATGACTCAGCTTGGGAGTGTAAGGGGTGAAGGGAGGGTTATTGCATTGAGACAATAAATGTCTGGGATTTTTTTTAATGGATACAGTCCTGAGGGCTGTAACATTTATAATCGGAAGATGGGATGCTGGGCCCCCAGCTTGCATTGGGCTTCAGTGGAGAATGCAGCAAGCCAAGGATGGATATATGGGCAAGGTATTGAATTAAAATGGCAAGGAAAAGCAATATTGGGGGTCATGCTTGCAGACTGAGTGAAGTTGTCATTCAGTCTGCCTTTAGTCTCCACAATGTAGAGGAGACCACACTGGGAGCAGCAAATACAATAGACCAAATTGAAGGATGTGAAAGTGAAATATTGCTAAACATGAAAGAAGTATTTGGGGCCTTAAATGGTGAAGTAATATTGTGAATCATATGATCCCAGGAGTTTCCCACCCACTGAGTTAGGTTACAATTAAGCTTCATCATTCTGATGTTCACAAATCTGGCATAAATAGGCACATGCCTAACTCCAACACTAGTTGTTAGGTATTTTACAAGCAAACACAATGCTTTAGCATGTTGATACAGACCTAATATGCTCTTTTGACTGTTAGCCTGCAACCGAGTCCTGAAGTTTTCATTCTCATGAAGCATTTTGTAAATGACTCTAAAAGTCTCGCGTTTCCCGCCAAACTAAATAGAAAAGAATTTGACAAAATATTTGAATTTGTTAAAATTGGAATTTTAAACTAAGCAGAAAAGAGTTGTCTCTAAAACAAATTTAAAATGTGTATCCTATAACTTTGATAGCATGGAGGGTGGTGGGTGTTGGGGGAAGGGGGAGGAAATACCCGGGTAAGCAAAGAAAAACAGACTGTAAATAGCTTAACTCATTATGTAACTGATTATAATTCACTTTAACTCCTGGAATAGAGGAAGGAAATACGTTTAATTTCTATCCCAGATTAACATGATTGGGAGGAAGAGGAGCGAGTTTCCTGCCCCTAAGCGGTTAGGTGACTACAGAAATTTAATTTTATATGTGACTTTTGGTGAGAACCGGATTTGGCTTGGCAATGATGCTCTCAACAAATACCCAATACATACATGAAGCAGTATGTATGGAAAATATTAAGTGATGCTCTCAGCCAGGGTTTCCCAAACATTTGAGCCGTGTGTAATAATCGTACACACCAATCTGTTGGTGGTGAAGCCAGACTTCCAGGCAACAGCAGATGAATCAGTGCATCGGCATCAGGTATTTGGGTCCTGGGGCAGTGCTCTAGGGAGTATTCATAAGACACCAATAACAAGGCCCAATGTTGTATCCAAGCAGAGGCAATGAGGGATGTTGCCTTGCCTTTTTTTAAAAATCCCAGCAGTAGTTTATGGTCAGTCACGAAGAAAGAATGTCTACCATAGATGTATTGATGGAACCTTTTAACACCAAAAACTGCCAAGCCCTCTTTATCCAGCTAAGGACAGGAACAATAGGTGAGGTCTACTCTGCAAATTGCACAAGTCTTATTAGGCATTCCAGTTCTAACTTTACCTTTTCGAATATTGCATATGGAATTGGTCTCATTCTAATACTTCAACACGGCACCAGCTCAATGCAAGTCTTAGTTTTGGCTCGCTTTACTTTCCCAAGCCCTTCTTAAAAGACTTCAGAGTACTTATTGATGACTTGAGAGTCATGGTTTAAGACTCTCTTAAGATTAACATGCAAGTTCAGTTGGAAGTTGGGAAGGCAAATTCAATGTTAGCATTCATTTCTAGAGGGCTAGAATATAAGTGCAGCACTGTACTGCTGAGGCTGTACAAGGCTCTGGTCAGGAACCATTTAGAATACTGTGAGCAGTTTTGGGCCCCATATCCAAGAGTGGATGTGCGCTGGCCTTGGAAGGAGTCCACAGCAGGTTCACAAGAATGTTAAAGCAGTATTACAGGAGTATTATGGAAGGTTTAGAGTCATAATAGCTATTAACCAGGTCCACAAGTCCATTAAAAGTTTTGGAGTCAGTGGCATTCGGGTAAGTCAGGCTGAAGGTCAGGGCCCTGCTCGCGATCAACAGGATCACTTTCTGCTTCTTGTTCCCCCTTAATATTGTTGGCCTGAAAAAAGTAATGTATATATTCTGTGCTTTGGGCCCAGTCTTCTATGCTTGCATTGTAGCCTTTAAGTTTCCCAAAAACAGACATGTTTCTTACCAGAGGTTTACTTATCTCAGTAGTAAGTAAGGATGGTCCGGAGGGAAGAAAAAAACTCACCTTGCAATTTACGCAATCAACTTGGCAACTCAAAAAATGCACATCTAATGTTCAGCCACCATGTTTCACAGCATTTCACTAAAAATGAGTTTTTAAGGTAGTCATTTAAAAACAAGGTCCCATCAAGAATTCACATACACACAACTCTAAAACACTCACCGCTCACATACTCACCACACACACACACACCTCTTAAATACACTTATCTATCTCTCACACACTCAACCCTCCCAAACATTCAACCAAGACACACACAATCCGAGGCTGGCCCGCTCACTCCAAGGTCAGCATATCCATTCCAAGGACCATCCACTCACTCTGCGGCCAGACCACCCAATCTGAGGTCCGATCGCCTGCTCTGAGGTCCCATTATGCAGTCTCTGATCCACATAATCTTCAATAGTGGCCATGGGCTTTTCTGCTCAGCAACAGTGAGATCGAAGAAATCAAATAGGACAATGCTCCAAAAGGCCTTGTTCTGATTGGCTTATTTGTTTTCTCTAATAACTATTTTTTAAACTTCGCACTTTCAAACTAGTTAATCGCGTGTGGCCACCAGTTTCATGGACTCCCAGAAGAGCCTTTGTGAAAATCCGTGTATTAGTGACCTACTTGCATCCTTGAGAATAAACCCTAAGAATCATCAGCAGCAAAATTGTACTCTGAAATGCCAATGTTTCGGGCACTGCAATGGCTCTTCAATTATGAAAATGATATCCACAACACACGTACACATTTCCGTTGGGAAACATGGCTGACACCATCTTCATAAAGGAGTCAGCACATGTGTACTTAATGGCCACCAATAATTCTGAAACGTTGGACCATTTTTTTCTTCTTGGGTTCAGAATTCTGAAATTGGCATAATTTCCAGGTCCTAACCCAGTTTCAAGGGGGAAACAGTCACTGGGTATAATTTTCCTGAAGGCTGACCTTAATTGGTAGAGGGCAGACTTGTCAAACAATTAATCGACGAACACAAGAATGAGGTGGGGGGCTAAAATTTGAGGGCTGATTTAAAAGGATGATGGCAGCTAATACTGTCATATTGCAATGCAATTTAAGGGAACAATGAGGAACACGAGAGTATCATGCACCTGTGGCAGGGCAGCCCATAGGTTCAATCATGCAGCCCTTGAGATGATGTGAGACAAAGAGTATTTTGTTTCCAGAGATAACAGGAGAAGGCTAGCCAGTCAGATCAGCAGGCTGGCTGGAGGTACAGCAAATGAGCAGCCACAGTGTTATGAGAAGAATCTAGTTTTCTGTGCCTCAAGATGTTCAATAATCTTTTTCATTCTGGTAAGGTTAGTGCAGTGCAGGTGACAGGCCTTAAAGTTTGCAGCCATCAACAAACAAACAAACTGAGTAACCAGAGGGCTCAGGGACTGGAATTTACACTTCACTCTGGAGTGAGATTTCTAGAATCGAGCAACACCCCTCTGTGAACCATCTTTTAAGGCTGCTTTCTGGCTCCATTCACCTGACGAAGGGGCTAACCCGAAAGCTAGTGAATTTACTATCAAATAAATTGGTTGGACTGAAACCTGGTGTTGTCAGACTTTTTACTGTGTTTACCCCAGTCCAACGCCGGCATATCCACATCATAATTTTCACAACATAGGCGTAGTTCCCAGTGTCTATCCACTTAATGAATTGTCCCAGACATCCTGACCTCTGATATTCCTGTTCCGGCGAAATACACTTGTACTGGAAGGTCCATGATTGTGTCGCATTTTTCTTCGCAATGCTTCTTTCTCAGTTTTCTTGGATGCCGTATTGAATGACTGGTTTAGTCGCTCAGCAACCCATTCATCCACTTGGCCGTCTCCTTCTAAATATGCACTAAGCCTAAGGAAATGATTCATGGGAAGAATTGGGTCTCATCAAAGAGATTGTGTGGAGAGTAACCCATGAAAGAATGTGGGGTACTTGTCCTGGACCAGCTCCAGAAAATATTCAGGTCATTTACGTTTACCCTCAGGAGGCAAGGTGCACAGTCATGTGGAATATAGTTGAATTGTTTGTACTGTCTATTACCTTCTGAATGATAGGGTGTAGTGTGGCTCTTGATAATGTCATACACCTTGCACAACTTCTGTAGGATGTTACTCTTGAAATTGTGTTCTCTGTTATTGTGGATCTGGCAGGGCACACAGAAACAGATGAATTAACTGCATATTAACACTCTGGCTACAGCTGAGACCTTTTGGTCATGGGTGAGAATAGCCTGCGTAATTTGATGAAGGCAGTTGTGAGGACAAGAACATGTTCAGTCCTGTAACTACTTTGGTCAAGGAAAGTTAAAATGCATTGTGAGGAGCTAGTGACAACCAAGGATCCCATGGTGTGGCAAAGTTATTTCCCAACTTTGGCCAAAATAGACCTCTCACAATAGTCAATATTGACAGTCACCTTGGGCCAGAAACACCGCTCCCTGGTCAATGCAGTGGTCTTTTTTGATGTCTAGTGCCCCACCTGATCATGAACCACCATCAACTTTTGACACTTGAGACTGCTGGGAAGGATGATTTGCTTCATCTATATCCCAGTATCATGAAGCACCTGATAGAGAATCCCTCCTCCCTGATCTTCATACAGCAACTCAACATCTTCCCTCTCTGTTGGACTCCCTCATCAGATGGTGACAGATTAGTGGATACTGGGTTTTCCAGCAGTATTAAAGTCTATCAATGTCTGCAGTGACCAGCCAAAGCAGCCAGAGATCCTCGGTTGAGCTGAATGGCAAAGGTGAAACCACAAGGAGTTTCAACTCTCTAGCCAAGGCTTGGATCTCATAGAGGGAGGCAGTGGTGTAGTGGTATTGTTGCTGGACTAGTAATCCAGAGACCCCTCAAATCCCACCACGGCAAATTGTGAAATTTGAATTCAATAAAAAATCTAGAATTAAAAATCTAACGATGACCATGAAACCACTGTCGATTGTCATAAAAACCCATCTGGTTCACTAATATCCTTTCTGGAAGGAAATCTGTCATCCTTGCCTGGTCTAACCTACATGCGACTTCAGACCCACAGCAATGTTGACTCTTAACATCCTCATGGATGGGCAATAAATGCTGGCCCAGCCAGTAATGCCCACATCCCATGATCAAATTTTAAAAAACTAAGTGCATCAGTGACATTCTGCTGAATCAGCCTGGACATCAGAAGGAAACAGGGTTTGAATGCTATTTTTGGCTTGAGACACAGGCACAGCTCAGCCATTGTCTCCTCTAACTGGACAGGGGTGGGTTCACTCATATGGTCCTTTCGGATTAAGGACATCAGTGTTTGCATAACTTTGACCTGACCTGTATCTGATGTGGAATTGGAACTGAGTGAATTTGGAAGCCCATTAGGTTGCGGTCACTCCAAGCTTGCTGGGTTTTAAAGTAGCTGAGCAAGCTGTTGTCTGTAAGCACTTCAAACTCTACACCCATCAGAACGTCCCTGAACTTCCGGGAAATAACCTACTTCAAAGTTAGCAATTCAAACTTCATACTAGAGTAATTCTTCATTTCCTCTCATTCAGTTTGAGTCTTTAATTGGCATAACCAACATCTACTCTTTTCTGCCCTTGAACCTGTGATAGCACCACTCAGAGGCCAAAGAACTTGCATCAGTTTCCAGTATGAAGGGGGATGGAAATCTACTTAGCCAAGAACAGGTAATGACATGAGCACAAAAGGAGTCTTCACATGCTGGGGTCTATCTGCCTGTGATGACTTGTTAAGTATCATGCCTGATGTGTCCTTTTATCTGTTTCATAGAATGCAATGAAGTATATATAATCTTGAGGGACACTCGCATGACTTAGTTACTTCAAACTGGCTACTTTACACATGGATGAAGTGGGCGTCTGACTGGGCACATCTTCCAAGGGCTGCCTCCTTGTCTGCTATACAAAGTTTCTAGCACATGGTGTCACTGATACATTACAGTATTCGTCACTCATTAGTATATTTGCACTATTAATCAATTAACGTACATCTTATGGTCCCTTGTCTCTCTCTGGTCTCTTCAGCAATTTGTGGAGTGGAGCTACAGTTCCCTCTTTGTCTTAGGCTAAGGTCACTCCCATACCACTTGGATTTTCTCATCACCCAAAGTGATGTCTACCGTGATGCTCAAGGCTCTGTACTTTTGCTGGAAAAGTTAGCACTGTTATGCTTTATGTTTCAGGATGAGAAATATTATGGTAAACTAACTGTATTAAAAACAAAACATGCACAGATTGCAAACCTGCAGCCTGATTTCAACTTATTTTTATATGTGTTATCTGATTGCTGACCCCAAGGTCAGCTAACCTCCATGAAGTATTGAGTGTACTGTGGTGTCACCAGGTGCTGTGTGCTGCAGGAGCGGTACTTTTCTCATGATGTTTTCCAGTTTCTTAGCAGATTTTCAGGATTCTTAGGCTTTTCCAGTTATTTATTACTTCACTGGTGAATTCTCATTCTTTATCTGAGCAGGTCGTGCTTCATTTGTTTTCTTTAGGAATTTCTGGTTTCTTCTGTATTGGAGTCTGCAATATCAAAACATTGGTTCTCCTGTGATTTCCATGACAGCAACAGGATTCCACATCACTTCCTGCTGAATCCCCACTATCCCTCCCATGTTCAGTTCAGACGGATGTTGGGCTTCTCGATCAAAGTACTGTTTCAGCTTCTGCCGTCTGAGTAGGTCACTGACTGGAAATGACAGTTGGAAAGAAGTTAGAAACTTAGTGCTTAGTTTTTGCTCCATCAGCAGCTGTCCTCACGATGTCCTCTAATGCAATATTCCTGAAATCCAGCAGGGCCAGATCACAGTCTATTGTGTTCATCTTTGTCTTCCTCGACATTTTATTTAAAGGGGCTCTGCTCCAACACACCAGCCAGCCAATTTGCACAATTTGATGCAGTTTACTCAGGGTAGTGTCATTCTTGGTTGCTTCCCTGATTTCATCTAATTTGGTTACAGTCAGAGGTAAGTTCTTTGTCAGCATGTAAAGGTACACTTTCATTTCTTTTGTCATCTACTTTTGTGATGACTAGTTACACATCAAGTTCTGCGCTATACATTGCTTGGTTTGTATTTAACTCTGACCCATTATTTATGCATATACAGTCTTAATCTTTGGTTTCTTGATGATGCATAGTTCAGAGACTTATAAGGTCAGGTTTCCAAAGGCTTATGATCAGACCCCACCTCTATGTCTTTGCATAGAGAAACTGGTGGAAATGTTTTACATCAGACAAAATTGCTAGCATTTCTTTCTCTATTTGGGCATAATGCTGATGTGCTTTAGTCATTGCCTTTGAAGCGTATGAAACTGGTACTTCATTTTGCAGGACAGCAGTTTCCAGGCTGGTTTTTGAAGCTTCTACTGATATCTTCTCTCGCTGACATCTGAATATTTTAACTGATCTCTGGGTCAATGTTCTCTCTGGACTAATCAAAGCTTCTTAGTAAACATTGCTCTATGTGCCATTTCATATAAATTTTGTATAAGTTCTCCAAGAGGTGCTATCAGGTCTGATATGTGCGGAATGAATTTTCTAAGATAGATCACCATTTCCTCTCCCAAATCTTTCTTTCTCTCTGTGGGGTAACATGTTCATGACTGCTTCAATTTTACTTTGGTCCCTCACTTGTTAGCACGAGTTCCAAATACTTGATTTCATAAAGGGAGGCAATGACCTGGTGGTATTATCACTAGCCTATTAATCGAAAAAGCTCAGCTAATATTTGGAAGACACGGGTTCAAATCCCATCATGGGGGAGTTTGAATTCAATAAAAATATCTGGAATTAAGAACCTACTGATGATCGTGAAATCATTGTTGATTGTCAGAGAAACCCATGTATTTAACTCATGTTCTTTAGGGAAGGAAATCTGCTGTCCTTACCTGGTCTCGCCTACATGTGACTCTGGAGCCACAACAATGTGGTTGACTCTCAAATGCCCTCGAGTAACTAGGGATGGGCAAAAAAGTGCTGTCCAGCCAGTAATGTCCATGTCTCATGAATGGATTAAAAAAATGAAGATCTATTTTGCACTTTTCCGTCTTCAGTTTGAAGTTCCTCTCTCTTACTCTAGCCAGCACCTGCCTCAGTTTGTGGCCATAATCTTCTGATGTGATACCCGACATCAGCATATCGTTGACACTGTTGTTCTGTCAAACACATCAGGAGCTGAATTAATACAAAAGATAAGTGTAAAAATTTATAGCGACAAATGGCGTGTTGAAGGTACAGAGATAGAGCACCATTCATCCACTGTAACGTGCTAGAAGCCTGAATTCTCATCCAAGACTGAATGGTATTTAGCATCAGCTCATTGTTACAATCCTAGTTGATGTTATTACTGGATAGGAAGTTCCCAGAATGGAACTCTGGCTCAAAAGACCATGAATTTTACTTTTTGTTTTGAGAAAATATGGTGAAAGGGAGTCACAGGACTGCCAATTACATTTTGATCATGGAAAAGTATTTATTAAACACAAAGAGTTTGACTATAAACTTCATTCCTTCACTCCCATTTATCTTCACAAATGTACACAGAGTTTAAGGAAAACACAGGTTACAAAATATACCTTATGCTATAAGGTTTTCAATAAGCAAAAAGTCCCAGTAACCCAACAGGCTATCCCACTTTGTAACCAAGTGGCAAATGCAATTCAACAACAATCTGTGGATTTCTCCTTCAACGCCTCCCAGATGACTACTGCACTGTGAGCCAACTGATCACACTTAACTCCAGTTTCCACCTCCATGTTTCGAAACTCCATTTCAAACTGACACACCTTAGAATCTTCATTCAAACAATGGTTTCCCTCAGCTGTTTTTGGCAAGGATCCATCTCCAGGATTTCAGTATTCTATTGATTTGAATAGCCAGGATCTTTCAAATTTTCACAGTCTCTCAGAGATCCAGCCACCAATAGCTTCACAGTTGCTTTGAACTTTTACGACACAGGCTTTGGTAAGATATCACCAGCCTTAGGTCTTCACTTTTCAGCTGACTCTGAACAGTACTTTGTTCCGATGGCAGTTCCTCTTTGTTCCCTTTTACTTTAATCTTCCTGGAAACTTCTTTTCATTCTCTAGTTTCTAGAACTATCCTTTAACTTCTGGGCTTTTTTTTGCCCATTACTCCCATGGTATGGCTTTCCTGCTTCTAGCAAGACAATGAATGCTACTTTCCCTCTCACTTCTAAGTTCTAACCGCTATGGATTTAGCCAAAACTAAATTTTAAAAAAACCTTTCAGCCCTAAAGGTTGCTGAGCAACAGCTCATGCTTTCTCCAAGCTTTTGTTTACTTTTCACATTGCAAGCTTTGAACGGAACCAAAAAATGCACATACATACAAACACTTTTAGGAGTTTTACCCTTCTTACACAGAAACACTAAATTAAACTGAAATTGAAACCTTGGGGGTGATTCTCCCATTGCGACCTCCAATTCTTCTAGCGGGTCAGGTTGGGAGATGCACATGCCGGCCATTTCACAGGATTCGTTCCCGCTGCATGCATGTTTCCCAGAGCCGGAGAACAGTCGCAATCCGGACTGCATTGGAAACCCATGGAAACAGATAGGTGATTTAAATCTTTCTAAAATGTATTTTAATTGTGATTATCTGGCCTAGCAGGACTCGATAGCATCTCCTACCCCACCAGGAGTATTTCATTCTGGTGGGGTTTAGAGTAGCTCTCCACATTCAGGCAACTAGCGGGGGACCACAGGGGGTTGGGCAGCACTGGGGTGGTGCCCTCTGGGCATAGGCATCTTGGCAGTGCCAGCCTGTGCCCACTTGCACTGCCCAAGGGGCAAAGTGCCCATGCCCAGGAAGCATCTTGGCACTACCCATCAGGCAGTGCCAAGGGGGCAGGGCCTATTGTCAGTGGGAGTGATCGGTGGGAGCTCTGCCACTCTGCATGAAGGTCAGTCTGGGCTGGAGGGAGGCCAGTGATCAGGGCGGGCTGGGGGGTTGGCCAGGGTCTGCCGGGGGGGTGCCTGCCTCCATCTTTGTTTTAGTTAATGGTTTTCATTTACTTATCTTACAATACAGGCCAATGCATCAAGTTTGAAATTTACCAGCAAGTTGGCAATTTTTAAACCGATCTTCCATTCATCTTCATTTGATTTATTGCACCAATGACATGTTCAGATTCTGTGTCTGTGTCACCATCTGTACTTGTGTCCACTTCCTCTGATTAATGCATCTTCGGAAAGTGATTTAGTTTATCATAGTTCTTATACTACTGGTAAATGCTCTGTTCCACATCAATTGCATTTAAATGTTTTAGTAGCACTTTAATTCTTTTTACTGTCAGGATTGTCAATTTGTTTCTCCCCAGCTGTTTCAGTTCAACTGCATCCACCTGCTTGACTGTGAGGGATAACAACTTCTGTCATCTGTTTAATCTGGCATTTTGTTGACCCTGCTGCTCTGCAGGTATTTACTACTTTCTCCAGTATGAGATCCATTTGTTCCGAAAGCCATTCTCTCAGAATAAACTTGTGGGATCGCAAATGATTTGATCTCGAATGAGTGATTCTTCAAAGTCTACAAATTCACATAATTTAGCTCATTTTAGTACTGACCAATGTTGTCACTACTTTGCTTGTACATAAAAACAATTGTACCTTTCATATGAGATGCTTCTTTGAGGGCTGAAGTAAGTTCAACTTTTCCCATTTTTTTTCAAATCATTTTGTTTCTGATCACTTTCAAATGTTACAAACTTCTGGTGCTTCTTCTCTTGCTAATGAATACAAAATGAAGGATAGTATATGCGGGTTTCTTATCACTGTTGCTATGAGATGCAAGCCAAAACTCTGCTGCAATTTTATCCAGTTTTCAGCAAGATTGCGCTCCAAAGTGAGCTCTGTTGGAGGATTCAGAACGTGCATTGTTGCATTTAGTTCACTTTTAACACCATGTATTGATTTTATCTCGCAGGATGACAAACTAACTTATATTAACGTATGCTATCTGACCTATGACCCTCAGGTCAGGAGACTCATGAAGTAACATGTATCTTTACTATAATCTAAGACTGGAGTACACAGCCATAATTATTCTAATATCATGACAAGGACTCCCAGGATTTCCTTTCAAGTTGATTTTCAAGTGTGACAAGAGGGTGTCTCCGAACATCAATCCAAAACTGCGGATATCTAGATACATACGGAGGAATAGAAAATTAAAGTTGTCAAAGGTCTTGGTAGGAAATTTTCAGTGAGGAAAGGACTATGATTTTTCAGCATGCTTCAAAACAGAAGCCTTCAAGCAATTCTCACCAAGAAGGAAGGTGGGCGGAGCCTAAGCTGCCGGTGAAACCTATGCTGAGCTCTTGGAGCCATTAGCAAGCACCCCAACCACCCTCCTCCCTTCCCTCGTATACCGGGAGACCTTCGGTCAACCGCAACCCCCCTCCAAATCAACATTCTGCCAACCACAATCCCCCTCCACTCCCTCGCCTATCGCAAACCCTGCAGAGTTCCCCCATCAGCACTCCTGCAGAGTTTCTTCCCAATCACCATCCCTGCAGAGTTCCCCTGATCACCACCCCCGCAGAGATCCTCCCAATCACCAAACCCCTCCCCAATCACCACCACGGCAGAATTGCTCTTGCCTCCCCCCCCTTACTGCAACCAAACAGCTTCTTCTGTTATTCTTGCTGGAACGGTTGCAAGACTCACCCAAACTGCCACCATAACGGTCTCCCTCGCTGCCCTGTTAGTGCTATCTATCTTTCCCCCAGCTCTTATTGGGCATCTTCCTCCAATTCTCATGGTCTTGCTCCTCATACTTCCGCTTCTCTTCCTCCAGGAAGTCTCCCCACTGCTGCACCAGGTTCTGGAGTGCACAACAGATCACGATGATGCAGGAAACCTCCAGGGGGCTGTACAGGAGGGCACCTCCAGAATGATCCAGGCAACAAAACTGCATCTTTAGGAGCTCAATGCACTGCTTAGGGATGGGTGGCAGCATGGGCCTCATTGTCACAGGACTCTGCCTCAGTCTCCGGCCTCCCCACTGGCATCATCAGCCAAATCCTCAGCAGGTATTCCTTGTCCCCAACAAGCCATCCCACCAGTCTGGGCTGGTCGTCGAATAGCCCGGGGATATCCAAAATCCAAAGGATGTAGCTGTCGTGCACGCTCCCAAGGTGATGTGCATACATGTGCATGATATTCATTCTGTCGTCACAAGCAATCTGCATATTCAGGGAGTGGAATCCTTTCTATTGATGAACTGCACTCTTTGACTGTGTGGGGACCACAGGATTGCGTGCACGACATCTACAGCTCCCTACACATGGGGCATGTCAGGGATGACTGCAAAATCTACAGCCCAGGCTTCCTGTCGGACTTGGCCTACGTCGAACTGGATGTGATTGCCAGCCCAGGCAATCAGGGCATCAGTTACCTCACGGACGCACTGGTGCACTGAAAGCTGCAAGATGTCACAGATGTCCCCACTGAATACCTCAATAGACCCAGTGGTATAGAAGTTGAGGGCCATTATGACCTTCATTTCCATTGGGAGAGGGTGTCTTCCTGTCCCTCAAAGTGCTAGGCCTGCAAGGACCAGACACAGATGCCACAATGGGCCCAATTTTACCAACAATTTGCGCCGTTTTCTGGCACAAAATCGTGGTAAATTCAGGCACCGGGCCTTTAACGTGATCTGCACCCGAATGCGAGTAAATTGCGACTTTATCAACACCAGATTCGGGTGTTGAATCCGAATTGGGTGGCTTGACAATTCAAATGCATTTAAAAGCAAGAGGGCTGATCGTTGTCTGGTGGTGGGGTGGAGGCCCAAACATTCACTGATGGGAGGGGGGGGTCTCTGCCACTCTGCAGGCAATCGGTGGGGAGGAAGGGAGGAGGGGCAAGGGTGTCCGCTACCAGTCTGAGGGCAACCCCTCCTCCCCACCAAAGGAACGAATCCTTCCTTCCAGAGTGGACGTGCGACCAATCCTTTTGAGATCCTTTCATCATCCTTTCAAGACCTGCGGATTCTGTAGACCATGGGTTGGCGCCTCCTCCTTCACCTGCATATTCCCCCCACCCCTCCCCACCCCCCGCCGCCACCCACCAATCAGCTCCCTGCATTCTTGCTGCAGCTTCTGGCCTGAGTTAGCCTTGCAGTGGCTAAACATTTCCTTCTCCTCAACAGCCACCAGAACGTCACCATCTCAATTGTGCCAATCTGAAATCCATAACTACATTAAGGTTGGGGAGGGTTGAATGATGAATGAGAAAAAAACATTTAGGACAGTTATCCATCCCAGGCCCTTCACTCCTTCCTGGAAACCAGAGTCCATGACTCTGGATACTGGCAATCCCCAATGCCAAGTGTCACCTCAATGGGTTGCTTACTGTTGACAACCTCACCACAACAGGCATGGAGAGCGATGCCCTCTTCAGTGATAGGACTGTTTATAACCATGAAACTCATTGAGACTGCAGAAATAATTGTCATCTTTGAGGGCTCATAATACTTTCCCAAACCTAAGTAATGGAAAAGCATCCTCATGAGTCTCTGAGTTCAGGTACCGGTAATCAACACAGATCCTCAGTTTTCTGTTTTCCTCATGAGAACTTAGAGGGAGCGTTCGCACTTGCCAGGGCCAAGGACTCTTGATCCCCACAGGCCAACTTAGTAATCTGTTCTTAATGGTTATCCCCTTCTGCATCAATAATCACCTCCCTGACAGTGGCCTCTTTCCTGGTCTGAAGATTCCCATCTTTCCCCAGGATGTGGAAGATGTGGTGTGCACTTCAAAGGAGGAAATTAGAGTTTGTCACAATTAAGCCTCCTCTACTTGATCCAGACAGTTCCAGCCCTTACTGTTTCACCTAGGAGGTCCTTCATCTGATCAATTTGTGGATTGAATTAAGTAGGACGATGTGGCTGAACAGCTTCACCAGCTACAGCAATACAGAGGTTCTCTCCCTTGCCTTGCTTATCCTCATAAAAGTTCTGTAGTAACTATGACAGAGTAGTGTTATCCCCAGAAACCTGTGTCAGAACACCAAAGGCCCACTGTGGACTTCTCTGAATGTCTGTATCTCTTCCTAGTATTATCCGACAAACATTTTGCACAAATGTTCCATCACAAATG
Organism: Carcharhinus amblyrhynchos; assembly: GCF_965287045.1. NCBI lineage: Eukaryota > Metazoa > Chordata > Chondrichthyes > Carcharhiniformes > Carcharhinidae > Carcharhinus > Carcharhinus amblyrhynchos. Next base: position 50,111,757 of record NC_137336.1, read on the forward strand.
CTGCCTGCTTGTTATCATTGAGGGTCCTTGATGCCATGACCAACTGTGCACCCTTGATCCAGTCTTCGGTTACTGGTTCCTTGGGTTTCCTTTCCTTCCCCCAAATATGATCAGCTTCCTACCTGTTGGCACATAGAATACCTGAGCAGGGGTATCATATTCTTCCTTCAGAGCACATGGGGAGCATCTACCCTGGTTTTGGCCTGAAGGTTCAGTTTTCTCTTTGAATTCCTGAGCTCCTAGCGATACTGGAGGAGCTGCAGCTTCTCTCCTGGTCATTGTCACTGTCAACCTTCCACTATCCTCTCCATCCCAACCATACAGTTTGCCATTTTGTCTGCGATGATGTGATGCCTGTGCTGTGGGATTTTGCCGATTGGATGAAAATGTAACATGCAATTTAAGGACATACAAAGCACAAAGGTGAAAAAAATAATAATACTTATAAATAATAATAAATAAAAAATAATAATAATAATACTTCAAAACTATAAACGTAAGTCGAAGAAGTTATTACTTAGTTAAAGAAAATACTCACTGCTGATGTGCCAGATCTTTGGTTTAATCAGTGTCTTGACTCTTCAATGCAGTATTCACCAGATATGTCCAGGCTTACCCTGCTGCCAAGCTCTAGGCTACAGTCCTGTTCCACTCTCCATGGGCTTCTCATACTCAGTTTGTCTGACTGAGTTTCAGTTTTCATTCCTGACTCTTCAAGCAGCTCTGGAATCCTGCTACACTGCCACTCAAGTCCTAGCTATGCTAAGGTTGCATTTTCCCTCCCCTCATGGAATTTGGCTGTGTCTTTCAGCTTGTTAAACATTGTTTAGTGACCCAAAGGGACTGACTGGGGTTCCCCTGCTTGGTGCTCTTACCCAACATCACTACTGACTGCCACACTTGATTTTGGTGTTCCTCTCCTACCCTGGATCTATCCTTGCCCCCTCCTGTATCACATCCACAAGCTATCACAGGAAGTTCTGAAACTGGAGTCCTTGAAGGGTTTCCAGGGGGTCTTCGAAGTTGGAAGCAGCAATGTGACCGACAAACACCTGTTCAAATCCAAAAAGTTAATGAAGAATTAGAGAAATAAAATGGGCCAATCTGACCAAGACCCCTTGGGAGCACTGCATGTTGACAAGCTTACTAGTCAGCCTATCAGCATCCAGTGCTCAGAGGCATTGCTCTGATTTGGCAAATTTGAGTTCTTCAATCTCACTGCGGTTGGGCAGAAAAGCATGCGAACAACAACGAGGCCGAGCAATGGCAGGATCAGGCAGGCAATGAGTTGGTCAGCAGCAGGGTGGAGATCAGTAAAAGACTCCTATAGGCAGCGGTGGGGTCTCAGGAAAGGAACGGTATTGTTTTGGGCCTCAGGAAAGGAGCGGTGGGGTTCATGTCTTGACAGAACAGCAGTGATAGTGGTAGTGGTGTGGAAGGGGGCACATTCAGCCTCAAAAAGACGCAGGCAGGCGGGGGGGAGGGGAGGGAAGCCTTTGGCACAAGTAGGATTCAGGTCTTGGGAAAAGAATGAGTGGTATTTAGACTCTGGGTCAGGGGCAGGAAGGGGGTTGGGTGTTCTGGCCTCAGGAAAAGTTCAATGTGTGGACAGGGTTGAATCTGTGGGTGAGAGCGCAGTGTGTATGTGTGAATGCACGTGAGAGTGCAGTGTGTGTGTGTGAGAGCACAGTGTGTGCATGAGAGTGCAGTGTATGTAAAAGCACAGTTTGTGAGAGCACAGAGTGCAAGGGCGAGAAATGTATGTGTGTGTGTCTCTGAGAGAAAAAGGCATGTGTGTGAGTGAAGGGAATGAATGTGTCCAGTATGAGAATCAAATTTTCAACACCATTTATCCCGTTAACAATACAAAGAGTAAAACTTAAGTTTTTTTTAAACAAGAAAACTTTTTTATTGTTACCAGGTTACCAACTTCTAAAGTAGGCACTATTTCCAGAAGTTAATGTTAAGGGACTATGGGAGGGTGATTGGCATGGGTTAATGTGAGGCGGTCTTGTAACTAGTGAATTTATTTGTGACTATGTGTCTCTTCCTAATGTATAGAAAGAAATTGCTAGCTGTTTACACCTATTACATGCAAAAAAGGATGACAATATTGGGGATCACTGATGCATTTGGGAGGTCTCAAAGCTTTAAGAAACCCTGTGCTACCACTTGACGACATCATCTGAAGGCAATGTTAGCTTTTACATGTATGCTGACAGCAACTAGCTCAAGTTAACTTCCACATCTACTTCATTAATGCTTTCGTCCGCTCTAGAACCGACTATTCCAGCACAGTCATGAATTTGTCTCCTACATTCTATCCTCCATAAACTTTCTTTTCCCCAAGTGGTAAAGATAAGCTAAAATGTCACAGACAAGATTTATTTACTATGGCTGTACAATTTATTGACAAATACTATACATCATTAACTCCTTATTCATTATTATTATTGTCATTATTCTTGTGAAACTCATCTCCAAAGTCTGTGGCCTGGGGCTCAGCTGGGACTGGATCCTGAACTTCCTAACCCACAGACCTAACCCACAACGCAATCAGTAAGGATAAGCCTCCTCCACAATCATCCTCAACACCGATGCCCCACAAGGCTATGTCCTCAGCCCCTGACCATACTCCTTATACACCTAAGACTGTGTGGCCAAACTCACCTCCAACTTGATTTTCAAGTTTGCTGATAACACCACAATAGTGGGTCAGATCTCAAACAATGACAGAAAAATAGAGAATCTGGTGAACTGGTGCAATGACAATAATCTTGTCCTCAATGTTAACCAAATGAAAGAGATAGTCATTGACTTCAGGAATCATAGTGGAGGACATGCCCAATGGGGACAAATTACAAATGGTCAAGAGCTTCAAGTTTTTGGGTGTCCAAATCATCAACTTGTCCTGGTTCCTCCATGCCGACACTATAGTTAAGAAAGGACATCAACACCTCTAAAAACCTAGAAGACCAAGGAAATTTGGCATGTTCGCTACAACTCTCACCAACTTTTACAGATGCACCATAAAAAGCATTCTTTTTAGTTGTATCACAGTTTGCTATGGCTCCTGCTCTATCCAAGACCGCAAGAAACTACAACGGGCCATGAAAGAAGCCCAGTCCATCAGTCAAGCCAGCTTCCCACCCACTGACTCCGACTACACTTCCCGCTGCCTCAGAAAAGCAGCCAGCATAATTAAGTAACACTACTTTCTGCACCCTCTTCTTTCCTTCTCCCTGTATGGTATGCTTTGTCTGCATAGTGCACAAGAAACAATACTTTTCACTGTATACTAATGTATGTGACAATAATAAATCAAACCCTAATCACGCACAGTACAGAACTTCTCATTCTGATTCACAAGTATTTCTCCCTCTCTTCCAGCACCATGCTGTAAGAAGTCATTGCTGCCCATGGACCTCAATGTTAATCTTACTCTGGAGGTGTGGATCATCATCTTTGGCAGTACGCGAGGCTCTTTAGAAAGGTCATTCTTTTAACATCATTAGACTTCATGATTTCTTATATGTCCAAGAAATTCCAACTGCCTCTTCCTGATCTGTCAGCAAAGTTCTATTGGTTTCACATTTTATTGGCACCTGTTCCTTGCTAATGTGACTTGTCCAAGATAGCTCAATCATCACAACTGTTCGCCTCAATTTATCTCTGGATCACTTCACCCGATCATACAACACTTGCTTCCATATGTCAAAACTGTGTGATTGAACATACCGTGCTTTGTTTTCATGGCTAATTCTGAGCTGATTATATTTTTCAGTTTTTGAAATGATCTTTGGCCATTTGAAAGCATTGCTTATTTCTTGGTTGAATTTACAGGGATGGGTGCAGAAGTGGGGAGGGCTGGTTGAATGTTGCTCAAAGGAACCACTGAGGGTGGCAAGGGCACTGATTGTATTCTGGCTGGGAGACTTCACATGGATCACCGAGAGTAAACCAATTGTACCACTACTGACTGAGCTGCCCGGACTCTGAAGCATATAGCTGCTAAACTGGGTCTGCAACAGGTGATGGTGAAGCATAAGAGGGAAAAACATACTTGATCTCATCAATCCACCTGCTGTAGATGCATCCGTATATGACAGTATTGGTTGGAGTAAATTTGTGGAGTTACGGTTCTATGTTCACATTGAGAATACCCCCCATCCTGATATACAGACGTGAAATGGGATAGATTCAAACACGTTGTGGGAAAACAATACTAAGCATCCATGAGGTGTTGTGGGACATGAGCTGCAGCAGAACTGGTGAGCTTGCCCCTTTGCCTTGCTTTCCTGTTCTTGATGATTAGATTTTGGATGGTGTGATCATTCTCAGTGAACTTGTCTCGGTGTTGCCTGGTCTTATAGCAGATGGTTGCTGCACAGCTTGAAATGATAGCTGTCTTTGGTCTTTTCTAAGCCTTAACTTCCTTAGGAATGTTGGAGAGTATGGTGTCCAAGATGGAGTAGAAACCTTCTTTGGACTCATCATTGATATCAAGATTTGGAAAGTAGACACTCGCGACCATTACCTGCTGGTTCTTGGCAAGTTGTAGAAGGAGGGTTATAAGATGATCATTGATGTCAACAAGGAGTTCCAAAAGTTGGTTGATGTTTTTGTTCTTGACAGGGAATCCAATTCCATGCGTCCTGGGATAATTGTTGGGTTTTCCTTTTCAGAAGGTGTAACCACTACCATCTTCTCTCAGCTGCCCTTCACCTGTTCTTCAGGTCTCTAATAGGACAACAATGTTGACGTTGAAGTACCCAAGCTCACGGGCAACGAGGGCAGTTCCACGTTCGGTCAATTGTTTCGCTCATTATCCATGACAATTTGTGAATTCACATTTCAAAATTGAGTTAAACTTTGATTTCCTGAAGAGCCTGCTGATGTAGTTTTTAAGCCATGTTGCAGATAGAACAGACCATTTTTAGTGCACTTTTTCTAGCCCTTTCCCCATGTAAGATGAGCAGAGTGTATCTTTAAGAGGGCAGTTCAGTCCTGAAGAAAGCTGCCAAAACACAGACAACTAAATCAAACTCCATCCTCCACGTGTCAGTCTGAAGCTAGGAACTTCCAGATCTCACGGTCATGTCCTTGTCACCTCTATACGATCACCAAAGGCCCTATGTTGGTTTCCTCTGATGCCTGGAGCGGGGCATCTTTTAATGTCGGCATGCTGCCACATATCAGCAGACACACAAAGCTTCACAGATGGTAGGTCCAGTTCCAGACAAAAGGGAACCTTGATGACTGGGGATTTCCTTACTGCTGCAGCCTTCACCCATCATCTCAGCCCTTGATATTGCAGGAGTATCTTCATCGTGATCTGCCCTGCTGAGGATTTGTTTTAGATTGCACTTTGGTTTCTCTCCTCTGACATTACTATGCCAGGGGTTTAAGGCTCCCAATAGTACCGACCTTAAGATCACTCAGGACCAAACAGCAGAAGCAGCATGCAAAAGTAAGAGCTAAATGATCCTGCAACAAACAAATCAGATGTAGGGTGGGATTTTTCAGCCATGTTCACCCCAAGGCCAGAAATTCCCGCATGAGGTCAAAGGACCTTTACATGGTCCACTCCCGCCCACTACAATTCCCATGGTGAGCGGGACAGGAAAATTCTGCACCTAATCTCTGCAGTCCTGCCACATCCAGTAGTCAATGGTGCTATACAATTAAACAACTCATTTGAGGAGGAGGCTCCACAAATACCTCATCCTTGACAACGGTCAGCTGGGCACATTAGTGTAAAAGATAAATCCTGAAGCGTTTGCAATAAACTTCAGCCTGAAGTGCTGACTGGATGATCTCTCTCTGGAGGTCCCCAGCATCACAAATAGGCTTCAGCCAATCCTATTCACTCAACATGATATCAAGAAATGGATCAAAGTACTGGATACTGCAGAGGTTATAGGCTTGACAATATTCCAGCAATTGTACTGAAGATTTGTGCTCCAGCACTAGTTGCACTTCTAGACAAGCTGTTCTAGTCTATCTATAACACTGTTTACATAAGAACATAATTTGCGCGTTAACAGCCCGCCCCATCTCCAGATCATTATTCGGGGGCCTATAGACGACACCCACCAGCGTCTTCCTCCCTTTGCTGTTCCTAATCTCCACCCACAATGATTCCACCCTCTGCTCCTTGGCTCCAATATCATCCCTTGCTACCACCGTGATGCTATCCTTAATCAGTAGAGCTACGCCCCCCGCTTTTCCCTCCTGCCTATCCTTCCTAAACACTTGATAGCCCTGTACATTCAGTTCCCAGTCCCTGTCACCCTGCAGCCACGTCTCTGTAATGGCCACCAGATCGTATCCATTTGTGTCGATCTGCGCCATCAGCTCATCCACTTTATTCCGAATGCTTCGTGCATTATTTACCCAGCAATATGGAAAATAACCAAGGTATGGCTGGTACATGAAAAGCTGGACAAATCTAACCCAGCCAATTACTGCCCCATCAGTCTACTCGTGATCATTTGAGAAGTGATGCTAGAGATCATCAATAATACTATCAGGTGCTTAGCAATAGTAGGCTCGATGACACTGGGGTTTGGGTTCCAGTTGCATTGCTCCCCATCTGACTGGGTTCAAATATGCACAAGAGTTGAACTCCAGAGGCGAGATGAGTGACTATCCTTGACATCAAGTGACATTTGACCATGTGTGAATTCAAGGAGCCTAGCACAACTGGAGTCAATAGGAATCAGGAGGAAAACTGGCTGCTGGTTAACTGATGTCTAGCACAAAGGAAGATGCTTGTGGTCGTTAGAGGGCAATCATCTTAGGACATCATTGCAGGAATTCTTCAAAGCAACACCCATTACTTCCACCATATGGTTTGAAGTGAGGATGATCGCTAATGATTGCACAAGGCTTAGCACTATTTATGAGTCTTTAGATACTGAAGTATCCCATGTCCAAATATCTGGACTTAGACAATATCCAGGCTTGAGCTGATAAATGGCAACAAGCATGTATGTCTCACAACTGCAAAGCAATAATCATCTCCATCTTGACCAAATCTAACAATTGCCCTTGAAATTCAATAGCATTATCATCACTAAAATCTCCTTTTATCAAAATCAAGAGGGCTATTGTTGACTAAAATGTGATCTGGACGAGCCAAATAAATACTGTGGCTCGAGGCGAAGGTCAGAGGCTAGAAATCTTGTGGTGTATAATTCACGTCCTGACTGTCCAAAGCCTGTCCACCATCTGCAAGACACAATTCCTGAGTATGATGGAATACTTTCCATTGGCTTGGATGAGGGCAGCTCCAACAACAAAGAAACTCAATATCATCCAGGGCAAAGCAACTGCTTGATTGAAACTACATTCACACCATCCACCACTGATGCAGACTGACAGCAGCTATGTACTGAAAGGGATGATACTGTGCTATTCATATATTTTATATTTGAGGGGAGCTGTTTTAAGATTAAACATTTTTCTGCAAGCAGTCAGTTTGCATGGAGGGAATGAAGCAGATGCTGCAAAGCAGGATAATAACTAATTTTAGCTAGGAATGTGTTACTTTGTAGAAGGCTTAATGCATTTGTGTTTACTTAAGATCTCCTGGGTTTTCAGAGTGGCGTGGTTGAGAGAGTCATGTGACAGGGAGAGCTAGGCTCTTAGCAAGAAAAAACATTGTTGTTTTCATTTTAAAGAGAGTTGCTACCTGCAGCTGGTTCAAGGGAGAAGTCTGGAGGTTCTTTCTCTCTCTCTCTTCAGAAAGCTCCAGGACTGTAACCCAAATTACAGCAAATATCTCTGCTAACTATTTTGAAAGTGGGTTTTAAATCTAAAAGAAAAAACTGCTTAACTGGAATTGAACTAGTGATAAGTTGGAAGTTAAGAGTTATTTCCTTTTATGTTTAAAGATTGTTCTATGGTTAAGAGTTAAACTATTCGATTGTTAGCCTTATGCTTCAACTGTATTTGAATAGAGCTTATTTTGAATTTTTTTTAAATCTCTAGTTTGTCATTGAAGTTAATCCTGAGGTGGGGCATTCTTTCCTCACATTTATGCCAAAGTAGAAAAATCGTTGAGGTCTGGTCTGGCTTCAAAATGTACCTTAGGATTCTGATCTGACACCCTAACAAAGAATTCACAAAGGCTTGTTTGACAGTACCTTCCAAACCCAGAACCATTACCATCTAGCAGTGGATACATGGGACATCACTGCTAGGAGGCTCCCTACAAGTCACAGATAATCCTGACCTGGACGAGTATCACCCTTTCTTCCCTGTCGCTGGGTCAGAATTCTAAAACATCCTCCCTGACAGCACTGTGAGTGTATGTACATCACATGGACTGCAGCAGTTCAAAAAGCAAATCATCATAACTTTCTGAAAGGTAATTAAGATTAGTCAATAATGTTGGCCTATTTATCAATGCCCACTTCCCAGTAATAAGTTTTTAAAACTTTTCAATCTAATCTTGACCTATTTCCCACATAACAAAATTTGTCTACCCATGTGACCTTTTCATTCTTCACTGTGACTTTAATTCCAGCATGATTTTCTTTCTGGACATGACTAGCCTTTTTGTTTCCTTAGAATTTCTGCTCAGCTCTTTCTTTGTACATTCATTCACTCTTCTACTCAAGATCTTTTACTGTTTCTCTTCAGAGCTGGCAATAAGAACGACACTATCAAAGTATTCCATGTTATTAAAGAGTCACCTCAAACTAACAATCCAGCAAGGTTTTCAACCTCCAAGAATATTTTCACTGTATAAATTGAACAAATATGGGACAGAATGCAACCTGGACTTTTTTTTATAAATTTTCACAAGATCAGTTTAAGTCATTCTCATCTATTACAGCTACAGTTGGTTCACAGTAAATCTTTCTGATTGCTAAGATCCTTCCCATCGAGATTAAGGGTCTCTACTATCTTCACCAGGTTTCACTTTAAGTGCCTTACTATAATCAATAAATTCATATTTTTTCATCACCATGACTGTTACTGTTCGTATGCATACTATAAATATGGCATTTCTTCATTCTCTATCTCTCACAAAAACATATTGAAGTGCTCAAATTTCAAGCTCTATCTTGCTCATCACTCTATTCATCAGTACTTCAACGATGATCTTAGCATTATGACTCAATGAAGTTCACATTCAGTTGCTCTGGACCTTTTTAGGAACACAATACAGATTTCCTCAAATCTTTTGGGATTTCTCCTGTATTGTAAACTTCATTAAAGATGAGAACCAGTTTGATAATTCCAAATTCTTCTGAACTTTTAATTTGTTCAATTGGTATTTCATCTGGGCCTTTGGCTACATTGTTTTCCATATTTATTGCAGTTCTTACTTGTCTTGATCTTCGGACCACCTGCTATGAAGTGCTGCTGGAATCTCTTCTGGTTTTTTGCAAGGTTGGCTTCCAAACTGAGCTCTGTCAGTGGTTTCAGAATTTCCACTGTCACATTTAGGTCATTTCTGACATCATGTCTTGTTTTTATGTTGCAGGATCACCAATTCATTTACATTTACATGTGTTATCAAACCCACAGGTCAGGTGACCACAAAGTACTGAGTATACCTTATTAGTTCTAATACTGGAATCCACTCCCACAATAACTGTAATATCATGACATGAACTTCCTTGGTTTGGCTTTCAAGCTGAACTTTGGCTGGTGGGCTAAGATGTTTTCTAGCCTTTGAAGGGTGTCTCCAAACATTGAGCCAAAGATAAGGATATTATCTACATAAACAAGGAGGCACTGGAAATTGAGGTCGCCAAAGGCCTTATCCATCATAAGCATGAAGGTTGACACGCCATTACACATCCAAATTGAATTCTCGTGTATTCAGTCTTCTAATGTCCATTCAGAATGCCGTTTTTTCCACTTTAATCTTCAGTGATGCATAGCTGATAGTAACCGTGGGCCAAATCGAGACTGCAGAAGAAGTTTGCATCTTTAAGGACTTATCCTAGGTACAGCTAAGCATTCTTTAAGTCTTGACATTGTGTGTTGATAATCTATACCGATCCTCAGTTTTTTGACTTCTACATAAGGATATTGGAGGAGGCATACAGACTTGATGACACTTTGTTCAAGGGATTTCTGCAGGTACTCCCTGACCTCGGACATCCTTCCACTGATAGGGTGGGATCCAGTGCTGAGAAATTTTTGCAGGGAAGTCGGTCTCTGTCACTACAATCCTGTGGCTCACCCGATCACAATACCTGATGTCAGCAATAAGCTACCTCATTCTTGATGAGAGTGGAAAGGGCCATTCGTGTTGCGTTACCTCCAACCCATTGATATTCATCTTTGAAATGAGGTTTGAAATTACTTCCCCAGTTGGTGCACTGTCCAAGACAGTGGACATCTAAGGGCATTCTTGGTTTCTTTATTACTCAAATGGGTGATCTGTGTGTGTACCCGACACTTTGTTCCACAATGACAAGTGTGGTTCCCGAAGCTACACTGGATCAACTGTAGCTCTCCAATATGTGCAAAACCTGATGTTCTGGCAAGCTCTGATGTCGGACAGCTTCATGACGGCTGGCATGAATCTTCAAGGACAGTGATGGTGGTTAAAGGAATAGCCAATTCCTTCATACTCAGTCAGTTCTAAGGTCTTGTTCAGCCTGATAAACATTGACAGCATGAACCAAGGCTGAAAATTTTTGAATCCCTCTGGCCAACTTAGTAACCATGATGTGGGTATGCCGGCGTTGGACTGGCGTAAACACAGTAAAAAGTCTGACAACACCAGGTTTTAGTCCAACCTATTTATTTGATAATATACTCACAAGCTTTCGGGGTTAGCCCCTTCGTCAGGTGAATGGAGAGTTCTGGCCTCAGACAGGGCATATAAAGCACAGACAGTTTAGAGATTACTGATTAGAATGCGAATCCTTACACCTAACCTGCTGTTCAAGACCTGAAGTGGCTGATAATGTGAGTGGAAGGAGCACTGATCACAGGTTAAAGAGATGTGTATTGTCTCCAGACAGTACAGTAAGTGAGGTTTTGCAAACCCAGCCAAGTCACGGGGGTTACAGATAGTGCGACATGAACCCAAGATCCCTGTTGAGACCGTCCTCATGTGTGAGGACCTTGGCTATCAGTCTCTGTTAGTAACCTCCAGTTCGTATTGGTCACCATACATGTGTTGTTTGGCTTTAATTTTAAGCACCTTCCAAACATTCCAGTTTAATGACAAAAACAAGGACAGTAATTCAATTATTCCTTTATTTCACACTTCTTTTACTAACTCAAACATAAACAACTGCAACTCAATAACTCTTTACTGAAATTTAACTCTAACTGAACATCAATTTTCAACTCTTAAACTGCAAATTAACTTTAACTAAGCATCAACTTTAACTATTTAACTGAAAATATATTATACCAAGTTTAAGAAAACAGTGGCCAAGAAATGTCCTTGATGTAGAATGTATCTTCTCCTTCTCTGAAATATCCTTCAGGGCACACTTCTTCTTGCGATGGTTGGTCTCTTCAAGTTATAGCTGGCAAACAAAGACTCATATGTCTTTGTCCACAATTCTCCATTCGCTTCCAGAAGATTCTCTGTTATCCTGCCAGCTGTGTAACCAGAAATCAGTCGTATGGTTCGAACATCCAATGAAATTACTTGTGAACAACACCATCACTTAGTTCATTTGTCATGTCGCATACATAGCAGCCATATAAATCAGAGATGCAATGTTTGGGTTAATGTAAACAACTTCCCTTGTCGGTCCAACACAGGAAGCTTCAGATCACAACTCCCAGACCAGAGCCTCTTTACAACCTGCATCTGATTTTAATCTATAAATTGACCAAAAATCCCAGCATGCTTCACTCTCAGCCAGAGATGCCATTTTAAAGCCACTATTGCCATTATTGTTGTTACATTATTGTTGCAGCCAATATTTCTCCATCCAGACATGCTTTCTGACGATGCTTGATTTCTTTTGCTCCCACTGGGGTTTTGGTCAGGTCACAAACTACCAGAAACCCGGGAACGGGAAGCGTGATGGAGGATAGAAAGGGAGAGATGTAGCTATGATAAAGAATATCTGGTCCCTGCAAAGGCATTGGGGAACACTGGATACGCAAGGTGCAAATTATTGGAAGGCAAAGCTGGAGCCAAATAGAGCAGTGTCTGGTTGTTTCTTCTCTTCTCTTAAGCAATCACATATACAAGCAGCATGATATCCTGCCGTTAGATTGTGTTGCTGCTCAACTGCAATTGCTTAACTACTGTATTACTTTTTGATCCTTGTCACTGACTTTTTTATAAGGTACAAAGTGTGACATTGGTCCTGTAACATAAGAAATGAATAACTTTGGGAGGTTGCACTGTCACTTGTTCCATCTTTTCATAATACCATCACAGAAATTGGTATCTCTGGCTTATTAGAGGGGTCTGTACAGGATGCTTATTCAGCTGCTGTGCATGAATAGTGATGGTGGATAGGGCAGAAGATGGTTCAGAGGGGGACAGGTTTAGGTCTTAGCTCTGGAAATTAGAACAGAAGTAGAAGATTCAGTGCTCTAACTTTCAAGAGAAATCTCATGTACGCATCAAGAATTGTTTAAACCATTGGACTTTCTGCCAAAGAGCTGCTGCACCATTTCTGACAAGAGTGAAAAATTCACTTCCAACTTGTGACATTCTATGTTGTATAAGGAAATCAAAAGTATATCAACAATGGGAACAAAGATCTGTTGAGGTGTTATCTACCACCGGAAGCTCCAGGTTACAAAATTTATGCTTTGTAGACAACGCAACACTACTCCAAAGAATCACTACTTCAAATCTGATTGAATTTCAATCAGATTGAAATGTTTTTGTGAAAACAACCTTATACTGTTGTTACACTACTCTATAATAGAGTTTAAAACTCATAAAGATGAATTCCCAATCTGCAACACAAAACTTTCTTCCAAACAAACATATCTAAAATACAATTAATTTCCATTGTACACATTCTGGTTGTCAAGACTTTAAATAGAGTATTTACAAAACCATAGGACAAATGATTTATTTGATAGTAAACTCACTGGTTTTTTTGAGTTTACTATCAAATAAATCAGTTGGACTTAAACCTGGTGTTGTCAGACTTCTTACTGTGCTCACCATTAATGACGTAGGTACAAACGTTTGCTGGGAATCTTTGTTGGGGTCTACCAATCTTCCACTTAAGTTTCAGCAACAGGTCTGTAGAAAGCCCCCATCCCAACCCACAGAAATTCCCAGCAATTATTCTAAAAGAACAAGTATTAATAGTTATCATATAAGCAATCTCAAGTGAGTTTAAATGGATGGTTAAAATATGTCTGTTTAAAGGCAAATGTTTTATGAATGTACAAAACTTAAGTTCAACGCATACCATACTTTTCTTCTTCTTATCCTTGTCCTTGGCAGCATCACTCTTTCCAGGTAAAGGAAACTTGTAGACATCAACATTCTCTGCAACATTTTACAAAACAAATGTATCATTTTGGTTGAAAGTTGTCGATTTTTTTAAACTATATTGTGTCTTGCGCACTGAAATCAGTGTAATTGACAAATATTTTATAATCGATCAGGAATTCTACAACAAAAAAGTAACAATGGTTGAGCCTAATCAGGATGAATTTCCACCAGCATTCTATTTATATGCCACATCTTTTGTGGAAAATTAATGTAAATTTGTCTGATAGAAATTCATTATGACCAATTTTTAAATTGTAAACTTATGCTGGTTATTCCTCTGTTGTTAGTGGTCGAATATTAGTCTCTAATAGTGATACTAGGGGGTCACAGGAAGAGGAGACTATGCCAGAATGATGCGTGGTGTGGGGTGGGATCTTCCACACCCTATAGCAGCGGGCATCTTGGTGGGCAGGAGTACTCAATTTGGCCTGGACGGAGAAATCAGTTTCCCACCATTTGCAGCTTAGAATTCTGTTCTCCCAATATTCAAGGTGGGTTAAACGCAGGTCAGATTTCCCACTCAGCAATGTCAGAAACCACATTTGAATTCATTAACATCTCACAAATACCCATTAAAAGGTCAACAGGCTGGTATCATGATCTGCTTCCAAATTAAGTGTCCCACAAGCAGCTAAGTAGTACATTATGTTTTACGACTATAAGTGGTGCGGACCTGGCGAGCTTCACTAGGTCAGTAGATGTTGTTTTCACTTTCTTTTCACACAGATTCTGAAATATATCAAGTGCCTGTAACATAGGCTATTGCCAAGACTGGGCACGGGAGACATGACCAGTAGGAGATGGTGAGATGGATGCAGGATAAGGGCAGGGGAGGGGAAGGGTGAGAGGGGATGGATGAAAAACTGTCCAGTCACAAACCTTAACAGACTTCTGGAGAAGGGTGAAAGACTGTCCTAGGGCATGTCTAAAAGACAATTTGGGGGATAAGGCCACAATGTCAGGGGAATACTCGAACAGTGTGTGTTGGAGCCGACGAGGGAGCGAGCTATCTTGGATCTGGTGCTATGTAATGAGGCGGGTAGAATTAGGGATCTTGTGGTGAAGGATCCTCTTGGGGAGAGTGATCATTGTATGGTGGAGTTTCTGGTGCAGATGGAGGAGGAGAAAGTGGGTTCCCGGACACGCGTCCTTTGTTTGAATAGAGGGGAGTACGGTAGGATGAGAGGAGAATTGGCGAATGTGGACTGGGGGAGCGTGTTGGAGGGAGGGTCTGTTGAGGAGCAGTGGAGGATCTTTAAGGAGATCTTTCTTGGTGCTCAGCAGAAATTTATTCCGATGGTCAAAAAGGATAGTAGGAGGAGAGGTAATAAGCCGTGGATAACGAAGGAGGTGAAGGAAAGTGTTAAACTAAAAGCGGAGGAATTTAGAGTAGCTAAGAGTAGTGGGCGAGAAGAGGATTGGGAGAGGTTTAAATGTCAACAAAGATTGACAAAGAAGTTGATAAAGAAGGGTAGGAGAAACTATGAAGCTGGGCTAGCGCTTAATATAAAAAAGGATAGCAAGAGTTTTTATAAATATATAAAAAGGAAGAGGCTGGCTAGGGTGAATGTTGGTCCTTTAGAGGATGAGAAAGGGGACCTAGTGGTAGGGGATGGGGATATGGCTAAGGTATTGAATAACTTTTTTGTTTCTGTCTTCACGGAGGAGGACGTGAATAATTTGCCGGGTGTTAGCGATGGAAACGTGGTAGGACTGGAGGGTCTTAATGACATTACTGTTACTAGAGAGGCGGTGCTCGAGACTGGAGGGGCTGATTGTGGACAAGTCCCCAGGACTGGATGGAATGCATCCGAGGGTTCTGAAAGAAATGGCGGAGGTGATAGTGGATGCCTTGGTGGTTATTGGTGCAGAGGGACCTCGGGGTCCTTGTGCATGAGTCGCAAAAACCCAGCTTGCAGGTGCAGCAGGTGGTCAGGAAGGCGAATGGGATGCTGGCCTTCATAGCGAGGGGGATTGAATATAAAAGTAGGGAGGTCTTGCTGCAGCTGTATAGGGCATTGGTGAGGCCGCAGCTGGAGTACTGTGTGCAGTTTTGGGTGCCGCACCTGCGCAAAGATATTTTGGCCTTGGAGGGAGTGCAGAGGAGGTTTACTAGGCTGATACCGGAGTTGAGGGGGTTGAGCTATGAGGAGAGGCTGAATAAACTGGGCTTGTACTCGTTAGAGTTTAGAAGAATGAGGGGAGATCTCATTGAGACGTATAAGATGATGAATGGGATGGATAGGATAGAGGTGGAAAGACTCTTCCCGCTCAAAAAAGACAGTAGGACTAGGGGGCACAGCCTCAAGATAAAAGGGGGGCGGTTTAGAACGGAGTTGAGGAGGAACTTCTTCACTCAAAGGGTGGTGAATCTCTGGAATTCTCTGCCCGTTGAAGTGGTGGAGGCTGCCTCGCTAAATATTTTTAAGACGCGGGTTGATGGGTTTTTGATAAGAGAGGGGATTAAGGGTTATGGGGAGAGGGCGGGAAAGTGGAACTCAGCAGCGACAGATCAGCCATGATCTTATTGAATGGCGGGGCAGGCTCGAAGGGCTAGATGGCCTACTCCTGCTCCTATTTCTTATGTTCTTATTATGTTCTTATTATGAATGTTTAAAACGTTTGCCAGGAGACAAGGTCATGCTGTTGAGGGTACATTTAAGGGACTCTCTGGGAGATAAGGCCATACTGTCAAGGATATGTCTAAGAGATTGTCCTGGCACTTTCCATATCATGGTAGAGAGCTCTACATGGCACATGTCCTGGTCCTGAGCAAGGGAAAGCCTCTCTGGGCAGTGTCAGTCATGCACAGAATGGTGTACAGGCAACTAAAGCATTTAATCTTGGAGGTTAGGGTCACGGTATTGGGACTGGGAAACAGGGCATGGATACATTCAGGGAAGGCATCTGGATTCTGTCGTTAGGCAATTGTAAAGTCAGTTATGGAGTAATTGGATGGTCTCCTGGTCGGGGAGAACGCTCAGAACAAAAAGGTGCATGTGAGTTTGAGAAGGGCAGGGGTCAGATCAACAAAGCACATAGGGACATCAACATTGAAGGTTACGGGGAGAACAAAAATATCAATGTAGACAATGATGAGATCAACAGTAATGGTGGGGTGGGGGAGGCTTGATAGCAACATTGAGGGATTGGAAATAGAAAGTGTAACTGAGGGGGTTGATGGAAGGAACTTGGTGGGTGACCAGGGGAGGTTGGACGGTGTTGGTCACACTCAACCATCTTCGTCTTTATTGCGGAATTATGCATTTGGAAAAATAAGCTTGATGTGGGAAGGGCCTCAAAGCCATGGGAGTAGTTCAGCACTACTATTTTGGGTCCAAATGAAGGAGCACCCGATTAATTATTTGCTCAAGCCATGGCAAGTCTTAGCTGAGGGCTGATTTTAAAAATCAAATGCCCATTGAAGGACTATTGGTCCTTTACTAATGAGGGGCATCATGCAAGAATCCATTAAGCCTTCGGGTTACATTTAAGATGGTTCAAATGGCCATCTGTTCCTGAAAGGCGTGTGAAATGGATCAATCGAACCATGGCTGCTAGGCAAAAACTACATGCACACTATAAATCTCAATATTCTTATTATAATGTTCATGACTTACAAAGCACTGGGCTTACAGTCATGACATTCAAACAAGTCTAGTGTATTGACAGTAGTGTCTAAACCAATGAGGCTTACAATAGCCTGACTGAGGGTGATAGCGCATGGTTGTACTTACCTTCATTGTGATTGCAGTCATGTCTGAGGGGGAGGCTCAGCCACCTGTGGACATCCATAATTTATTTCACCTGCAAGGGGTGGCCTGGGAATACCATCTCTAGACAAATGAGGTGGTCGGGGAACATTCAAGAGAAAGTTTCAATGATACCTCCATTTTCTTCATTCACTGATGCAATCTAAGTTGACAAATAAGCTGCAATGCTACCTTGTTGTTAGTGGTGATTTGAATAAGAAGGGGCATCACTGAATAGGACAGGTCAGAAGCATCAGCCTGAGCAGCAGTTGAAAGCGGTGCTTCGGGAAGTTCCATAAGTTGTGTGGGAGGTACCAGCGGTATATAAAAGATGCAGTGGAATACCTGGAAATTAGTGCAAGATAATGCCATTGGATCCTTGGTTTGTCTAGGGATTGCCACCTTCTCTTTGAAGAACTAATGTCTCAAGGACTTGGAGGGAATCCCATGCTAGTGACTTTGAAAGTGACCACTGCACTGATCTATTTTGCTAGTGGTTACTTCCAGGGCTCCACTGGGGACCTTTTCAGAATCACAATTGGCAATGCACAAACACATAAGCAAGGTGATGGATGCCCTTTCCAATAAAGCTCACCATTATGTCCATTGCATGGATGACCTAAGCCAGAGCTGTTGGATTTGCAACAATCACAGGTTTCCAGCAAGTGTAGTGCTACATCGGCTGCACTCCTTGTTTTAGATTCTCTGATGAGATGAAACATTCCATCCATATCCACCCTGTCAATACCCTTCAGAATCTCAAAAGGTTTCAATCAAGTCACCTTACTTTTCTAAATTTTAGTGGATACAAACTTAACCTACCCAATTTTTCCTCATAAGGCAACCCATTCCTGGTATCAGTCAAATAAGCTTTCCCTGAACTGCTCCTAATGCATTTACCTCTTTCCTTAAATAAGGAAACCAATCCTATACACCAGGGTTTCCTCAACTTTTCCAGCCATGGAATCTTTTTGACTTCCAAGAGTACTGAAGGAACGCCTGAGGAACATCCTTATTATAATAAAAGCTTAAACCACAGAAATTGATTATTGCACAACAGGTACGAACATACAAATATAAACTTATGTTCCCATGTCTTATACATATACATTTATCAAAATAATTTTGGCTAAGATCAAGTGTAGTATTGACATGCTGTGCTTGCTTGAAGTCATTAGGTTACATTTTAGCTTCATCTGAAGCAATTTTTAAAAGCGGCATCTCGGCCTTTTGGCTAAGATGCAAATGAGATCAAGCTTTGGAGGAGGAGGAGCTATGCCTACTCCAATCAGCTTGGATCATGTAGATCAAGCCCAAGATAGAAAGTGAGAGCCCTGTCTTGTCAGCTTGGATCGGGAATGTCTCAACTTGTTGAGACTCTGAATTGGACTTGATTGATTGAATTGGAATAAAAACAAAAAAAACAACTTTTTGTCATTTTTAATGAGAGCACCTTCTCACATATGCACTCTCTCACCCTGTCTCATACTCACCTAATCTCTCTCACCCACATCCACTTATTCTCCTTTTGGACCCCTCATCCCACAGGCTCTTGTCAGGCCACCTGACCTTAGCTTTTCATGCACCCCACCTCCACTCAGTTCTTCTTGGGATCTGGTCAGGCCAACTGCAGAACCCCTGGAGGAGTCCAGAACCCAGTTTGGGAACAGCCGTTGTACAGAAATTCGTCCAGCAACTATGTGGATCATTTTTCCAAATCAATACTAAATTCATTTAAAATACTTTGGGTTTACTCAAGGACACCCTATTATGTGTTCTTATTGTCATCCAGTACCCAGATGTTGTTAATAACCACACTTTAAACTTGTAAAGTTTAGAAATTCTTTTGCTTAATACTATAACATTTGGTACAATAAAAGGACTGAGTTCAACTGGTTTTGTTCCGCTTCAGGTGAGTCTCTACTACTGCAGCTGTGAAATGTGGGCCAATGAACACTTACAGACAATTAGTCCCCAGATATTTACAGATTATACAATAATATATAACACTAATTATCTGAGGAAGAGGAGATAGGAAATTAGTTTAAATTTGCATTAATTTCCTCACTGATGACTGCAAGGCAGGAAACCTACCATTATTTTGCATCAATGTCCCTGCATCAGTTAGTTCAGAGGACAACTCTGGGCTTTTAACGTGTGTTGGCGGAATGAAAGTTGCTCTATTCCCTCTGTGACTTTTCACACCCACATTCAGAGGGGAGTCCGCTGTGAGGGGACGTGTATTTCCCTCAGGTGAACACACAGCCGCCTGCTGCTGCTTCTTCTCTTCCTTGGCTCCGAACCTGATAACCGCGCCCGACAAATGTTTGCCGAAACGGTTCACATAGACGGCGCTGAGGAGACCTTTCTTTCCCTTGGGCTTCACCTTCGCCTTTTCTGCCTGCGCCATTTTCTCTCGGATATTTACAGGCTGGGGTGCAGGGGACGGTCTGAAAAATGTCTCTCCGCCGACCGACACCAACAGCTAATTGGAAGGGTTTATGCAGAAAGACCACGTCTGTTCAACTCCGTTTCAATATGTCGGAAGGGGAGATGATAAATATCTAAGATCAGCACGCGCACGACTTCCCGCCCAAAGCGTTTTGTGCTGTGATTGGCCCGTGAGATCTGCTGGCGTTCAATGGTCCAGGCATCCCTGCAGGAGTCCTGGCTTTGAGCTATCATTGGCCCATGCGCCCCGCAGGAGTCCAGGTTTTGAGTTATCATTGGCCCATGCGCCCTGCAGGAGTCCTGGCTTTGAGATGTCATTCGCCCATGCGCCCCGTAGGAGTCCAGACTTTGACTGTCATTGGCCCCGCAATCCAAACCATGAGATGTCATTGGCCTCTCTGGAGTTCAGACCTTGAACTGTGACTGGCCCACACGTCCTGCAGGTGTCCAGTTCTTGAGCTGTGATTGGTCCACACGTCCCGTAAATCTCCAAACCTTAAGCTGTGATTGGCCCACATTGACTATGTGAATGACCCACATGCGTGCGCAATATGCACTGAGCCGTTTTGAGGTGCTGACCGCGCGATTTGAAATGAAGCAACCGTCGGTGGTGACCGTGTGCTGCTGCGTTGCCATTACCGACACGTCAGGCAGTGAAACAGCTTTGTTTATAATCTGTCGACAGTTTTTTTATTGGGAGCAATACTTATATTAGTCCCAGCACAGGTATGTTTTAATATCTGTAGCTTTCCTCATTTCTGATGAATTTGATTTGATTTACTATTTTCACATGTATTAGCATACAGCGAAAAATATTGTTTCTTGTGCGCTTTGCAGTCAAAACATACCGTTCATAGAGAAGGAAATGAGAGAGTGCAGAATGTAGTGTTACAGTCATAGCCAGGGTGTAGAGAATGATCAATTTAATGCAAGGTTGGTTCAATCAGAAGTCTGACAGCAGCAGGGAAGAAGCTGTTCTTGAGTTGGTTGAGGTGGAATAGAGAATATCCAGGATGTATGGGGTTCTTAATTATGTTGGCCGCTTTGCCGAGGCAGCGGCAAGTGTAAACAGAGTCAATGGATGAGAGGCTGACTTGCATGATGGATTGCACTACATTTACGACCTTTCGTAGTTCTTTGCAGTCTTGGGCAAAGCAGGAGCCATACCAAGCAATGACACAGCCAGAGAGAATGTTTTCTGTTGTGCATCCGTAAAAGTTGGAGAGATTCATAGCTGACGTGCCAAATTTCCTTCGTCTTCAGAGAAAGTAGAAGCGTTGGTGGGCTTTCTTAACTATAGTGTAAGCATGGGGGGTTGGGGGGGGTGGAACTAGGACACCTATTGGTGATCTGGACACCTAAAAACGTGAAGCTCTGGACTCTTGATGAAGGGTCACCCCTGACCTGAAACATTAATTAACTCAGTTTCTGTCTCCACTGATGCTTTCTGACCCATTAAGTATTTCCAGCATTTTCTGTTTTCAAATTTCTATTTCACTGAGTCCACTGTTTAGAGAAGCTATGGCTCAGGATGTGATGAATCTGTATTTTAATATAAAATTGGAGCTGTTTTGAAGCATCTCAGCGACAAGATGTTTGCCAATAGCCACATTGTCAGTCAGTCACTTGACTTAACTATTTGGAACCATGCTTATTGTATTGGTTCCTATTTTTAAGATCAAAAGGTATGACTATCACATCCATTTAAAATATGAAATAAAATCAAAAAAGTTATGGAAATACACAAAATATGACGCTGTGTCACCAGTGTGGTCAAACAGATATTTTGGCCCAGATTTTCCAAAATGCCAGCACTCACCATCCTTACCCTTCTGAATCTGACCGCAATTTTCAGGATTTACCACACACACGGATTACAAGCTGATGAATAGTTCTGAGAAGATGGCAAAGAATATTTGAATTGAACTCGAAATATTGAACAGGATTCTTCAACCTCGCCTGAGCTGGGATACTCTGGTCCCGGATGAGTGCCAAATTCTCTGTTCTCGCTGGCAGTAGTGGCGGGGCATGAATGGGCCAGAGAATTTATGCCATTAACTCTACTTCTCTCTCCACTGATCCTGCCAGACCTGCTGGGTTTTCCCCTCACTTTCTGTTTCTATTTCTGATTGCCCAATATTTGTGTTTAGTAAATCCGAAAGTTGTGGTCTGGCATTCACTGCTCCAACTCAGGATATGTGCTGGATCAGTTCTCCACCACCCCACCCCTTTTCCTCCACTCAGAACAGGCAATCAGTTAAACCAGTATGTGTGGTAGAACTTCCCCAACCCCTCTCACATCATTGTTAGAAATTCCATAAAAAGTTACATCTTGTACAATCCAGTGTAACTGGGTTTTTAATAGCGATCACAGAAGTGACTGTTTTTGAACAACAGATCTAGCCAAATATTGTTAAATGTCTTCATTATAATTAATTGGTAGATTTTTAAACTATTTTTGCAAGTTTTTTTTCATGATACTTCAGTTTCTATCCTCACCCCATTCAAGTACACATCAATCTTTATTTTCTTCCATGTAAAGTGTTTTGAAATAATTTGATTTTAGTTCTTTTCATTTCCTGGTTGGCTGTACTGGAGAATTCTATATTCTCATTGGCTGCTTGGAGAGTCTGATGGTATACCTGCAGTCCCACACTGGGAATTGGCATTGACGAACCCTACAATCCACTGCATAGCATGGGGAAGTAAAGTTTTCATGACAACGATTGCTCAGTCTCTCAGCAAGGCTTTATTTGAGATTGGCAGAGATTCCCTTTGCTTTGCATTGACCACAAAATCCAGGCGTGTGTCTAACACTCTTACTATACAGTCAAACTATGGAGAAACTACCAGTTTCCACAGCACCTTAAAGCAACTAAAGTTTGCCATCAGAAGTGGAGACAAAAAAGGTGGTGAAATAAACATAAGAAATTGTAAGATAGAACTATTTGATTTATACTTTACTTCTGAAAACATTTTGAAATTGAGCTACTTCATAGCAACAAACCATTTGCAAATTCAATGTTACTTTGTCTAACTTTGAATGTAATTGATACCTATTGACTTTTAAAAATATATTGATCGTTTTACTCACTGCTATTACGTTTCACTTTCATCAAAGCTTTGAATTTCTTCCAAATCCAATATGAATGGTAAGGGAAATGTAAAACTATAAAATTATCTACTCTTTCAGGATATCTTTAATATGAAAGGGCAACACTAAACTGCTTGTCAAAATAACAAGGAAAATAGATATTTTTGAAGAGAGAGTAGGATGTAAAAGCATTTTAATATGGAATTTTAACGAACAAAATATTAATTAGAAATATAAAATCAGTCAGAAAGGTTTACCAGGATGTTGCCTGATATGGAGGGTATTAGCGATAAGGAGAGATTGAATAAATTGGGATTGTTCTCCCTGGAAAACGGAGACTGAGGGGTGACCTGATAGAAATTTATAAAATTATGAGGTCTATAGATAGAGTGAACAGTTGGAAGCTTTTTCCCAGGGCAGAAATGACAATTACAAGGGGCACAAGTTCAAGATAAGGAGGGGAAAGGTTCTATAGTGATGTGTGGGGAAGTTTTTTGCACAGAATGTGGGAGCCTGGAATGCACTGCCAAGTGAGGTGGCTGAGGCAGACACATTAGTGACATTTAAGACTTATCTGGATAAACATATGAACAGACAGGAATAGAGGGATACAAGCGGTTAGTCTAAATAGGACAATGTGATGGGCACAGGCTTGGTGAGCCAAAGGGCCTATTCCTGTGCTGTACCTTTTTTTGTTCTGGAACCTGGTCTGATAAATATAATGCATGACTACTCCATGACCAAGTGTGTGCTGGGACCCCAACTGTTCACATTATATACATAATCTCCAAATTTGCAGATGATACAAAGTTGGGTGGGAGGGTGAGCTGTGAAGAGGATGCAGAGATGCTTCAGCATGATTTGGGCAAGCTGAGTGTGGGCATCTGTATGGCAGTTTCAGCAAAATGTGGGTGAATGTGAGGCTATCCACTTTATAATAGGAAGATAGATTATTACTTGAATGGGTGTAAATTGAGAAAGGCAGATATTCAACGAGACATTGGAGTTCTCATGCATCAATCACTAAAAGTAAGTGTGTAGGCAGGCAGTAAAGAAGGCAAGTGGTATGTTGGCCTTCATAGCGAGACGATTTGAGTAGAGGTATAGAGATGCTTTGCTGCAATAGTATAGGGCGTCAGTGAAGTCGCACCTGGAGAATTGTGTGCAGTTTTGTTGTCCTTATCTGAGAAAGGATGTCCTTGCTTTAGAGGGAGTGGAGTGAAGGTTTACCAGGCTGAATGGATGGCAGGTCTGTTATATGAGGAGAGACTAAATCAGTTAGGATTATATTCACTGGAGTTCAGAAGAGTGAGAGGGAATCTTATAGAAACTTAAAATTCTAACAGGGTTAGACAGGATAAATTCAGAAAGAATGTCCCCAGTGGTGAGGGAGTCCAGAACTAGAGGTCATAGTTTGAGGATAAAGGGGAAACCTTTTAGAACTGAGGTGAGGAGAAATTTTTTCATCCAGAGGATGGTGAATGTGTGGAATTCACTACTACAGAATGTAGTCAAGGCCAAAACGTCTGATTTCAACAAGAAATTAGATACAGCTGTTGGGGCTAAACAGATCAAGGGATATGGAGGGAAGAGGGGAATCGGGATATTGATTTGATGATCAGCCATGATCAAAATGAATGGCAGAGCAGGATCGAAGGGTCAAATGGCCGACTTCTGCTTCTAGTTTTCTATGTTTCATTAGAAAAGTGCTTACATATACATGCAGACCTCCTTTCCCCAGGTGGGGCAGAATGCAGGAAGAAACAGTTGTGACTGTTTTGAACAAATCTGCTTAGATCTGCATTATCTGCTGCCTGTGGTCACAAACAAGCTGAGCATTGAAGGAATAGAATGCCTTTCTGTCGAGAAAGATGCTTGGATGTTGAAGTGAAACTTACATGTCGGTTAGATGCAACACATCACACCTTGGGTCCTGAAGAAGTCTTGGCCTTTGAGAAATGAAGTATTGGAACTGTTTCTTCTAGTGTACAAGTGCCTTGGTGACCTCTGATATAATGGTGAACAGCAAACTGGGAGGTGCTACTATCATTTGCTGCAGCCTGAAATAATGGCATGCACCTTAGGAATACATGCTACTTCTAATAATTTCCTTAGTAACAGAGCTATTTTGATGTTGAACTGAACAGCTGCATATTGAATTTAAACATGACTAAAGAATGAAAGTTAATGCATGTATTTTTTAAAAATATTTTAACTATTCTCATGTTTTGACCTACATTGCAAGTTAGTTATATTAGAATTTTAACAGCTAACATTGGTAGGATTCCTTGAGAAGGAACTCTCATCTCCAATTTACTACTTTGTCCAATTTTTTAGGTTTTGAAGGAGTTAGAATTTTTTCTAACTTCTGGCTGTCATTCTGAGTGGCAAAAGCACTCAGCCAAAGTTACTTATTGCACTGAAACACTGACACCAGCAGGGTGAAGAGTGCATTAACTGTCAGACATCTGCCAAAAATGAATACCATTGCATAGCGTCTCCTGGTGGCTATTGTAATAATTACTGCAATCATTGTTCAATGTCTACTGAGATTAACTCTTACCAATCTATTCAGTGATCTATTGTGGTTTTCAAATGGTTCAGAAGGCACAGTTTTTTTTTATTCTTGTAGGAGCTTTCTTTCAATTTATGTCAACTCCAAAGTAAAAGTAACCTCTGTTTTCTTGTTTATAATTTCAGGTGATTTGCTGTGAAATTGAATCACGTACAACATTATATTATCCAATCCAGTCTCTCCATTTTATCAGCATAAATTGGGCAGCTCAGATCAAGAAATAGACTAGTTTTCTGTTCTGCAATTATTAATCCTTTTTAGCACTTGTTTTCACTTGTTAACTGCAGA
The DNA here is from genome assembly GCF_965287045.1 of Carcharhinus amblyrhynchos. NCBI lineage: Eukaryota > Metazoa > Chordata > Chondrichthyes > Carcharhiniformes > Carcharhinidae > Carcharhinus > Carcharhinus amblyrhynchos. The sequence goes on from NC_137336.1 coordinate 50,137,385, forward strand.
GATAAGAGAAAGGACCCTTCTCAAGCAGATGGGGACTTATTTGAATATTAATTTGGGGCAAAGATACACAGAGTACAGCCCAAGGAAGAACTGATTAATTTTTGGCAAAGTTGCAGATACTGAAATTTTTTAACATTCAGAGGTAGGATGAATTATCATCTTATAGAATATTGTGGATTGTTTTATTTAGAATTTTGGTTGTTCTAGAATTTTGTGATTTTCTCAGCTGTTGCAGTGGAACTTTTCACAGCTATCAAAATGTGAGCTAAGTTTTCAGAGCCGATGGTTGTATGTGATTAATCTGAAGCCTCCTCAGTAAGAGTGGAAGCTCCTTATTAAAAGTTTATAGTTACAGAGCATCAGTCAGGCATGGAAAAGCTTCAAGGAAGAGCTGCGTAATTGTAATAATGTTGAACTAACACAGCGTAGCAGAGCTTTGAGTTCTACTGAGTGCTGTGTTCACTTGTTCCACTTTGTTTTGCTCCTGACAGTTTTACTAACAGCCATTATAGCCTTTAACTTCTTATAGTGTGCAGGCAATTTGTTTAAGTTCACATGCTCTTTGCCTTACGCACATGGTGACTTGTATGAGACCTGCATGGGAACTTGTATGTCAAACTGTTGAAGAATTTTGTACCCACCATTATTCACATCTGCTCGGGAGTGAACAAATCTTTCTTCAGAAATGTGAGATCTAACTAATCAATGTTGGATGCTTCTTCCGACTTCTGTTTCTGGTGTGTTTTGGACTTCTTGAAGAATACTCATGTAATGGAGCCTAGAGAAAATAGAACATGAATCAATATTGGAAATTTGCCCATTGGCTGGACATAGAGTATCAAGGCTTGTTTTTTGTAGCAAAGAGATAAAGTAGGCCATCATTGATTTAAGGGTCAGGTAGTAGAAGATAAGGTTGAAGTTATTTTTTCGAACAACTGCGGCAAGGCAAGTTACCAGGCTGACTAATATCAATTCCCTTAACAACTTCCATGTTCATTATTTTGAAGGAATCCCTCTTGTTAGGTGTAGGTGCAGTGATAGAGATTAGATATTTCACCCTAAACACAGGTTTTCTTAATGGTTGAGGACAGCTTTCTTACAAAGCAAATAGATGATTTCACTTTTAGGCTAGGAGCCAAATCTTACCAAATGGTATGAGCAAGAATAAATAACTCAGAAATAGTTTGAGGAGTCACTGCAGTTGTTACAAAAATGCAACACTGTCATGCGCTTACGTTTGTTATCAACAGAGATATGATACAGAAGAGATGTAGGGATATTGGTGATCTGGCACATTCTGTAGGATGAGTGTTTGCTACACGTTTGGAACAAACATCTCTTTCCGTTCAGTGAGCATAATTAATACAGGCTTATTCTGACACTCTTCCTCAGCCTTCAACATTTTGTTTATTTGCGCCCATAAACATGGAAAACATTGTGAATACAGATCTCCATGTCTTGCCATACTTGCTGTTCGTTGACTCTATTATAAGGGCGGGCTCTCCTTTGGCACTTTCCCACTTCCTTCAGTATGATTTCTAGGCCCTTTTTAGTGGTGGAGACAGGGAATATTGCTCTGCCAGCTATTTATACCATAGTGTTTTGCCTCTCTTTTGAGTCCAACAATTATTTAAAAGCAGATATATTCAGGGTTCCAAACTACTGTGCCATTTGCCAGTTCAACATATACATGAAATCCAAGCAATAAAATTTCTGGAAGAGTTCTGCAGCTCTGGAGAAAGAAATTAAGTTAACATTTCCAGTCCATAAGAATCATCTGCAGAAATCCATGCAAGCTGTCTTAGTTAAATAAGCCAAGCTCACAGAATTGGGATGGTACACAATCAGTTTAAAGTTTATTTATTAGTATCACAAGTAGGCTTGTGGTGAAGCCACTGAAAATCCCCTAGTCACCACACTCAGGCGCCTGTTCGGATACACTGAGGAAAAATTTAGCATGGCCAATGCATCTAGTCAGCGCATTTTTTGGACGGTGGGAGAAAACCAGTGCACCTGGAGGAACCCATGCAAACATGGAGAGAACATGCAGACTCTGCACAGACAGTGACCCAAGCCAGGAATTGAACCTAGATCTCTAGCGCTGTGAGACAGCAGTGCTAATCATTGTGCCACTGTGCCATGCAAGTGGGCCTGGGAAATGTGAGAGCATGGACCATATTTAATGCTAATCAAGACATCAGCCCAAATAATCTAATTGTGGCTAAGGTAATTTTTTGGTGTAGCTTTACAATTCTATCTTAGCTTTGTATTCTGTGTGATTGTTTATAAAATCTATATCTGAATTCTACGATCTTTGTGCCATATGACTTCTTTTACACTTTAGTGCATGTCTCTTTTTCTTAATGCTTTCCCAGACTGTATCACAGAAAAGCAGAAATAGCCCATTCGGCCCACGAAGCATGTTTCACTATTATTACATTCTAAACTCCACTTTTCTGCCTGATCTCCATATCCCTTGATTCCCATAAAAGTCCAAAACCTATTAATCTCGACCTTAAATATACTCAATGCATCCTCAGCCCTCTGAGGAAGAGAATTTCAAAATTCACAACCTTCTAAGTGAAGAAATTTCTCTTAATTTCAGTCCATTTCCTTGTGATAATAGAGTAGATGCTGAGAAGTTATCAAGCCCTCTTAGAATCTGTTTGAACAAGATCATTTCTCATTCTTTTAACTCCAGAGAATATGGATCCATTCTACTTCATCTCTCCTGATAAAACAGCCTCCTCATCTTAGGAGTCCTTCTAATGAAATAAAAACAGAAATTGCTTGAAATAGTCAGCAGCTCTGGCAGAATCTGGAGAGAGAAACAGTTAAATGTTTCAGGTGAGACCTTTAGTCAGAACTGGGAAAATTTAGAAATGTAATTGAAATGGGGAGGGTGGCTGGCTCTTTGTCTTTTGGGATACAACTCTGGTGGACGGTCAGCCCTTGCTGTCCCTTCTAATGGCTTTTCAACTACACAAGACAACACCTCTTTCTCTGGGCCCATTTGGGAACTTTTCTGGTCACCATTAAAGACGTCAGAAAGTTATTGACTAAACCAATCACTGGCTTCCTCACCTTGACTTTGGAGAAGTCACTCTCTTGTTCCGTGTTCCCTTATACACCTCCCTCTTCAGGTGGAAGTGCAAGTCCAGCTACACTCCTTAGTGGCTTTTCAGCTAGGGGAGGCTTCTTACTCCCTATTTGCTCACCTGTTTGGGGACTTCCTTTGCCCCTATCTAATTTCATAAAGAAGGTTTCTCCTGTTGATACTTCAGGCAAGTCCTTTACCTTTTTTTCCTGGTTTTATAACCTGACTATCTTTAGGCCCTTTGACAATATGGGGCACCTCCCTCACTATTTCATCCCCAACTCTGGGACATCTCAGGTTCCTATTTAATTCTGGGATCTTCTGTGAATCAATTTTAGATTCAGGTGGCCTTTCCTGACCTCTTTTAACTTTACTGGTCTGGCTTCGATATTCAGTCACCCTGTTTGTGGACTTTTGATTCTGAACTGGACACGTGAAAAAAATAATTATTTCCTTTGTAGTCTTTGCCCTATAAATCTTTTTTCTTCATCCTTTTTTATTGTCTGAGTGAAAAGGGGGCCATATTGCTACCCTCCTCCTGAGTTGAGGTATGTGCAAAATAAATTAACCCTTTGAGTTCATCCTATCATCAGTTTGCTGTGAGGTTATTAAAAGAAGTTGGATCACAGCAAACCCAGGGACTGTAAACACGCCATTACTAATAAAGGGGAAACTAAATTAAACATCGCTTGTGCCCGTAACATCTGGCTGTTCTAGATAGTCCTACTTTACAAACGTACATTTCCTCCTCTTATTCCTCCAAATCAAACAAAAGAGGAAAATGCAAAGGTACTGGATATCTGAATAAAAAAATGTTGGAATACTCAACATGATGAGGCAGCATCTGTAGAGAGAGAAACAAAGCTAATATTTTACATCCATGACCTTTAATTAGAGCTGGAAATGACAACATGCCACACTGGCATTTTGAACAAGATCATGTTGATTTGTTGTACTGTGAAATCTAAATTTGAATCACCCACTGGAAAACAATTTAATGTGTGGGATCCAGAGACAAGAATCCAACTATGTCTAACTTGGCTTTCTAAATAAGTTTTGTAGGATTGACAAGTCGAACTAAAAACCAAATCAATTCGCCATACAACACTTGTGAAAACTATGTTCAGTTCATCTCACTTTCATTCCAAGCATTTTAATATAAATGAATGTTTACAAATGTAGTGCAATGTGTCGGTGAAGCTTGACCGGTGAGTATTAATGCTGTGTTTACACGTATGTCTTGTTTTGATCCTCCAAACTATTAAAGAGCTGAACATTTACTTTAGCTCCGACATTCTGTTATGTATCTGACTGTATTTATTTTTTTTCTTCCTTTATTCCTCCGACCTGCAGGGGAGCCCATGTTGAGGCGTTGAGCATTTTTAGCTTTGTGATTTTCTGGTTTTCTCTTCGGATTGATTTAAACCAATGAAAGTCTAGCTTGTCCCAGCGCATCATTTAAAACAGTTGCTGTGGGAGTATGGGACATTGAAGCGATATTTGGTTAATTAACGAAAGGGTGGTGTTGGTGAATAATTGTCGTAAGTTTCGTAAGCTTTAATTCTGGAGTGTGAGTTGAGTGTTCCAGTGATTTAGACGACCTAGTGATTGGGCTGTTTTATTAGGTGGCCGGTATAGTTTAGATAAATTTGGGGACTACTTAAATGCTTTTCGAAGTGACTGTCAATCTTTGTTTCTAAAACTTTTTAACTAGGCGATAAAATTATATATTTAACGAGGTTGACAATTTGATATATGAAATGCTGAAAGATTTAACGTGGAGCCGTAAGCTGTAACTGTTCGCTTTTAAGTAAAGTGACGGGAAATCAACACATTCATATGACTAGAAACTTCCTGAATTATCGGGCAGTTCGGAAATAGGATTATGGTCAGTCGAATACCGTGAATTAATATTATCATTGATAAACGGAGACGTTGTTAGCTGAAGAACATTAGGAAGTTCGTCTGCTGCGATGTATGAATGGGTGGTTATTAATTTTTCTCTATCGTGAATCCTCTTCGGTAGGGCCGAAGAACTTTTAAAACTAACTGGTGGCCGTACCTCATCCGCTTTTTTTACCGTCGCAAAAAACTCATCAGGATTATGGGAAGAATTGTTACTTTTAATGTGATTTTTTATTTGAGCTAGTCCCGCGCAGGAATCCACTTTCACCCTGGTTCTTTGTTTTCAGTCCGCAAGAGTTGAAAATCTGATTAGTTGTAACAATAACAAACCTACAATGCTGTTGTCGTGCATATGGGAGCTAGTTTTATTGTGATATTCGCCAAATGGTGATGAGGGTTCTATCCTGTTTTCTCTAATCTTGACCTTTGCACGTCAGTGGCTAGCTGTTTGAACCAACCTGTGGATCATTTGTAGGACCCTAACAGGTCATATTAAGAACTCCAATGATTTCTTTTATCGTTAAGATATTTGTATGGAGTTTTTTTAAAAGGAAATCTTTTGAACAGCTTTTAAGCCTGATTGAGTTAAATGTCTAAAGTACAGTGATGAAATTCTACATTTTCTGGTATTTTCAGTGATCTGTAACTGAAATGGCAGTGAGAATATTTGTTGAGAAAGAAAATGAGTTATTGAGTACCCACACAAAGAACCATCCAAGGCTACTTTCTAGTTCATGTAAGTAATGTTGTAAATGTAATTCAAATTGTTTTAAAGTTCTAACATACACTTGAGCAAAAAGTTTCAGTAACTTACAAAACTTTGACCTAAGTGTAATTGTCTTGATTATAATTTCTTTGAAAACCTACCTCCTTTGACCAAGCTTTTGGTAATCTCCTTTTGGCTTTAGTGTTTTACTTTTTGTACCTCCAAGTTTAAATGTAGTTGACTTTTAATTTGGTAAACTCGAGTTTTTGTTAAATGTCAACTATAGTGGCACCTTGTGTAAGGATGACACTTATTAACTGAACTTGTGTGAATTCAAACTTTCTTGTTTCAGCTATAACTGACACATCTTTACTGCAGACTCCACAGAGTGGAAAGATGCTGACTACAACTCCTCATTTACAGCAATCGGCAAGAAAAGCCCTGCGGGATGTTAATTGTTCACTGCGTGCAGGTAGCAAGACTGGTAACTCTCAGAAAAAGAAACCAGATAAAGTCCATAAAAAGAAAAACTCTACTAATTTTGTTAAGGTATTTAAATAACATGTTTTACTAGTCATGTTTGAAGAATGAAAGCTTTTTTTTTGATTACTAGAAAGCCTTTGGGGCACAAAATGGGGTTAAATTTTGAAGTCCACAACTTTGTAAACATGGATTGTGGATGTTGCTGGCTGGGCCAGCCATCCCTGAGAGCACTTAAGATCACACCACTGGATCTGGAGTCACATGTAGGCCAAATTTCCTTCCCTAAAATACATTTCATAGTCATTATTGGACTCTTAATTCCACACTTATTGAATTCAAATTTATCATCTAGTGAGATTCAAACCTGGGTCTCTAGTCCAATGATAAAGCCACTATCTTCCCCAATTGGGCAAACCATTAGAACAAATTCATTACTCAATATTAAATGTTAACCTTGAATTTATTTTTGCCAATTCAGACAGCATTTGTGGCTGTCTCAAATTTAACCTTTTTGTGACTGACCCAGTTTTCAACATTTTCTATTTTGATGGGCAGATTGGTACAGAATTCTTGTGTGTATAAACCATTTTCACTCAGTTTAGGCCCTTAACGCTTGCACTAAAATAATTCTTAACACATCTGTAGCTGGTGGTGCAGCTTATCTTTATTGCTATTTAATTGTTCTTGAAATATAGAATTAATAGATTCAGTGAACTGAATGCTTTCTCCCTATGCAGGATTAACTGAGCAAAAGAAAAATAACTAGAGGTTCTTTCAGGGAACAGTAAGCCATGATTGAGTTTTTTATATTGAGCAGGTGGCAAGGCAAACAGAAAGGTGCAATGTTCCTGTAGGAGTGCTGCTGAACTAGCAGCAACCAGGGAAAGATTACTGATTCAGATTGAAGGCTAATTTCAAGAATGCAAGATGGGTGGCAGTCAAAGTAGTGAAAATTCCTTGAATTGCTTTTCTATTTTAATACTACCACTGGGCACACTGCTGGGGTCTGCAACATTGTGACTTAAGAACATAAGAAATGGGAGCAGGAGTAGGCCATCTAGCCCTTCGAGCCTGCCCAGCCATTCAATAAGATCATGGCTGATCTGTCATGGCTCAGGTTCCACATTTCCGCCCTCTCCCCATAACCCTTAATCCCCTCTCATCAAAAACCCATCAACCCGCGTCTTAAAAATATTTAGCGAGGTAGCCTCCACCACTTCAACGGGCAGAGAATTCCAGAGATTCACCACCCTTTGAGTGAAGAAGTTCCTCCTCAACTCCGTTCTAAACCCCCCCCCCCCCCCCCCCCACTTAATCTTGAGGCTGTGCCCCCTGGTCCTACTATCCTTTCTGACCAGGAAGAGTCTCTCCACCTCTATCCTATCCATCCCATCCATCATCTTATACGTCTCAATGAGATCTCCCCTCATTCTTCTAAACTCTAACGAGTACAAGCCTAGTTTATTCAGCCTCGCCTCATGGCTCAACCCCCTCAACTCCGGCATCAGCCTAGTAAACCTCCTCTGCACTCCCTCCAAGGCCAAAATATCCTTGTGTAAGTACGGCGCCCAAAAATGCACACACTACTCCAGCTGCGGCCTCACCAATGCCCTATACAGCCGCAGCAAGACCTCCTACTTTTGTATTCAATCCCCCTCGCTATGAAGGCCAGCATCCCATTAGCCTTCCTGACCACCTGCAAGCTGGGTTTTTGCAATTCATGCACAAGGACCCTGAGGTCCCTCTGCACCGTCGCCTGCTGCAGTTTTTCGCCACGTAAATAATAATCCTTCCTACCAAAGTGGACCACCTCACACTTGCCAACATTAAATTCCATTTGCCATTTCCTGGCCCATTTGCCCAGCCTATCTAGATCCTTCTGTAGACTCTCCACACCCTCCGCACAATTCGCCGTTCCACCAATCTTGGTGTCATCAGCAAATTTCGACACCCTACACTCGGTTCCCTCCTCCAGATCATCTATATAAGTGGTAAATAGCTGAGGCCCCAGCACCGACCCCTGGGGCACTCCACTAGTCACCATCCGCCAATCCGAATAGCACCCGTTGACCCCCACTCTCTGCCTCCTATTTGACAACCAATCCTCTATCCACGTTAACACCCTACCCCCAACTCCATGTCCCCTGACCTTCTGCAATAATCTCTTGTGAGGTACCTTGTCAAACGCCTTCTGAAAATCAAGAAAGACTAAATCCACTGGCTCTCCCCTATCCACCACCCTAGACACATCCTCATAGAACTCCAGTAAATTTGTCAGACACGACTTCCCTTTAACGAAACCGAGCTGCGTCTGCTCTATCAAGCAATTCCTCTCAAGATGCCTCGCTATTTCCTCCTTGATGACGGATTCTAACATTTGACCTACAACAGACGTTAAACTAACTGGCCTATAATTCCCCACCTTTTGCCTGGCACCCTTCTTAAACAATGGCGTAACATTAGCCGTTTTCCAATCTTCCGGCACTTCCCCGGAATCCAGTGACGCCTGGAAAATAACCACCAAGGCATCCACTATCACCTCCGCCATTTCTTTCAGGACCCTCGGATGCATTCCATCCGGTCCTGGGGACTTGTCCACAATCAGCCCCTCCAGTCTGTCGAGCACCACCTCTCTAGTAACAGTAATGTCATTAAGACCCTCCAGTCCTACCACCTTTCCATCTCTAACACCCGGCAAATTATTCACGTCCTCCTCCGTGAAGACAGAAACAAAAAAGTTATTCAAGACCTTAGCCATATCCCCATCCCCTACCACCAAGTCCCCCTTTCACAAGGTATAAAAATTGTTCATTTTCCAAGTGGCATTATGCTTGGCCCACTCCAAAATGGAGTGAGGGCATCTCCCGTATTATGTAAAGATGGACACCTTTGTAGATATGAGTAGATCTCTTTTTTTTTAATCCCTCCTAATGTCCAATTGGTTGAGATATTTGGATGTGTTTTTAAACTTGCTATCAAAGTTTTTTAATCAAGCATTTTATCTCCAAAAAAAAAAATTTGAAGCTCTGCATTAAATGTGGTGAAAGAGTCCTAACTGATATCTTTCTGACACTAGAGAGCCAACAACCAAAAATCAGTTCACATGTTTTAGTGTTTTTTTTGGCAGAATATTTAACTACTTGTATTTTCAGTCCACAGAAAAACCTTCCATTTTGGAACCACCAAAAACTGAAGACTACCCTGAAATTGAAACTTTTATTCCATATGATCCTTTTGGTAAGTAACTAAACTGGGTGGAAAGTGAGTTTTGAAACTATAAACACATTGTACTTCAGGTTTTAGGTGGGTGGTGGTGGTGGGAATTAGATAGATGTCCCATTCGGTTTTTTTCAAACCATTTCTTGAGGGGTTTTTTGTGTATTATCTTTCTGGCATTAAAAATGCAGTTATTTATGTGCAATGGTGAGACTATCTGGAAGTTTCTGCTGTCAAGATTTGAAGTTCTATAACTAGAAGGAGACAATTAGGTGGAATGGTTACTTTGGATGGTTGTTGCTCTGGATCTCCATTTCCGTTCCATCCCATATGTTCTCGGGACTCCCAACTCTCCTGATGCAATCTGTTGTGTGGGATTTTAGCATAAACTTGGTTTCAAAGTAGTAAGAAACATCTCAATATTATTACCATTGCTGGTAACATCCAACAACACAAGCTTGACATCATCCAGGACACAGCACATCACTAGATTGGCATCATATCCACCACCTTCAATATTCACTTCCTCTATTAATGATACTAGCAGCAGTTGCTTACCATCTACAAGATGTAGTGTAATGACTCACCAAGGCTTCTCCCCACAGCATCTTCCAAATCCATAACATCTGCCACCAAGAAAGACAAGAGCAACAGATGCACAGGAACAGCACCATCTGGAAGTTCCCCTCCAAGTTACACACTTAGAACTATATCACTGTTTGATTCAGTGGCAGTGATCAAAGTCCTGGGACTCCTTCCTAACAGTACTGTGGATGTTTTTTTGCATCACATGAACTGTAACAGTAAAGAAGGCAACCCACCAGCACCTTCTCAATTAGGGACAGCAATAAATGCTGACAGCCATTGTCACTCAAACTATGGAGTTTCTGCATGGGTTCCTCCCACAGTCCAAAGATGTGTGGATTGGCCAGAGGAAATGTCAGATTGCAGGGTTATGGGATGGGTCTGGGTAAGACACTTCTTCAGAGAATCAGTGCAAACTTGATGAGCTAAATGGCCACCTTCTGCAATATAGGGATTTTATAGGCTGTAATTGTGATGGAAGACTTGAGAGAATAGGGGAGTGCAACCATCAGCATTTATCCCTCTTCTAACATTGTTTGGTTTTTTTAAAAATAACTGGTACTTAATTTTTCTCTTGCTAGCTGCTTCCTCCTCAATTGAAGTATTTTGGGTCATGAGCCATGATCTTGAATGACAATCTTGATTTGATGAACAAACTAAATTATTGTGGTGGTGGGGGAGGAAGTCATCTTGAATGTTTGGACCTATATTCATTGGAGTTTAAAAGAAAATGAGATCTTATCGAAAACTCTCCTGAGGGGACATGCTTTGCAGGGTGCCAAAAGGATTTTTTTCCCCTTGTTGGGAAGACTACAACTGGAAAGCACTGGATTTCCCACATTAAAATTGATTTTTTTTTTTAAAAATGGTTGTGGAGCTCTTTCTCCCCAGAGAATGGGGAGGTAAATTCCTCTTCTAGCAGAGGGCCAGAAAAATATTCAATGTTTCAAAAGTCATACATTACTTGGTTCCTTTTAAGGTAAGCAATCCTGCTGTCTTCACTATAGTTGGGTTGAACCTTTTCAAAATGTATTCATTGCAGACTTTGAAGACTTTAATGTGCCAGAGGAACATAGGCTTGATCACATCTGCCTGGCAGGTCTACCACTCCTCTGTCTGGAGAAAGAAGAAACTCTATTGAGAAAGGTGCTGAACAAAATCCCATCACCACTAGAATGGCCTTCACTTGCAAAAGAATCCAGTAAGTCCCTGTTAAAAGTTCTATCTAATGTCTTAGTTAATGGGGCTTATGTTGGGAGTCATTCTAATGTAGCTTTGTTCTGGGTTGGATGTAGTCTCATGACTAGATCAATTTTTTTGGCCTCTTCAGGCTTATGGTTTATCTAGAGTGTAAATTAGAATATTTCTCGCTTTTCATTGCTAAATGAACTATATAGAATATTTTTCAATATTAGGTTAAATTTAAAAACTGCAACTTTTTATATTGGTTCTACTGGGGGAAAATCTGATACACTTAAATCTATTTCTTTTAATGGGAGTCTTTAAGGAGTAATTGATTAGGAGTGCACAACAAGTGTGTGCCTGTTTTTATGAAGCAAGGATAACCTGGGTAATATAGGTCAAGTGAGCTTGACATCAGTGGTAGGGAAATTGTTAGATTCTTATAGGATCTATACACACTTAGAACTGATAGTATCATTAGCAATAGACAACGTGGTTTTATACAAGGGAGGTCATGCCTCAAATTTGATTTGAGGTGACAAAAATGATTGACAAGGGAAGGACCATGGATGTTGTCTACATGGATTTTAAAGCATTTGACAAAGTCTGTCATTGCAGGCTGGTGCAAAAGGTTAAATCTCATAGGATCAAAGGTGAACTAGCTAGATGGGTACAAAACTGGCTTGGCCATAGACAAGGTAGCAGTGGAGAGGTCTCTTACAGATTGGTCTGTGACTGGTGGTGCTCTGCAGGGACCTCTGGTGGTGCTCTGCAGGGACCTCTGCTGTTTTGTGATATAATTTTGAAGATGTAGCTGATCTGATTAGTACGTTTTGCAGATGACAGATCGCTGGAGTTGCGGATAGTAATGAACATTGTCAAAGTACAGCAGGATATAGGCTGGAAAATTTGGGCAGAGAAATGACAGATGAAATTTAATCCAGATAAATATGAAGTGATGCATTTTGGAGACCTAATGCAGGGGGGGGTGCTATACAATAAATGGCAGAACCATCAGGAGTATAGACACAGGGACCTGGGGATGCAAGTCCACAGATTCTTAAAGATGTCAGCACAGGTGGTGAAGGCATATGGCATGCTTTATTGGACAGGGCATAAGAGTATAAAAGTTGTCATATGATGTTGCAGTTATATAGAACACTGGTTAGGCCACATCTGGAATACTGTGTCCAGTTCTGGTCACCACTCCACCAGAAGGATGTGGAGGCTTTGGAGAGAGTGCAGAAAAGGTTTACCAAAATGTTGCCTGGTATGAAGGATATTAGCTATGAGGTGAGATTGAGTGACTAAGCTAGGGTTAGTCTCCCTGAAAAGACAGGTTTATATGATTATAAAGGACATAAATAGGGTGAACAGTTGGAAGCTTTTCCCAGGTCAGAAATGACAAACACAAGGGGTCACAAGTTCAATACAGATATGCAGGGGATGTATTTTACACAGGGTGGTGGGGGCCTGGAATGCACTGCCAAGCAAGGTGGTTAAGGCAGACATGCTAGGATCATTTAATACTTACTAGATAGCTGCATGAATAGACTGGAGGGATACAAACGAATGGTCCAGTTAAGAACACATGATCAGTGCAGGCTTAAGAACATAAGAAATAGGAACAGGAGTAGGCCATCTAGCCCTTCGAGCCTGCCCCGCCATTCAATAAGATCATGGCTGATCTGTTGTGGCTCAGTTCCACATTCCCGCCCTCTCCCCATAACCCTTAATCCCCTCGCTTATCAAAAACCCATCAACCCGCGTCTTAAAAATATTTAGCGAGGCAGCCTCCACCACTTCAACAGGCAGAGAATTCCAGAGATTCACCACCCTTTGAGTGAAGAAGTTCCTCCTCAACTCCATTCTAAACCGCCCCCCCTTTATCTTGAGGCTGTGCCCCCTTCTTACAAAAGGGCCTGTTCTTTGTTCTTTTCAGTTTCAGTTGCACTTTCAAGACTTTATAAAGAATTTCTCATTATGCATTGGCTCTTTTGTATTTGAGAATGAAGCAATATTACATTTTTTTTAATTGTAGATTTGATGGATTTTGACATGAATGCTGACATTTTGGCAAACTTGGATGAAGTTGAATTGCCAATGATGGAAGATGACTTCTAGCTTGAAACCAAAATTTTACCAGATCTGTTTGTAATTCAGGTGCATGTATCCCACAATGTGGGAGAGATTGTATCACTTTCAGCTTCTGTATTTATGAATACTGTTATCTAATTTTCTTTAAAATAAAGACTTGTGTGCATATTATATATACAATAAGGCATTCACATTTTTGCCATTCACAATGTGCAGGAACTGTCGCTATTCCAAAATATCAGATTACAATCAGCATATTATCTCTATAGTCACCCCTTTGTACCCAAGATAAATTTAGACCATTAAATCCAGACATTGATTTCATCAGTACTTATTTCTCTCACATTCAGATCTTAACGAAGTCATCTTTGTCTTGTGTAGGATAACTACATACTACAAGAACGTGTAAAGAGTTGAAGCTAGGAACTGTCTGTAGACTTGTGCACAACTTTATCCAGCACTAGACTAACACTTGCATCACAACTCATGTATTCTTTTGCATCATTGGGGGAAACAGTTCCCAGCCCTATATGTGCCAGATGCACCCAATTTATTTGTCATGTTCAAATTTCTCCGTTTTGGCCTTGAAGGGATCCATTTTTAACATGAGCAATGCTGTTCATTTTGAGAGAACCTCTTGTAGTTTTCATTTTTCTTTTTGTTGGTCTTTTGTTATGCCTTCAATTTTCAGGCTCGATATTACTTTTGGTAACATTGCAGGCCTCTTTGATCCAGTATTAGTTTTAACCTCCAGCCATCAATGGATTTGTGGATGCAATTGGCTGTATTTGACTCTCAACCTAATGTGAAATTTATTAATATTTCCTGGGTAATCTCTTTATTCAAGATACATTTAATTAATTAATCGTATTGTTACTCCTGGATATTGTTTAAAACCTCTTCTCTTGACCAAGTGTTTAGTTACTAGTGCTAATATCTCTTCCTATGGTCAAAGCACTTACCATGTGAAGTGCTAGATAGTTAAATCCTTCATTGTGAATTCATTAAGAATGAAGGGTTCATGGAGCACCATAATCAGTGATCTGAAGAAAATTGACCAGAGATTAAGTCATCTGCCTATAGGGATTTAGAAGCATAATTCTAATTTGCTGAATCAGCAGCCATCAATCTGTTATGATAGCAGTAACAAACACTAATATGGATGTACTATTGCTCTCTGCTGTACCTGCATTGTAATAATTTCAGTTTTATTTGCAGATTTGAGCACTTAATCCCAAAACTGAAGGAGTCAGGGATGAGAAAATGCCTGTGCATTTCATTCACTGTTTGTAGTCCATCTTACCCATCATCTAATCTCATTTGCTGACAGCAAGTCTCTAGTATAATGAAATAAAAGTACCATTGATATATTCCTAACTTCAATTCTACTGAATTGTGAAACTCCTGCAATAGAAGCAGAGCTCCACAAGCCTCAAACAATAGCAGTAACATTATCCACTGGGACAGTCAGTTTCCCTGTGCATGCTGATAACACCTAACTCAACTGTTTCACCACTACCCTCAGCTCTATGATTGCTGCTAGCTTTGACTCTTGAAAATAAGGTGGATCAACTGTCAGCAGGTGCATGTTTAGGGGGCAATGTTAAATGTACTTCAGTGACTGGAAAAGGACACATTAATAGTCTACAGTAAGAAAACATAATTGAAGAAAGGCAACTTCATTGAGATAAGAACAAATTTTGGCTGAATAAATTGGAGTCAAAAGTTGGCAGGAAAATCAATAGCTGATCAATGAGCTACTCTCAAATATTATGATCCCAGTTGATATAACAGAATGATAAGACCCCAGACTAGAATCCTGATGCAAATGACTGTTATTTTACCTCTTCATAAAATGTGAAGGAAGTCAAAGGAGTTTTAATACCAAGGAAAAACATTTATTCATCATAAAATTGGATTGTTACATATTCCTTTACTCCCTTTTTAACAATTGCACACATTTTAAGATTAACATGGATTACAAAGTGCATTTTAAACTAATAGTTTCATGAATACACGATGACCCTTTTTAAGCATACGAAGTGAGAATGCATTCAGTTCTGAAGCCAAGTTAGTTCTGTGTGGATTTCTCCTCAGATTGCCCCAACACCACCCCCTGCAAATAAGGTGATTGTCACGTGAGAATTTCCGAACACCAACCTCAAAAATATGCTTTAAAATGTTTTTCATATTCATACTTCAGTGGTTTGCCTTCTGAAATCCAGTCCAGGTTCTCCAAATGATACTTCTAAACAACTCTTCAGCTCCGCTTTTAACAGTGAATCCAGTCTAGGTTTTACATCGTCCCCTTTAGGATTTCTTTGCCCTAACTGCTGTACAAACTGCACATTTGCTTTAAATCTTGATTCTCAGATTGTATTAAAATGGCATCAAACTTTTGATAGTTGCTTTCCCACTCCAGCTCTGGTTACTGCAATTGTCTCTTTAACTCAGAACATTTTGTTCACTTTTCCTTGAATTCATCTGACAATACCTTGGTCTCTATTCTCTTAACTTCAGTCATCTTAAGACATTCTTTCTGTCCCAAATCCCTGGTTATCTGGATAGCAACTGATTCTTTAGGAAACCTGCCTCTTTACAGATCCTGTCATATTCAGTCTTCCTTCTGGCAGGGCTGAGAGATGTTCACTTCCTGGTGTCCTGTCTCCAGTTGCAATATATCCAGATAAAACTAATGCTGAAATGTTTTCCTACTTTACAAGGGCCTCCAGTTGCTAAACAGTGCTACTACTATTCATTCTTCACGCATAACCCTTCCAAGCATAATAAGAATCACAGTTAGAACTGAAACCAACACCCACATGTACAAACACCTTTGTCCAGCATGAATCTAACAATAGTTTATCTTTTCCAGACACAGAACCATTAAGTTAAACACACCTAAATTAATATCTTATTTCTAATGTTTACAAATACAAATATAAATCCCTTAAAACTACCTTTGTTTTTCCTAACACGAATAATGTGGTATATTTCTGGAAAGGGACAGGTAAGGCAAACAAACTCAGAGCTCCCTGGATAAAAAGATATTAAAATAGAGAAGATGTGTGCTTATGACAGGTATCTGATCATAAATAGAATTGAAAACCAAGCTAGAGGAATAAAAAGTTCAGAAGAGAGGTGAAGAAGCAAAAAGGATGTATAAGCTAGCATAATAGGGAATCCCAAAGTCTTCCCTAGGCATTTAAAGAATAAAAAGGTGGCAAAAAAAGGAAGAGGGCTGGTTAGGGACCAAAATGGGAGATTGCACATGGGTCAAAGGGCATAACTGAGGTACTAAATGAAATTTTGCTTCTAACTTTACAAAGTTAAGTATATGCTACTCAAACCTTGGTAAAGGATGAGGTAACTCAGACACTAGATGGGTTTAAAATTTACAACAAGGAGGTATTGGGTAGGTTATTTGTACTTAAAACTTGATAAGGCATTGGGACCAGATGAGCCATATCCAAAGATACTGAGGAAACTGAGAGTGGAAATTGCAGATGCACTGGCCATAATTTTCAGTGTTCCTTAGACTCAGAGTGGCCCCAGAGGAGTAGAGAATTACAAATGTTACACTCTTCCTCAGAAAAGGGTGTGAAGATAAGCCCAGCAACTGCAGGCCGGTCAGTTTAACTTTGGTTTTTAATAGGAGCTTTTAATTGTAGAACAACTATGATGTAAATATTTATTTTGTGTATTTTGAGGAAAGAGCTGGTAGTTTAGATAAAGGGGAACCGGTAGATGTAGCATACCTGGATTTCTACAAGCTATACAATTTGGGTAAAGTGCTGCACAAAAATTTTAATAGGCAAAATAAGGGCTCCTGAAGTTGATAGCAAAATGTTAGCATGGATAAGAGGATGAGTTAACAGATAGAAAAAAAAAGTAGGCATAGCAAGGCTTTTTCAAGTTGGTACGCGTTATATGAAATGCTGCAATGACCAGTGATGGGGCCTCAGCAATTTACAAACTACATAATCATTCAGATGAAAAGACAGAGGGTAATGTGTCTAATGTGTATGTTGTGGGGAGGATGCAAAGAGACTGCAAAATGATATAGGCAGGTTAGGTGAATGGACAACGAGACAGCAGTTGAAATATAAAGAGATGTGAAGTTATTCACTTCAGTTGGAATAATACAAAAGCAGATTCTTTTTTTAAAAGGTGAGAAACGTAACTACAAAGAGACTGGGTGTACTGGTTCTGCAAGGAATGCAGGAAGTTAACATGTAGGTAAAGTAAGTAATTAGGAAAGCAAATGGCATTTTGCCAATTATTGCAAGGGAATTGGGGTATAAGAATAAAGAAGCCTTGCTACAGTTGTGTAAGGTCTAGGTGAGGTTTCACCCAGAGTTGTATGTGAAGTTTTGGTGTCTCCGTTTCAGAAAGAATATACTTGCATTGGAGGTGGTACAGCAAAAGTTCACTAAATCGGTTCCTGAGATGAGGAGATGACCCATGATGAGAAGCTGAGTAAATTTGGCTTTATATCCTCTGAAATTTCAAAGGGAGGCAATCTCATTGAAACCTACAACGTTCTGAAGGGACGTGGTGGGGTAGATGCTAAAATAAATAATTCATCAGACTCAAAATATTAATTCTTTCTTTCTTCCCAGATGTTGCCAGACCCACTGAGTTTATCCGGCATTTTCTTTTCATTATGGGGCAGATGCTGATTGCCCAACCAATGGAAACGATCTAAAATATGGGGCAATCTAAAAACCAGGGGGCAATCATTTAGGACTGAGACGGGGAGAAATTTCTTTACTCAATGGCCTGTGAATCTTTGGAATTCTCCACCCCAGTGGGTTGTAGATGTTCTATCTTTGAATATGTTTAAGCAGGCTTGATATTGTTTCTTTATGAATCTATATTTTGGATTTAAACATGTTGCTTGACCTGGGAATTTGACCAGAATACAAGTGCACGGTCCATTTTGTTTCAGATTATATCCCATTTTCTAGGGTTCTTTCCTGCTCCTTGTTACTACAGAATATAACCTTTGCAAACTATAAACCACATTGGACAGAAACACTAGTGTCCCAGAACTAGAATGGCAACAGCAAAAAGAAAAAAAAACAAGTGCACTGTCCATAGAATTATGTATGCTCCCATTGTGTTCCTCAGAGCCACATGAGGTGGCCCTTTAAGAACCTGAAGCTGAAATCTCGCGCGATGAGAACTGACGATCGAGGCGCTGCGCATGCGTGCGTTCTTTTTTCGGCGGCGGCCATTGAAGCTGTAGAAGGAGGGTAAGGATTCTGTCAGTGATATCCATTAACATCCGAGTTTTACTTCCTCATCGTGACAAAGCCGTCTCAGCTACTGAGCTGGACAACGATTCGCTAGCCTTTTAAATCAATATTGTTAAGATGCGGGACAGGGGGCGACTTAAATCGGTGTAAAATGTAGAAACCGGTGGGGCCTACGCAGCGAGCGTCAGAGACAGGGTGGGGGATTCGAGGTACTCTGTCCCCAGTGTTACAGAGCTTTTGATAGGCATATAATTCACCTTGTTGTCCCCAGTGTTACATTTGGGACACTCCACTTTGCTGTCCTTAGTGTTACAGAGCTCCTAATTGGGACACAGCTCACCTTGATGTCTCCAGTGTCATAGCGCTCCTGATTGGGACACCATCCATGTTGTTGTCCCTAGTGTTACATTGGGGTAGTTTGCTACTGTCCTCAGTGTTACAGAGCTCCTGATTGGGGCATCGTCCACCTTACAGTCTCCAGTGTTACATTTGGAAATAGCCTACCTTACTGTCCTCAGTGTTACAGCACCCCTGATTGGGACACAGTCCACCTCGTCCCCAGTGTTATAGCACTCCTGTGTGGGATACAAATCACCTTGCTGTCCCTCTCCCTTCCCCAGTGTTTCAAAATTTCTGAGTGGCCAGAGTAAGATGGATTGTAAGCATTTTAACATCAGAGAGAGTAAGGTGGATTGGGACTCAGTGTCAGAGCTCTTGATTGGATCATAATCCGTCTTAGTTTATCCAATATTTCAGAACTCCAAGTATGATCGGATTCCTTTAACTCTCATGTTTGACAGTTAGCAGCAACTTTAACTTTTATGTTTGTTCTGTGTGCAGCCAGTATGAAGTTCAATCCCTTTGTAACATCTTCACGGAGGAAGAACCGCAAGAGGCACTTCAATGCTCCATCCCACATCCGCAGGAAAATTATGTCCTCTCCACTCTCTAAGGAGCTGAGGCAGAAGTACAATGTTCGCTCAATGCCCATACGCAAGGATGATGAGGTTCAGGTAAGTGAAGTGAACCCTGAATTTTATTCCATGAAAAGATAAAAGGAGTTGTGAATTATGATTGCATATATTAATATTGTTCAACTGATGTTCTATGTTTAATATCTTACATGTAGGTTGTCAGAGGACATTACAAGGGTCAGCAGATCGGTAAAGTTGTGCAAGTGTACAGAAAGAAATATGTAATCTATATTGAGCGTGTGCAACGTGAAAAAGCCAATGGCACTACAGTTCATGTTGGCATTCACCCCAGCAAGGTAGGAACTTCTTTGAAATCTAGGGTTTTGACTGGTTGATATCTGTTTTTTTTGGTGTAATTATATGCGAAGAAAAGTAACCAAGCACACATCCTGCTACAGAAGCAACATTTTATGTTAAGTTCTTAAAGAGAAATGTTGGTTTGTGCAGTTCAAACCATTTTAGCAGTGTATCTATATGTGAACGTGTAACCTCGGCAGATCCTTTGCAGTACAGAGGGAGTGCTGTGCTGACAGGTGCCAGCTTAATGAACAGACGTTGAATCGAGGCCTTAATAAAGAATTGTAAAAAGTAATTTTTTTTGGAGGAGAGCAGGGAAGTCCTTTCAATGTCCTAGCCAAAATTTATCCCTCAACCAACTCTACTGTCACTGGTGGTGGGACCTTGTGTGCATATTGGCTACTGTGCTTGTATATGATTCAAAGGTGACTGCACTTCAGAAATACTTGGATAATATGGGTCATCTGAAACTTAGCACTGTAATTTATAAAGATCTAAGAATATTAGATTTTGGTGCTCTAAAACTAGCATACAGCTTCATAGTTGTTCAAATGCTGCAGTTTAAACTAGTGGGTGACGAGGTTAGTTTGGATGAATTTAGTTGTGATCAAATTCTATCTAGAATATTAATTTAGTGCATATTCTCATGTGGAAATCAACAGTTGCAGCTTCTGAATCGTATTCCGTTTGGAGTCGTTATTGTTTACACTACTGAAATATCCACCTAAAGGTTACTTTGTAATCTTATAACAGACTAGGGGACATATGTTTGCCTTTTAATCACAGGTTAAGATTTTAGAGGCATAGGTAAACACAGGTATGGCACAGAAGGATGCCATTCAGCTCCTTAGTCCATACTAGTTATAATGCAATCCAATTAGCCCATTTCCAAAACTCAATTCCTGTAATTTTGTAAGTTTATTTTGCTCAAGAGTCAATTTCCTTCTATTTGTCTCCACTTCTGCCATCCTCTCAGGTGATGTGTTACAGGTCATTATCAGTTAATTGCAGCACAAAAAAGTTATTTATCATATTGCTAACCCTGAATATCTTGCCCAAAACTGAAACCTGACCATATATTCTTGTTCTGTCAGCTAATGGGAAATGCTTTTCCTTTCCTATGTTTTCTAAACCTGTTGCTATCTTGTACACCAATATTAGATATTCCCTCAACTTCCTTTGTCCCAAAGAGAACAACCCCAGCTTCTTGACCCTAACCTTGCATTTAACTTTCCTCACCCCAGAACTTCTGTGGTAAACACAGTAAGAAGTCTCTCAACGTCAGGTTAAAGTCCTACAGGTTTATTTTGTAGCAAAAGCCACTGGCTTTTGTCAGGCGAGTGGGATTTCAGTTCACACTTCGTTGTCACCTTCTTGGGGGCAATAAGGAATAGGCAACAGATGGTGGTGTGGTAGTATCTTACAGGCAGGGCAAAGAAATCCCACAGCTTACATGTCAAATCAAGACTTTGCAGTCCTGCCACACCTAGATATGATTGGCCCTGGACATTTTAAAGTGACTAAAATAACTTCATGAACATCAACATCATGATTAATGGCAGAGTGCAGAGGCTAAGACCTTAACAATCCCTCCTCCTGAGGTATCACCATCACAGAACCCAGTCAGTTTGCTTCACTCTAGGTTATATCAAGAGGTGGCTGAGCAAATATCCCTAGAAACATTCCAACTGTAACACTCAAGGTTTGTGCTCTCAAATAAATTATTTGTCTAGTCAAGCTGTTACATTGCAGTTACAATATTGGGATCAACCTGCCAAAGTAAAAGGCTGAAATTAAAACAGAAAAACTCAGCAAGTTGTAAGGCATTTTTGGAGAGGGGAAAAGAGTTGCTGTATCGAGTCCATATGACTCTTCAAGCACATTTATTAACATCCTGCTGTATCCTTTCCACAAAAAGGATGCATTCAGTCTAACTAATTATTGCCATGTTTTTTTCTAGATCATCAGCAGTGACTAAAGGTGTCTGACAGTGATACTCAGCAGCATTTAACAATGATATGCTCAATTTGGCTCACCTCTGCCAGAACCACAGCTCCAAATCTCATTATAGCATTGCAAAGGTCTTCCCTTGGTTAGAAGGCCAGCAGTCAGTGTTTGACAACATTAGCACATGATACAAGTTTATTTCACACAGTTAATGGCACAGTGCACTCACATGTGCAGCAAGGCTGGACCACCTTAGGCTCATCATTGGCATGCACATTCGCATCATGTAAGTTCTGAGTGGTATCCATTTCCAAAGAGAGCATGTCCACCCTTCCTTGACATCTCTTGTCTTTTGTGGAATCATCAATATCTTAGAGGTTTTGTAGAATTTTCCAAGGAGGTGACTTGGTATATAGATGAGGGCAGTGCAGTTGATGTCGTCTACATGGACTGCAGTAAGGCTTTTGACAAGGTGCTGCATGGGAGACTAGTCAAGAAGATAAGAGCCTATGGGATCCAGAGAAATTTGGATTGCCCTGGATTCCAAAATTGGTACGAAGCAGGGGAGGGTGATGTTAGAAGGTAGTTTTTGTGACAGGAACGTAACATAAGAAATAGGAGCAGGAGTAGGCCATCTAGCCCTTCAAACCTGCCCCACCATTCAATAAGATCATGGCTGATCTGAAGTGGATCAGTTCCACTTTCCTGCTTTCTCCCATAACCCTTAATTCCCTTGTCTATCAGAAATCTATCTACCCATGACTTAAATATATTCAACGAGGTAGCCTCCACCGCTTCAATGGGCAGAGAATTTCAGAGATTCACCACCCTTTTGAGTGAAGAAGTTCCTCCTCAACTCCATTCTAAACTGCCCCCCCGCCCCTTATTTTAAGGCTGTGCCCTCTTGTTCTGCTATCCTTTCTAAGCGGGAAGAATCTCTCTACCTCGACCTTATCTAGCCCCTTCATTATCTTGTAAGCCTCTATAAGATTCCCCCCCTCAGCCTTCTAAACTCTAACAAGTACAGACCCAGTCTATTCAATCTCTCTTCATAAGCTAACCCCCTCATCTCTGGTATTGGCCTGGTGAACCTTCTCTGTACCCCCTCCAAGGCCAATCTATCCTTTCACAAATGCAGGGACCAAAACTGCACACAGTACTCCAGTTGCAGCCTCACCAGTGCCCTGTACAGTTGCAGCAAGACCTCCCTGCTTTTATATTCTATCCCCCTCGCTATAAAGGCCAACATTTTTGATCACCTGCTGCACCTGCAGACTGGGTTTTTGCGATTCATGCACAAGGACCCCCAGGTCCCTCTGTACTGTAGCATGCTGCAGCTTTTCGCCCTTTAAATAATAATCCCTCCCACAAGGAAGCTTGTGTCCTGTGGTGGGTCCTTAGCTGTTTGTGGTTTACATTAATGATCTAAACACGAAAGATGTAATAAGTAAGTTTGCACTTGATTTGATAATTGTTGGTGTGGTAACTAGCAAGGAGAAGAGACTTGGGTTACAGAAGGACATAGACAAGATTACCAAATATTTTGCTTCTGTGTTCGCAACAGAAGATGCAATCAAAATTCTAGTCATGGTTATAAATCATGGAGGGGAGAAAGGAGCTTGGCAAAATTACAGTTGCTAGGGAAGTGAAACTGAGCAAACTGATGGAGCTGCGGGCTGACAAGTCGGTTGGTCCTGATGGACTTCACCCTAGGGTCTTAAGGGTGACTAGTAGATGTGGTGGTATTTTCCCAAAATTTGTTCGATTCTGGAAAGACCATTAGACGTAGGAGCAGGTGGAGCCATTCAACCCATCAGGTCTTCTCAATTAATGAGATCATGACTAATGTGTGATAATCCTCAACTCCATTTTTCTGCCTTTTCCCCATAACCATTGATTCCCTTACTGATTAAAAATCTATCTGTCTCTGCCTTGAACGTCTTTAATGACCCAGCCTCCACGGCCCTCTGTAGTAAAGAATTTGACAGATTCACTATTCTCTGAGAGAAGTAATTCTTCATCTCCATCTTAAATGGGTGACCCCCTTACTCTGAGGTTATGCCCTGTGGTCCTAAACTTTCCCACAAAGGAAAACAATCTGTCAGCATCTACCCTGTCTCGCCCCCTGAGAAGTCTGTATGTCTAAATAAGGTCATTCTTTTAAACTCCAATGAGTACAGGCCCAACCTACTCAACCTTTCCTCATAAAATCCCTCCAAACCCCAGGACCAACCTAATGAAGCTTCTCTGGATTCCCTCCAATGCCAGTATATCTTGCCTTGGGTAAGGGGACTAGAACTGTTCAGTCTTCCAGTATCATTTTTCTGGTGCCTTGTATAGTTTTAGTGAATCTATGTTTATACTTCATTCCCTTCTAAACAAAAGGCTAACATTCCATTAGCCTTCCATCAGACTAGAAAATAGCAAACAATTTGAAGAAGGGAGCAAGGCAAGAAACTATGGGTCAGTTAAATTGGAATATGTTATGGGGAAATTTTTGGAATCAATTATTAAAAAGGTTATAGCTGGGCATTTTAAAAAAACTCAAGGTAATTGGGAAGAGTCTGCATGGTTTTATGAAAGGGGAATTGTGTTTAACCAATTTACTAGCATTCCTTGAAGGAGTAACATGTACTGTGGATGGTTGGGAGTCTGTAGACGTACTATGTACTTGGATTTCCAGAAACATTTGATAAAGTGCCACATCGATGGTTATTATACAAAATAAAAGTTCATGGTGTAAAGGATTAACATATTAGCCTGGATTGAAGATTGGCTAACTGGCAGAAAACATTGTGTGCAGAAATAGGTCTTTGTCTGATTAGCAGGATGTTATAAATGGAGTCCCACAATGGTCTCTGCTGGGGGTTCAACTTTTTACAGTTTACGTCAATGACTTAGATAGGGGAGCGAAGGCATGGGGGATAAATTTTCAGGTGACATGAAAATAGGCAGGAAAGTGTGATTATGAAAAAGGCATACAAAATTTGCAGATGGATATGGATAGGTTGAAAGAATGGGCAAAAATCTGGCATGAAGTGTAATTGGGAAACCGTAAAGTTGTTCATTTTGCTGGAAAGAATTTTTAAAAAGACAGAATATAATTCAAATGGGGAACAATTGCAGAATGCCGAGGTGCAGAGCTGTCAACCTTTTACACTATTGTATTGAGGAATATCTCAAAAGGGACCTGGGTGATTGTAAAAGATGGTTGGTCTAGTTGCAGCTTAGGTGTCAGAAACTACAGCATGATATAGGTATCCCCTCTTGTAGGCACACAATGGGTAGAATGTAGCCTCAACAAACATTCTTCCAGTCAGCATTTGCTGGGCTACCTTGCAATATTTTAAAAGTTTCCAATTAAATCTAAACGTCCACAGGGTTTATATCAGTGCACAAGTTCTCTGAGTCTCATCCCACTTACAGGTTGGCATGCAGTCAGCAGCAGTTCTGTTTTCAACAAAAACCTGGGTGTTCTTGTGCATGCGAAAAGTTAGTATGCAGATATAGCATATGGTCAAGAAGACTAATTGTTTTCCTTTATTATGAGAGGAATTGAACATCAAAGTAAAGATGTTATGCTCAAGTTATAAAGAGCATAGATGAGACTACATCTCGAATGCTGTGTGCAGTTTTGGTCGTCTTATTTAAGGAGCAAAGTAAATGGAGGTGGTTCCAAATAGATTTATTAGATTGGTACTTGGAATGAGTGGGTTGTCTTATGAGGATAGGATTGAAAGGTTTGGCTTGTTTCCAGAGTTTAGAAGAGTGAGCGGTGATAGGATTGAAGTAAATGAGATTCCAAACACGGTTGACAAGGTAGATGTTGAAAGGATGTTTCCTCTTGTGGGCAAGTCCAGAACTACAGGGTGTTGTTTTAAAATTAGGGATTACATCTTACAGGACACAGATGAGAATTTTTTTCTGAGGGTTGTGCAGCTTCAGAACTCAAAAGGCGGTGGAAGCGGGATTACTAAATATTTTAAGGCAGAGACAGATTCTTGTTAGGCAAGATTATCAAGTATATTTGGAAATGTGGAACTCAGCACAAACAAATCAGCTGTGATTTTATTGATTGGGTAGCAGAGCATAGTCAAGGGGCTGAATTGCCTACTTCTGTTTTGTATGTAGTTCATTACTCAATGTCACTTGATAAGCATTTAGAAATCAAAACAAACCACGTAATTTGTTACTTAAGAAAGTGTTAGTTGTGTTGATATTAGATGGAGTAAATGTATATGGGGATCAGGAAGTATAATTGTAATCATGTATGAGTTTGTATTCCCTTAAGCCAGGATGATCCACATCATTGTGGGTTCCATGCAGAGCATGCAAGTACAAGAGCATGCAAAATAAATTGTACAATAGAGAGCCATGGAGTTTTAGGCATGGTGGAACAATGGAGAGCAAAACTTATGTGGGGCTATAGGAATATACTGTCCTTTAAAGGAGTATTAGATCCACCTGTCCCAAAATAATAACCAGACATAAGATATGGATCAGGAGACACTGTGGTGCAGGGCATTTTCGTATTGTGATAGAGAATGCTTAAAGAAAATTAAGTGCAGGTTTTTTGAATTTTGCGTCACTTTGATACAGTTGTTTTCCATGAGTCAATAAAGACATCCTTGAGTGAGAGAAATGTTTTTATATTTTATTGCTTTATTGGGTCATGTTATATTTTACCAGAAGAATTAATTGAGAGATAGAGACCATTTGATCTTTTAAGAAACAAGATAAATATTTATAAAAGAGAAGGCCTGTGGGGAAAGGGATAGAGTTTGATTTGCAATGCTGACAGGTGACACGGGAAGAATAGCTTCCTGTTGAGTAAACTTGTGTTTCTCTTGGTGTATTGGCCAACGTTCCTCATTCAGCCATGTGAACTGGCTGTTTTTTTCACTCAAGTTATGGCACTTGAAAATAATCTATTGTATTTATCTGGAGATGTCCCCTTTCCCCCAGTTATGTCATTTTTGGGGTTCAGTAATATTATTGTCATGATTAAAATTGCAATGATGTTTCTGTTCTGAAATGCTGGCTATTGATATTTCAGGTGAAAGGAATGCATACCCAAAATATTTTGACAATTTCTTCTTTAGAGTTGGCTGTGCTTCCTTTTTTTTGTGTGTTTCGTGCTGGTATATGAATTGGTCTATTTGCCATTATTGTACATATGAAGAATTTTCACCAATAAATTTGCGATCTCTTGCAGGTGGTGATTACTAGGCTAAAGCTGGACAAGGATCGCAAGAAGATCCTGGAACGCAAGGCCAAATCTCGCCAAGTTGGCAAAGATAAGGGCAAATATAAGGAAGAATCTGTTGAAAAAATGCAGGAGTAATTGAATGTTGGAACTTTATACTACTTTCAATAAAGATTCAAAAATTGCAACCTGGTTTATTTTTTACCAGAACTTTATTTTTCAGTTCTTACTTTCTTGTACAGTTATGGATTATATCTTTCAAACCTCTAAAATAAATGTGAGAAATCTACATCATAATTCCTATGCTTTGGAATTTTTCAGTGAAATAATGGGTTCAGCTTAAGATGGCATTCCTTTCAATTTTTCCTTTCTGTGGGAAAGCATCTTGCCATGTAGTTTCTGAAAACAATCACTGGATTGTAAATGTCAATCTTGTACCACTATATCATATAGCATTTGAATTTTTAAAAATCCGTTTATGGGGTGTGGACATTGTTGGAAGGGCCAGCATTTATTGAACATCTCTGATTGACTTTGAGAAGGTGGTAATGAGCTGCCTTCTTGAACCACAAACTTTATTTGAATGAACCATGTACCATTAAAACCCAGGCTCTGCTCTTAATTACAAACAATAATTTGGTATTCTGGGAAGGAGTTGTAACTAGAAACATACATAGAAAATAGAACCAGGAGTAGACCATTCAAATCCCTGAGTCTACTCTGCCATTCATTTTAATCATCACTGATCCTGTTTTTCTCCCATATCCCTTGATCCCCATTGCCCTAAGAGCTATATCTAATTCCTTCTTGAAATAACAAACGTTTTGGCCTCAACTACATTCTGTGGTAATGAATTCCACAGACTCACCACTGGATGAAGAAATTTCTCCTCACCTCAGTTCTGAAAGACTTGTCCCTTATTCTCAGTGAACCCTTGTGGACAGACCAACGCCCCACCCCCTACCCTCCATTAGAAACATTCTTTCTGAATATATCCTGTTTATTAGGATTGTGTAAGTGTCTGAGCTTCCTTCCCCTCATTCTTCCAAATTCCAATGAATACAATCCTAACTGACAGGCTCCAGCATATGCTACTCCTGCCATCTCAGGAATCAGTCTGGTAAATCTTCGCTGCACTCCCTTTAAAATAAGAATATCCTTCCTCTCATAAGAACAAGAAGAATGCATGTAACACTCCAGGTGTGGCTTCACTAAAGCTGTCCACAATTGCTGTAAAACATCCTTATTCCTATAGTCAAGTTCTCTCTGACAATTAAGGATTGAGAGGGGGATGAATTAGGCTAACAAACATAACCACTAACAACATTAACGTTAGAATGAACATTCTTGGGATAATGGGAATATAAACCAGCCAGGGCTATTGCCATGTAAGACAGCTCTGCGTTATTAACAAATATTTTTCATTTAAAACATGTATTTTGTATTTACAAGATGGATGTGTTTTGCTTTTGATGACATTTTGTGAAACTTTGATGTTTTTGACAAAATACAGGGAGAGGGAAGAAACAATAAATTCACTCAAAGCAGTAATGCTATCAGCAGTGGTAGGAAACAAAATGGCTACCAATGCTAGCCTTATGCAAAGGGTACAACTCCAACAGAAAACGCTGGTGATGAGCAGACGTGAAGAATTTCTCTAGGCCGGATGACAGTCACAGGGGTCCAATTCAGTGGGAATCATTCTCCCATTTCACTGTCCAGTATCCCATGGTAACATCCATAATTTAACAACAAATGAAATCCCATTAGGTCATGATGTGTATTATTGGTTGAAGTTAATGACGGGATGATTATTGACTGGTTTGTATTAATGTTTATTTGGCAATGCCCACTGGAAAAGTTGGCAGTATGATTTTGAGAATCTATAATTGCCTTCGCAGGGGCATTGTTCTTTAGACTGATATCCGGTTGTCCACATTCTATACTTTGAGTGCAGGGCTTCCTCATATCATTCTCCCATTCGATCATTTGATTAAATAAAGTCATGACTTCAACATCAGTGCACTGCATTTTTGAGTCTTTGTATTAGCTTTAGCAGTTACACGTAGCTTCAAGAGGAAGCCTCTATATACAATTTGATGCTGCAGAGCAAAGTGATGTCACTGGCTTCAGATGGCAGGACAGGACTACTAAGTGAGGGTGAGTATGTTTTTATATTGACCACCCCAATTAAAGAAGCCCCTGTCAGGCCATCAGGACCGTAACTAGAGTCACTCTGAGGTTGAGCGATCATTGTATGGTTGAGTTTTTGAGTAAAAAGTCTGACAACCCCAGGTTTTAGTCCAACCAATTTATTTGATAGTAAACTCACAAGCTTTTGAGGGGAATCCCTCTTCGTCAGGTGTCAGACTTTTTACTGTGTTTATCCCAGTCCAACGCCGGCACATCCACATCATGAGTTTTTGATGCAGATGGAGGTTGAGAAAGTAGGGTCCTGGGCCTGTGTCCTCTGCTTGAACAGAGGAGAGTACAATAAGATGAGAGAGGAATTGGCAAATGTAGATTGGGGGCGCAGATTGGTTGGTAGGACTACTGAGGAACAGTGGAGGATCTTTAAGGAGATCTTTTTCGGTGCTCAGCAGAAATATATTCCAATGGTAAAGAAGGATCATGGGAGAAGGGATAATCAGCCATGGTTATCGAGGGAAATAAAGGAGTATTAAAAGCTGATGCGTTTAGAGTGGCTAAAAGTAGTGGGCGAGTAGAAGATTGGGAGAGGTTTAAAAATCAACAAAGAATGACTAAGAGGTTGATAAAGGAAGGATAGACTATGAAGCTAAACTAGCACTAAATATAAAAAAGGACAGTAAGAGTTTTTACAAATATATAAAGAGGAGGAGGCTGGCTAGACTGAATGTTGGACCCTTAGAGGATGAGAGGGGGGATTTAGTGGTGGGAGATGAGGAAATGGCGGAGGCCTTCACAGAGGAGGACGCGAATAGTTTGCCGGATATTAAAGATAGAAGGATGGTAGGAGTTGAGGGCCTGAATGCGATTACTGTCACTAGAGAGGTAGTGCTTGATCGACTAGCAGGACTGATGGTGGACAAGTCCCCAGGACCGGATGGAATGCATCCCAGGGTTCTGAAGGCAATGGCAGAGGTGATAGTGGATGCCTTAGTGATTATTTTCCAAACTTCGCTGGATTCCGGGGAAGTGCCGGAAGATTGGAAAATGGCTAATGTTATGCCGCTGTTTAAAAAAGGTAGCAGGCAAAAGGCAGGGAATTGTAGGCCGGTTAGTTTAACGTCTGTTGTTGGAAAAATGCTGGAATCCGTCATCAAAGAAGAAACAGCGAGGCACCTAGAGAAGAATTGTTTGATTGAGCAGACGCAGCATGGATTCGTTCAGGGGAAGTCGTGTTTGACAAATTTATTGGAATTCTATGAGGATGTGACTAATGCGATAGACAGAGGGGAACCGGTGGATATGGTGTTTCTCGATTTTCAGAAGGCGTTTGATAAGGTGCTGCACAAAAGGTTGCTTCAGAAGGTTAGGGGGCATGGAGTCGGGGGTAAGGTGTTAGCGTGGATAGAGGATTGGCTGTCTAATAGGAGGCAGAGAGTGGGTGCTATCAATGGGTGCTATTCTGATTGGCGGTTGGTGACTAGTGGAGTGCCGCAGGGATCAGTGCTGGGGCCTCAGCTATTTACCATTTATATAGATGATCTGGAGGAGGGGGCTGAGTGTAGGGTGTCGAAATTTGCTGATGACACAGAGATGAGTGGAAAAGCAAATTGTGCGGAGGGTGTGGAAAGTCTGCGGAGGGATCTGGATAGGCTGAGTGAGTGGGCAAGGACCTGGCAGATGGAGTACAATGTTAGCAAGTGTGAAGTTATCCACTTTGGCAGGAATAATAGTAGGAGGGATTACTATTTAAAGGGCGAAAACCTGCATCATGCTACGGTGCAGAGGGACCTGGGGATCCTTGTGCATGAGTCGCAAAAACCCAGTCTGCAGATGCAGCAGGTGATCAAGAAGGCGAATGGGATGCTGGCCTTTATAGCGAGGGGGATAGAATATAAAAGCAGGGAGGTCTTGCTGCGACTGTACAGGGCACTGGTGAGGCCGCAGCTGGAGTACTGTGTGCAGTTTTGGTTGCCACACTTGTGCAAGGATATATTGGCCTTGGAGGGAGTGCAGAGGAGGTTCACTAGGCTGATACCGGAGATGAGGGGGTTGGACTATGAAGAGAGATTAAATAGACTGTGTCTGTACTCGTTGGAGTTTAGAAGGATGAGGGGGGATCTTATAGAGACGTATAAGATAATGAAGGGGATGGATAGGGTAGAGGTAGAGAGATTCTTCCCGCTCAGAAAGGACAGTAGGACTAGAGGGCACAGCCTCAAAATAAGGAGGGGGGGGCAGTTTAGAACGGAGTTGAGGAGGAACTTCTTCACTCAAAGGGTGGTGAATCTCTGGAATTCTCTGCCCATTGAAGTGGTGGAGGCTACCTCGCTAAATATATTTAAGTCACGGGTAGATAGGTTTTTGGTAGGCAAGGGAATTAAGGGTTATGGGGAGAAAGCGGGAAAGTGGAACTGAGCCACTTCAGATCAGCCATGATCTTATTGAATGGCGGGGCAGGCTCGAAGGGCTAGATGGCCTACTCCTGCTCCTACTTCTTATGTTCTCATGTTCTTATGGGTTGTGGGGCATAGTGTTACTGAAGACTGGAGAAGACAAGAGGAGATTGGGATGCTTAATATGGAGGACCAGGGGTAAAAAAGACCCTGGATCAGTCCGGCGGCAGAGCCAGAGAGAGCCGTGTCCACAGGGGGCCACACATCGGGTGATGAGACTCCAAAAAAGTGAGGGAGCAGCACCATTGGGAGATGAGTCTCCAAAAAAGAGAGGAAGCAGCACCATTAGATGACAAGCCTCCAATGAGAGAGAAAACAGCACCATCAGGTGATGAGACTCTAACAAAAAGTCACAACGGGGAGGTTGTGCCAAGGGGTGTTAAAACTAAAAAAGAAAATGAGAAGTCGCCAAGGAGAGGGGGCGGGTGGTAATGTGGGTGGCAGGAGAGCAATGAGAGTCCTGAGTGGGCTTAGAGCAGGACTCAAGGGGTTAACAGAGAGAGAGAGAGAGAGAGAGAGAGTCAAACAGGCTGTAATCTGGCAGCCTGTGGAGAGGAGAGAGCTAGACGTTAGAAAAAAATCCAGTGAGAAATTCTTAGAGAGGAAAGTAAGGGGTTAAAAAATAACGAAGGGGCAGCCAGTGCTCCGAAAGCTAGTAGCTTTTGCTTCCAAATAAACCTGTTGGACTTTAACCTGGTATTGTGAGACTTACTGTGTTTACCCCAGTCCAACGCCAGCATCTCCACATCTTAAAAAATAAGAGTCTAGTTTGGAAAGAGAGAGCGATAGGCAGGCTGTGGGTGAGAGCGAGAGCATTCTTGTGTGGGTGCTTGGGAATTGCAGGTGACAGCAGAATTAAGACTAATGCAGACACTTTAAAAATCAAAGTAATATACTAAAGTCTTGAATTACTCATTTTTGGGACTGATCAATGGCCAAATCAGTCTTTAAAAGACGATAAGAATTTGACAGGGATTTGGGCTCCTTGTGTCTGCATTAGTCTAAAAATGGCAAAATGTTGTATCTGAAAATTTGCAAGCAGGTGAAGAAAGTGTGATAGTCTTTAGCAGGTATGGTTGAGAATTGGGATATTTAAAAGTGATAAATCTTGTTTTGAATTAATCATAACAATGGAAAGATAGGGATTCATCTTTGTTTCAGGAATTCAGGGTTTTAATATTATGACGTTCAGCTGAGAAAATGTACTATACCCAATTTTGAAACAAGTAGAGAGTTAACCCATTCTGTCCCACACAGAATGGTTCTTTAAGATATTGTGATAGCTTTCAAATAATAAAATCATTAGCTTAAATCAAAATATAGCAGAGGGGAGAGAGAGCATTCAGGCATTTAGTGAAGTGTTACATAATGTAGAATGGAAGTGAGTTTAATGATTGGCAGATTGATGATAAGAAAGAGGTGAAAGAAATGATCCAATGGAATAAGTGAACACTTAAAAGAAAGGAACAATAAGCGAGGTACAGATGAGATGTGGAAAGTGAACAGGATAATTGAAGAGACATTATGGAAGAGATGATGATAGACAGAGTAGGACAGGATTAAAGGTGGAATTCATTTGGTGAATACAGAGAACAACAATGGTAATAAAAAGAGATAATTAGAGGGATTTTAAGAAGTAAAACACAGTTTAGATAATAGCCATGGATGAAGGAACAAGCTTTTAAAAAAGAGATAAAATAGACATTAATGGACAACTGAAAGCTCACAACATTGTGTTCATTTAGCGGGGACATACCTAGCATGAACATCAGGAATTTACTTCAGGCAGCTCACAGTTCCTTAGAAGCTGCAGTAATAAAAATACAGGCCCATCAGATCATTTCTACTCAAGTTCAAGAACAAAACATTACAGCAGATAAGGCAGCTAAAAACTTATTAGAATAGAATTTGGAAGAAATCCAAACAGCAAACGTGGCAGCAGCTTAAGCCAGGGAAGTCACAGATATTGATGTGAAACAGATACAGGAGCAGGTGGCAGAGGAAGAGAAACAGTAATAGGAATAAACATGGAGGACAGCGAGGTCAAGACGGCATGTGGAGAAGGGAAGGTAGAATAATAGCCCCAGAATATTACAACAGACTTCACTGGAGGGAGTGCATGCACTCTTGTGGAATCAGGTTGTCCCTGCAAGGTCAAGATGGGTAATCAACCATGGCCTAAAAGGACGATGAGAAAAGTTACAGATGGATTTTCCAGGGCCCTTACCCAGAGTGCATTGGGCAGCATGGTCTGTGCAGACTTGGAGGGTCAAATTTCCTGCGCTGTAATTTTCTTTGTTCTTTGTAAAGAAAGACTTATGCCTAGTCATTATTGATCAGTTTACCCAGTGGGTAGAGGCATTCCCATGCAAAGATGCTACAGCCAAACAGTGGTTTTGATATCAGAAAATGAGATAATACCCAAGTGGGTACGCCTCTTCAGTTAGACTCAGACCAGGGAAACCATTTTACAGGGAAAGCTTTAAAAGAAGCCTATGGAATATTGGAATAAAGCAAATATTTCATGCTAGAGTTCAGGAATGGTAGAATGGATGAACAGGATGTTAAAGAACAGTCTAGCCAAGGCTACTTTACAGAAAGGAAAGAATTGGGTGCGGGCTTTGCCTGCAATATTGTTACGACAAAGAGTTACTCCTTCTCAAGGAACAGGGTTAATCCCTTTGTGACTGATGACAAGAAGAGCAATGCAACTCCCACAGGATGCAATATCAGGTGGGGGAGAACTTAAAATTAGCCGAAGTGCAGTGTTTCAGCACATGAGAGAATTAATTGACCATTTACATTCTCTTAAAACATAGATGGTTACCTTAACCAGCACGGAGACTGGACGAAACTAGCAGAGCAGAACACTCCTAAGTTACATACACCAGGGGATAAGGTAATGGTGAAACTTATGACAGACACGAAAAGACTAGGGGTCAATTGGGGAGGTCATCAATGTAATCATTGCAGGACAAACATGTGCCCTTATTGATGAGAAACCCAGGCTGCAACACTGGACTCAGTTAAAACCTTATCTCAATAAATAATCCTGAAGGGGATCGCCCCAGTGGATTTATAATCCTACTGAACTGGGGGTAATAATGGCTCTTGTAGTAGCTTGAGAACCATGCTGGAGTAATTTGAATTTGTAGATTAGCAAATTGGTTAAATTGGATAATACTGCAATATAATCAGGGTAGTATCAGAGGGAAAGAGATAGGAATGATTGAATTGATAAGGAACTAACTTAATGTCGCGCAGCATCAGACTTATGTTTTATAGAGTTGTGAGAGAGAGCTCTTGAAAAAAGACAAACCATGCCCAAGTCCACATCCCAGCGGCAGGTCAATGGGACTGATGACAAGAAGACCACATCGAATGTGTTGTCATTGTAATATGGGATATAATTGAATTTTGCTTGTTTAACATTGACCAGCGATCGAAACGTGCGTAAAGGGAAAATCATGGCATTTTTTATAATGAATGTGTACGTTTCCATTTTTCTTCTAGTATTGAATATGCAGATATTGGCTCAAATAAAACCAGCATCTAAGATCATTCAGCATCTTCATCAGGAAACACAGGTTAATAATTGTATTTGGCACACACACACAAGGACATTACGTATCAGGATTTTTAAGTAAGGGAGTAGTTTCACAACAGTGAAGCCTGTGCAGGAAGGCTAACTGCACATAGAGGTACACATATTTATAAATCAATAGGATCAGTTCCTAGCCTAGATTTAAAGCAGCATCTACACCGAGAGAAATCTATCGCACAGAGAAGTTAGGAAATGTTGGGAAAAACTTAGGGGTTAACAGAAGTGATTCTACAGTAAGCCCAAGGAGAATACTATGCCTGAAGCCACCCAGTCATGACCAGTCATGGAATACATTGTATTGCTTTAGTGAACCATAATATTCAACTTAAAAATGGTACATTGGGTTCGTGGAGATACAGCCTCCGCTTGGCTCCCTGTTGGATGGAAGGGATCTTGTTACCCTAAAGAAACTTCCGTACATGTATAAACACCCTCATCTGCCAAGATGCTGGTGAGATATGACAGAAAGAGAATGGCTTTCGACATAATATTTACCCAATATGGAGTGGTTACAACAATGTGAGAGATAATTGTGTGCTCTATTGGGAACAAGTTGCCAATACAGAAGTTGCCCTCACAATGATCAACGGTGAGATGGTTGCCAAACATACAGAGGGGTTATAATGGCACTGGCTTGCATCTTGGCAGGAAGGGGAGAGACATATGCAGTAATTAGATCAGTGTGTTGCACTTACATACCAGACAATTCAGCAAACATAACTAATCTGGTTGTACACATTAAGTAGGTGGTGGGGAAACTTAAAGACCCTGAACCATTCATCTTGGATGGTTGTCTCTCGGGCTGGTTAGGCTCTTTGGGAACATCACCCTTGGAAGGGATTTATTATTTTCATTGTGATCCCAGTGTTAATAGTAATTGTATAACTGATCAAATATGGAAGTGCACAACTTTCTAAGTTCACAGAAGGAACAACATTTGTGACGGCAGGTCGGGTAAAGAAGAGAATCTGAAAGTCAAAATACTTAGTAAGGACTAAGGTTAGTTACTTAGATACATCAATTTAATGGCCTTAGCTGGTCCTTGGCCAATGGCCAAAAGGGGGGACTGATGTAGTGGGGGGGGGGGTTGCGATTTAGGTAATAAACACATAACCGTAGATTTAGGAACACTAACACAACACTAACTTTAGAATGAATGATCTTGGATTATGGGAGTGTAAATCAGCCAGGGCTGTGGCCTGTCTAATAAGAGCCTTGCAATAATTAACAAATATTTCTCATTTAAAACATGGACTTTGTAGTTAGTTTTTGTTTTTGATTACATTTTGTGAAACTTCAATCGGGAACAAAATACGGGGAGAGGGAAGAAACAGTAGATTCACTGAAAGCAGTAATGTTATCAGCAGTGGTCGGGAAAAAGACTACCAATGCTAGCCTTAGAGACAGAGTCAGCCAACTCTGAGAAATAAGGCAGGTGGTGGGCAGACAAGAAGAAATTTCTCAGGGTTGGATGGGTTCAATTCAGTGGGAATCATTCTCCCACTTCACTGTCCAGCGTCCCATATTGCTGGTCAATGGAAGGGAGGTACTGTCCATAATTTAATAACAAATGAAGTCCCACTAGGTCATGATGTGTATTGTTATTGGCTGGAGTTAATGACAGGATGATTATTGACTGATTTGTATTAATGTTCACTGGATAATGCCCACTGGAAAGGTAGGCAATATGATTTTGGGAATCTATAATTGCCTTCACAAGGGCATTGTTCTTCAGACTGATATCCAGCTTCCCACATTCTATTACCTTGAGCGCAGGGCTCTCTCATATCATTCATCCATTCAGTTAAAGTCACCAGTGCAGTGAGGAGGCGATAAATCAGAAATGTCATTTTCAGCAGATTCTTCACTGCTTACACATGTCACTCTGCTGCTTCAACATTAGTGCACTGCATTGTGAGTCTTTATATTAGCTTTAGTAACTATACATAGCCTCAAGAGGAAGCCCCCATCTACAAGAGGGTAGCATTTGAATTGAATAGTTTATAAGCAATGCATAAATTATTGAAGGATTAAATTAAAATTTGTGATAGATGAGACTCAATCATGCAAGGCACATACATCCCTGATTTTAATCACTCCACCACTGGCAGTTATGTCTTAAGATGCCTAAGCTCTCGAATCTGTCCCTAAACCTCTCTGTATCAGTGCCTCCCTTTCCTCATTTTGGAGACTTCCCAAAACTCTCTCTACCCCCTTGAGATGTTCCTTAAAACCTACTTTCAGCTTTTGGCCTTCTTTCCAGATTTTTCCTGTGGCCTGTTGTCAATAGATGAACATAAACACTGGTTCAGTGCTTCAGAATGTTTTACTGTACATCGTAGATAGTATTTTTCCATATGACTTAATTCAGATTTACTTTTTAATGGCATTTGGTAAACAAACCAATCTAATCACAAGGACAGGGAAGTAAGCTATCCATTTACCCATAATAGTCATCAGTGGCATACTTAAAAATGACTGATACATCACTTGGGGTTTGCATTGCCAACTTGTAAGTGATTCCTTTTAAGATAAAATCTGATGTATAAATCTTGTTCAATGAATATGATCAAAATGTATACTTTGTTAACTGTTTTTTAATTTTAAAACAGCAAGATCTCTTCAGTTAACTAGCCTGAACTAAGGCTGAGAAAGACAGCAGTATGTTGTTAATGAAGTGTTAAATTAGGCACAGTTTCTGTGCTGGTTTGGTGTACACTAAGGACTAATGAAATGTGCAGTTAAGGGTTAG
This sequence comes from Carcharhinus amblyrhynchos, assembly GCF_965287045.1. Taxonomy (NCBI): domain Eukaryota; kingdom Metazoa; phylum Chordata; class Chondrichthyes; order Carcharhiniformes; family Carcharhinidae; genus Carcharhinus; species Carcharhinus amblyrhynchos. The sequence continues at coordinate 50,175,301 of NC_137336.1, forward strand.
ATTGGGCACAATTGTGATGTCTTGCACAATTAGTAATATGCCATCCACTGTGAATTATATCTTGTAAAAATGGCAAGGTAGATTTTGACTGAACTAAAAACGTAGCCTACATGTGTCTCAGCATCTTCTGAACATATTGACTTCATGTTTGCAATGATAGCCAAAAGTGGACAGATTGCACATTTAGGGGGTGAGGTGGGCATAATTACATGTAACGGCTACCATTAGATCTAAAATGCCACTGATTTTAACTTGATATAACATATTCTGCACTTAAGGCCAATAAAAAATATTATGGCAAGATTGTTTAAAATTTAACAGTTTTCCAATTGCATACAATTGGGGGAGCTGGGCTAAAACAAAATTACTATTTAACCAGTGCAGTGAGGAGGTGATAATCAGAAATGTCATTTTCAGCAGATTCTTCATTACTTACACGTCACTCTGCTGCTCAATAATCTTTTGTTATTTGCAATACCCACCAATTTTAATTATTCTGCGAACATGTCTGCTGGCATTCATTCTGCGCCCTCTTGTAAACCAAGTACATGTGATACCACTTGTCCAATAGAAATTGCTGACTAGCTGCAGCATCAAGAGTGGCATGACAGTTAGAACTGCTTCCATGCAGTGCCAGGGACCCAGGTTCAATTTTGGGCTTAGGTGACTGTGGGTTTCCTACAGCTGCTCCGATTTCCTTCCACAGTCTAAAGCTGTGCAGAATAGGTGGATTGGTCATGCTAAATTGCCCCCTAGTGTCCAAAGATATCTAGGTTATTGGGATAAATGTGTGGGGTTATGGGGATAGGGTACAAGATGGGTCTGAGTAAAATGCTCTGTCATAGTTGGTGCACTCAATGGGCCGAATGGCCTGCTGTACTGTAGGAATTTTATGATTGCTGTTTTCACCACATGTACTAATTTGAACAGCAATGCCTTACACATGCTGTAGATAGATGTACTTAGTGTCCACTTAAACATGACCGTCATTCAATGCAAAACTTATTCAGCCTCACCAACCTTTGAAATTCTGACACAAATTTATTTGACACAGAGCCACTATGAAGTTTTTGTTCCATCAGTTACAGTACTTCAATCTTATTAGTGACGGCACACTAATGACCACAAGATGTGCTAAAGAGTGCAATCGATAATCAAAAAATAAATACAGGCTTTTTGTCTTGCCATTTTATCAACATGTATAAATGTTGATCACATTCACTATTCATTTTTTACTAACCAAAATTGGAGTTAGTCACATTTGGATTCTCAATTAGCCAGATGTGACAAGTAGTTAATATACTGGACAACATTGATAGCAAAGGAAGAGCTAGCATTACTTCAGCAAAACTGAACTCTATACAAAAAAATGTATTTTTTTAATTTAGATCTGTCATTTTCACAAGTATACTGTCAGGCAGGCGTTAGCTACGAAGAATTTTAAGTGTCTAAACCTTTATTTTCTGAAACGTGAACATGAGCTGGTTCCTCTAAATGTTCGATATCGCTGTCTGAATTCTCCTGAGATTTGTCTCGGTGGACCATTTTGTAAACTACCTTTGTTGATCCTTGGCGAGAGGGCGAACGACTCAATGGCTTTAGTGTTGTTAGTTCATCTTCAGTGAGGAGTGGCGACACAAGTCCATCTAAGCCACCGGAGGGTGATCTCCGGGGAGATCTGCGTCTGCTGATCACAAAAGTCCCACCCATGTGTTCCTCTTTCCGTACAGCCTCCACTTGCTTGTGATGGGAACTATTTATCCCAGTGCCCATGGTGGTTTGGGGTTTGCGGTGAATGTCTTTCCCAAATCCTAAATCATCCTCATCCGTGTTCTCATCATCTGCTTCAATCACGCCCTCGTAATTATCTCCCAACTGAGATAGGTTCTGGGAACGTTTCTGAGCGAAACTATCAGTTTCGCGGCGAGATAATGAATGGCAGAGGAAGCACAATCGCTCCCTCTTTGACTCACTTCTCCCGTATCTGGTTCCTTTGCCCTTTTTTAACAAACGCGAGTTTCCTGCATCATCACCAGCATTTGATAGTTGCAGGAGTTGCGCGAACGTTGCATAATCTGTGGAAAGGTCTGAAACAGAACGGAAAACTTGCTGGTAGTCCAGATATGAAGTATGCTTGACTAGTCTCTCTGACAGAGTTTTGGCTGTTAACAGCGTCTGCTCAGCATTATCAGTCACATCGCTCGCGTAAGATAGCACCTCCTCGGAATATTTAAAAGCAAGCTGTGCTTTTCTCTCACTCTCTCTTGCTTTTTGAGCTGTTTTGGCTGCTGTCGTAACTAAGTCAACCAGAGCTCGGATCAGGCTCTCCTCACTCTGGGGCGAGAAGGAACTGGTGCTAGCACTCGCCTCGGGTTTAGCCCCTGCTGGTTCCTTGTGTGCCTTCAGAGATCCCTGGGATAAGGGGTGGACTTGATTCTTATCTTCCACCTCCATCTCAATACTGAACGTGAAAATTCTAGCTGTTAGTCATTGATGCAGTATAATATGATGTGAACTACAGTATTATGATGTAGGCATGATGTAACAGAAAGGAGTAGGACATAAAAAATGGAACATCCAAAAACATAATGGCAGCATATAAAAATTAGAATACTTATGAGTGATTTTTTTTCACAATAGGATGATAATATAAAAATTTAATACCTTTAAATAGAAGTTACCTTCAATTTTACAATGTAGTATCAGGTCTTTGGATGTTACATATAGGAAAGTTCTTATGCCAACTTACTTTACTGAAGATGCTGATTTCACCCACATAGGTGGATGTCTCTAAGAGCACTGGAAATCATGGGGGTACAGTGGGATGGGAATTCACCTTTTGCCAACATTAAGTGTACTGAAAGGGTGCCAGAGTTAGAGTCATAAAGGTTTACAGCACGGAAACAGGCCCTTCAGCCCAACTTGTCCATGCCACCCTTTTTTTTAAACCCCTAACCTAATCCCAATTGCCCGCATTTGGCCCATATCCCTCTATACTCATCATACCCATGTAACTATCTAAACGCTTTTTAAAAGATAAAATTGTACTCGCCTCTACTACTACCTCTGGCAGCTTGTTCCAAACACTCACCACCCTCTGTGTGAAAAAATTGCCCCTCTGGACACTTTTGTATCCTTCCCTCTCATCTTAAACCTATGCCCTCTAGTTTTAAACTCCCCAGCTTTGGGAAAAGATATTGACTATCTATCTTGTCTATGCCCCTGATTATTTTATGGACCTCTATAAGGTCAAACCTCAGCCTCCTATGCTCGAGAAAAAAGTCCCAGTCTATCCAGCCTCTCTTTATAACTCAATCCATCAAGTCCCGGTAGCATCCTAGTAAATCTTATCTGCACTCTATCTAGTTTAATAATATCCTTTCTATAATAGGGTGACCAGAATTGCACACAGTATTCCCGGTGTGGCCTTACCAGTGCCTTGTCCAACTCCTGTATTCAGTGTTCTGACCGATGAAACCAAGCATGCTGAATGCCTTCTTCACCACTCTGTCCACCTGTGACTTCACTTTCAAGGAGCTATGAACATATACCCCTCAATCTCTTTGTTCTGTAACTCTCCCCAGTGCCCTACCTTTAACTGAGTAAGTCCTGCCCTGGTTCAATCTACCAAAATGCACCACTTCACACTTGTCCAAATTAAACTCCACCTGCCATTCGTCAGCCCACTGGCCCAATTGATCAAGACCCGTTGCAATTGGAGATAACTTTGTTTACTGTCCACTATGCCACCAATCTTGGTATCATCTGCAAACTTACTAACTACGCCCCTTAAATTCTCATCCAAATCATTTACATAAATGACAAATAACTGTGGGCCCAGTACTGATCCCTGAGGCACTCTGCTGGTCACATGCCTCCAGTTTGAAAAACAACTCTCTACAACCACCCTCTGGCTTCTGTCAAGCAGCCAACTTTGTATCCAATTAGATACCTCATCCTGGATCCTGTGAGATTTAACTTTATGTAACAACCTACCATGCAGTATCTTGTCAAAGGCCTTGCTAAAGTCCATCAACTGCACTGCCCTCATCTACCTTCTTGCCTACCCCTTCAAAAAACTCAATTAAATTTGTGAGACATGATTTTCCACTCATAAAGCCATGCAGACTGTTCCCAATCAGTCCTTGCATCTCTAAATGCCTGTAGATCTGTCTCTCAATCACTGCAGATATGAGGCTCACTGGCCTACAGTTCCCAGGCTTTTCCCTACAGCCCTTTTTTAAACAAAGGCACAACATTTGCCACTCTCCAATCTTCACGACATCAGGTGTTGGGATCAAGAGCAGAACAAGAAGGATTTTTCAGGATCTGGCAATATTGATGCATTTCTGCACTGAGGAAGAATATCAGCTACTGCAATTTGGGATAGAGTGATCTGACATCCAGTGTGACTGAAGAGGAATTGTTAGTAGATGAAGGAACAATTGCCTAGTAGTGTTGAGGGGAACAACATCTAACAGCATTGTAGAAGAGAAAATGGAAATCTTTGGCTCTCTTTAAAAATACAGGTTCCAACTCCCAATAAGCATTAGCCCATCAGCCCAATCAACCTATCCTATTTTGCAACATACACCCCCATCAAAAGTTATGAACGAACCTTGAAAATTTAAATGAAAAATTTCTGCATCTTAAAAATGTCAGTGGATGGAAAATCACAGTCTGTTGCTGTACACTCATGGTTTGCATCAGCTGCACAGCAATATAAAAGCTGGTGTATAACCACTGAGCTTGCAATTTGGAAAACAATCATTTGTATTCATCTAGCATCTAACCTGAACATTAGCCAAGGTGTTTCACAGAAGCATAAACAGTAACAATTGACATTGAGTTCTTAGATGAACATAAATTTCCCATTAACAGGCAGGTATTCCCTGCCAGTCTTGGCTCCATAGTATGCCTCTTTCGGATCAAGAGTTTTGTCATTTTCAAGTCCCATCATTGACTTGAGCACATGATGAGCCCGAGTCTTGAGAGCAGTACTGCACTCTAGATGATGCCATTTTGGAAGAGATGGTTGACAATGCTCTTCAGCCTCAACTGGACAAAAGAGGTTCCATGACATTTCAAAGAAGAGTTTGGGCAGCTCTTGATGACCAACATTTATCTCTCAACCAATGAGATAAGAGAGTCACTGGCCATTTTTCTTACTGCGCTTTGTGGGGACTTTAATTGTGAAAATTGGTTGACCTGGTTTGTAATATAACAACAGTGCACTTAAATAGTAATTAATTGGCTGTGAAGCATCCTGATATCCTGGGATATCATGAAGTTATGAAAGGCATTACTTAAGTCCAGGTTCATTCATTCTTGAGGACTGGAAGGACAATGTTAAACATAAGGGGTATTTGTTTTGGGTGTTGCTGCTTAATATATGTAATGATCCTCTTTGGCAGAAGGAAGAATTATCAAAATTTGCAAAAGACATGAAAAATAGCTGATTAAATATGAGCAATCACTTTTTTAAAAGATTGGAAGGAAGCTTGAATGTCATGTTCCTATGCACCTGTTGTCCTAAATGATAGAGAAAAGGAACAAGGTTTAATCATATTCCTTTTGTTTACAGAGAATGAATTCTTGCATATGAATGTATATCACTTCTAGCAAGCATAAAGAAGCAATATTACGAACTCAAATGATTATCTCAAATTGGTTGACAGTGTACATATTAGCACACTCAGAATTTTCAGTAAGTGCTGCCCAATTTCAGAATCACATCTATCAGTAGGTATTTTGTTTTTAGTTTTTTAAGGGTGCACTGGTTGAGCCTTTTATGAAATGTCAGAGGACTATAGTTTGCTTCAATCAGTCAATTATGGCATATATACCTGGCATCACACCATCACTGAAATCCATGTACGATGTTGCCCAATTGTGTGGTGAGCAGAACATCTTTTTGGCCCGACAGCAGCATCCAATAGAGAAGAACAACACTTGCATTGCCATTGCATAGCAGCAAAATGAACTGGCTTGCTTAAACTTTGGTTCAAATTTGTGAGGTACTTTACCTTTCCATGGTATTTTGAGGTAGACTGAGCACTTTTCAGGTCCAAAAAATGGCAGCCTGTGGATCATTTGCAAGCTTGTATGATGCACAGTAAACAATCTGATCAGTATAACCACTGTCCCACACAATGGCTTGGTGTGCTCTATTTCTGCATTGAGCTTGCAAGGTGAGCAAATAGCTCGGCCCTATTAAAAGGTTACTGATAAAAGCCAATCTTATAGCACTTCTGCACGGTTTACCTCAAGTTACGTTGGAAGGTCAGAGAGAGGGACAACACCCTACCTCACTACCATTGACTCCCCCAGTGTTGCTGAACGTACGTATGAACAGAAATTTCTTCCAGTTAAATATTGAAAAGACTGATGCCATCATTCTAGTTCTGGCTTCAAATGCTGTTTCCTAGCTAGCTAGACTCTAGCAGCAGATCTGGCATCATCTGTGGAGAGAGAAACAGAGCTAATGTTTTGGGTCCATGTGACTCAAACTGGCAGACCTGTTGAGTAATTACTTTATGTCAGCCTGCACAGTGGAGGATGAGGATAACATTATAACAGGAAACCCAATAATGAATCAATAATATGAATTTACTAAAGTTGAGCAGTGAGAAACAGTTTTTAAAAAAATAAACTGACATCCCCAAACTAGTGTTTAAAAGATATGGGTGCAATAATCTTCCAAAGATTTGCTGATTCAAGAATGAGATTGGAAAATAGTAAATTATTTCAGAAACGTGTGGGAGAGAAACCTAGAAATTAAAAATCTCTTAGTCAAATGTCTGTAATAGAGAACTGATTGGACTCTATAATTAAGGGCAGATTATCTGAACAATAGAAAAATTTAAGATGATTAGAGAGAGGGTAGGTTATGCCTAACAAAATTAATTGAACATGTGTAGAATTACTAAAGTAAGCCAGGATTTGTAAACTCAATTGTTTTAACTAACTTGACCTTTTTGATAAGATAACAGAGAGAGTTGCTGAAGGTATATGGTGTACAGTTAATATGTCTTTATGGAATTCCAAAAGGCATTTGATAAAGTGTCCCATAATAGGATTGCCAGCAAAGTTGAAGCCACCGGAATAAAAGGGATGGAGGGAGCATGTATACAATTTTGACTGAATGACAGGAAATGGAAGGAGTGGTGAACAGTTTATTGGACAGGGAAAAGAGAGATAGTAGGCTTCCCCAGGGATCAGTACTAGAATTGTTGTTTTTCTTAATGTATATTAATGACCTAAACTTGGGTGTGCAATATCAAAATTTCTAGATAACACAAAACTTGGAAGTATGGTGAACCCTGAGGAGAATAATGATTTCAAGAGGACACAGACAGACAGCTAGAATGGATGGTCATGGCAGATTAAATGTGATCTGATACATTTTTATAGGAAGAATAAATAAAGATAAAGTAAAAGGTAGAATCCTAGTCTAGATACAAGAACAATGTGATCTAGGGGGATGCCTGTGCACAAGTCATTGAATGTGGCAGGGTCGATTGAGAAAGTAGTTAAAAAGATATACAGGATCCAGAGTTTTATAAATAGGTGTATAGAGTACAAAAGCAAGGAATTTGTGATAAACTTTTATAAAATACTGGTTTGGCTAAACTGGAGAATTGTGTCTAATTCTATACATTGCATTTTAGGAAGGATGTGCAGGCTATTGAGAGTACAGAAAAGGTTTACAGGAATGGTTCCCTATATGAGGGTCTTCAATTAAATGAACGCATTGGAGACTCTAAGCCTTTAAAGCAGGTTCAAAAGAGATTTAATATAGGTGCTCAAAGTCATGAGGAGTCTACATAGAGTAGATAAAGAGAAATTGTTTCTATTGGTGGAAGGCTCAAGAACGAGAGGACACATATCTAAGGTGAATGACAAAAAAGGATCAGAGGAGACAGAGTATGAACTTTATAATGCAATGAGTGGTTGGGATCTAGTATGCACTACCCAAGATGGTGGTGGAAGCAGAGTCAATTGTGGCTTTCGAAAGGGAATTGGGTCAGCACAGAGAGGAAAAAAAAACAAGGCCATAGGGAAAGGATGGTGGAGTGGGACCAGTTGAATTGCTCTTTCAGCGAACTGACATGGACACAGCAGGTTGAATGGCCTCCTTCTGTGCTTGACCATTTTAGATTCGATGACACCACCTTGGAAAGAATGCAGCATAAATTTGCCAGGACATTACCAAGCTTTCAAGGGTTTGATTATGAGGAGACATTACTAAAGTAGACCTGTATCCGTTGGAATATAGAAAGTTAAAGGGTAATGTGATTGAGGTTTTTAAGATTTTGAGAGTTGATAAAAAAATTCCACAGGACAGAGAGCATCAAACAAAAATATAACCTTAAAATCACAGCTAGGCAATTCAGAAGAAAGAATACAAAGCACTTTTGCATGCCAAGAGTGGTAGATGTGCAGGTTAGGTGAATTAGCCATGGTAAATGTACAGGAATAGGTCAGAGGGGAGGGCCTGGGTGGGATACTCTTTCTGAGGGTCAGTGCAAAATCGATGGGCCAAATGGTTTCTTTCTGCTCTGTAGGGATTCTATGATTCTATTTTTTGATTCTATTCTATGAATTTTGCTAGGCAGAGGTGTGTAAGGATATGGAGTCAAGGCAGGTGGACAGTGTTAAGATACATATCAGCCATGAATGGCTGAACGGCTGAAAATGGCTGATACAGATCAGTGCTGAATGGCTTGTTTTTGTGCTCACATGATATCATGAGAGGATGTTAGTGAAATTGGAACTCATTTCGTTAGAATTTAAAAAATCTGTTACAGTCAAAATAAGGAAAGGTCTCAAAAGATAAATTGGGAAAGAAAAGTTTTTACTGGTGACTTGATAACCTGCAGGTGTTTTTGGAACATTGTTACAAATCACCTAAGGTTCATTATTATTTAAAAATGAATCCAGATCCCTCATTTTAACTAATAGAACTACTCAACAAGATTTCAACATTTTTCTCAAAACAAACTTTATATAATTACACTAAAAAGCACCATTAACTTAATAATGGTTTATAACTACATATGTTATGCATTCAGGTTTACATCTATTTAAAGTGGGGAATTGGCTCAAATGGTAAAATGTATGCTGAGCATGTAAGAGATAGCTGGATCCAATACCCACATTCTCTAATGATTGTTTTATGGGTGGCACACTGGCACTATGGTTAGCACTGCTTCCTCACGACTCCAGGGACCCAGTGTGGAGTTTGCACATTCTCCCTGTGTTTATGTGGATTTTCTCCAGGTTTTCTCCCATAGTCCAAAGATATGCAGGTCAGGTGGACTGGCTATAATAAATTGTTGCTTAGTGCTCCAAAATGTGCAGGTTAGATGGATTAACCATGTTAAATGTGGGAGATTAGGGCAGAGTGGAAGGCCTGGGTGGGATAATCTGTCAGAGTCGGTGCAGATACCAGGGGCTGAGTGGTCTCTTCTGCACTGCAGGGATTATATAAAGAAATCCGATGGCTGACGCTGGAAAAAGTCAAATGTCACACAAAGGCCATTGGTGCCACCTTGAGCTTCACAGTGACACTTAAAAATTGCCCAAAACGGGAAGATTCCAGTATTACCATCCTTCACCAAATAAGCACATTTGGAATTAAGAAAAATAGTTTACAGTTTCTCAAAAATTTGATTGACAAAAACTTTCACAAACAACTGGTAACTTTTCTTTCAGCAAACATCGCGTTTCGTCTCTGCGTGCGATCACTAAAGGACAAAACCTGGTTTCACACCCCCTTTTCAGCGAGGCTTTGATGCAGTTTCAGGACATTGAGGTATGAACTGAGCCGGAGTCTTGGTTGTGCTGGTGCTGCAGCTGGCAGGGAAACAAGCCGCAAATTTCCCATTCATTTCCACAGTGGGCATCAGCCGGAAGGGAGCGCCCGCCTCCGGGTGTTGCCGCGCTTCTGATTGGACGCGCTTCGCCGTCAATCAGATCCTCATTGTGACGTCAGGCACGCGCAAGTCGCATGACGCCGTGGGGCGGGGCTAATAACTTCGCGTCACATCCGACGGGCCAAGTTTCTGGGTGACTGTTACTGGCGGAGGCTGAAGGAGATTTGGGTGACTGCCGCAATGGGTTACAGCGGCCTAACCGTGCCCATTATCGTCTTGACCGTCTTCTGGGGTGTCGTCGGCGGGGTGGTGCCCTGGTTCATTCCCAAAGGACCGAATAGAGGGTGAGACTGAGACTGTTGGTGGGGGAGTGAGGGCACAACTTGTCAAGAGTTAGTCAGCAACCTGGGGGTAGTGGCTCAGCAAGCGCTTAGTGTGGGTTACACAATCTCGGACGGACTACTGGTACTAAAGCTGGGGACTTAAAACTGCATTAAGGTGTATGGGGGCTGGTGGTGAGGGTGAAACTGCCCTGCTGAGGTTCAGGAGGGGGCTTAAAATTGATTCTTCTCGTGTCTGCGTGGGTTTCCTCAGGGTGCTCTGTTTTCCTCTCTCAATCCAAACATATGCAGGTTAGGTGGGTTGGCCTTGTTAAATTGCCCTTTAATGTCTAAAGATAGGAAGGGAATTAGTGGGGTAAATGGATGGTGTAATGGGCTGGAGCTTGGGTAAGATGCTCTGTTAGAGGTGGCGTGGATCAAAGGGCTAAATGGCTCCCTACACTATAGAATTCTGTGAAAGTGCCCTGCTGAGAAGGGGGTAGCAGGACTTGCACTGGGGCGGGGGGGGAAGCAATGACTGTTTTTGGGGGGGGTGTGGAAGGTGAGGGACAAAGGGTTGAGGGTGAAGTTGAGTCATAGAATGGAATCATAGAATTCCAACAGTGCAGAAAGATGCCATTTGGCCTATTGAGTCTATACTGACAACTGTTCCACTCAGGCCTTATCTCTGTAACCCCACATATTTACCCTGCTAGTCCCCCTGACACAAAGGGACAATTTAGTACAGCCAATCCATCTAACCTGTGCATCTTTGGACTGTGGAAGGAAACTGGAGCATCTGGAGGAAACTCTCAGACATAGGGAGAACGTACAAACTTCATACAGACAGTGATCTGAGGCTGGAATCTGACCTGGATCCCTGGTGCTGAGAGGCACATTGCCAATCACTGTGCCACCATGCTGCCCATAAATATGAGACCCTTTCCACCCAACCCTTCTGTAGAAGATGAGAATGCCCCCTCTTTGGGGCTGCTGAGTAAATCATGTTTTGGGAGGAGGTGTGTAATGTGACCCAACATTTTGGGGTAGGTGAGAGAGATAGAAGAAATTTGAAGCAGTATCCTGCTTCAAGAATTGAATTAATTTATGTGGGGTGCTTAGAGGACAGAAGGGATTGTTGGAGTCTGATGTTGAGGCATGTGATTGGAGGAGGCAGGATACACTTGTGCAGAGTAAAATGTTGATCACTAAGTGAGGGAACAGGGAAGATAATCTATTTGAGGGCTCACCTGTGGTAAGGGAGGTGGGTGTGCTGGAGAGGATCGATGTGGTTAGAATGATTCTGATAGGCTGCTCGCAGTGTTAATACTCATACGGTTTGAGTTTGAAATTGAATCTGTCATTTTGGTTTTGTTAAAATCATTTCCATATCTGGTGCTGAAAAGACCATAGATGGTACTTTTGCAGGTATCAAATGATACTTAGTTTCCAGATTACAGCAGTGTTCCTGCAGTACATGTGGTTAACTGATTTCTGCAGTTAAACAACAAGAACAAAAAATAGTATGAGAATAATTTGTTTGCATGAAATCACATTCTCTTATGATATTGTAATAAGAGCTAAGGATTATACTGCATAATTTTCATATTGATGGGGGGAAAAAACCTAAGCTTATGTAGCAGTAGGACAGAGTTTTGAAATAAAATGGCATAGAAATGATATAATTTTTTTTAGGAGCATCTTTTTACAGGTTTTTGCTTAATAAGGTAGAATGAATTCCACTAGACTACTGAGGTGTGACCTGATGTAAACTGTTGGGTGTTTTTGCAGGGAAAAGGTGCTGACTAAAGAATTTCATAAATTGCTTTTAGCTTCGACTTTATTATAGGGAAAACAGGGTTTAAGATTAACGTTTTGGTGGGGGAAACTGCTTTAACCAGTGTGAATCATGCATTCAAATATTTTATTTCTTTCAGGGTTATTAACACTATGCTGGTTACAAGTGCAGTTTGCTGCTATCTTTTGTGAGTATGAACAAATGATTCTTGTTGAAGGATATTTTGAGTATCACATAAACTAATAATTTAGCCTGTAATGAAAAAATAACTAAACACTGTTCTGAAATTCTCCATTATTCAAAGTGTGACTTGTTTTGAACACTGCATGCCATTGCTTTGAATATTTCGTGGTGTGAATAGTTCCATCTTGAGTTTTTCTAAACTATAAGTTCTTTTCTGTTTTGAAAATTAATTACTGCTTTTAGCATAATAGTCAAAGTCTAGATAGAAGGCTGTTCTGTTACCTTTTGAAGGTATTGCTTTAAGGTTTTAATCTTTACCTTTGCTATCATTCAAGTTAGCATCTTACCTAAGAAATGTGATAACATATGAATTCATTATATTCTTAAGACCAAACACACAACAATTAAAGTTACATTCCTAGATTTTTATATTGACCATGTGTTACTTCCAGTAGTTTTGGTGGTGAGAGATGCATCCTGATTTTTTGCATTAATCATGTCTTGCAAAACTTGCTACTTTCTGTTGAAAGATACGCAACCACCTTCTGCCTTCCCAAAACAACTTAAGGAAAAAAAGTTTCAAATGTGTTTGCTGATGTGAGATTTTGCTCTGTTCCAAATATAAAGGTTGTGTGATTGTCAGGTTATTACCAAGTCTGAAGGTTTATTGTACGAATGACAAACTAGAAAAGGCTGGCTGCGTAAACAGAATTTTATGAAACAGTGACAGTGCGTGGTCTTTAGTTACCTGGTAAATAACACTGATCTTGTTGTTCTGGTTTCCACTGGATAATGCTACTAAACTGAAGGTTATAAGCTGGTTCTGTTCTGGCCTGTACAGTTACTAAAACTAGTTTGAACTGTTTGTATTGTCAACATAAGCAATTGAATTGATGTATCGAGTGAGCACCCCAGGGGTTTTAGTTTTAATCATTAACATCCCCTGCCATTCCCCACTTCACTAATGTGCCTTGGGCTGATTTTCTGTTGGAGGAGTTAATTCCTAAAGTGCTAAATACCAGCACTGGTGAAATAATGTATGAATACTCTTAGAATATGTTGCACGTATCATCAAGACTATGTAAGGAAAAGAAATGCACCCTGGCTTTACTTGCAGAATGCAGATCTGACCATGGCCTGCCTAATACTCTTTCACAATATGAAAATTGTCGTGGTCTTTTAAAATAAGGAAGTTGTGTCATAGCTGAAAATAAAGGGACTTGAATTATTTCTCAATCGTTGAGTTTTTTGTCTTTACTAGGTAAAAATTAGCATTAAATTAGCCAGTCGTCTAAACTTTCACTGTAGTTAAAAGCAAATTATTGTGGGTGCTGGAATCTGGAACCAAAGGAGAAAATGCTAGATGAAAGGTCATCTGGACTCAAAACGTCAGCTCTTTTCTCTCCTTACAGATACTGCCAGACCTGCTGAGATTTTTCACTAGTTATCAGTTATACAGATTTGTCTAATTTAATACTTTATTAAATTTGCATGTTTACTACTTTGAAAAGGGCCAGCAGGTGGTGCAATCATTAATAAAATGATTGCTATGATGCATTTTGAGAATGAAAATGTTTAATAGTCACACTTGCATTGAATTTTCTGTTTGAAAGCATTTAGCTAGAAGACAAGTCAGCCTAACTAGTTAAAGGAGTCTAAACTGATGGGCAGTCAGTTAGATAAACCAACAAAAAAAAGGAAAATTAAATGGTTTTTCATTTTAAAAAGAAACTCTCCCCATCCCATCTCCCTGATCCTGTGCAAAGCATCACTTAAGACTGTAGATAACTTCCTCCAGATCTCAACCAACACCTTTGATATAACAAAGGAAATGTGAAATAGCAGTCAAAGTCATAAGTGAACTAGAATATTGCTGCAAAGAGAGACATGGAGTTGAAGCTTTTTACCTTGCTGTCATCAGGGCAAAGGAAAGAATACCAAATTTCAAACAGTCACAACAATTTATACTACAGGAGAAAAGATGTGCTAATTGTGGGGTCAAGTGGCTGAGGAATTGCCATGGAGAAAGCAACAATAAGCTCCCCATGTTTCTGGGTAATTCAAAAAAATCAGAAGGCTTTAACATATTCCTTTTGTTTGTGGAACACAGGTGTGTGCATGTTTTGGACCAGAAAATAAACTCAAATTACCCTTGTCATGAATGTGCCAGCAGGTTCAAAGCCATCAGCATTTCAAAAGGTATTTTACAGGATGCACATACCTATAATGAGATTAGCAATTGTAGACAGAACAAAATAAAAACATCATCTTGCTAATAGGAAACACTTTGGATAGATTGCATCATTCAGGGAAGATGTATTTTAATTTTTTAGAACTTACAGAAGTTGCAGGGGGGGACAGAGAGCCAAATATACTTCAAAAGGAAACAATAATACTGGCAATTCTAGAAACGTTTGTTGTGTGATATGATTGGCAACCTCTTCATGGAAGCAGGGGGCAGATTATGAACTGATTCCATCTAGTAAACCAGAAGCAATAGTACAGGAAATCTTGGTAGAGGCAGTTAAAAACCATATCTTGAACAAAGTAATAATTAATGTTCACCAGAATAACTACTTAGTCGCATACAGTGTGCTAACTGGTCTTTACTTACAGATCTATTGGATTGGATGTTGTTTGGGCAGATGGTAGTCCTGAAAGAGTGCAGTTCTTGTAAATGTACTTCTGATCAAAGGGGTAGTTCTTAATTAAACTGTGTGGGTGTATTTCATAGTTTTCTTGTATATAACTGTCTTTGATCATTATAGTCCTGTTCATGTATATGTCTTTTCTTTATTGTAATAAGTCTTCAATAAATGTTATACCATGACTGGGTTGATTCCTGTTCTCACTGGATATCGCATATGGCTCCTTGCAGCATTCCTGTAGACAAAGCTATACACCATCATGAACTGGTGTTTCCAAGTTAAGGCACCCTCAGATAATGTCGACTGGGTTTGTGACACCTAGAAAAATGAAGTATCTCAAAATATTTGAATAACAAGTTAAGCAAGCAGTTTCATGCTGTTATGCCTTGGCGACACAAATTATATTGTCCACTAATTGGACTGGCTGTGAAACATATCAAACCTCACGTTCCTGCAGTTATTTGTAATGAACAGGGCACAGACAGTGCTGAACCTCAGGCGCTTGCGTAACACAAAACAAAACATTGCTATTGGATATAGTTATGATTCTGTGATTGGGAAGCACTTGCGGAATGATCGTGTGTATGAGAATGGTTCCACTAACAATCCATTCAGGATTATCAGTTGAGTTCGTAATGTGGCTCACTTATCCTTGCTAGAAGCTACACACATTCGAATGCAGGGACCATTCTCTACGAACAAAAGGAATATGTTCAACTCCTATTTTTTTTTTCAATTACCTGGAAGCATAGGGGGCCTATTCTCAACGCCCAGTGTCTTTTCTCCTGTACTATGGATTGTTATCATTTGAAATCTGGCATTCTTGCATTTGTCCTGATGAGTGCAAAGCAAAAAGCTTTGGAAATATGTGTCTCTTTGCAGCAATACTCAAGTTTTGTATTACCAGATGATTTTAGATAAACAACTTGGAGTGAGAATGTACTCACCTTTTTGCACTTTTTGGCAGTATGTCAAACTTAAAAAAAAGTTTAAAAACAGCAGCTAACTGCCTAAAAAAATGGCTGGGTGAATTTGCACTCCGGTACAATGCTAGGCGGAAATGAAATGTCCCTGATTCAGTTGCTGGTTGATTGGTTACTGCCTCGAGATCAATTAACTAATGTTGACCTTAATTTCCCCCAAATTTAATAGTATGGAGAATGATAAAGTCCTTTGATTTAAAATAATTTTCCATTGCTTACAAAAGATCCAGCTCCAGTTTAAAGTGCATCATTCCTGAAAAGTCCAAGTTATCAAAGCAGGTTTTACAGAAGTGGTTATTATACATTTTCAGAATAAATGTCAATTATAAGACCATAGTTTAGTTTTTAAAAAATAGTTTCAAGCTTATTACAAAGTATTTGATCCTCGAGGACATACAGAATCAGTTCTTCAGTGTTCAGCCAGAATTGGGGTGTGGGTTTCTGTTTGAAGAAGCGCATTACGTTGATCAAATTTAGACGACAAATAGTACGTGGCTTAAATTTGGAACCTACTTGTACTAAAGCACAATACATGTTGAAGTGCTGATGGAGATATGTTTTGAACCAACTTTTAATTTGGCATGGTGCTTAGTAAAATTGATTGTCAATCTGTAACAGTATACTTTTGACATCAATTGTTGATGTTTCAACTTGATATTTGGCTGTGATTGTTAGAATGCAGTAAAATATTTCAGAAGCTATAGCTGATCTCGTAGGGTAAAAGAAAGTCAACCAACTTCCATTTAGTACACTAGACTGTTTATTCCAATACTATGACAAATATTCAGTTTCTGTACAACTTGACATTTCCCAGCCAACTACCTAGCACAGTTAAATCACGTGTACAACACAACATCATTCAACCAGTATTTAGACTCTATCCAAGTATCCTATCGTTCTATTTGTTTCATTTTAGGGCAGCAAGGTGACACAGTGGTTAGCACTTCTGCCTCACAGCACCAGGGGCCTGGGTTCAATTCCAGCCTTGGGCCACTGTCTGTGTGGGTTTCCTCCCATAGTCCAAAGATGTGCAGGTTAGATGAATTGGGCATGTTAAATTGACCCTGGTGTCAGGGGTATTAGCAGGAAAAATACGTGGCATTATGGGGAAAGGGCTTGGATGAGATTGAGTCTGCAGAGTCTGCATTGAGTCACAATGGGACAAATGGCTGCCTCCTGCATTGTAGGGTTTCTATGATTTCAGCCAGTCCACATAGGTTCCTACTGTTTTCTTGTATTCAAAGTTTTGCTTACAATAACATTGATGTTCAGTAAATGAACTTTTCAAAATTTGCAATAAACACCTATAACACCTAGTGGTGGCAGTGGTTAGCACTGCTGCCTCAGCGTCAGGGTACCGGGTTTGATTCCTGGTTTGGGTCACTGAAGTTTGCATATTCTCCCCATGTTTGCGTGGATTTCCTCCCACATTCTGAAAGATACGTTGGCTAGGTGCATTGACCTGAACACGCACTGGAGTGTGGTGACTGGGGAAATTTCACCGTAACTTCATTGCAATGTTAATATAAGCCTGCCTTGTGACTAAAATAAACTTTATAAAAACAAGCCCAGCTTTACGTGGATAAAGTCTGAGCTTTCTAACCCTTTTAGGCACTGCAAATGTAAGCTACCATGGGCAAGCCTAGTTTATGTTTTAAGATTATAGTAATATTGATAAACTTAATTTGGGATTTGTTTCCATTCTTTTGCACTCTTTATGCCTAATTCTGGGTTTGTCACACTGGAGTTCAAAGCTGTTGGATTAGCTGACCCCTGAATCCCCTGTAATTGAAAACTGCTGTGGTCTATCGTAGACCTACAGACTGCAGTGTTGCAAATGTAGTTGGGCACTGTCTATCAGCAGCGATACGTATCGAGTCCTTTGCACAAGTACCTCTGCTAGACATTGCTTAAGATAAGAACATAAGAACATAAGAAATAGGAGCAGGAGTAGGCCATCCAGCCCTTCGAGCCTGCCCCGCCATTCAATAAGGGAGGTGGCTTGAAGTTTAACGGTTGTATTTCTAAAGGAGAATTGGCAAAGATTGTAAGTGAATAAAGCATACAGACTCAATGTTAACTCTGTTTCTCTCTAGAGATGCTGCCAGACCTACTGAATGTTTTCAGCATTGGAAGTATTTTGCTTTTCTTATGGAATTCAGCAGAGTGCTGATGGACATGTGAATTCTGTTGAATGTTAATTGAGTTAATGTATATTGTATGCATAGGATAATTTAAGATTGTATAATAGTTATATTCGAAATGGTATATGAAAACACAACACATTGGTGACGCTTAAATGGCCTTTTTGGTGGGCAGGTATGATGAGCTTTGGTTCATTATTATTTTGGAGGCAAGTTTTAGTTATGAGAAGAATAATGGTGCCTGATGGGGAAATCATTCTCTCCCAGACATCCTCGCCAGAGAGGCTAGGGAACAGTAGTCTTTAATCTTGATTACCTAATCTGTTTTCCCTACAAATTAAAACAGGGTACTAATATGTGCAAATGACTACACATCAGGGAAAACTCAATTACATCAAGTCACTATAAGATAATCTGAAATTCCAACAATAGTTTGAGTTAAGTCTAATCAAAGTGTCTAATACCCAGCCACACTTGGGAGCTCATCTTAAAAGCAACCTTCAATGTGGATTCCACATTCAGTGGATAACACCCAAAGCAAAGAGGACTGTTGGATTTCTGAGGAGGAATTTTTGGAATCGCAACCAAAATGTCAGTTGTAGCTTAGCAAACATTTGTTCATCCACTCCTGAGTATGCGAGTTGTATGTGGGACCTCAAACAATGAGATGCAAGTAAGATTGAAAAAGCAATTCTGCATAAATATGGGTAATAGACCAGTGTCACATCCTTGATTAAAGATTTGGAATGGGAATCACTGCAGTAAAGGAGAAAAAAACTGTTCTATAAAATATGGAATGGACTGCTGGAAATCGACAAACAAGTACCTAGTGCCCTCTGGCAATGTCAAAAGACAAAGCAAATATCCACACAAGCTACAAAGGCCATTAGTTTCCAAGATATTGTAATGACAATTTCCCCAATTGAACAAACTGACAAAGGGAATAATTACAGCCCCATCATTTGAAATCTTTAAGGACCATCTTTAAATTATTCCTATTTATAAGTTTACATTCAGGGCCACCATCTCAACAGGTCATGTCTGGCTTAGCTAACACTATCCATATCAATTCTGGCAGAGTACACATTAGTTTGTGATGCCAACACAACTGAAGCAGAAGCTTATCTTTCACTGGTATGTTATACTGCAAGCCCCAGCTGATTTCAGAGTACCTTTAAAACAGGTCATTCGTGGGTTCTAAGCATCAGAGTTTCTGTTCAAAGATTGGGTTTTGAATGAGCCACATTCTCCTCTTTATCCTACCAGCCTGCGTTCATAAATCTGTCAGTCAAATACTACAAAGATTTACTGGATCTCTAGAAGAGTCTAATAAATGTGCATTACTACCTTTTCAGTTTACTTGAGCCACAATTGTGGCACTGAAGTGTTGTGTGCCAGTTCACTAAACATTCAGTGCTGTATTTGGCAGTAAAATTTGCTTTTGATCTGTTTCAGATTTCAGCGTTAAGGTAGTATCATTCAGTTTGGGACTAGTTATGGACTGAAGAGAGTCAAAGATGATTCTTTGGATAGTAACTTTTCATCCAGTGACTGACTATGTTTGGGCAAATGTTAATGTTAAGCATTATATTGGAGGCTTGATGGCTGTAAAACACAGATGTTATTTTGAGCACAAGGCAACCAGCTACCTCAGTCTATAGGTATGTCTGCATGCAGGAGAATTAACAGTCAAACAGGGCCTATCCTGAAGCATCACGTCAGTTCAGGACTGAAGGAGTGCAAAATCTGGTATCTTTCATAACGTTTCCTCCTTGTTCCCAATTCTGCCTAATCTCTGCCATGCAGTACTTTTTTCATTTGCTTTTCTCTCTGCAGTCAGCAAGTCATGCCATCTTTCACTTTTTCTCACCCAAGTATTTCATTACACACCCCAGCCTGCACGAACTATTCCTACACTGACCCATTAAAATGCTTCTGCTTTGCTACCTTACTGCCCTGTACCAGGATTGTATCTTGTTTGGGCAAGTCCACAGCTACCCTCTGTGACATCTGGTGTTTTTCTAAAGGGCTGATCTGATCAAGGCATCAGTTATTGTCTTCTTGGGAGCCACATTGCTAACTGCTTTCATCCTCTTTGACGTTCCCCCCTCAGCACATCAACAAAGGGCTACTCTTGCCAATTTTCCATCTCACTGCATCACTAATGCCTACAAGTCATCCTGCAGATAACAGTCACTCCCCTTTCCCCCCGGAAAGTCCATTCAAGGACTTTGGTTTTGTGTGTCCTGGTTATTAATAAAAGTATACTAGCAAAGATCTGCAAAATATTTGTGGTTGTTAGCATTTTTGTTGCACAGTACGTCAGTAAATACAAGAATTCTAATTATTTCACTGAAGACCTTCTCCCCTGAATCTGGTTTCCAATGGGGGTACCATAAGCATAGACACGGGTCAAGGGAGGTGTAGGAAAAATACACTGTTAAGATGGCGGCGCAGGCTCGTTGGGCCGAAGGGCCTGTTTCCCGTGCTGTGTTGTTCTTTGTTCTTTGAATCAAAAGTTTTCATTTCGGTAAAAGCTTAGCGAGGGGGATTGAATATAAAAGTAGGGAGGTCTTGCTGCAGCTGTATAGGGCATTGGTGAGGCCGCAGCTGGAGTACTGTGTGCAGTTTTGGGCGCCGCACCTGCGCAAAGATATTTTGGCCCTGGAGGGAGTGCAGAGGAGGTTTACTAGGCTGATACCGGAGTTGAGGGGATTGAGCTATGAGGAGAGGCTGAATAAACTAGGCTTGTACTCGTTAGAGTTTAGAAGAATGAGGGGAGATCTCATTGAGACGTATAAGATGATGAATGGGATGGATAGGATAGAGGTGGAGAGACTCTTCCCGCTCAGAAAAGACAGTAGGACTAGGGGGCACAGCCTCAAGATAAAGGGGAGGCGGTTTAGAACGGAGTTGAGGAGGAACTTCTTCACTCAAAGGGTGGTGAATCTCTGGAATTCTCTGCCCGTTGAAGTGGTGGAGGCTGCCTCGCTAAATATTTTTAAGAAGCGGGTTGATGGGTTCTTGATAAGAGAGGGGATTAAGGGTTATGGGGAGAGGGCGGGAAAGTGGAACTGAGCCACAACGGATCAGCCATGATCTTATTGAATGGCGGGGCAGGCTCGAGGGGCTAGATGGCCTACTCCTCCTCCTATTTCTTATGTTCTTATGTACTTGTCTGTGTGCATTAAACAATTATCAAAGCTTCCTAACTGCCAATCTTGAACAGTTACAAAGTCCTTATTTGGGACTCATTAATCTAAATTTGTGCAGTGGCATACTCGTGGGAGTTGCATCATGTAGAAACTCTGGAGAGTATAGATTGAATTGGACTCATTCAGCACAGAAGTTGACCATTTGGACCATCAAGTCATGCTAGTCCTCTATAGAGCAATCCACTCAGTTCCATGCTGTGAGTTTTTCTCTTTTGTCCATCCCATTTCTATTAGAAATCCTTCGTCTGTTTCCACCATGGTATGATGCTATGGAGGTGCTGGCATTGGACTGGGGTGGGCACAATAAGAAGTCTCTATTAGGTTAAAGTCCAACAGGTTTATTTGGAATCGTGAGCTTTTGGAGCATTGCTGTTTGACTCACCTGAGGAAAGAGCAGTGCTCAGAGCTTGAAATTCCAAATAAATGCATTGGACATTAACCTGGTGCCGTGAGATGACTTATAGTGACCACAATGATGTGCAGAGGGTTTCTGGTCATTTCTGCTCGCGATACATAAATTCTTCCTCACATTCTGCATCTTTTGCCCAAAATCTTAAAGCTGTGTTCCCCAGGCCTTTTGTATTATCAGTTAAATGAAAAAGGTTTTCTTTGCCTATTGTAGAAGTTTTTCAGTGACTTAAATATTATGCTGGCTTTTATGCAGGAATTTCTCTTCTTTTAAAACCAGCTCAGCAAATTCAACGAACTTCTGAAGACAGGTAATCCTGGTTGAAGATGTAGTTTACTTTCCCAGGCCTGGCCCACACGTGTGGGGCGATAGTTTGAGGCAGCCGAAACAATTCCAAATTACATGGGAATCAGAATTACGATTGTACATTTTCCAGAAATCATTTGCCTGCCTACTCAGCCATCCTAACCTGATGAGCCAATTGTTTTAGTATGAATCATTTATCTTGGCCAATGACATTCCACCTTCTGGCAACATGAGAATATATTGGTATGTAAAGTCTGGACATTCTTGCCCATCATCTCCAGGTGATCAACATTAATCCAGAAAGTTCTTTCCCATTATCTCTCAGCAACTTAAATATGCAGGTTTGTAGTGTTCAAAAGTTTCTCACTGCCTTATGATGCATACTAAACAATTCTTATCTGGTGTAACGTAAGACCTATTCATTCAACTTTGAGAATTCCAGGACTGTCTG
Organism: Carcharhinus amblyrhynchos; assembly: GCF_965287045.1. Taxonomy (NCBI): domain Eukaryota; kingdom Metazoa; phylum Chordata; class Chondrichthyes; order Carcharhiniformes; family Carcharhinidae; genus Carcharhinus; species Carcharhinus amblyrhynchos. Next base: position 50,197,636 of record NC_137336.1, read on the forward strand.
GAGTCCATACTGATAAATTCTGTGACTGTATTGTTCTTAAAAAAAAAAAAGTTCGTTACTCCCCTTTATCCCATTATGCCTCGGGGCAGTCTATAGTTGGCTAAGGTGTACATTTTAAGTACATGTTAAATTCATAAAAACGTGTTTAAATTCTCTAACAGTGGTTATGTTTCTACGCAAACAGTATCTTTGTAATGTCAGTACTTTGCACTTTACTATACTAAAGTATCTCTAAATTAGCTCATCACCTATTAGTCTTTTAGGCCCAGGTTATCTTAAATCCCTCTAACACTTACCTTATCTAAACTGTCATCTTGTATATCTCTATCAGATTTGACCTCAATATACTTTGTTCCAAGGAGAACAACCGCAACTGCTCCAATTTAACCTTGTTCTTAAAGTGTAGTTAGAACTGGATGCAACCCTATTTTACAGCCGTCAACTCTGGTCTCGGACCAGAGCTGTATGATGATTCAATCCGCATTTGTACTGAATACCTTTGTGATGCTGAAGGTCACATGCTTGCTGATTTGCTTTCTCAATATGTCCTGCTTTCAAATATTTGCGTACATGTGCCTGCAGGTCTCCGTCCTAGCACATGCTTTAGAACTGTGCCATTAAATCTAAATTTCCTTTCCCTTCTTGGTGGCACACTGGTTAGCACTGCTGTGCCTCAGTGCCAAGAACCTGGGTTCAATTCTGGCATTGACTGTCTGTGTGGAGTTTGCACATTCTCCTTGTGTTTGCACATTTCCTCTGGGTGCTCTGCTTTCCTCCCACAGTCCACAGATGTGTTGGTTAGGTTGATTGGTTAGTATCCCTATATATGTTAGTGGGATTAGCAGGGTAAGTATAGGGTTACAAGGTAAGCCTGGGTATGAATCAGTGCAGACTCTGGTCCGAATGTCTTCTGTCTGACTGCAGGGATTCAATAATTCATTGAATCAGGATGAGCAAGTATTCTGCCAAAATGCATCACCTTATACTTCTCCATTATAATCTATGGGCTACTTGTCACTTATGTATCCTAGTATCACCCTTGGTATTTGCCAACACCCAAGTTTGGTACCATTGACAAGTTTTGCAGCTTTGCTGTGTTCCAACATCTAAATCATTCATGCATAATAATGATCCCAGCTCTTGAACATTGGGGATCACCACTGTCTACCATTTCCCCAGCCTGAAAGACAACCATTTACCATGACTGTCCTTAAGCCAATTTTTTTCATTGAAGCTGACACAGCCCTTATTCTGTAAGCTTCAGTTTTTTTAACCAGTTTGTGGTTCTAGTCAAATTTTTTTTCTAAAAGCTATATATACAAGATCCATTCATTAACCTCCTCTGTTAATTCATCAAAAAATTCAATTAGATTACTCAAACACTAAATTCCTTTCAGAAATCTGAGCTGGCTCTTAATTAACTCAAACCTCTAAGTGCCTGTTGATTTTTTTTCTTTTCCCTGACGTTAAACTGACCTATAGCTGTGGACAGCCCTTGCACCCTTTGTTGAATCAAGTGTCATGAGGTGCAAAGAATAACTTCCAAATGAACTTTATAAAAGAATTGTCCATGTCATTTTGGCACATTTGGCAGTTCCATTATCTCATTCAAACACAAAAGTAAAATTCTGTGGTTTTTGGAAAATTAAAGATGCTGGATATACTCAACAAGTTAGGCAGTCTCTAGAATGAAACAGTTCTAAACTCTCAACATGAAACATTAACTTTTGTTTCCCTCCACAGATACCATCATCCCATTCTTCTGTCCCATGTCATTTAACCCTTCCCATACTGTCTCCATCCTGCTGTTGCCAATTACGTCCCTCCTGTAAATCCAAATTCTGCAACCAATATTTCCATTGAGGGTAACTTTGGGAGCCTCTTACCTTCTGCTATTTGTTGTTTTCTACCCCTCACCACTCATCCCCACCCTCCAACACTGCCAGCAACGTCACGCACTCCAGATGTCTCCAAGTGTGCCAGGTATTTATTGACCAACAAAGTTAAAGTTTATTTATTAGTTACAAGTAGGCTTACCTTAACGCTGTAATGATGTTACTATAAAAATCCCCTGGTCACCACAATCTAGTACCCGTTTGGGTACACCAAGGGAGAATTTAGCATGGATGTTGCACCTAACCAGCATGTCGTTTGGACTGTAGGAAGAAATCGAAGCACTCGGAGGAAATCCACACAGACACGGGGAGAACATGCAAACTCAGCACAGTGACAAGCCAGGAATTGAACCCCAGTTCTTGATGTTGTGGAGCAGCAGTGCTAACCACTGTGCCGTCGTGCAGCCCAACAATTTGCTCCTTAATATATTAATATAATATAGTTTGGGGAGACAAAACTGACTGTTGTGGAGTGAGAAATTGCTGTTCACTACCAAATGCTATTATAAATGATACTTGCGTTTATATAGTCTTGACTGTACTAAAACCTTGCAAAGCATTTAATAGGAACCTTATTAAACAATTTAAGCAATCACATAATTAAACAATACAGTTGCCAATACAAACAAGTTAATCTATGCAATGAGAACAAAACAATGACAAAATGTTACACTTGTTATGAAAATTACTAAAGCAAAATTTCTGCACTATACCTGAACTTGTATTCTGATGTTGTATGGTTGATTCAAGGCCTCAAATGAGTTGAGATTCAACCGATAAGGACTGCTCAATGTTCTTCTGTTCCGAGTAATGTGAAACAATGGTTTGCTTTGTTTAGTTCATTGTGAAACCTTTTAATAGGTAATTCTGGAAACCTGATGTGACTTGTATGGCAACAAAATAACCATTGGTTATTTGAATGACACAGTGGCTATTGTAAAACTAAAATAAAAGACATTCTGTTGGACAGTCTGTTAGTCAATATGTAATTTAGGAAATGCCCTAGAATCTGGGCAGACTTCCTCCTGATTCATCAATGAATTCTTCACATTTTGTTCTCATTTGCATTCTAGTGTTGTAGCAGCCAGCCATCTATAATCTGTTTTTGTGCTATGGTTCACAGGAAGCCCTGCAGACAGTTGCACACACTTCTGATTTGTGGTCAAAGAATGTTCCTTTTTATAACTTTCATAGTACTGGATTTAAATACTAAAGCTTGTACTAATTTTTGAACTGAAGCATACAAGTGCGCTAGATACTTAGTGAGAAGGTACATTAATATAGAGGTAACACTAGTCATGCTGTTCTGGAGCTTTAGAAAATAGTATCGTAGCATCTGTATTCATTGAAGAATTTTCAGTATGCTTTAAATGCCACCCCCAGTGTGTGTCAGCCTTGGCTCAGAACTTTTGAATCAGCTTGTGGGATAATTGATTCACTGCCAGTATGCCACCTTTCAGGTGAGATATTGAATAAATATAAAGGACCCCATGGTACTATTTGAACAGTGATGTGTTTTCCTCCTCTTTGCCTCTGTGGGTCCTTGCCCTGCAAATTGGCTGTTGTATTTCCCTCCATTATCGTAAGTATTTCAAAAAGTACTTGGTGGTAAAGCCCTTCCTGAGGTCACAAAAGGCACTCTACAAATGCACATTTTTTCTTTCTTCCACACTCCTTCCTCTTGTGAAAATGTTGATTTTTGCTGGAATATAATGTTCTGGCATTGGGTCCAATGAGTGAACTTGAATTGTTTAGAACCAGCAATCTGTTTGATCCTGGAAAGACATCAGCTGAATCTGATTTCTTACCTGATCATGTGACAGATCGGAATCATAACCTATCTCAACCCAAGCTAGCATCAATTAACTCCAAGCAAACCAGTGATTAGCCTGAATCTACCTCAACTGTGGCAAATCATGTTCTTCCGTTTCACATTTTGTCAACACCCTCCTCTCCCAACTCAACCATGCTGTGAACTTCAAAATTCTCTGTTAAATCATCTCTACTTTGCTTCATCTTTTTAAATCACACCTTAAGACATCCTGTAAAACTAGTTGCTTTAGTCACTTCCCCAACCTCTACTTCAGGGGTTGCAAAATTGTGGGTTTTGGCCCCCAGTGCAGTTCACATTTGTGATTATGAACTCTTGAACAGCAATGGAGAGGAGATTAGCGTGTCCAGAGACTAGAGCAGGACTGGATCGATTATGCTAAATAGCATGGGGTGGACATTGAGGTTCAAAATGCTCTAACCTCAAAACACTTGGGGCTGCAGATTTGAATGGGCTTGGGATGTTTGTGAGCCATCTTAGCATTACTAGAGAGTGGCAGGTGTAATTCAGTCACTGCTTGAGTATAGGCAAAAGTGGGTGATCACATGGCTGAGCCTGTAGGGTTCAAAATTTACCATTTTTTTCCCTGTCAAATAGGCTTTTAATACCAGGATAGTAACTCTGTTTCACAGGTTCCCTTTACATAAATCAAGGGGGTGCATGGCTAATGATTGGAGGCCAGTTGAGAGGAAGGGCTGGTAAGAGAGGCTGTCTTAGAGTGGGGGAGGAAGGTTTGGAAGTAAGCACTGAAGAGTTTGGGGTAGATGAAGGGGCTTTGGAATGTGTCTGAGTTACAGGACAAGGGAGTTTGGGAAGAGGGGCTGCTGAGTGAGAGGGGGTGGGAGAGGAGAGACTGATTATAATTTAAGTATGTAGAGATCCGAGAAGGGCTTTACTTGAATCTTCTGCCGGGAAAATGGAAAACTTGGCTGAACATTGAGCTCTTGTAAAGTATTTTAACACTTTAATATTTACATGATGTATATGGTGATCCGTACTTAGATGTTAATGTGCTCCTTTATTGATTTTTTGTTTTATTGATGCCAGGGCATGTTAACTTTCAGATGTTAAAATCTGGTCACAATGGAAAATAATTTGGAGAGCATTGCTCGACTTAATTTCAAGATTTGCTCCCCTACCTCCCCATGTTTCATGTTTCACTGAGTTTGTATTAAGTAATGACAAGGCTAGAATTTATTGCGTAACCTGACTGACCTTAAAGGTGATAAATCACCACCTTGCACTCTTGCCCTTTGTCTGGCAAATGTACTCCCATGGGGCTATTTGATAGGCAACTCCAGAATTTTGGCCAGCAGCAGTGAAGAAATGGCAATGTAAGATACCATTACCATATAGTCAAATTTTTTAGACCTAAAGTTTATAACCTAAATGATTGTAGTGGTTTCGCTAACAGGCTAGGAGTCTAGAGGTTGAACTCATTTTGTTTAGACGAATTGTGAAATTGAATTAATGAAACATGACACTTTGTGGGGTGGCACCATTCAAGAGAATGATGAAAGATGCTGGATTGTAAAAATATGGCTAGTTTCCAATCTGAAAAAATGCCACCCCCTCTTGTTTACAGGTGTTCTCTAGGTGTAAAATCTATAGCAATTAAGAATATATATTCATGGGCATTAAATTAGTTTTGCAAGTGCAAAATAAATTGAGTGATAGCTGATCATCAGAACATAAGAAATAGGAGCAGGAGTAGGCCATCTAGCCCTTTGAGCCTGCCCCACCATTCAATAAGATCATGGCTGATCTGAAGTGGATCAGTTCCACTTTCCCATTTTCTCCCCATAACCCTTAATTCCCCTGTCTATCAGAAATCTATCTACCCATGACTTAAATATATTCAGCGAGGTAGCCTCCACCACTTCAACGGGCAGAGAATTCCAGAGATTCACCACCCTTTGAGTGAAGAAGTTCCTCCTCAACTCTGATCTAAACTGCCCCCCCTTATCTTGAGGCTGTGCCCTCAAGCCTGCTATCCTCTCTAAGAGGGAGGAATCTCTCTACCTCTACCCTATCTATCTCCTTTGTTATCTTGTATGTCTCTATAAGATACCCCCCTCAGCCTTCTGAACTCTAATGAGTACAGACCCAGTCTATTCAGCCCCTGCTCATAGGGTAACCCCCTCATCTCCGGTATCAGCCTAGTGAACCTCCTCTGCACTCCCTCCAAGGCCAATGTATCCTTCCGCAAGTGCGGCGACCAAAACTGCGCACAGTACTCCAGCTGCGGCCTCACCAGTACCCTGTACAGTTGCAGCAAGACCTCCCTGCTTTTATATTCTATCCCCCTCGCCATAAAGGCCAACATTCCATTCGCCTTCTTGATCACCTGCTGCACCTGCAGACTGGGTTTTTGCGATCTGCGCACAACACTAATGAAAGAAAAATCGTGCTTATTTAATGGCCCCAATTTTTCAAAAAATGGTGTTAATGCTTGAATATTACACTACACTGGAAAGGGAAACCTTGTTTGTGCAAGTCACTTTCTGGTTCTGGATCTGACCTGTTTCACACAGGCTGTCTTTAGACCCATCCTGTTTTTGTGGCTAGCCTTTGGGCCATGGTCCAGTCATCTCTACTGTGCACATTGTCATTGGTGATATAGTGTTTATGAAATAGCCTTGGTAAAACTGCAAAGCTGTAATTAAAAATTCATAGTTCAGATGACAGTTGTCTGCCTTCAGTTTGAAGTTTTATTTGTTCAATGTGTCACTATCTATTGTAGTAAAATCTGAAGTAAATGTCTGATTAAGGTGTGAAGAAATATCAAAAACTCAGACTTTTTTCCAGCAAGGCAATCTTGCCATCAGTCAACTATTCCCTCCTGAGCTGGTTCTCCGCTCGTATCAATGAAAAGTAGTGTCATGGCACAGACTCACTGCACCTTTCCATAATTCTTTGAGGAAGTGAACTTGACATGTCGGAGTTCAAACTGGGGCCACTGTTTATTCATTGCAGTTTTCATCCAATGTCTTGACATTATGAACATCATTTTTGATCTTAAAACTTTTATCACTTAATTCATATTTTTCAGCAATGTGTATAATCTATTTTGATTTCATGACATCAGAGTATTGTGCAAAATAAATTATCTGATGTATCTTTCAATTATTCAGTCTGGTAACCAGAAGACAATATAAGTGTGTAGGTTGTGTTGTGGTTATTTTAGTATTGTTGAATTGATCTTTACTGAACTTGAAAATAGAGAATAGATCCACATGTTATTCGGTCAAGAATAGATGCTGGATAAGGTAACTGCTGTCAGTCAGTACTGTTTACCAATCAAATGGAAAGATGAACTTTGCACACCAAGTTATCACATTCTGGATTATTGAACAATTCAAACATTTCCATGATACGTTATTAGAACAGAAGATGGTCTATCAATACAATTAGAGGTTGAAAAGATCCCTTTCAGCTAAATGTGGCTGGTAACTTTTTCTTTTGTAATTACAGCTGGTTGATTGCAATCCTATCCCAATTAAACCCCCTCTTTGGTCCACAATTGAAAAATGAGACAATCTGGTACCTGCGCTACCAATGGCCCTGAATTCATCAAATATCTTTCTGTGGAGGTCAGGTGAGCTTTTGAGAAGTGTTCTGCATCTAACCTTATTGTCATAGATGTATGGTTTTAGAAGGTACAGTTTATTCAGTGTATATAGTATTAATATTTCTGACTTTGGTATTTGTTTCAAGGGCTGGCATTGTGCCCAGATTTTTGTAGTTAAATAAAACTAAGCTTTTAGGTATTTAAATTGAAAACATTTAAATTCCAATTAAATAGTTTCAAACTAATCCTTGTACTTATCACTTACGAATATGAAGTTTTATAAGATTGTTTTGGAAATGTCTCTAATTTAGAGTAAATTGGTGGAATGAAGGATTCATGTGGCAGTGGAGATGAAGTTGGAAGAGAATAGTGGTTGGGGCAGGGCAATTATCTGATCAGACTTTAGAATTGCTCACCAGAGGCAGGTCATTCAGAATTGTTGGTATCCTTACCATATCCAATCCACTACTCAACCTATAAAATTAATGTTAAAGTGGCAATCTTGTTGATAAAACACCTAAATTTTCTCCATTCTGGTCATAATCTTTCAACCCTAGTTATCACTTGAATGAATCTATGGTGCCACCTTTTACATTGTTTTTAGCATAATAGGATGCCTACTGTACACAATTGGCTTTGCAGGTTCAATCTTGCCTCATTGCTTTATGCCTCTCAAATGGCATCCTATGTGACTGCGATGAAGGTAAACTACCCTTCTCGTCCTTCTGGACACAGGTGACTACAGCATCTTCCTCTGATGCCTCTCCACCATCATCCAGTGGGTGGGGGCTGCTCTCATGGATCCATTCATAACCTGGCTCCAATTAGATATCAGTTCTTGCTCCCATAAAGTTACCCCTGCCTGCAAAGCCCCCAACCCCTTAAATTCCCATCTATATGCTGCCACTTAGTAGTGTCATCTGGGAACAACATTTAGTTGTTACATATAAGAACATGAGAAATAGGAGCAGAAGTAGGCCATCTAGCCCCTCGAGCCTGCCCCACCATTCAATAAGATCATGGCTGATCTGAAGTGGATCAGTTCTGCTTGCCCACCTGCTCCCCATAACCCTTAATCCCCTTATCGATCAGAAATCTATCTACCTGTGACTTAAACATATTCAACGAGGTAGCCTCCACCACTTCAATGGGCAGAGAATTCTGGAGGTTCACTACCCTCTGAGAGAAGTTGTTCCTCCTCAACTCTGTTCTAAGCTGACCCCCCCCCACCTTATTTTGAGGCTGTGCCCTCTAGTTCTGGTTTCCTTTCTAAGTGGAAAGAATCTCTCTACCTCTACCCTATCTAGCCCCTTCATTATCTTGTATGTCTCTATAAGATCACCCCTCAGCCTTCTAAACTCCGAGTACAGGCCTAATCTCTCTACGTAAGCTGACCCCCTCATCTCCAGTATCAATCTGGTGAACATTCTCTGTACTTCCTTCAAGGCCAATATATCCTTTTGCAAATAAGACAACCAAAATTGCACACAGTTCTCAAGTTGCGGCCTCACCAGTACCCTGTACAGTTGCAGCAAGACCTCCCTGCTTTTATATTCTATCCCCCTTGTGATAAAGACCAACATTCCATTTGCCTTCTTGATCACCTGCTACACCTGCAGACTCAATTTTTGCGATTCATGCACCAGGACCCCCAGGTCCCCCTGTACAGTAGCATGTTGTAATTTTTCACCATTAAATAACTCCATTTTATTATTATTTCTTCCAAAGTGGATACCTCACATTTGCCAACATTATACCCCATCTGCCAGATCCTCGTCCACTCAGTCAGCCTATCCAAATCTCTGCAGACTTTGTGTCCTCCACGCAATTTGCTTTCCTTCTCATCTTCGTGTCATCAGCAAACTTTGTTACCCTACACTCAGTCCCCTCCTCCAGATCGTCTATATATAGTAAACAGTTGAGGCCCCAGCACTGATCCCTGCGACATGCCACAAGTCACCAACTGCCAACCAGAAAAGCACCCATTTATTCCAACTCTCTGCTTCCTGTTAGATAGCCAATCCTCAATCAATGCTAATAGTTTACCCCCAACTCCGTGTACCCTAATCTTCTGCAGCAACCTTTTGAGGCACCTTATCAAACGCCTTCTGAAAATCTAAAAACACCACATCCACCGGTTCCCCTCTGTCAACTGCACTAGTCACATCTTCATAAAAATCCAGTAAATTTGTCAAACACGACTTCCCCTTCATGAATCCATGCTGTGTATGCTTGATTGAACCATTCCTTTCCTGGTCTCCTGCAATTTCTTCTTTGATGGATTCCAGCATTTTCCCAACTGTGGACATTAAGCTAACGGGCCTGTAGTTACCCGTCTTTTGTCTACTTTTTTTTAAACAGCGGCGAAACAGTAGCTGTTTTTCAATCAGCTGGCACTTCCCCAGAGCCCAGCGGATTTTGATAAATAACTGACGCATCTGCTATTCTGCCATTTCCTTCAGTACCCTGGGATGCATTCCATCCGGGCCCGGGGACTTGTCTACCTTCAGTCCCATTAGTCTATCAAGCACTACCTCTTTCGTAATAGTAATTGTATTAAGGACCTCACCTCCTACTAACCCTCGATCGTTAATATTATGTTAATATACACTGTTAATACGATCGTTAATATACACTGACACCCAACAGAAGCTTATCTCAGTTAAATTTGATACCAAAATTGAAAACATTCTGGTTCAATGTTGATTACCAGAGAAAGCGATAAGAGTTTGCAGCAGAGACTGATAAAAATGACTTCAGTCTGCCCAATATTTAAATGGAGAAATTTCTGCTCATTCAGCACTGGATGTTAGGTAAAACATAAAAGTGGAGGAGACTAGAAAGTTGACGCCCATATTGACCCTGAGATGAGCTTCTGACCACAATCCAGTCCACCACTGACTGTTGTTTTCACTGACATAACATAACATCAGTCTTTGCTGCCTCAGCTCATCTGTTGCTGAAACCATACCACTCATCTTGACTATTCCAATATGCGAATGGTCAGTCTCCCTTTCTATCTTCTGTGAACTTGAGTTCATCCAGATCTTTGCTATCCACGTCCTCAATCATGCCATATTCCCTTCCTCCAGCATCCTTGGTACATTGGCTCCCAATCAAGGAAAGCCTTTTTTTTAAAAAATGCTCCCTGTTTTTCTCAATCATGCCATATTCCCTTCCTCCAGCATCCTTGGTACATTGGCTCCCAATCAAGGAAAGCCTTTTTTTTTAAAAAATGCTCCCTGTTTTTCAGATCCCTTCATGGTGTTGCCACTCGTACTTTTAATCTCTTTCAACCCCATAACTACGTGATGTGTATGAGCTCCTCTAATTCTGGCCACTTCAGCATTCCCTATTTTCATTAATTTATCATGGTTGCTATGCCTTGAGTTTTCTAGGTTTTAAGTTCTGGAATCCCCTCCCAAACCGCTACCCCTCTCCTCCTGTAACACACTCCTTAAAATCTGTCTTTGATCAAGCTTTTGGTGAACTATCATGTTCCTTGGTATCTTTTTGTTTCATGATGTTCCTATGGAGTATTTGGAGACATTTTGTTCTGTCAAAGGTGCTATATAAATACTAATTTTGTCTGTATATCCAGTCCTTAATCTTTTTTGCAGAGCAAATGTAAATACCAACTCTGTGCTATTAGACTTATATAGCAGTGCTACTGACCAGTGCAATCCATTCAAATGTTCCCAAAAATATCAGTATATTATTAAGTATACTTCATCTGCCAGAACATGTAATTAACATTGTTTAATCTACTCATTTATCAGCTTTGATTTCCTTAAATATATGGAAGGCAGTTGCACCAATTGTCCAATTCATAAATTTCATGCCAGGAAAAATGAGAATGAGCTAAACTTTGGAGCAAGAACTGTTTATCTAACCTTTTCTGGACAACCTTCCCGTTGTAAATTATTCAATTTCATATAAATTTCATTTAAAATACCATGTGACAAACAGGACAGCTGGATGGCTGTGCAAAATTACATGGCTCAGATTAACCTGACAGTAATGAACAGTCACAATCAATTGAGTTGTGCTTACATGCATTACATGTTTGATGTGAAATCATTATGGGGAGCAGGAGAGCATATTCTAATAATCGTCCTCTGCTGCTTATTCACTTACACTTAAAGCCAAGTGCTGAATTGCATGCTTTTGTGAAACATTGCCCTTAATGTAACTGTGTTCCTCAGTTGTTTGTGATGTTGGAATTGCCTTTTACTTTTCTGCTTCAGTAGAAACTACCAATTTGAGTTGACTAATGGGCATGTGGCAAGCGTGGAAACCTGTAGTCACTGCTGCTCTAGAAGCAGCGATCAAGGTTCTCAATTTGTCAGTCATTTTTTTAGCAAGCCAACAAATGTGGATTTAATGCTTGTTTCTGCTTTATATCATCTGTTTTTCTTTTTTCAGAGAAAGAAGATACCTTTCAAATCACTGCAAATGATTCATTGCTTTTGCACCTGAGTAGCTTTCTTAAATGTGAACTTTCTCAAATGATGTTCAGCAGCAGTGAATTATTTTGAATTTTGCATTCTGATTTAAAATGAGAATTGGAATGGATTCTCGGAATTTGAAGTAATAAAACTAACATGAATATTTAGCAGCAATGTATTCGAAACCTAAATGTGTCTTAAACCCTTTAGCTGTGGAGCATTTTGGGCAATTTTTATAACATTTATACTAATGAAAAAAATCACTAGAATGTAGTACTATGGGGGAAATGTAATTTGTGTCAAACAAAAGTTTATTTTCTGGGGTCTTATTTTTGTACTAACCTGATTGTGTACCACCAAATAAATGTGCAGATCTAGTTAAAACACCTGTTTACTGTTTTCATATTTCTTGCTTTCTGTTTAATAAAATTGAAATTTATTTCAAATCTGATTCTGAAAACAATTTAATACTTGTTGAAAAGCTTTAGGTTTGGACATACTGCAATTTTTATCTATCAAGTGTTTAAAATGACAGAATATTGTACTTGCATGGGATTATCAGGAAATCCATTTGGTTAGTTAGTGATACAGTAACCTAAAAGTTTAATTGCTGTGATTTTGCAGTTGAGCAATGTGGAAATGACATAGCCTTTGGTTCTCATTGTGACCATTTGTTTCAGACGTGAAAAGGGAAATTGAAACTTCATGTCATATCTAAAAATATTGTAACAAATGGCTTTTCAATGTTGTGCTTACCTTTGGATGAGCTTTAATATTTCAAATACTGTGGAATTAAAGCGTATTTAGGTTGTCTATGAGCTCTTGAATTGATTAAGGTTGCAAAGAGTAGATTCTGCGTCTGGTAATAAAAAGCGGGACATTATTGTTCTATTTATACAAAAAAGTGGTTAACCCCAATTGGAGTGACGAAAAGGTAGCTCTCATCTAAAGGGTAAAATGACCATAATAAGGTTGTAACTTGCAGGTAATTGTATCTGTGCCTTTTAAGTAACTGATATACTTCCACACAACTTTTATATTCTATGTTCCCTGCAATTGGATGTTTTCAATATTTTATAAAGTTGATACTTGTATGATGTGCCATTGCCAGTTGGCAATATCTTTGAAGGATTAATGACCATTAGTCATTGAAGCTGAGGTCAGTTTCTTAGCAAAAATAAATTTCTGTAGGTCTTTAGGCTGGAACAATTTTGGCTTGTGTGGTATGAAAATCCATTTTGGGTTGAAGAACACAAAGTTCAATCTATAGCAAAACAATTCAGAATGAAAATAAGGAAAACATTTTCAATTGAAAAATTTGTTAAATATCTGCTAACCTTGCAAAATGTAATGATGCTCATTTGAGAAATATACGCCAGATATAAACCACTCTCCAGCAAATATTTTATATAATTCAACCAGTGGGATGGTAATATTGGATAAACCAATTTACCTTAGGCACATTCCTCAAGCTAACTAACCTTTCGTACCTCCAATTGTTAGGAGCCGTTAACATGTAAAGAAGAGCCTGAACACAGAATTACACCAAAATTTCACATTTGTTAAAATCAGACTTTAGAAAAATGAAACCAAGCACCACCAATTTAATGCTATAGCTTGAGATTGCTGCTATAAACTCAGTTCTACCTTTTACCTTCACCCTCCCCCAATATTTCCATTATCTTTCAAAATCTTGAAGGTTCATTCACCTCTTCTGGGATTGACCCAAAAAATATACGACAGCCCTCCAGAATTTACTTTAGTTTTTGGTATTCTAGCTATTCCTTGAAGTAATAATTATATACAAATATCACTCAATTAGCTTTTTGCTTGATGCTGCTCCAATTTTCTTTTAAAGACTTCACCGTTATACACTCTTCAGCTCTTTATCTTGGCTCTGGACATGCATTGATTTTTTTTTTCCAAGTCTGCTACCACAGATTCTTTGTTTCTAACCTAAGTTTTCTGCTGCAAGGTTCTGTGAGGAGCACTAGATCCCTAGTGGCCCTCACAGATGAGAGTTGAGGAAAAGCCTTCATGAGAACAGAAGTTCAGGGGAATTTGAAGGCATTTCAAAATTACAAAAAATTTTAAAAGGGTAAAAGACTGAAATGATTGTTTCCATTGTTTTATTGTATTGGTAACAAAAAAAGACTGAAGATTATTGAAATAAATGGATAGGAACAAGTTAAGGTTTGAAGAGGGGCGATAAATTAGAAACGAAGGACCAAGGATATGGGAATAAATTGGAATCCATGAATTCAATTTTAAAACTACCAATGGTATGTTACAGTGGATCTTATGGTGACTGTCTGTACCTAATCATCTTGATGTGGAGATGCCAGTGTTGGACTGGAGTAAGCACAGTAAGAAGTCTCTCAACACCAGGTTAAAGTCCAACAGGTTTATTTTGTAGCACAAGCTTTCAAAGTGCTGCTCTTTCATCAGGTGAGTGGGAGTTCTGTTCACAAACAGAATGTAAAGACACAAACTTAATTTACAAAATAATAGTTGGAATGCAGGCCTTTACAGGTAATCAAGTCTTAAAGGTACAGACAATGTGAGTGGAGACATGGTTAAGCACAGGTTAGAGAGATGTGGATTGTCTCCAGTCAGGACAGGTTAATGAGATTTTGCAAGCCCAAGCAAGTTGTGGGGGTTACAGATAGCATGACATGAACCCAAGATCCAGGTTGAGGCCGTCCTCATGTCCGGAACTTGGCTATCGGTCTCCACTCAGCGACTCTGCGTTGTTGTGTGTCATGAAGGCTGCTTTGGAGAACGCTTACCCGAAGATCAAAGGTCAAATGCCTGTGACTGCTGAAGTATTCTCCAACAGGAAGAGAACAGTCTTGCCTGGTGATGGTCAAGCGGTGTTCATTCATCTGTTGTCAGTGTATCATGCCTTGGGACATCCTTTCCTGAAGCGTATCAGGTAGACAACATTGGCTGAGTTGCAAGTGAAAGTACTGTGTACTTGATGGATGGTGTTGCCAAATAAGATGGCATCTGTAATCCATAAAATACTACAGCACATGCATGGTCCTACCACCGGCATCTTCGTAAAAATGTGTAATTTATTTAACTTCTGCTCCTTGGGGGGATTTCTAGGTGGGAATTTTATTACTTTCTACATTTCTGAACAATCGTTTTTTTCCTCTTTGCATTTTATTATTCTTTGCAGCAGTTGTCTATGGGTACACTTAAGTATATTTTCTATCATTTGAATTCCTCTTACAGCTATCTGTAATTTTGCTGCAATTCCTCTTGATGAACACCTTATCAACCTTTTGATGGTTGATCTTGATTTGAATCTGTTTCTCAGCAGTGTTATTGTGCTTGAACCATCAATTTAATGTTACACATCCTTGTTTAAGACTTAACTGTTGAACTGTTCCTATTCCTATATCAAAGTAATGGTGTTTCATGTGGAGATTGATAAGTCTAACTGTTAATACTGACATGTTTATTTTCAGTTGCAGCAAGAAATCATGAGGGTCATTTTTTAAACAGTAAATATTGATGTTTACATTTATACTTGTAACCCGGAATTTGCACAATTGCCAATTATTTGCTTTCATGGAGGACACAAATGGATCCAATCAACCACAAATAACAGCTTGCATTTCTTGAACTTCAATTTTCAAATAAAATCCCATGGTTCTTCAGAGTTGTACTCAACCAAGAATGGGAGTTGATCCACATAGGGAGACATAAGTAGGGGTTGATGGATGGACTTTTAAGGAGAGGGATGTGCAGAAATATGGAAAACGAATTTCAGGAAGTTGCACAGCTGTCAATCTTGAAGGTTGTTCACAAAATGAAGAGTGTCATAGACGTGAAGAAATTAAAACAAATTTAGTGTTACAATTTGGGTTTTTAATGTGTTTTCATTAAACTTCATGATCACAAAGTGAACTTGTGATCTTTTCTAAAGTTGCTCTCCTCTTGAAGTGTCACTTCAAGTCTTCTGCAAGGTCTGAAAGATTGCCTGCTTTCTGTAGCAAGCATTGGATATTGAACAAATTCTCTTTCATAAATGGAAACCAAGAGTTTATATTACAGGATACTGGGTGAGATAGGAAACATTAAGAGAATAGTAAGTTTAAGTCAGAATAGGGAGAAAGTAGTGATGTCTAAATCAGAGTTACTGCATGTAAGTTACAGATGCACATGACATTGTGGAAATATGATGATGTGATGAGGCTTGGCTTAAGGAAGGGTGGGATAGGGTGTTAAATAGTCCTTGGCTCAAGGTGCTCAGAAAAGAGAGTAGTAGTGGTGGAACTATTGGTCAAGGAGAACATTGCAGGGCCACTTCTAGCAGCTGTGTTCTTCAGGGTTCTGCAAATTCAGTCAGTGGTGGTATTACTGAGCCAGTTTTGATGGACACAGGTCTCCCATTCAGAGCACATTCTCTGCCTTTATGGGGCAGGATACATCTAGGAGTAATGATGGGGGCATCTAAGACATTATTTTGAAGGACTCCTGAGAGTTTAACTATCAGGCTGTTGCTTGTTGAGCCTGTGGGATAGTTGTCCCAATTTTGGCACATGTCCCAGATGTTGGTATGGAGGACTTTGTAAGCTTAATTTGATCCTAGATGGTCTGTCTAATGGTGTGATTAAACATTTTCATAGTAGATTGCTAAAGCATTTCAGAGGACAGTCAAGAAGCCAAACGTATTGCTGAGAGTTTGCAGACAAAAGCCAGACTAAATAAGAGGCAAATTTCCTTCCTTTAAGTTAGTATGACTATTATTAGCCAGACTGTCAAAAGCTAGATTGCATTTTGCTTTACTATAGTCTGTGTTATGAACCAGATGGATTTTTGCAACAATTTCTGACAATCTGGCAATTCTAATGTGTATTGCAATTTACTATTTGGGCAGCATAATGGTCATGAAGTATAATTGTTTCTCATGGTTGACAATCCCAAAATGTCTGCAGTACAATTTCCTTGAACTTATCAACAGTAAGTATCCATGTTGTGTGTATGAATGGACAGTTCTCACCTTTCACTTTGCAGGCTGCTGTGAGTTTTGTGATCACCTGTAATATTTAAGCAAATAACTTGTGAATTATGAATCACAAAGGGAATATTCAAGATTACATCTCTCAGAAGAGGAATGGAACTGTGCCCCACATAATAAGTATTTGGTTCCTGTGCTATAGAATTATAGAATATTGGTTCATAGTGATTTAGCCCTTGAAGAATCCTGCTAACTGATCAGGGACTAATCATTTGCTGTCAGCAGCACCTTGCTCATAATGTTTGGAATGGTAGGAGTGTAAAATACAAGGACTGGTTGAGGCCAATAGCATAGATGCATTTCAGAACCTAGGTAAATGCATCAGGAAGAAATAAATAAAAGGATTTGCTGATTGGGTTAGATGAAGTTTTGTGGAGCACAAATACCAATATAGATGAGTTGACCTAAACGGTCTGTATTTATGCTGTTGACCCTGTTTAACAGGAACTCAATTTTCCTGCCAGATCAGCAATTTGTGCATTCATGTTCACAGATCTGTGATCAGTAAATGTTAAATTATCAAGAACAGAATTGAAAAAGTCGTAGCAAAGCAATGCGAAAGTGGAAATAAAACTAAGGAGCATTGGAATTCCAAAGTTTTGAATAACAAGTTAAAGTGAAAGACTGAATTTTATATGGGGAAGAGGAATAACACGCAGGATGCCATATTTGCAGCATTGTATTGAGAGAAATGTTTGGAGATACACTAACCATAGCAATGACAAAATAAAGGAAATATCGTGATAAGGAGATCAGAAACTTATTCATACAGTTTGCCTGGAAATGCAAAGGAGAAAAACCCCAACTTTAAAATGGATAACTTTGGTAGCTGTTGCGGAGAAGCCTTTTGAACAAAAGGGGGAAAGGGGCTTATTTGCCTCAGTTTTAATAATGAAGGGAATGTTGCTGAACAGAGACATGTTGAAGTTTTTTATCTTGCACACACCAGGACAAATGCACAAATCACAGATTTCAAACAGTCACAATCTCTTCTAGAGGAAGAAAAGTACTGATTGGTTAAGTTGTCTCTGACCAAGGCATTGAAATGGAGAAAGCCATAGGGGACTATCGCTTTCTAAGCTCCTGGGTAACTTTTAAAAAGTTGCTGGGTTTGAACGTATTCCTTTTGTTTGCAGAGAATGGGTCCCTGCATGTGAATGTGTATTGTTTCTAGCAAGTATAATTGAGTCACATTACCAGCTTGATTGATCTTAAATTGGTTGTTAGTGTAGCTATGAGCGCACAGGATCGGGCATGACTAACTGAACAATCACATCTAACAGTAGACATATTTTTGGTTTTGAGTGTGAGCTAGTTGATTATGGTCTGCATGCTGCCTATTGAAAAACTGAAGGAATATACTGTTCAATTCAGTTAGCTAATTGTTGCTTTTTGGCATTGCACCAGTGCTGAAATTCATACATGATTGTGTGATAGGCAGAACAGCTTTCTGGACTGATAGCATCCTTTTAGGGGGAAATACTACTCATGTCTTGGCAAATCTTCCTTTCTCCTGTAATATAAATTGTTTTGATCATTTAAAATTTGGCATTCTTGTATTTGCCTTGATGTGTGCAAGATGAAAAGCTTCAGCGATGTTCAAGGTCTGTGCTCCCTACCAACTGAGTAAAGGAAATGTGGAAGTTCACGGAGCTCAAAGGGGATAATTAGGCAAACACCAATAAA
This sequence comes from Carcharhinus amblyrhynchos, assembly GCF_965287045.1. Classification (NCBI taxonomy): domain Eukaryota; kingdom Metazoa; phylum Chordata; class Chondrichthyes; order Carcharhiniformes; family Carcharhinidae; genus Carcharhinus; species Carcharhinus amblyrhynchos. Next base: position 50,216,099 of record NC_137336.1, read on the forward strand.
TGATCAAAATTTGAAAGGCAACTATTTCATTTGCAAGAAAAATAAAAATAAGGTTTTGGGTTTTTTATTGCCCCATTTTTGTGCGTAGAGGAAAGGTATTGTTCAGGTAGAAATTACAGAATGGCTGCATCAGCATTTTTCTGCTAAAATTATTGCACATGTGAAACTGTTGATAATACAGTTGAATATCCTTCATTATATATTTGTTCAATAAACATCTACCATCATTCTGAAACTTTGGCATCTTTCTATTTGTCAACATAGAAGCCGTGAACACAGTCTAAGTTTTTTTTAACTCGCACAATTTCTGGAAGTAGCATTCTGTGCAAGTCAACATTCAGTAATATGTGCCAGCCGCCACAACTCCCTTTTCATCCAAACCATAGCCAGATGCTACTTGCCCTTTGCTGTGATGCCCCCTTTGAGATATTGCTCCTTTAATGGCTGCTAGCAGGGCAGCCATGTCAATAATGGTGATATCTGGCAATTTCATCCATGTTGTATGATTTACCAGATAAACAACGAGCAGTAAAACACCCACAAAAATTAAACATTTTGAACACAATATTTGCAGTTATTTATCTTGCTATTTTCCCACCCCATACAGATTTAAAATACACATGTATATGCTGTACAATTTAGATAACATGCAATCGATTGTTTTAGTTGCTAATCAAAAGTAATTATTCATGTATGGCTTGCAATTTTTAATGTGTGGCTAATATACTTGATAGCCTCTGGTTACATAGCTAGAGATCAAGCTGAATATTGAGGCTGAGAGATTGCAATGAAGTAGATTAATGGAGAGTGGAATCAACAAAAGAATGAAGGTGATTATACTTGGGAAGAGTAAGTAAAAGCCCTGAGAGGAAATGAAGCAAGTTGAAATTTATATAGATTTGTTAGGGCCCTGCCAAAGGCTTCAAAGGTGAAAATTACTGTTTAAAAAATGTTTGAATAACATGACTAAAGTCGCTGAATGTTTTAAGTTATAGCATTTAAGGTGATAATTTGAGAACTGCAGCAATACCTTTTCATAACTGAAAATTATTTAAATGCATCTGCATTGTCACTTTAATGGTCAGGAGGATCATCTTCCGACGATTGGCTGAACAGAAGCAAATTTCTGAAAATAAAGGAAAATGGATCAGAACTGAGATTAAAAGGATGGGAAAACTTTAATGAAGAGAGAATAGGGTTTAAAGCAGGGAATGACATTGGACTTTAAACAGTAAAACAGATGTTGGATGTAATAGGTAAGATAAGGGTGCACCATCTGTGGCTAACTAAGGAAGTTGAAGATGATATCAAATTCGTAGAAAAGGCACACAATGCTGTGAAAACTAGTAGACCATGAGATCATCAAAATTTTAGAAACCTGCAAAGGTTGACTAAAAATATAGAGGGAGAAATTAGAATTAGACTCAACTGTCAAGAAATATATAAAGAGTAAAAGCTTTGACAAAAGAGTAGCTAGTGTGAACGTTAGTTCTTTGAAGGATGAAACTGAGCAATTAATGGGAAATAAGGAAATGGAAATAAATGAACAAGTATTTGTATCTGTCTTCACAGACACAAAGGTTTGAATGGTAAAAAGCAAGGGTCAAAAGGGAGGGAGTAATTAGCAGTGGTGAGCTTACCAGTCCTAAGCTGACAAGTCCCGTGGGCCTGATGACATACACCTTGCGTCTTAAAAGAACTGGCTGCAGAGATGGTGGATGTGTTGGTTGTAGTCTTCAAAATTTCCTAGAGTTCTGGAAAGTTTTCATGCTGAAAAACCACCAATATAGCATATTTATTCGAGAGGAAGACAAAAAACTGGAAACCACAGGCCAAAACCTGACTTTTGGAAAATGCTAGAATTGAGGGACTAGTAGCAGGGCGTTTCAAATTATAATGCTATCAAGCAAAATCAACATGGTTTTTTTGAAAGGGAAATCGTGTTTGATAGTTGATGTAGCAAATGCATAAAGGGGAACAAATAGGAGTAGAGTATTTGGATTTGCAAAAGGCATTCAACAAGGTACCACAAAAAAAAGCTCATGGTGTTGGGTGCAATACATTAGCATGGATAGTGTTTTCTGCCAGTTAGTCAATCAGGATAAGTGTCATTTTCAAGTTGGCAAACTGGCTAATGGGGATGCTGCAGATTAGTGCCAGGACCTCCCCTACATATCATCTATATTGACTTGGATGAAGAGACTGGGTGTTTTGTCGTCAAATTTGCTAACTGTAAAAATAGGAAAGCAAGTTGAGGACACACGGGATCTGCAAAGGGATATAGATAGGTGAATTGGCAACTGTGGGAAAATACAAGATCGTCCACTTTGACATGAAAATTAGAAAAGCAGAATATTTAAATAGCAAGAATGCTGTGGTACAGAGCAATCTGACTGTCTTTGTACATGAATCTCAAAACATTACCATGCATGGACAGGAAGTAATTAGGAAGGCAAATTGGCTACTGCCTTTATTGGAAGGGGGTGGAACGTAAAAGTAGGGAAGTCATATTACAATTATACAAAGCATTGAGGAGACTACACCCTAGAGCATTATGATTTTGAAGATGGGATATACTTGCATTGGTGCGAGTATAAAGAAGGTTCACCTGGGATGAAGAGCTTTTCTAATTATGGAAGGTTGGGCTTATACTAATTGGAGTTTTGATACTGAAACAAAGATTCTGAGAGGGCTTGCAAGAGTAGATGCTAGAGGAAGTTTTCCCATTGGGAAATTCTAAGGAGTGCAGTTTCAAAACAAGGTGTCTCCAATTTCATGTGGTGGTTGGCGGGGAGGGGGGAGACTTAGGGTGGTTAATCTTTGGAGTTGTACCCAAGAGAACAGTGGAATATGTCATTGAATATTTCAAAGCAGAGTTAAATAGATTCTTGATCTACAAGGAAGTCAAGGTTCTAGTCATGGATTTCAGACAGGAAATGAGTTAAGGCAACAATCAGATCTGCCATTATCTTATTGAATGATGGAGCAAATTCAAGGGGCCAAATGGCTGGCACCTGCTCCTATGTTTCCAAAATTATTGAAGTTGGAGTTGAAAGAGAAGTAGCTCCTTAGAGCAAGCAAATATGTGAAAAGAATGCGAAGGGATTTACAGAAGTTAGAGGAGTCAGCTTTGTTGAGATTACAAATGAATTGGAGTGTGCAAATATGTGTCATGCACTTACTGTATGCAACATTACGTTTTTAGCAGCAAACATGGAACAACAATTTTTGCATAAATTTAAGTTACACGGTGTGACAAAGTAAAAAGCAGCAAATTAGACCTGAAAAGGTAACACCTGTTAATAGTAAGTTTGCAGATGACACCAAGATTGGCATAGTGGACAGTGAAGAAAGTAATCTCTAATTGCAATGGGATCTTGACCAATTGCGCCAGTGGGCTGACGAATGACAGATGGAGTTTAATTTAATACCAAGGTGATGCATTTTGGTAGACTGAAACGGGGTAGGACTTATTCAGTTAATGGTAGGGTGTTGGGGGAGAGTTACAGAGCAAAGTGATCTAGGGGGTACAGGTTCATAATGGAGTCACAGGTGGACAGACTGGTGAAGAAGTCATTCAGCATGCTTGGTTTCATTGGTCAAAATATTGAATTCAGGAGTTGGGATGTCTTGAAGTTGTACAAGACCTTGGTAAGGCCACCCTTGGAATACTGTGTACAGTTCTGGTCACCTATTATAGAAAGGATATTATTAAAATAGAGTGCCAAAAAGATTTCCTAGGATGCTACTGGAACTTGATGGTTTGAGTTATAAGACGAGGGTGGATAGACTGGGATTTTTTTCTCTGGAGCATAGAAGGCTGAGGGGTGATCTTATGGAGATCTATAAAATAATGAGGGGCATAGATCAGTTAGTCAATACTTTTTCCTAAAGGTAGGGGTGTCTAAAACTAGGGGGCATAGGTTTAAGGTGAGAGGGGAGAGATGCAAAAGTGTCCAGAGGGGCAATTTTTTCACACAGGGTGATGAGTGCCTGGAACAAGCTGCCAGAGGTAGTGGTGGAGGCGGGGAAAATTTTGTCTCAAGTATTTACAGTTACATGGGTAAGATGGGTATAGAGGGATGTGGGCAATTGGGACGAGCTTTGGGGTTTAAAAGGGGTGCATGGACAAGTGGGTCAAAGGGCCTGTTTCCATGTTGTAAACCTCTGACTCTATGTACAAGCTAACAGTGAAGAAACTAGCTAGAAAACTCTCAATGAGAAACTAACCATTTGGGGGGAAAAAAGTCATTTTTCTTTTAGTAACCTGTAATGCCTGCTACTGACATAATATTTCGTGTTCCTAATAGATGTGTCACTTGGAATTTATTGCTTTACATAAATTGTTAGACTCTTGCTGCCAATCATATGTTAGCTTCTGGCTCATGTCGTCTTCCTTCAATTCTACCTATTGTTGCTCTGGTTTGCAAGTAGTTCAGGTTTATGTAAAACAGTTCCTTTTCTTTGTCTCACCACTGGCCATTAATTATCCCCTTCTTTTAAAGTTTTACTTCCTGTAGTTGTAGTCTGGATTGCAACTCCATCTATGTCCAGTGATGGAAATGAGCAAATCCAGGAAATTTGGTTGCTGTTAATTTCAGCAAAAAAGGCAGCATTATTTCCATATCAACCCTTAGATGTGGCACCAAATAAGGAGAATTGACTCCCCTTGCTGCTGCATGTTGCTGATTTCCTACAAAGTAAATTGGTTTGTATAGCATGCAAGAAAGAATACTTTTCACTGTGTACTAATACATGTGACAATAAATCAAATCAAATGGTAGCAAATAGATCTGAAGAGAAAATGTTCAAATCAAAATAAGGTAATTGCCAACGAAAAACTTTTGCATGGAAAAGACCTCATCAAGAAAACTTCTCAAAAGAGAGATTAAACCATTTAATCATCAAGACTGATCTTGAAAAAGTCTTAATTTTTGTATTATCAAAATGAGATTTACAATAAAAATGTGCACAGTACTAACTACATATCTTTCCAGTAGGTGTTTTTTCTGAATTCCAAACAATCCAGTGAAAAAGATAAATTGTTTCTGCATGTAACACTGTTTTCGTTTGGAGCAGGCACCGGATAATGGACTCAACTGATCTTTTAAATAAAAACAAATTAAACAAGGTAAGCAGAAGTTTTTGAAGATCACTTAGTCTGTGGAATTCTCTTCCCCAGAGAACAGTGAAGACTCTTATTGAATATATTCAGGGCCTAGTTAGATTTTGGATCAGCAAGGAATTCGAGGGTTATGGGGTTGGGGGGGTGGGGGGGGGGGGGCAGGATAAAGGATTTGAGGCCACAATTGGATCAGCCAGGATCTTATCAAATGGCATGAAGACTGGTTTATCCCTCCTAGCTTGCATATTCTAAGTATATGTAACTGTAGAAAGGATATCGAGCTGATAAAGAATTGTATGTTTGCCTCTATTATTTAGAAATTATTTCCTTGAGTTTGCTTGAATGAAAATACTAATTAATTGCTCTTCAAAGGAAAATATGCAATTTTGTGTAAGATCTTCATATTAACTTAACTAATCATATCCAAGAAATATAATAGCGAAGTTGATAGTGGTCCCTATAGCAAGGAGTGGGAGGCCAGATGGTTGTGTTGTCCTGAACCCAGGCAAGCATCTGCTCAGGGAAAAAACTTGCAGTGGGAGGGTTAGGATCCAGTGGTCAGGATCTATGTAGGTACCAATGGCATAAGCAGGACAAAGGAGGGTCTGCATCAGGATGAGGAGCTTGGTATCAAATTAAGAAGCTGAGTCTCAAAGGTAATTTCTGAATTATTACCTGAGCTACATGTGAATTGGCATTGGACAAATAAGATTATAGAAATAAATATGTGGCTCAAAGACTGCTGTGGAATAAGTGGGTTCTGGTTCATGGAGCACTGGCACCAGTAATGGGGAAAGTGGGATCTGTACCATTGGGATAGTCTATATCTGAACCATTCTGGGGCCACATAACTAGGGAAGTAGAGAGAGCTTTAAACTGAATTGTGGCAGCAAGGGATCAAATTTGGGAAGATGTGGTAAAACAGAGTACTGACAAGAAAGAAAGGTACTAATATGAGAAGTGATAGACATGACAGGAAGGGACAGAGTACAAATCTAAGACTAAATCAGCAGATAAGAATAGATGTTACAGAAATAATAAAAGGACAAAACTAGAGGTGCTGTTTCTAAAGACATGTAGCATTTGAAATGAAACCAATGAACTGAATGCACATAAAAATTAATAAGTATGATCCGATATCTAATAGCCATGTCTTTGTAATGGCTAACATAGATTGGGACCTGAATATTGAAGGATGCGTGATGTTTAGGAAGGACACGAAGTTAGGAAAAGGTGGAGGAATGGCCCTGTTAATTAATAATATTACATTAGTGAGGAATGACCTAAATTCAGGATGCAGGAGCGTATTGAATTGAGATGAGAAATTACAAAGGCAAGAAGCCAATTTGTGAGAGTGGTGTACAGGCCTTCTAATTGTAACTACATTTGTAGGACAGAGTATAAAAGAAGAAATAATGGGAGCTTCTCAAAGGTACAGTGGTACCTCAGGGGACTTTATATATAGATTGGAAAAATCAGATTGGCAAGGTAGCATAGATGAGTACGTTGTATGTTTGGTTTTTTTAGAACAGCATATTCTGGATCCATTAGAGGGTATATTACTAGACCTGGTATTGTGCAATGAGATAGGATTCATTGATAAACTATAGTAAAGGCACCCCTAGGTAGCAGTGATCATAATTTAGTTAAATTTTTTATATTCAGTTGGAAGGTGAGAAGAATGTGTTGAAAACTAATATTTTAAACTTAAGGGCAATTATGAGAACATGAAAGTGGAGCTAGCTAAAGTGAACTGACAAATGTGTCCAAGGGTGGTCAATAGAGATTCAGTGGCAGATACATAAAGGGATATTTCATCATGTACAAACAAACTAAATATATTCCAATGAGAAATTCCAAGGGGAGGGCTCAGCATCTATGGTTAAATAAAAGTTAAAGACTGTTACACAAAGACAAGTAGTAGGTCAAAAGATTGGAAGGAATATAAAAAAAAAAGCAAAGGATGCAAAAAGACTGAGGAAAAAATTAGAGTATAAAAGAAGGCAGACATAGTAAAAGTTTATACAGATATTTTAAAGGAAAAGTTAGTGAATGTTATCCTATAGAAAGTGCATCTGGGGAATTGATAATGAAAGTAGGGAGATTGTGGATGAATTACAGATATTTTGCACTGTTTTTCACTATAGAGAGCACAAGGAACACCCCAGAAGTAGTTGTAAATCAGGAAATGGGAGGGAGGAACTCAAGAAAATTATAATCACCAGGGAAGTGGTATTGAGCAAATGTTGTGACTGTTGGCCAACAAATCCCTGGGTCCAAATGGACTTTACCCAAGAAATGGCTAGTGAGATAGTTGATGCATTGGTTATTATTTTCCAAAATCCCCTAGATTTTGGAAGGTTCCATTAGATCAGAAAGTAGAAAATTCATTATCTTTATTCAAAAAAGGAGGGAGCAAGAAAGCAAGAAACAATAGGCTATTTAGTCTAGCATCTTTCACATGGAAAATGTTAGAAGTTGGTATTAAAGGTGTTACAGTGGGATACTTCAGAAAAATCCAAGGCAAATCAGGCAGAGTCAACATGCAAGGAAAATCATGTTTACCCAATTTATTGGAGTTCTTTTGAAGGAGTCACGTTCTGGGGATAAAGGGAACTGGTATTATACTTGGATTTTCAGAAGGCATTTGATAAGATTGCACATCAGAGATCATTGTGGAAAATAAAACTTAATGATATAGGGAGTAACATTGGCATGGCTTAAAGATTAATTAGCTAACAGGAAAGAGTTGATACGTGGATCTTTTTCTGGTTGGTAAGATGTGACGAGAGGTATTCTACAACGATTAGTACTGGAGCCTCAACGTTTTACAATTTATATAAATGACTTGGATGAAGGAACTAAGGTTCGGTTACTAAAATTACTGATGACATTGGTAGGAAAGTAAATTGGGAATAGGATATAAGGAGTCTATAAATGGACATTGAGGGCAAATGTGAAATTGTGCATTTTTGCAGGAAGAATCAAAAACTCATCTGAATGCTGAGAGATTGCAGAAGTCTGAGATTTTGAGGGATCTAGGTATTGTAGTGCATGAATCACAAAAGATGCAGATATAGCAAATAATTAGCAAAGCTAATAGAATGTTATGTGAGGGGAATTAATTACACAGGGCATTGATGGACCACATCTAGAGTATTGTCTACAGTATAGTCTCCTTATTTTAATTAGAAACAGTGCAGAGAAGATTTACTAGACTAATACCAGGAATGGGTGTGTTTCTTTTAGAGGAAAAGTTGAGAGATTAGGTTTATATCCACCAGAGTTTAGGAAAGTAATTGGCAACTTGATTGAAACCTTAAGATCCTGAGCGTCTTGACAAGGTGGATATGGAGAGGGTGTTTCTTCTTTTCAAAGAACCTAGAACTAGCAGTCATTGTGTAAAAATAAGGGGTTGCTCAATTAAAGCAGAGTTGAGATTTTCTTTGAGGGCCTTGGGTCTTTGGAATTCTCCCTCAAGACAGTGGAAACAACTTTTGAATATTTTTCAGGCAAAGCTAGGTAGATTCTTGATTAACAAGAGGTCGCAAGATTATCTGGGGTGTTACAGTCAGATGAGCTGTCATCTACATGAATGACCTACTCCTAATTGCATGTTTGTATATACTTCAACACATCTTATGTAAATACATTGGCTAAGATCAAGTGTAGTATCGACATGCTGCGGTTAGTTGAAGTCATTAGGTTACACTTCAGCTTCATTTGACGCAATCTTTAAAAGTGGCATCTTGGCCTTTTGGCTAAGATGCAAATGAGATCAAGCTTTGGAGGAGGAGGAGCTATGCCTACTCCAATCAGCTTGGATCATGTAGATCAAGTCCAAGACAGGAAGTGAGAGCCCTGTCTTGTCAGCTGGATCAGGAATGTCTCAACTTGTTGAGACTCTGAATTGGATTGATTTGATTGAATTGGAATAAAAACAAAAAACAACTGAGTACATTTTTTAATCAGCAAAGTATTTCTTCTTGAGTCACTTGAGAAACCAATGACCCTGATCATATATTGTGCTCAATATAACATTTGTGCTGGAGTTGAGAGATTGCAACAAAATGTAGCAACTTTAAGAACAAAAGACAAATGGCTTGGTGTGGAAGAGGAAATGTGGAGTGGAGAGTTTAAAATGGAGGAGAAAGGTCATAGCCTGAGTTGTTGAAATCAGTGTTGAATCCTGAGGGTAGTGATGTACCTTTATTGTAAGATGAGATGCTGCTCTTCCAGCTTGCGTTGGGCAATTTTAAATCCTGCCCTGCACCCCCCCCCCCCCCCCCCAAAACACACACACAAACACTTGCGTTTGCCTCAATGCAAGCCACCCACTTTCTCTCCCACACAGGCCATCTGTCTTTTGTTATTAAAGTAACACTTTAATATCTAACACATTTTAGTTCTGCTGAAGACCTAAATGATTGAAACATCAACTATACTGTGTTTTCCAGTATCTGTATTCTTGACTTAGAATCTGCAGTATTTTTTATTTTATTCACATTCCTTGATTCACTGTGACCAATGTTGCATAAGACCTTCTAATGCATCCAGCCTAGGGTGACCAAATATCCCCATTACTGGCATCAGTCCTGAATGAGGCACTATCTGCCCAGGCAAATAACTTTTCTGGAAGATTTACACAACTTATCACTCAGCAAAAATCCAAATATTGACTCTACAATCTCATATCTGGAACTGTGTGACTCCCAAGCTGGTCTGCGGGCTGTAAAATGTTGGCAGGACACATTCCTAGTGTAGTTTTTAAAAGTCTTCATGTGAGCCTTTTCCAGGAATGTTTGAGTTCTTAATGGATGCTTTGAGGATATCCTTAAAATTTCCACTGTCCTCTGGCATCTCCTGCTGTAACTGAGCAGTTGCCTCAGTGGCCTGGTGACATACAATAATTCCAGCCTCCCAGGTTGCCTGCATCTGCTACAGTTGCCTACTACTACTACACCAACAGGTCCAAAGTAGATGCCATCTCCCTAGCCCTATCTTCAATCCTGGAACATGGAGACAAGATGTGGAGAAGCTGGTGTTGGACTGGGGTAAACACAGTAAGAAGTCTCACAACACCAGCTTAAAGTCCAACAGGTTTTGCCCCTTCATCAGGTGAGTGGAGAGTTCTGGTCTCTCACAGAGCATATAACAGCACACACTGTTTAGAGAATACTGATTAGAATGTGAGTTTTTACAGCTAACTTGCTATTCAAGTCTTAAAGATGCTGACAGTGTGAGTGGAGAGAGCATTGGGTTAAATGTGTATTGTCTCCAGACAAGACAGTAAGTGAGATTTTACAAGCCCAGGCAAGTCATGAGTGTTATTGATAGTGTGACATGAACCCAAGATCCTGGTTGAGAATTTGTGTAGTGGGTCAGATCTCAATGATGGAGTAGAGTGTTCATCTGGCAGCACTAATAAATCAAAAAATAGCCTCCTGCACTGTAGAAATCCAACAATCCTGTCAACTGTTACCGGATATGCTAATCTCTCCCTCAGTGTACCCGGGCTGGTACCGGAGTGTGGCGACCAGAGAATTTTCACAATAACTTCACTGTAAATGTAAATAATAAACTTTGACTGCACGACTGAAACATGGAGCTGAGGATCCAAAAAGACTGATGCACGTTCAATATGTGTTTGAAGTAATTAACATGCATACAAGAGGTCGTATCATTAAAGCGTGTTAACCCTCCCACGCCCAGACGGAGATAAACCTTGGAGCGCTTTGTTTTTTTTGCTGTTGGATCTGGGCTCTGGGCGGGCGGGGTCAGAAAGGTCCCGAGGTCGCCCCTTGATTGGCTGAGGGGCAGGAGGCGCCGCCATTGGCTGGTTTGTGACTCCCCTCCCCCTCCCTCCGTCAGCGCAGTCACGCGCTTTCCAGGAACCCGTCAGGAAGATATCAACAAAACAAACGCACGTCTGACTGATCAGCACCCCCCTCCCCCCGGAGCGGGAAGACATCCGCCTGACAACACCGCCTCTGCAGGTGGGTGCGTGCGATTAAACTGAGATCCGGAGAAGTCGTTTGTCGAAGCGGCCAGCGGCGGCAGGTAAATTGTTCTTCCTTAACCGCGGAGCTTGAAAAGTAGTTAACCCGAGAGAGAGAGATGGAGGATGCGGGAGAGGAACTGGAGCCGTCCGTCAGAAATGTCATGTGATTGACACCCCCGTCAGCCAATCAGGAGCGGCTCCCGGGACGAGTCCTTCCAGAACACTGGCGGGCGAGCCAATGGGCGCGGCTGCGGGGCGGGACCGGCCGGGGGGGGGGGGAGGGGAGGTGAGCCCCGCCCACGGCGGGTTTGTTTGTGTTGGTCGCCATGTTAGAAACCAGCCCTTCAAAACAAGCTGGGGTGTGAGTGAGGCCTGGGACATCACCGGGAGGCCGGAGGACCCTCGCTGGTAGCAGAGCTGATCAGACTCCGGGAGTTTAGTCAGAGAAAGAAGGAGCGATATCTTGTACTGCGTTTTTATTTCGTGGTATCGGATGGATCGGCGAAACCCGCCCACCAACCTTTATGTAAACACATGGCAGCATTTTTTTTGTTTGTCTCTGCAGCTGATGTTTAAAGGCGTTTAGTGTTGGAAACCTGCTTAATCTGTCATTTAAAAGTGTAGCCAAGTAGAGCGGCGCCTTTTTTGTGCTGGTCATTAGCTACCATGGCTAGGAATGTCTAATTTATATTTACACGTGGTGTGTGTTTACAAGTTGGTCAGGTATTATCTAGCTTAAGATTGCCTGGTAATTGGACATGATATGTACTTGGTGGCTATATTAATATTGTCATTCTGCTAACCGTATTTAATAATTGTGAATCGACACTTATTGAGATTAATCATCATTTTCTTAAGAAAGCAATTAAAGGCTTGCTGAAGGCTTTTATTTGGACCACGCCCCTTTTTCTGAGAAGCACTTATTTATTGGAGCCTGCCTCCTGTTTTCTGCATAAATATTGAAGTCACACAGTTAAAAATTTGAATATTGTGGAAGTTTTTTGAGTCCATTTTGATGAAAAGATTTGATATTTCAAAATATTTGCACTAAAACTTTCCAATTGCTGTTTAAAATGTTCAATTCTTATAAAGCCATTTTGGGAAGGGAAACATTTAAATTAAAGATTTAAATTGTTAAGTTGTATTAATGTATCAGAATGCTACCTTAGTATGGCATTGATGAGTAAAATGACACTAATGTGCTTCATTAAGGGGACACTGCCTCTCTTGTTTCTATGGACATTCTGTCTCAGCCTAGATCTTAACAGTTTGATGTAGGATGCAGTTTTGAATTACTGTATGTGCAAATATACATTTCTTGAAAATCTTCTGTGCCAGTGGACTTGTGTAATTTATTTTCTGCTCCCACATCCAAAGATCGGATTATTTGAAGACTCAAAGACTAGCACAACTGTCGCTGTCTTGGCCATTATCGGCCAACCCAGCAAGGAGTAAAAATCAAATCTTGCTTCTTAAAGCTTGTGATACTTAGCACTTGACCTGCACTGGGTGATCAGCTAGCATATTAGGGGTCAACATAATACAACAAGAATTAAATGTGACAAAGCTCATTCTGGTCAAAAATTTGAGATCTATTGAGTAGCCTTTATTTTTGACTGTTATTTTCCCAGTGTGCTGGTGAAGTATTTATCATAATCTCACAATTTGAGTTCATATATAAATATTTTGTCATTTTTTTAATGAATTCGCAGCAACTTCAATGCCACATTTTGCTAACTTGAGTATGGTGGCCATAGCCAACAGCAATGTGTTAATATAAAATATTAGAATAGTTTATTCAATGTGCAGCACAGTTGCTTCACAGCGCCAGGGACCCGGGTTTGATTCCTGGCTGGGGTCACTATCTGTGTGGAGTTTGCATGTTCTCCCTGTGTCTATGTGAATTTCCTCCCACATTCTGAAAGGCATGCTGGTTAGGTGCATTACCTGAACAGGTGCTGGGTTGGGGCACTAGAGGAATTTCAAAGTGACTTCATTGCACTGTTAATGTAAGCCTTGCCTGTGACTAATAAATAAACTTTAATTTAACAATTTTTTTCCTCAGATGTGTTTTTTTTATTAATTCATGAGGCATAGACATTGGCTGGCCAGCATTTATTGCCCATTACTAGTTGCCCGTGGAAGATGCTGCTGTAGTCCATGTTCTGTGGGTTGACCCACAATATTGTTGGGGAGGGAATTCCAGGATTTGGCCCAGTGACTGCAAAGGAACAGCGATGTATTTCCAAGTCAGGATGGTGAGTGGCTTGGAGGGGAACTTGTAAGTGGTGGTGTTCCCATTTATCTGCTGCCCTTGTCCTTCCAGATGGAAGCGTTCATGGATTTGGAAGATGCTGTCTAAGGATCTTTGATGAATTGCTGCAGTGCATCTTGTGGATAGTACACACTGCTGCTTCTGAACATCAGTGGTGGAGGGATTGAATGTTTGTAGATGTAGTGCCATCAACCAGGCTGACACCTGGATGGTGTCAAGCTTCTTGAGTATTGCTGGAGCTGCACCCATCCAGGCATGAGGGGAGTATTCCATCACACCCCTGACTTGTGCCTTGGTAGATGGTGGCGTCAGGGGGTGAGTTACTCACTGCAGCATTCCAAGCTTCTGACCTGCTCTTGTAACCACTGTGTTTATGCACTGAGTCCAGTTGAGTTTCTGGTCAACAGTAACCCCATGGATGTTAACAGTGGGGAATTCAGTGATGGTTACACCATTAAATGTCAAGGGGCAGTGGTTAGAGTGTCTTTTATTAGTGATGGTTATTGCCTGGCATTTGTGTGGGGTGAGTGTTACTTGCCACTTGTCAACGCAGGCCTGGATATTGTCCAGATCTTGTTGCATTTGAACGTGGACTGCTTCAGCAACTGAGTCGTCGCGAATGGTGCTGAACATTATGCATTCGTTGGCTGAAGTGAACATACTCACTTTTGACCTTATGGCGGAGGGAAGAAGCTGAAGATTGTTAGACCTAGGGTACCACCCTGAGGGACTCCTGCAAAGATGTCTTGGAGCTGAGATGACTAATTCTCCACAACCACAACCATCTTCCTACATATCAGGTATGACTCCAACCAGCAGAGAGTTTGCTGCCTGATACCCATTGATTCCAGTTTTGCTAAGGCTCCTTGATACCCCACTTAATCAGATGCGACCTTGATGTCAAGGGCTGTTGCTCTCTCCTCACCTCTGGAATTCAGCTCTTTTGTCTGTGTTTGAACCAAGGCTACAATGAGGTCAGGAGCTGAGTGCCCCTGGCGAAACCCAAACTGGGTGTCACTGAGCATGTTATTGCTGAGTAGGTGCTGTTTGATAGCATTATTGACGACCCTTTCCATCACTTAACTGATGATCAAGAGTAGTTTGGTAATTGGCCGGATTGAATTTGTCCTGCTTTTTGTGCACAGGGCATACCTGGGCAATTTTCCACATTGTTGGGTAGATGCCAGTGTTGTAACTGTACTGGAAGACCTTGCTAGGGGAGCGGCAAGTTCTGGAGAACAAGTCTTCCGTACTATTGCCGGAATGTTATCAGGGCCCATTACCTTTGCAGTACCCAGTGCCTCCAACCACTTCTTAATATCACATGGAGTGAATCGAATTGGCTGGAGGCTGGCATCTGAAATGCTGAGGACCACCTGGAGGAGGCTTAGGTGGATCATCCACTCAGCACTTCTGGCTGAAGACTGTTGCGAATACTTCAGCCTTACCTTTTGCACTGATGTGGTAGGCTGCTCCATCATTTAGGATGGGGATATTTATGGAGCCTCCTCCTCCAGTGAGTTGCTTAATAGTCCGCCATCATTCACGACTGGATGTGGAAGGACTGCAAGCTTAGATCTGATCCATTGGTTGTGGGATTGCTTAGCTCCATCCATCACTTGCTGCTTTTGCTGTTTGACATGTAAGTAGTCCTGTTTTGTAGCTTCACCAGGTTGACACCTCATTTTTAGGTATGCCTGGTGCTACTCCTGCACTCCATTGTCAGGGAATCAACCCTGGTTCTGTGATTTCACGGTCATCGATAGACTCTTAATTCCAGATATTTGTATTAGCACTGCTGAAAAGCCTAATTTTTTTAAGCCTTAATCTGTGTTACATTCAAGAACACCATTGGATAACATTTGTGTAGAGAGACACACAGTTAACGTTTTGAGTCCATGTGATCCTTCTACAGAACTGTGCAGAACAAATTCTGGAGAAGAGTCGTATGAACTTGAAACATTAACAATGTTTCGTCTCCACAAATGGACTTGCTGAGTTTATCCAACATGTTCTGTTTTTATTTCAGATTTCCAGCATTTTGCTTTTATTGGATAATATTTTCTTTCTCTGTTTAAAAAGCTAGTATTATCTATTGATGAATTTGCTTCATCGTGTGATATTAAATTATGTTGGGCAAACAGTTTTAGGTTCAAATCAATGATGAGGTAATGATGCTTCTGTGCCCTCTAACTAGAGTAGAATAATTTCGTCCACAACTTAAAACTTACAACAACATTGACTGGGGTGGGGTGGGGGTGTTGCGGGTTGTGTTTAGTGAAGACAGGTACAATCTCATGTTTGGTATTTCTCCCAAACCCCACAACATGGATTTTGCTAACACATGGTCTGAATTTACCTTCACCTGTCTGAAGCAGGTCTGGCAGGGTCTCCATTCTTGGGTCTGCGCTCATTGCAGAAAGATCCTGGGCTTCTGGTGCAATGGAAGCTCACTGCACTTTCATTCCTGAAGGGTAGGATGTTTAAGAGGAAGAATCTTTAACTGAACAGGTTTTTTTGAGGCCACTAGGTGTGGGTGAAGACTAAAAATGAAAATTGGATCCATTCAGAGAGGAGGAGAAGAGACACGCTGTGGAATTTCTTCTTTTAAGGTTAATTTGAATTTCTGCCATCATTGCGCTGATTCCTGTACACTTGTTTCCTCTATTTTTGTGGGACAGAATGATGAAGGGACAACCTTCCCAGCAGAGAGTGACGTAGGAAATAGTTTGGGAACAGTGTGCGGCCTTTTCCCTTTATTTGTGTTTTCACCAATTTAGAACACTGTGTTGGATACAAATTCATATCCAGATTTGTGCATAATTTTAAATGATCAGTTGGTTATTTTGTATTAGGAAGACTGGAGTAATTGTTTATCGTCCTCGTTCCAATTCTTCTTAACAACGCCAAACCTCTGCCTGGTTGAAATTAAGTCGGTCTATTTGCAGCTTTAGCTTTACGTTTTACCCTGAGATGAGCTTCCAGCCTCATATTCATGCCTACTAAAACTGTCTGTTTCCACTTCTATAACATTGCCAAACTTTGCCCTGTCTCATCTCATCAGCTGAAACTCATTGATGCCGCAGTTACATGTAGACTTGACTATTCTGTTTGCCCATATGCTACGCTCTTAAACTTGATATCATCCAAGTTTTTGCTGTCAGATTAATGGAACATGCTGCAAGACACTATAACCCTGTGCTCACCAACCTCATCGGCTCCTGGTCAAGCAGTGCTTGAATGTTAAAATTGTCATCCTTGTTTTCAAATTCATTCATGACTTGCTATCCCTATTCGTAGAATCTTCTCCAGCACCCTCAACCTCTGGGATATGAACACTTCCTAGTTTCTTGTGCATTCATAATTATAATTGTTCCACTGTTGACAGATATGAGTTTAGTTTCCTTGGCACCAAGGTTGGGAATTCCCTGCCGACAATTCTGTGCCTCTCTCCCTCATGTTTCTCCATTAAGACACTCCTATTTCTTTGACCAAGTTTTTATCTTGTTTAATATCTCCTTTTGTGGTTTTGTGCCGTACTTTATCTCATATTCCAGTGAAGTGCCTTAGGATAGTTCATTAGGTTAAAAGTACTACATAAATATAAATTGATATCACATGGTGACAACTTCCTGTACAATTTGACCACAATGAATCAAAAGACAAAGGAAGAAGAAATCTGTGTCAAAATACTGAACTAAGTGCAATATATGGTAAATGAGGATTATATATTTGGGTCTATCACGAAGACAATACTGCTTTAAACTGCAACAGTAAATTGTTAATCAGAGTTAGCAGCTGTATTAGAGCAAGCTGTGAAAATCATGAATTCCATAAAATCACAACCATTAAATTCATGTCTGTTCACTGTTTTGTGTACAGAGATGGGGGCCAAGTATCTAAAGTTTACTATTGCACACCGAGGTGTGATAGTTATCGTAGGGGAAGGTTCTCTCCCATGTTCATGAGCTCCAGAGAGAATTGACTGAGTTTTCGAGATTGCATCAACTGCCTTATAAAGATTTGATAAATACTGGTGGACTAAGCTTGCACATCTTGCAGACATTTTCAGCCATCTGCATGAGCTGAATACTAAAACGCAGGGGAAGGATAACAATCCTGGCCAAAGATATATTTCAAAGTTTTAGGTCAAAATTGGGCATTTTGCAAGAAATGCTGGCAGTGGATTCACCTGAGATGTTTCTACCAACATCATCAGCAGTAGGCGCAGCTGTCAAGGTGCATAATCTCACATTCAAACATCTTGAAACGCTGCAAGAGGAGCAGCGCTTCAATAGCTTCAAATGCTATTTCCCCTCTAAAAATGTGGAAGACTGTGACTATGAAAAGGAGGCATATGCAGAACCAGGGATGGATTGCACAATTGAAACTGGTTTGGAGAGGTAACGTTACTTCGTTTTGTTCTGATCCATTGAATTTCAATTGTTTATCAGTTCAAGTATTTAAGAAAAATACTGTAAAAATATTATTACAGATATGAAATTCATAATGAGAAAAGGCAAAATTCAGGTGCCTGAACAAAGTGGTGCATGTGGAACAGATCTAGGGCAATAAATAGTGAGCAGATTTTGAAAAAGTGACTGTGCTTACTGTCGTAGATGATGTGTTCTGTGGTGGATTTGAAACATTTGATCCTTATTTAACTTGTTGAATGCACTATTAGAAACCTCTCTAGTAAAGCTGTAACTATAGTAAATGTGACGTTTATGAGCAATTGATTCAGCTGAAAAAAAAGTGTGTGCCATGGAATTATTTGTCTCTTTTTAAGTGTGCTGGCTGTGTTAGGAACCATTGCTGTAGGTAACAGGATGAACTCAATAGCTTAATGTGAGACTTAGGATTGCCAGTAATTCAGTTAATAAGTTTTCGTAAGTAGACTGGCCATAGTTACTGCAAGAATTTGCCATTATACCATCCCATCACATCACATGGTTTTGTTAACTGATTTCCTAAATTTAGGGTTTCTGCTTTCACCATTTTTCATGGTTTGTGTTTATATTAGGGCAGATGAGATTTTTATTTAAAGGGAAGTTAATCTTTCAGAAATTTAAAAGTTGCTGATTTGGATACTGAATCCAAAGCTGGTATGAATAAGAGTTTGAAATGACTTCTGTAGACTTCATGACTGTCTAAAATTTTGGAATGATATTCTGAGGTTATTGACTATGTGCTTCAGTCTTCTGTCAGGTGCAGATCAATACAACCTATCTCATGAGTTTCAGATATAGGGGGTGTTCATTCTTGTGTACTTCAGGCACGAAGATCTCCAAGCAAATCAAGATGGGATCTTGAGTTGTAATGCAAGTTTTACCCACATTTAAAACAAGATAGCATCCTGGTAAATTAATAGGTGAAGCACACACTTGGAACAGCCACCCCAAGGATTGCTAAGGTAGATTGGTAATTAATTTGACAGCTAATGCTCTCTAAAAGGCTACAAGCCATTTCACTGCCTCTGATTGCAATTGAGAGCTTTCAAAGCAGTCACCTGATTTAGTGAAAAAAGCCATTGCTTAGGATTTTGAGCGCTGATTAAAGCATGGTCATCTTTCACTGTTCCTTTGCTGATGGAGATCAACTGATTACACTGTATTTGCTAAAAACATTTGAGACTTTCGAGAACATGGTCAAGATTTTATTAATGCTCCAGTAATTTTTCCAGAAATTATCTGAGGATTGAAAGAGAATGAGTGCTGTGCTACTGTAGTATTCCAGACCTTTATAAGAGTTAACATGAAAAGGGGAGTGCTTGATCATGTGAATCTTGCTAGGGGTCCTCCTGGCCTGGAGGAAATTAGGCCAGTCAGTGTAGCACCAGCAACTTCAGGAGGACAATCTATGGGAGACCCCATCTTCCCCAGGATCTTCAGCGAAGCCTTCTCTGCCATTGCATGTGCAAGAGGTTCTACTTTGATTTATCATTGTCACATCTATTAGTATACAATGAAAAGTATTGTTTCTTACTATACAGACAAAGCACACTGCGCATAAAGAAGGAAAGGAGAGGGTGCAAAATGTAGTGTTACAGTTATAGCTAGACCCTTTGTAGTTTCTTGCAGTCTTGGGCAGAGCCATACCAATTTGTGATACAACCAGAAAGAAGACTTCCTGCAGTGCATCTGTAAATGTTGGTGAGAGATGTAGTGGATGTGCCAAATTTCCTTAGCTTCCTGAGGAAGTTGGTGGGCTTTCTTAATTATAGCATCCGTATGGAGGGACCAGGACAGGTTGTTGAGGATCTGAGCACTTAGAGTCTTGAAACTCTCGACCATTTCCACCTCATCCCCACTGATGTAGACAGGAGCATGTCCTCCACTACGTTTCCTGAAGTCTATCTCCTCCATTTTGCTGACATTTGAGGAAGAGATTATTGTAGTTGTACCAGTTCACCAGATTCACTATCCCTTTCCTATATTCCATCTCATCATCGTTTGGGATCTGATGCACTACAGTGGTGTCATCAGCAAACTTGGAATTTGAGTTGGAAGGGAATTTGGGCACGCAGTCATAGGTATGTAAGGAGTATAGCCATGTGGCTAAAGAGACAGCCTTATGGGGGACTGGCATTGAGGATGTTTGTGGAGGAGGTGTTGTTGCCTATCCTTACTGATTGTGGTTTGTGGGCTTGGTTGTCTAGAATCCATTCACAGAGGATGAACCGAGCCCCAGACCATGGAGTTTGGAGCTGAGTTTTGTAGGAATTATGGTGTTGAAGGCCGAGCTGTAATCAATAAATAGGTGTCTGCCATGGGTGTCATTAGTATCCAGGTGTTCCAGGGTTGGGTGTAGGGTCAGGGAGATGTCTGCTGTGGACCTGTTGCAGCAGTGGGTGAACGGTAGTGGATCCAAGCAATCTGGGAGGCTGGAATTGTGCCAACATTAACCTTTTTGAAGCACTTCATAATGATAATGTCAAAGACACTGGGTGATAGTTTTTAAGGCACGCTGCTTGGCTTTTCTTTGGTACAGGGATGATGGTAATTTTCTTGAAGCAAATGGGGACCATAGATTGATGTAAAGAGAAGTTAAAGATGTCTGCAAATACTTCCCCCAGCTGGTCCGCATAGGATCTGAGTGCTTGTCCAGATCCAGTCCGGCCTGTAGCTTTCTGTTGGTTGACTTTACAAAGGAGGTCATCACGTTTCTGTGACCCAGCGGGTGGAAGACTCAAACTGCAGCATAACCAAGACCACAATGAATGATAATTCACTGGATGTGCTACATTCATCAGACTTCTTGCACAAAATCATACTTAAATATGTTTGACAAAAAAAATCCATACCTTATCCCTCCACTCGAGCCAGTGTTTTCAGCAGCTGAAGTGCTTTTGACAACGCTTGTTATTTTCTTAGCTTCTCAAGCTAAAATATAACAACATTTCCCATTTTCGCTACAAGAAATATTATAAAACCAGCTGCACCAGGATATTCGTCAGGAAGATTAACATGTGAAGCATCACCACAGATGACTTTCATATTCTTTGGGTCAGTTAATTTCACCAGATTTTTTTAAATTGACATTTAAACCATTCATCACATTCAATGAAATACTTAATTCCATTCCATTACCATAAGACATTGGAGCATAAGTCCATTTACTCCATCATTCAGTGAGCTCATGACTGATGTGATAATCCTCAAGTCCACTTACATTAGAAATTAGAACCTGGGCTGTTCTGAGTGCCCAACCGGTTCTAATGTACTTTGCAGTTGTATTTTCTTTTGATATTACATCATTTTTCTGTGGTGACAGTTAATGATCAACTGAGATGGGAGAAACACTCACCATTTGTTGATTTAAAGCTATTCCAGTCTTCCTCGTCTTAATATCTAAACTAATGTATTTGTCCCACAAGCTGGGCTCCACAGCCCTGTAAGAAATTTTCATCAAGCATCACAAAGATGCTGGAAGGTTTTCCTTTATGATACCACTAAAACGTTGCAGGATATACGCAACATAAAGCAGAATCTGTTTTCAGCAAAAAGATCTCACTGAAAAATACCACAGCTGGAAGCATCATTTAGGCCATAAGTGCATTTATTTAGTTTTAGTCATTTTTCTTCTGCATTTGCAGCTTCCTTCATTGGTTTCAGAAACACAGGGAAGTATCTAACAGCTGATCTGAGTCAGATTTTAGAATTATTTTAGATTTATTAATTCTATGACAAGAACCTTGACAGTTTGATTTCTGTGTCTGCTAAGTACTGGCTGGCCATTAGAACCTAATATTCTACCAGGGCCTCTCCATTCCCGATGACCCTCTTCTTTTATAGCCTGCCTGTTTCCTGAATTAATTTCTGTCTGTCTTAGTGAGTTAGAATTCTGCAAGTTTTCTGTCAAGACCTCAGTCTTGATGAAAGCCCTAGTCACTACATGTAAAGCATTCAAATATGCAGGAAAAAAACAGAAGTAATTGTGAAACCTTCTGGAAAGGAGGACCATCTTTCAGAACAGAAGACAATTTAGAATCATAGGTATAAAGCTTAAAAAGAGGGAATTTGCTTCATCCTGTCCATTATGGCCAAAGGAACGAGCTATGAAGCTTGTTCCCACTTCCCAGTATTTGGTCAGAGCCCTGAAGGTAACTCAGTGCATTTACCATGGCTAATCCACCTAATCTACACATCTTTGGACACAAAGTGCAGTTTAGCATCAAACCTGCACATCTTTGGACTGTGGATTAAAACTGGAGCGTCCGGAGGAAACCCATGCTGGTACGGGGAAAACGTTCCACACAGTCACCCAAGGTTGGAATTGAACTCAGGTTCCCAGCACTGTGAGCCACCATGCCATTTCCCCTTAGCCTCCTCTTCCAGGAGAAGAATCCCAACCAATCCAATCTTTCCTCATAGCTGTAAAAGACAGCTCATCCAGATATTGAACCCGGGACCCCTGTCATACTAATTCATTGAAAACTCCAAAGCAAGAATCATAGCCCTAGATTATGAGAATTCAAGTTTGAGACTCATACAAAAGTGAAACTGTGTAGATGCTGGAAATATGTAACAAATTATTGTTTTTACAAAATCTTTTCATAGGAGTGTCACTTGCTAGGCAGCTTTTGCCCATTCCTAACTGTCCTTGAGAAGGTGCTGTTGGGTAGGGAGTTCCAGGATTTTGACCCAGTGACAGTAGAGAAATGGTTTGGAATAAAACTTGCAAATGGTGATGTATACCATTATCAGTACTTATAAAATGGGATGTATGCTGTATGTAGATTATTGAAGTCTCTGATGGATATAGGATATGACAAACCATGACCTTAGTGTGGGTTTGAGATGCTGATTCTCAAAAACTCTTCTCCTCAGTCGGCCAGAGGCTGAGCTGACACATTGGAGGCAATAAAGAATTTTGTCACCTATTTCTGCATGGCAAATGTTCCTCTCTTCAAGAAAGGAAATAGGGATGACTCCAGTAATTATAGGCCAGTTAGTCTTACTTCGGTGGTCGGTGAGTTAATGGAAAGGGTTCTGAGAGATAGGATTTATGACCATTTGGAAAGATGCAGCTTAATCCAGGATAGCACGATTTCGTGAGGGGTAAGCCCTGCCTCACAAATTTGATTGAATCCTTTGAGGAGGTAACTAAGTGTGTAATGAAGTTAGAGCAGTTGATGTCGTATACATGGATTTTAGTAAGGTGTTTGATAAGGTTCCCCATGGTATGCTCATGAAGAAAGTAAGGAGGTGTGGGATAGAAGGAAATTTGGCCAATTGGATAAGTAACTGGCTACCTCCACAGAAGACAGAGGGTGGTGATGGAGGGAAAATTTTCAGACTGGAGGCCAGTTACCAGCAGTGTACCATAAGGATCAGTGCTGGGTCCTCTGCTATTTATGATTTTTATCAATGACTTGGAAGAGGAGGCTAAAGGGTGGGTTAGTAAATTTGCTGATGACACCAAGATTGATGTCGATGAGGTGGAGGGCTGTTGTAGGCTGCAAAGAGACATTGATAGGATGTAGAGCTGGATGGAAAAGTGGCAGATGGAGTTTAACCCTGATAAGTGCAAGGTGATTCATTTTGGTAGGACAAATTTGAATGCGGATTGCAAGGTTCTGAGGAATATGGAGGAACAGGGAGATCTTGGGGTTCATATCCACAGATCTCTGAAGGTTGCCACTCAAGTGGATAGAGCCACGAAGAAGGCTTATAGCATGTTAGCATTTATTAACAGGGGGTTTGAGTTAAGAGCCGTGGGGTTATGCTGCAACTACACAGGACCCTGCTGAGGCCACATTTGGAATATTGTGTGCTGTTCTGGTCACCTCACTATAAGAAGGATGTGGAAGCATTGGAGAGAGTTCAGAGGAGATTTACCAGGATGCTGCCTGGTTTGAAAGGTAGGTCTTAAGAGGAAAGGCTGAGAGAGCTGGGGCTTTTGTCTTTAGAGCAGAGGAGGATGAGAGGCAACCTAATAGAAGTCTATAAGATGATGAGGGGGATAGATAGAGTGGACGTGCAGAGACTATTTCCTCAGATGGATGTAGCTGTTACTAGGGGGCATAACTATAAGGTTCATGGTGGGCGATATAGGAGGGATGTCCGAGGTAGGCTCTTTACTCAGAGTGTGCTTGGGGTGTGGAATGCACTGCCTGCTGTGATAGTGGAGTTGGACACTTTAGGAACTTTGATGTGGTTATTGGGTAGGCATGTGGAGCAGACTAGAGTGGTAGGGAGTGGGATAGCTTGATCTTGGGTTCGGACATAGCTCGGCACAACAGCGGGGGCTAAAGGGCCTGCACTGTGCTGCACTGTTCTATGTTCTATGTAAGCTCCCAGGATATGAAAAATGATCCGCATTTTGCAGGATCTCACAGTTAACCTTAATCAACCGGGAAGATGCTCTCATGTAGAGCTAGTTGGAAAAGGGCTTTAGTTTCCAGGTGCTCAGTGAAAGTTCCATTTCCTCCTGTTGCAGAGGAGGAGTCAGCCATTACCTGGAGTTCAGTTTCTGATTGAATGTGCATACAAACGTCATCTGCCTACTGAAACACTGAAGCTGGATTGAAGGCTTTGTCTGTTCTGTAGATTATCACCATGCTTGGAGTAGTTTTCTGGAGGTGAGGTGGACTATTGCAGTAAAGAAAATGGAGAAGGGGGTTAGTGTAATGACACAACCTTGTTGTGAATTGTTCTTGCGTGTTATCATGGAGTAGATAGTGGATGGTGACAAATCTATGAGAACAGTCATGTTTGAAGAGCATACCCATAATCCTTTATGGCTTTTCTGACACTTCTCCATTTGAACGTCTCTCTTTGTTCCAATTCCTCAGAATTTTTTTTTAAATTCAGAGGTCAAGCTTACTGGCCATCTTCTGAAGACTGGCCTTGCAAAGTCCTCCACTGACTTCTGTACAATGGAATAAATGTACAGCCTTGCCCTCTCCCCACCCTCCAGGTCAGGTGGCACCTGCAGTGTCCTACCCAGTGTGGCTGCTGCCCAAAAGTGCCTGGCACATCCCAGTGTGAGGCCCAGCCTTGACTGGCCTGTCTCCTACCACATCTGTTGCAGGACATCACTTCTCCACCAGGACCTCTAGTGCTATGCGTTTTTCTGTTGTTCCTAAATCTAACCTGACAGTTTACATTGTCTGTCAGCATACAGAACGTCTTCGGTGGAAATGGCCACAAATACCACTACTGGAAAATTGCTTCTCATTGATGATTTTTAAATCTGCAGTTGGCACATTGAAATCATGGTAAAGATCAATGCCCTCTTAAAATTGCAGGTTAATGTTTTATTAATATAGCATTGTACCTTTTATCACAGCTTTCAAATGTAGTGACATGCTTAGAATATCCTCATAAAGCATTGTCATTGTTGCATAGACAAAAGCAATGTGTTGATACACTAAAAGTCTTGCCCAGGGGAGCACTTGCTGACCAAAAATCTTTCTTCCTGGAAAGCAATTAGATATAATGCTTTTTATGTCTGCATTAAGGAAAAACTTTATGTATACGTTTAAGACTGGAATTTTTTTCAAGAGATATTCAAGTCCTCTTAACTAAAATATATTCCAAGGAGGCAGAATGTTGGAAAGCGGGGGTGGGAAGACTTCCATGGCTAAGCAAGGAAATTAAGGAGAACATAAAAGATAAAATTGAAGGCATACTGTATTGCAAAGGCTAGTGTCACACTGGAAGATTGGGAAGTTTTTAAAGGCCAACAAAGGGTCACTAAAAGAGTAATGAGAGCAAAAATAAATTATGAAAGAAGAGTAGGCACAAAATATAAAGTGAAGGTTGGTCCCTTTTGAAATGAGCCTGGGGACTTAATAGTGGAGAACACAAAAGTGGCTGAGACACTAAATCAATATTTTGTCTCATTTTTCATGGATGAGGACACCATCCCAATAGAAATTGCAGAGGTTATAGAAAGGAAGGAACTTAGAATTATCATCATTACCCAGGAAAAAAAGGACTGAGCAAACTATAGGAATTGAAGGCAGGCAAGTTCTCAGGACCTGAAGGCCTATATCCTGGGGTCTTGATGGAAGTGGCAGTGGAAATTATTGTAATATTGATTATAATATTGCCACACTCAGGGAATTTTGGAATGTTCCAATAGATTGGGAATATGCTAATATAAAGGGAGGCAAAACGTAGTAAACTATAGACCATTTGGTTTAACATTTGTCATCAGGAAATCGTTAGAATCCAAGGAAGAAATAATAGGACATTTGGAAAGTCAAAGTGCAATCCATCAGAGTCAGCATGGGTTTAATGAAGGGTAAATCATATTTGACGAACTTGCTTGAGTTCTTTGAAGGTATAACAAGCAATGTGGATATTAGGGATCCTGTAAATGTTGCATATCTGGACTTCCAGAAGGCACTTGATAAGATGCCATACAAAGGGTTAACACACAAGGTAAGTTTATATGGGATTAGGGATAATCTATTTTCTTGGGTAGAGGATTGGCTAACCAACACGCAGCAGAGTCAGGATAAATGGATTTTTTTTTGGGTTGGCAAGATGTAACTAGCGGAGTGCTACTGGGTTCAGTCCTCAGGGAAAGGAGGTAGGTAACCAAATTGCAGCTGACAAATAAATGAGATAGTAAATTGTAATAATGAAATAAGAAATTTAAGTGAATAGGGCAAAATTTGGTAGATGGAATTCAACGTGGCTAAGTGTGAGGTTACAGAAAGGATAATGCTGAAAAACTTCAGCGAATCTGACAGCATCTTTTGAGCAAGAGTGGAGCCATTTGAGACTGGATGACCTTTCATCAGAGTTAAGTGTGAGGATAGGCTTGGCGAATGGGCCAGGAAATGGCAAATGGAATTTATTGTTGGCAAGTGTGAGGTGGTCCACTTTGGTAGGAATAATGGTAGGAAGGATTATTACTTAAGTGGCGAAAAACTGCAGTAGGCGACGGTGCAGAGGGACCTTGGGGTCCTTGTGCATGAGTCGCAAAAACCCAGCTTGCAGGTGGTCAGGAAGGCGAATGGGATGTTGGCCTTCATAGCGAGGGGGATTGAATATAAAAGTAGGGAGGTCTTGCTGCGGCTGTATAGCGCATTGGTGAGGCCGCAGCTGGAGTACTGTGTGCAGTTTTGGGCGCCTTACTTACGCAAGGATATTTTGGCCTTGGAGGGAGTGCAGAGGAGGTTTACTAGGCTGATGCCGGAGTTGAGGGGGTTGAGCTATGAGGAGAGGCTGAATAAATTAGGCTTGTACTCGTTAGAGTTTAGAAAAATGAGGGGAGATCTCATTGAGACATATAAGATGATGAATGGGATGGATAGGATAGAGGTGGAGAGACTCTTCCCGCTCAGAAAGGATAGTAGGACTAGGGGGCACAGCCTCAAGATAGAGGGGGGGGCGGTTTAGAACGGAGTTGAGGAAGAATTTCTCCACTCAAAGGGTGGTGAATCTCTGGAATTCTCTGCCCGTTGAAGTGGTGGAGGCTACCTCGCTAAATATTTTTAAGATGCGGGTTGATGGGTTTTTGATAAGAGAGGGGATTAAGGGTTATGGGGAGAGGGCGGGAATGTGGAACTGAGCCACGACAGATCAGCCATGATCTTATTGAATGGCGGGGCAGGCTCGAAGGGCTAGATGGCCTACTCCTGCTCCTATTTCTTATGTTCTTACGTTATCCATTTTTGTAAGAAAAATACAAAGGCAGTTTATTATCTAAATGGAGAGAAATTTTGGTCTGCTTATGGGTGTCTTCATGCACAAGTTGCAAAAAGCTATAGGTACATCAGGTAATAAGGAAGGTAAATGGAATCTTGGCATTTGTAGTGAAGTGTTGCTACTGTACAAAGCATTAATGAGCCTGCATGAAGAATATTGCATATTGTTTTGATCTCCTTTTTTGAGAAAGGATATCGTTGCTTTGGAGGTGGTTCGGAGGAGGTTCACTGGATTGATTTCAGAAATGAGGGGTTCGTCTTAAGAGATGGGGCAGTTTAGGCCTAGACTCCCTGGAGTTTAGAAGAATAAGAGGAAATCTAACTGAGATGTACAAGATAATAAGGCGGATTACAAAGTAGACTTGGAGCTGACGTTTCCTCTTGTAGAGCAATCTAGAACAAGAGGTCATAGCTTTAGTATATCGGGTAGCAGATATAAAACAGAAATGAAGAAAAATTACTTCTCCCCAAGGGTCGTAAGTCTGTGGAATTCACTACCTCAGTGTGATGGATGCTGGTACTTCAAGTAAGTTTAAGGAAGTGGACAGTTTTTAAATTATTAACGGTTTGAAAGCCTATGGTGAAAGGGCAGAGAAGTGAAGTTGGGGCGGAGATGAGATCAGTCACGATTGTATTAAATGGCGGAGCAGACTAAAGGGGCTAAATTGCCTACTCCTCCCAGTACTTATGATTCTTGTATAAAAGTGTTCCCTATAATAATGTAGTTGTAGACTTTCTGCCAGTAGATGGCACTGTGGTGCTTCCTGTTCCCATTGCTGAACCTGCGTAAACCTCAAAACCTTCCTAACTGGCCAAAATTTGCAACTTGCCTCAAGACTTCTCCACTTCATAATTGTTTGCAGTCATTGATGTAAATTGTGATGATTTTTATGCCTTGTTGCCGGCCAGCTCATGGCTCTCTGGCCCAAGCTTACTAATAATCATGTTGCACTGAATCTATTCTTGATTTTTTTTTAGCTGTTTGCCACACACATTTTTTGACTATTTAATCAAAGTAAATTACTTGGATGTAGGGATGAGAAGGTACTATAGCCAAATTTGCAGATGACACTAAAATAGGTGGAATAATAAGTTGCAGTGAGGAAATAAGAAATTTATAAATGGATATAGGTTTTTGGAATCGGACTGAGAGAGGACGTCCCCTTTTCTTCTTGCTCTGCCACTTTTTGTTCAGCTCTTGTTGCCCCTTGAGATGCCTTGCCCATATGTTGTAGCTTGATGTCTTGTTCTTGGAGTTTTTCCATTTTTATTCATGTTAGACCGCACCTTTTTCCTCCTTTATGGGCTTCTAACCAGTGCTCTGCACAAAGTGCATTCCACTATCTACACATGTCTCAGGTACCTGATTTAAAATTTGTGGTAGTTCAGTACCCTGCTTTTTATTCTGTTTGCATTTGTTCTGCTAAAATTTCATCCCAGTGTCTTTGCAGAAACTCTCTAACGGCCAAACAGTTGGGTAGTTTGATAGTTGGGGTGGCACGGTTGGGAAGTTGTTAACACTGCTACTTCATAGTGCCAGGGACCTGGGTTCAATTCCTGGCTTGGGTCACGGTTGGTGTGGAGCTTCTATGTTCTCCCCACATCTGCATGGGTTTTGTCGGGGTGCTGCAATTTCCTCCCACAATCTGAAAGACTTGTTGGTTAGGTGAATTGACCATTCTAAATTCTCTGTGTACTTGAACAGGCACGGAGTATGGTGACTAGGATTTTCACAGCAACTTCATTGAAGTGTTAATGTAAGCATACTTGTGACTAATAAATAAACTTTTTTTACTTTTAAAAATTGAAAGAGACCTTGTTTTGACAGAATCTTCCAATCCTAAAATCTCTATCACCTTGAGGGACAAGGGCAGCAGGTGCACAGAGAAACCACAACATACAATTTCCACTCTCAAGTCTCATGGTATCCTAATGTATCAGTCAATCGCTATTCTTTCACCTTTAACTGTATCAAAATCCTGGAATTCCATTTCTAAACTGCCTCTAGGAGTACCTTCGCTTACTTTTTCAAAGGCTATTCACTGTGGGTAACCACTGCTGGAATATCCAGTGATGCCCACGTTCATGAACACTTGGAAAGAAGATGCCTCTCAGGATGTCCCAGATCACTTCAAAGCCAGGGCAGCACGGTGGCACAGTGGTTAGCACTGCTGCCTCACAGTGCCAGGGACCCGTGTTTGATTCCCGGCTTGGGTCAGTGTGTGGACGTTCTCTGTGTCTGTGTGGGTTTCCTCCCACAATCCAAAGATGTGTAGGTGAGGTGAATTGGCCATGTTAAATTCTCCCTCTGTGTACCCAAACAGGCGCTGAAATGTGGTGACTGGGGATTTTCACAGTAACTTCATTGCAATGTGAATGTAAGCCTACTTGTGACTAATACGTTAATAAAATTATCTTTTATTTGAACTGTACTTGCTTTGGTTACCTGGATATAAAGTCTCAGACAAATTCAACAGATCCTTCGACTGTCAGTATTTTGAAGGTGATTTTAACGAAACAATGTTGGCCAACGTGTTCTTTGAAAGATGCTGCATCTTTCCATCCACAAGACCCAATGTAACATGCAGATGATGTATGTCATACTTAAAGGACTATATCTACAATAGTGGAAAACTTGATCATCGTGTACTAAGAATGCGGAGTAGACCTGAACTGTACACAGTAATCCGACTGTGGTCTCCCCAATGCCTTCTATGTTTGCAACATTTCCTTCCTTTTATATTCTCTTCCTTGATCTATAAATACCGAAATTCCATTTGCTTTCTTTATAACTTGATGGTTCTGCATACCAATTTTCTGTAACTCATGCACAAGAACACCCAGATCCCTCTGCACCTAAGCACCACAAAGTTTCACTCCATTTAGAACACAAGTTGCCTTTTATCCTTCTGACCAAAATGGATAACCTCGCTTTTATCCGTGTTAAACTCCGTCTGCCATACCTTGGTCCACTCACCTCACCATATCCCTGAGGGAAACCCAAAGAGAAGTGCTCACTCATCACCCTCACAATACTTGGCATTCTCTCAAACATGGATAACCCTCCCCACTCCTGAAAGAGCCTGAGCGTCTCAGTTACTAACCACTACTGCTCTAGGAATTTACAGAATATTTTGTGATTATACCCAATGCAGTACACAAACCTGCCCCCTCTTTACTTGCTCAAGTTTCTCCTTCCACCCTCATCCCATGAACAAAAGAAACCCCCCTTTTCCTTTCTTTTCCCCCCACCACACAAATATCCAGTCCACCACTCCGCGCAAAAAAAAGACTAACATGAATAAAAATGGAAAAACTCCAGGGGATAAGAAGACAACGAGCTGCAACATAAGGACAAGGCATCACAAGGAGCAACAAGGGTTGGATGTGAACCAAATGAAAAGTGGCAGAGTAAGGAGAAAAGGGGATATGTCCTCTCTTTGTCCAACTCCAAAAACCTATCCATATTCGTTTGTAGATTTCTTATTTCATCATTGCAACTTACTATTCCACCTATTTTAGTGTCATCTGCAAATTTGGCTATAGTACCTTCTGTTCCTATGTTCAGGTCATCTATGTAGACTAAATAGTTGGGGCCCGTGGACCAAACCCTATGACACCCCATTAGTTGCGTCTTGTCAACAGAAAAAAACATTTATCTGTCAGTTAGCTAATCTTTTGTCCAAAATAATAACTTACCCCGGACCCCTTGTAATCTTGTGTATTAACCTCTGTGGCACCTCATCAAATGTCTTTCTGAAGTCCAGATAATCTACAACTACAAAATTCCCATTATCCACTTGGTTTGTTTCATCTTTAAAGAATGCAATTAGTTAAATATGATTTACCCTTCGTAAAACCATGCTGACTGATGGATTGCACTTTTGACTTTCCAAATGTCCTGCTATTACTTTCTTAATAATGGATTCTAACAACTTCCCAACAAATGTTAAACTTAATTGGTCTATAGTTTCCTTCTTTCTGCCTCCCTCTCTTTTTGAATTACGGCGTTCTGTCCAATCCATTGGAACCTTTCCTGCGTACAGGGAATTTTGGAATATTCTAACCAATGGATCCACTCTCTCAACTGCCATATCCTTTACCGTAGGATGTATGCCATCAGGCTTTGGAGACTTGTCTGCCTTCAATTCCAGTAGTTTGTTGAGTACTGTTTCCCTAATGATGATAATTGTTCTAAATTCCTCCCTTTCTATTACCTCTGTTACCATCGGGATGATGTTAGTGTCTTCCACGATGAAAACTCAGGCAAAATATTGATTTAGCATCTCTGCCATTTTTGTGTTCCCCATAATTAATCCCTGGTTTCATCTTCCAAAGGACCGGCATTCGCTTTAGCTATTCTCTTTTCTACAGTTTTATAGAAGCTTTTGCTATCCATTTTTATATTTTGTGCTAGTCCTCTTTTTCATAATTTACCTTTGCTTTTTTTTGGTAACCCTTTGTTGATCTGACAGTCTTTCTGCCTGCCTCTGGCCTTTGCAATATGGTGTGCCTTAATTTTTGTCTTTATGTTGTCTTTAACTTGCTTAGACATGAATGTTTTTTCCTGTCTTACAATGTTTCTTCCTATTTAGAATATTTTTTAGTTGGGAGAAATTGATAATCTCCTTAAACAACTGTCACTGCTCATCAGCCATCCTACCTTTCAGCTTTCCTGCACTGTCCACTACAGCCAAGTCGGTCTTCATGCCGATGTAATTACCTTTTGGTTAACTTTGACAAAATCTTTCATGCTCGCATGCAGTTGCACATTCTGACTCACGCTCTTCTTGTCCCCCTCTCAGCACTCTTTTTCCTTTTTTCCCTCCTCACTCACATGGCCAGTGTCTTTTCAGAGTGGCCTTGCACACTGGTTCTTCGGGTCCAAACACTCCACCGCTCATGATCACACTCTTGCAACAATACTGAGCCTATCTGCAGCAACTATGCAAGAGAAACAGCCTATGATTAGATCCTTTGAACAATCTTCCTTAGTGACTTACCTGTTTGACCAATTTTTCAAGATCGGCTCCAGGGGTCACAATAGGGCCTTGGACAAGCCTGATCTAGATCATGCTTTAAAATTTGGAAAGGGACTTGAACCCACAGGCCTCTGACATCAAGGCACTATGCTATCAACTGAGTTAATAGCAGGATTGTCTTTTTTGCTGGCAATATCTGGTTTTGGAACAAAATTTACTAGCAATTAAGATGATTATCTGCATAATGTCAGGCTTAGAACTGTGCATCATACAATTTGAGGCATTCAGGCAGACATTATTCTTGTCCACAATTTCCGCTCAAAAATGCTTTAGGATTCGGTTGTATCAGAAGCTTATGATGTTTAACTTTTTCTTACATGTATTATCCAGATGGTCGTGAGTTTTACTGATGATTTTTAGAATCCTTTCATGATGAATGCTGAGGATTCTTGATATGCCAGATAATTATTTATGGACTAAATATTCATGTCCCTTTCCATTGCACCACATCAGTTAGGGTGGGGCTATTTGAAATATATTTGATCTTCAGATTGAGGAAAGGGAAAACACTTTGTTTTAATGGCCACCAGAAAGTTTAATTGCTTGGAGTTCAGCTACATGCGACAATATCCAAATCTTTGTTACTGATAAATATTGCAAACAGTTGGCACGCTAGTGTTCTGTCATTTTTGCAATTTGACCTTAAGATCATGCATTGGAATTACAATCCATTTTAGTACAATGATATTTAAATTTTCATGGAAGTCTGTTTGTGAGTTTTTGAAAATGGCTGATGCCTTGAGGAACTATATCTCAACAAGAAGTAGTCTTAGGGAGGAATATATATGTATAAAAGAAAAGCGCAGAATGTTGGACTGTGTTCTAATTGTATGTACGCCTTTATTTCCTGTTAGGCTTGCGAATTAAAAGGAACATCTGACTAGAAAAAAACTTCAGTGCAGTGACTTTTGTCTTCTGACAGTTGACCTTATTTATTGACACATTCGTTCATCATTTCAATCATTTAGTAAAACTGGAAACGACGCAACTAAAACAGCAGAAAAAAATTCTCTTGGATAAGGCAGATGCGGGCTTGGCAATGCCGCAGGTAGGTTTGCAACCTTTTACCGTACAGATCCTGACTTTGAAGCATTTATGTAACGCTGCACTATTTGCTTGCACTCAAACTATTTGAGTTTACAATAAAATTAAATGAATTATGATTTGCATCTGTAGACTAAAATTTTAACTGTTCATACTAAATTAGAATGGTTATGAATTTGCTCCCTACTTTAGAATTTGAATATAACATTAGCAAGAATGTAATATGGACTATTGATATAGGGTGATAATTATTGCAGGAATATTAACATCATTCAACGGAATTTGAAGTGTGGTTTATAATCCAGAGGATTAAATAATTAGAATGTTGCAGTTCTCAACACAATTATTATCACTTGTTTTATGGTTTGAAGTACATTTGATGGCTTGAAGTCTGTTACATGAGTTTGTTTTCCAGCAAATTGTATTTTAAAATTATATTTATAAAATTACAACATAATATATAAAATTATATAATTTATGTAGTATTGATTAGTATTAACAACCAAGGAACATCCCATTCAGTCCAGCTAATCCATACCATTGTTTATGCTCCACGTGAGCTTCCTCCTTTCTTTACTGCATCTAATCCCATTAATACATTCCTCTATTCTTTTCTCCCCCACGTGTTTATATGCATCAGTGCTATTTATCTGAACTACTCCTTGTGATAGTTCCACATTCTCACACACGCTGGATAAAGAAATTTCTTCCCAATTCCTTATTAGATTTATTAGTGACTTACCATAGCCTGTAGTTCTGGTCTCTTCATAATAAGGTAGATATACAAAATATTTTTCCATTAAGTCCTTTCATAATCTTGATGGCATTGATCAGGTCTTTTTGTGGAAAAAGGAGCATAAGCCTGTTTAGTTGTTCCTACTAGGTATGATCTTTCAGTCCTGCTTTCATTCAAGTAAAAATTGATTGCACCTACCAGTGCCCATATATCCCTTTTATAATATGAAGATGTATATGCTCCTATTAGTGTGATCAATCCCTGTTAATTTTTTAATTTTAATCCACATGCATTCTATTTCTAATCTTGTTACGTATTTTTTTCTGTTACAGTTTTATGTGATCTTTCATTACTCCCCCCACCCATCTATCTTCCCTGTCCTTTTGGTTATGTGTAAACCTCCAATATTTGATTGGTAGTTCTATTCTTTAGTCATGTTTTAGTTATGCCTACTACATCTGGTTCTCGATTATAGATCATTGCCTGCAGACCACCACCACCACACCACCGTGTTCTTTTAGATGCTGTGCATGTTGCTGCACAGGATTTCCTTCTCCTCTGTTTTTATTTTTAGAAGTCCTTTTATAGTTTTATTTTCTAAACTGTATTTATTCCCTGGTCGTTTGTTACCCTTATTCCTTACTTTGACCTGTATTCTTAACTTCTATTTCTGTTACCTTCTGAGTGGCATCATTATCACCAGGTCCCAATACTCTCTTTAATGCTCAAGTAGGTGTGCCGTTGGCCTTGAGAGACACCACTCTTCTAGCTACACATTTACCATCAAGATTTTGCCTATACTTATAACCATTTAACATGTGGCTCGGTTAGCAATCCTGAAAATGTCATACATGAAGCCCTTTTTTTTCAATTTTTTTTTGTAGAAACTCCTTCCTTTTTCCCTTTGTCATTGATCCCAGCATGGACCATGCGGAAGTGGGACTCATTCCACATTCCTTTGCGTTTCCTCAAATTCTCCTGGACGGTTAGTTGCAAGAGGATTCATATTTGCACAAAGCAAACTAAATACCTCTATTGCCAGAAAAAGCAACATGCAACATCGAGAGTTGCTGTGGAAGAGTGAAATGATATCTGTTCTCCCTCACTACAGCGCACAACATGATGAGTGATGTAACACTGCAACATATTCTACATCTTTCCACCACTTTTATTTATTTCCTTTCCTGCCTTCTTCCCAACTATCTCATTTTAAGGCAACTGTGTGCTGTGGATTTAACTTTACTATGAAATGAATTAATAAATCAAGACATGCTTTACTTGATAACTCAGAAGAAAAAATCTCTGTGCAACTTTCCAGACCAGATTTCTGTGCTGATATTTGTAGGCTGGCTGAATGCTGATCCCGGTACCTGCTTTTAATTTCAAGATTTTTCACTTTTTTAAGAAAGCTGTAAATGCTCGCAGGTAAATTTTAATCTGGCAGTTTCCAGTGAAACATAAATCGATTTGATTCTGTAACATACTTTAAGTTCCAAACATTACAAAATTAATAATTGTTATGATTAAGAATTTGGAGTGGTGCAAAATGATGTTTTTAATATGGGAGGTTATTTTAAAAATCAGAATAGGAATTTTAATTACCAGGGGAACAAGAATGAGGAACAACACAGTTTCATAATTCATGACAGCTAGTAGCACAACTGCTTGATTGCTGTAAATAAACCTGTACAAATAAAAGTATTTTTAATAAACTATTCTGCTAATGCTTTAGGTATCTATTTATTTTATAGCCCAATGTTAGCGGAATGGATCCTCCATTTGGGGATGCCTTTTGTAACCGCCCATTTCCAGACCAGACTTTAACCAGTACAGATTTGTTGGGGAATAATTCCGATCCTGATTTCATGTACGAACTGGTAAGATTTGTAATATACAAGTAACTCAACAATTCACTTTCTCTGGATGATTCACTTAGTGCATGTTAATTTTACTTTTTGTAATTATCTTTGCCATTTGTCTTGAAGGCACTAGCTATTAATTGGTTAAAATTTCCATCAATTTAAGCCACACTCTTAATATCTTGCCCAGTTGGCCATTCTTCATACTTAGCTTTAGACAAAGCAGTTAACCCTGACAGCAAGATCTCTGTTAAGGGCTGATTCTGTCAATTTGAGACCACGCACCAGCATCTTATAGTAAGGGTCTTTGAGCAACAGAGAGTGGGAACTTTGGTAACTTTTGATTTGCATATCTGATTGTGGGGCACCGGTACAAAAAGTCATGACCCTTTAGTGGTCTAACTGAAATCAGGGAACTTAAAACAGACTGAATCAAATCTGTAACTACTTTTTAATTCAGTCTATAAGATGAGGCTTCTTTATTCACTGGGGCCAAAAATCTAGTTGTGAACAAACAGCCACATAAGAGTGCTGTGCGGAGTTGAATCTACCAGATCTTCCAATTGTGGTTGAATAATATCCTGATTAAATAATAAAACTTATTTCTGTTATCTGGGCAGGAGGGAAAAATTTGTTTTAAACTTTTTTTTTGTTTTCCCCCAGTCTAACTAATATGTTTTTAATAGAATGTTTTCATTTTTTTCAGGATAGAGAGATGACTTATACTCACAGCTCGAGAGATGATCCTCTTATTTTGGGAGATTGTAAAGACATTGAAATTTTAGAGCCTTTAAATGAATTACTAGACTCGGATCCTTCCTTTAATTCAAACTGGGAGCAGTGGGACACATGCTGGGAAGACTTGACTAAATACACCAAATTAACTAGCTATGACATTTGGGGAACCAAGGAAGTGGATTTCCTTGGGCTAGATGACTTTTCCAGTCCTTATCAAAACGAAGAGGTCATCAGCAGGACCCCAACATTGGCCCAGCTAAACTGTGAAGATTCCCAGCCTGTTTTGGATTCATTATATCATCCCGATCTACTAAAGAGTTTAAATCAAAATTCATTGACTTCTCTGGCTGGTAAAAAGTTTTCAGGAAACAGGGCAGCACCACCAGTGTCATCTGCCAGAAGTCCCTGTATAGATGCGTGCTTACCTGAGACTACCCAAAAGGTAGCTAAGTCTGTTTCTTCAAGTGCAACTGTGGACATCTGCAATAAACTTCAACCCC
This sequence comes from Carcharhinus amblyrhynchos, assembly GCF_965287045.1. NCBI lineage: Eukaryota > Metazoa > Chordata > Chondrichthyes > Carcharhiniformes > Carcharhinidae > Carcharhinus > Carcharhinus amblyrhynchos. Next base: position 50,253,586 of record NC_137336.1, read on the forward strand.
TTAACACCAAAATTGGGTCTGTTCTTGTGGATAACAAAGACTTTGTTAAAAAAGCTAAATTGTGGATCAATCCAGCACCACTTGGTAAATCAACTTTGGGTGCTACCCAGGTGCACAGTGATTTACCAGCTGATTCCTGTTGCAGTGATACTGGACCTGCAGTTAGGAAACTAGACAAGAACAATGCAGAAAGTATTTACTCCAATAAAACGCCCACAGTATTCAAAGAAGCAAATGATCCAAATTCTCAAGTCGAAACAGTTGAAATTTTATCACCGCCTGTCCCCGACCACACTCAGAAAAAGGAAGAACACAATTATTCTTTATTTGTTTCTGATGGTTTGAATGAACAGTCTCCCAGTATTGAGCAGGAAGCTGAAGATGATGAAGATGATGAGGACGATGAGGACCATGATGAAGGATTTGGTAGTGAGCATGAGTACAGTGATAATGAGGAAGATGACGATGATGATGATGAGGAGGAGGAAGACAAGGATGATGATGTCAGTGACACCTTCTCTGAACCCGGTACTTGAGATTTATTGTGTTAAAACTTAAATAATATTTAAACTTTCACTAACTAACATGCATCGAATTTATAGCACAAATGATCTCCATCTGGTTCAGTTGGTCAATCTTGATATTTGTATCCCATTTTGCTTGATCTAGCATCAGAATGCATGTACTTATAAAAGCTTTATAGTTTTGCGTTCATGTTGTTGTCAAATTATAGAGTATTCTTTTATAATTTGCCTCTTGGCATCCTGAGTTATATAGTTTCTTTCAATTTGCAATATACAGTAGGAGGTTATTTAAATCATTTCACTTCAATACAAAGGTAATGGAAAGCAGTGCAATCAGATTCATATTTATATTTTTTAAAGTAACAGGACCAATTGGTAACACATGGTTTTATATAAGAAAGGCTACGCTTGGAGCAAGTAACTAAAATAGGGAATTTGTTATATGGCACAGTAGCACAGAATTGATCAGAAGATACTGGCTATGTTTAAGAAATAATCGATACAGATCTTTTAAATGCAAAGGAAATACAGAATGAGCACAAATAAAGAGATTGATTATATTTTCTTACATCATAGAATCATATAAAGTTTGCAGCACATAAGAAAGACACTTGGCATATCTTGCTCTTTCCCCATAGCCCTGTTAATATTTTCTCCAAGTATATTTCTAGTTCCCTTTTACGCAAACTATTGAATCTGTTTCCCGCACCTTCTCAGTAATGTCCTAACTATGTTAGATATTGTGTATTTTAAACAAAAAGAAAAGCATATGGTTTGCACATATAAATTATGACTAACAACAAATTTATTCTAAGAGCTGTGGCCTGTACAGAGTACAAACTTAAACTAAAACAGCAGCCTGCACAACACCTGAATGACATCACATCAAATAATGTGACAGGTTCTTAAAGCAATCATGCAACCATTTAAATATATAATATCTTTCCCTCTTTGCTTCTGTGGTTATGACAACAAATTACTGCAATATTATACATAAAATTGATAATACTCTAGAGTCTTCACTATGTATCATTAGACAATAAGAAAGTCAATCAGCAGGACTACTATTTCATAATTGTACACAACGTTCTCGAAATTGGCAATCTTTGTCCCTAGAAGAATGATTAGGAGCTAAGTAGACATATCTTCTCTCAGAACTAAATCTGCATCATTTTCGTGTTATGGTCGCATATAGATAATCATCAAGCAACTCAGATTCAACAAAACCTTTCACAGTAGGGACTGAAGAAGTTGGTACTTCTGGAGATGATTCTGAGAAATCACTTTGAGATGACAACGATTAGTCAGCATAGACAAACTAGTTCATTTTCTTTTTTGAACCGTGTAAGAAATCGGAGCTGTTTTTGTTCTAACTATGCCTGGTACACATTTCTCACTTATGGCATAATTACATGCTGAGCACATGATCTCCTTGTTTAAATGAGCGTAGTTATGCCCTCAAGTCTTATCTAGTAACTTGATGTTCACGTGGCTCTACTATTTCTGAAGTTGCTGGAGGTAATAACAAATCAAACATAAAACCATAAGTCATAGGCCGATTGGCCCAATTCTGCTCCTATCAAGTCTGTTTCACCATTCAATCATGGCTGATATTTTTCTCATCCCCATTCTCTTGCCTTTTCCCCATTACTCTTAATCCTCTTATTAATCAAGAGCCTATCTATCTCTGTCTTAATGACACTTAATGACCTGGCCTCCACAGCCCTCTGTGGCAAAGAGTTCCACAGATTCACCAGTTATCTGGTTGAACAAATTCCTCCTCGTCTTTGTTTTAAAGGATCTTTAGCCTGAGGTTGTGCCTTCTCGTTTTAGTTTTTCCTACGAGTGGAAACATCCTCTCCACATCCGCTCTATTCAGACCTTGCAGTGTCCTGTAAGTTTCAGTAAGATTTCTCCTTTTCCCCCCTCCCTCCATCCTTCTAAGCTCCAACAAGTACAGACCCAGAGCCCTCAACTATTCCTCATATAACAAGCTTTTCATTTCAGGGATCAATCTTATGAACCTTCTCTGGATCCTTTCCAAGGCCAGCACATCGTTCCTTTAGATACGGGGCCCAGAACTGCTCACAATACTCCACATGGGGTATGACTAGAGCTTTATTCAGCCCAGAAGTACTCTTGTATTCTAGCCTGCTCGACATGAATGATAACATTGCATTTGCCTTCCTAACTGCTGACTGAACCTGCATGTTAACCTTAAGAGAATCTTGAACAAGGACTCCCACGTCCCTTTGTGTTTCTGATTTCCTCAGTATTTCCATATTTGGGAAATAGTCTATGCCTCCATTCTTCCTTCCAAAGTGCACAACATCATACTTTTCCACATTGTATTCCATCTGCCACTTCTTTGCCCACTCTCCTAACCCAAGTCTTTCTGCAGCCCCCCTCCCGTTTCCTCAATACTACCTGGCCCTCCTACATATCTTTGTATCATCTGCAAACTTAGCAACAGTGCCTTCAGTTCCTTACTCCAAATCGTTAATATATATTGTGAAAAATTCTGGTCTCAGCACCGGCCCCTGAGACACACCACTAATCCCCAGCTGCCATCTTGAAAAAGACCCCTTTATCCCCACTCTCTGCCTTCTGCCAATCACCCAATCCTCTATCCATGCCAGGATCTTATCCTTAAAATTATGGGCTCTTATTTAACAGTCTCCCATGCAGCACCTTGTCAAAGGCCTTCTGGAAATCTAAATAAATCATGTTCATTGGTTCTCGTTTATCTAAACTTCCTTATAAACTCCTCAAAGAACTCTAATAGATTTGTCAGACATGACCTCCCCTTGACAAAGCTGTGCTGACTCAGTCCTATATTATCATGCACTTCCGAGTACCTTGTGAGCTCATCTTTAATAATGGACTCTAAAATCTTGCTAATGACTGAAGTCAGGCTAACCAGCCTATAATTTCCTGTCTGCTGCCTCCCTCCCTTTTTAAACAATGGTGTTACATTATGTACTTTCCAGTCTTCCTGCCTCCAGTGATTCCTGAAGGATCACCACCAGTGCGTCTACAATTTCCTCAGCTATCTCTTTTTAGAACCCTGGGTGTAATGTATCTGGTCCAGTTGATTTACCCACCTTCAAAGCTTTCAGTTTACCTTCTCCTTAGTGATGGCTAGTGCACTTATCTGTGTCCCCAATTCTCCTGGAACTTTGGCATCCCACTGGTGTCTTCTACATGAAGACTGATGCAAAGTAACTATTCAGTTCTTCTGCCATTTCTTTGTTTCCTATTATTACTTCTCGAGCCTCATTTTCCAATGGTCCAATGTTTATTTTTGCCTCTCTCTCATCTTTTATATATTGAAAAAAAACCTCTTCCTATCTTCTTATATATTACTAGCTAGCTTACACTGATATTTCATCTTCTCTCCCCTTATTGCTTTTTTTTTTAATTGTCCTCTGCTCACTTTTAAAAGCTTCTCACTAATCCTCACTACTTTATATGCTTTTTCTTTTGCTCTTATGCTGCCTTTGACTTTCCTCGTCAGCCCTGGATGGCTCTTCCTCTTCCTTGGGATGAATTACTGTTGTGCTTCCTGAATAACCCCCAAAATCTCCTGCCATTGCTGTTCCACTGTCTTCCCTGCTAGGCTCCCTTTCCAATCAACTCTGGTCAGCTCCTCCCTCATGTCTTTGTTGTTACCTTAATTTAATTGTAATACCGTTACATCTGATTCTCCCTCTCAGAATTTATCCTGCAGTCTATCATATTGTGGTCATTGCTCTCTAAGGATTCCTTCTCCTTAGGTTCCCTAATCAAGTCTGTCTCATTACACACCACCAAATCCAAAATTGCGTGTTCCTTCGTAGGCTCTGTTACAAGCTGCTCCAAAAAGCCATTTCTTAGACATTCCACAAATTCCTTTCCTTGGGATCCACTGCCTACCTGATTTTCTCAGTCCATCTGCACATTGGAGCCCCCCATGGTTATTGTAGTATTGCCTTTTTTGTATGCCTTTTTTATCTTCTGATTTATTTTCTGCCCCGTATCCCAACTACTGCTCAGAGGCCTGTACGTAACTCGTTCCTGTTCTATTTGTGTAATTGGTACCTATATGGACCATGATAACTGGATCGTTGCCCTCCCATTTCTTCTGCAGCCCAGATGAGAGATCCTGAACCCGAGGACCAGGCAGGCAACACAACCTTCTGGATTCTCGATCCTGATCACAGAGAACGGTGTCACTGCCCCTAACTATAATATCCCCAATTACAACTACATTTCTTTTTTCTCCTCCCAACTTGAATGGCTCCCTGTACCGCGGTGCCATGGTCAGTTTGCTCATCCTCCCTGCAGTACCCATTCCCCTCCACACAGGGAGCAAGAATCTCGAACCTGTTGGACAAGTTCAGGGACTGAGGCTCCTGCAATCCTACCTCCTGTGTCCCTCTACTTCCCTCTCTTGCAGCCACACCCTCCTGTCTCTGATCACTGGCTGAATTCAAGGTATTTAATCTAAATGGGGTGGCTGACTCCTGGAACGCATGTCCAGCTATCTCATCCCCTCCCTGATGTGTTTCAGCATCCGAAGCTCAGAATCCAGCTTCTCCACTCTCTTGCAGACTTGGCCACTGGGAACCACAATGGAGTTGATCACCTCCCATGTCATCCAATGAAAACACATCACCTGACTCTCCTTTTTAAACTTTTTTTCATTATATAATCTCCTTACTACCTCAGTCTCCACGCAATTTCTAACCAGTAATTCGAATGGATTTTCAAATTTAGCACAGCTCCCTATAGCCAATTAGGAGGAGAAATGGAGGCATAGACTATTTTCTAAATGGGAAAATACTTAAGAAATTAGAAACACAAAGGGACTTGGAAGTCATTGTTCAAGATTCTCTTAAGGTTAACGTGCAGGTTCAGCTGGCAGATAGGAAGACAAATGTAATGTTAGCATTCATGTCAAGAGGGCTGGAGTGCAAGAGCAGGGATGTATTTCTCAGGCTGGATAAGGCTCTGGTCACATCCCATTTGGAATATTGTGAGCAATTTCGGGCCCCATATTTAAGGAAGGATGTGCTCACCTTGGAAAGGATCCAGAGATGGTTCACAAGAATGATCCCTGAAATGAAGAGCTTGTCGTATGAGGAACAGTTGAGGACTCTAGGTCTGTACTCGTTGGAGTTTAGAAGGATGAGGAAGGATCTTATTGAAACTTTCAGGATACTGCGAGGCCTGGATAGATTGGATGTGGATGTTTCCAAGAACCAGAGGCACAACCTCAGGCTAAAACGGCGATCCTTTAAAACAGAGATGAGGAAGAATTTCTTCAGCCAGAGTGGTGAATCTGTGGAACCCTTTGCCGCAGAAGGCTGTGGAGGCTAGGTCATTGTGTGTCTTCTAGGTCATCTCTGTCTTAAATAGGTTCTTGATTAATAAGGGGATCGGGGTAATGGGGAAAAGGCAGGAGAATGGGGATGAAAAAAATCAGCCATAATTTGAATGGTGGAGCTCCTATGTCTTATGTCTTAAATCATAGCCCTCCTGTGATTTAGTTTTTTTTAGTCCAAACTCACTCAGTTTCAGAGAATCAAGAGTAGTACTTACTTACCAATCAGCACTCTCCCTTGTGGCCTCTGCTGCCTGTTTCACCTAACCCAAAAGCACTCTCACACAGCCAGGTAACACTCAGTGCAAAATAATTCTCAACTTTCTATTAATGCAGGTGAACTGTGGGTAGCCATATGAGTAGTGTTTCTATAGGATGCCAAATAACTATTCACACAACATGTTAAAGAACCTTGCTCTTTGAAACACTCAGCTAACCCATTGGTTGACAGATGATAAGGTGTGGATTTTATAGGTTGAATACCATTTATTTTGAGAGAATTCTCAAACTCCTGTCAAGTAAACTGTGAACCAATGTGTTCTGGTCTCACCAGAATTTACTTGAATGTTGTCAAGTTTTTCCACGGTTTGTTCAAACGTAGTAGATCTCATGATAACTTTTGGCCACTTTGCGTGTGAACCAGTTATGACTAAGAATATATCACCCTCAAATGGCCCAACAAAATTTGCATGCAATTGTTGCCATTGCATTTTAGGCCACTCCTATGGGTGTAAAGGGAAAAAAGTTGGTGTATTTCTTATTTGCACACAGGGTTGACACTGTCCCACTTTCATCAATCTGAACATCCAGACCTGGCCACCAAAAATAACTGTGCAAATTCCTTCATCCAGACTAGACTAAGATGCTATTCGTGTGTTTTTCAAGAACTCTTTTTTTCATGCAGACTAGGAGGAATGACCACTCATATTCCCCGTAGTAAATACCAAACTTGGACAGTCAGCTCAAGCTTTCTTAACGCATACGGTATCAAATCAGATGTGGACGATGCATTCAGCTATCATACCTTTCAATACCACATCTATCACCTTTCCCATCCCAGTATCATTTCTGGTATATCTCTGAACTTGAGAAGCTGTCACAGCCAAATGATCCATCAGGAAAAAATAAAGAATATTAGCAAAATGAATTGGTGGCATCTGCTCAATAGTTATAGGTAAAGGTAAGCATAATAATGCATTAGCATGACATTCTCAAACTTTACATCTTAGGAGTGTGTAGATAAGATCAGTGACCATCTTTGCAATCAGAGAGCAGCTAACAAAAGTATACCTTTTATATGGCCCAAACATAACAATTAAGGGTTGATGATCAGTCAATAATGTGAAATGATGACCACATAAATAATAAATTTTATGACAAAAAATATATTCAATGCTTTCTTTTAAGCTGACAATCGTTAAACTCTGCACTAGTCAGACTCCATGAAGCAAAAGCTCTTGGTTAATCTTCTCCCAAAGGGAAAATGTCAAACAACTGTCCCAACCTCATGAGGTGAAGTGTCACAAGAAAGCAGTAATGGTATCTTCAGATTAAAATGAACCAATATTCAGACTTTTGCAAAGCATCCTTGGTATCCTTGTATGCTTTGTCACATTTTATTGTCCAGTCCCATTTTATTGTCCAGTCCCATTATTGTTTCACACAAGTAAATTTTGTAATGGCATCAATAATGGAGCTAAGTTTAGAATAAATTTCTCATAATCCTAGAAAGGACCTCAGTTGCATCATGTTTATCAGATGTGACGCTTCTAAAATGGCATCTATCTTTTTAGGTACTTTATATACTCCTTTACTCCATAACATGACCCAAATACTCGACTGATGTTTGGAAAACATACCTTTCTTGAAATGCAGACCTTGTGCTTGAATATGTTGCTTCTAAACATCCAGCTAACATTATACACCGGAGAGGCCACTTAAAATCTGATAGATTGACCTTTGGAATAAGCCAGGTGTGGATGGTATTCCAAATGGTGATCTTATACAATGAGAAAGACCTTTATGACTAACCAAAATAGAAAATACTGGAAAATCTCAGCAGATCTGGCAGCATCCATAAGGAGAGAAAAGAGCTGATGTTTCGAGTCCAGATGACCCTTTGTCAAAGCTAAAAGGCTTAGAAAAAAGGAGATATTTATACTGCAGGGTGAGGAAGTATGAGTCATAGTCGCAGAAACCAGGGGAAAAGACTGCTAATGACAGTCCATAGAGAGAATAAAGGGTGTGAATGGCCAAACGGCAGAGAAGTTAAAATGAGAAGGTAAGCTGTGACAGATGAAGATGCGGCCGAGGGGTTGGGGGCAAGGAGGTGCAGGTAATGGATGGGACAGAGGTAAAATTTGGAAAAGGGGGATAAAATAGGGGAAAGAATTGGGGGGAATAGAAGTGAAGAAAGACAATAAAATAAAAGGTAGCGAACAGTAAAACAAAATAAATAGAATGAAAACAAAGGGGTTGAGGTGCGGTAGAGCTAATCATCTGAAGTGGTTGAATTCGATGGTGAGACTGGTTCTGAAAGTAATCATATTTAAATATATAACAAAATCACACACTTGTGTTTTTTTTCTCATAAAATTTCCTTTTTTCTAACCAGTCATCTTAAATTCCAATTTTACAGTCACAGTCATTGTGGGAACCAGTTTCTTTTTCTTTTAAAAGCATTTATAGTTTCGGAAGTCTGTATTGCACTTCACCTTAAACTTCTCTACTGGAAGGAGAATAGCTACAGCTTCTTCACTCCTCACTCTGACCACGCCCTTATCCATGGTATCATTCTATCAAATTTATTCTGCACCCTCTCAAAGACTTCAACCTTCCTCAAATTCTGTGCTCAGGAGTGAACACAGTACTCCTGAGGACTAGCCATCATAACTTCCTTGTATTCTATTCCTCTATTCATAAAGAAAGGAATCCAGCAAACAAGGCAAAATATTGCATATGCTGGTAATCTAAAACAAAATCAAAATATGCTGGAAATACTCAGTGGGTCAGGCAGCATTTTGGAGAGGAAAAACAGAGTTAATGCTTCAGGTTGATGACATTTCAAACATGGAAAAAAATTAGAGAAATTGGTTTTCAACAAGTGACAAAACAAAAAGGAAGATTCGTACAGAATGGAAGGCAGGAAAAATTTAAATGACAGAAGAGTTGGTGGAGAACAGCTAAAGGAAGGAATAATGGGGAAAGTAAAGGAAAATAGCTATTGAGTCAGAAATTTAAGTTTATCAATATAGGGATATGGGGATGGGACCTGGGTGGGATTGTGGTTGGTGCAGACTCAGTGGGCCAAATGGCCTCTTTTTGCACTGTAAGATTTTATGATTCTATAATATGAAGAGAACAGCTATTTCAAAAAGGAACTGCTCTTATCGGTGTTCCTTGTCTGCAGTGCGTTGATGCTATTTTCTTATTGTGCTAGTTTCAGAATGTTGTCAATATTGCATTTGTTTTCTTGTAAACAGGATTTGAAAATGACACAGTAGATGATGTGAAAGATGCAGTAACAGGTATTTCCAGAAAAAGGAGCAAAAGGAGATACTTCTGGGAGTACAGTGAACAGCTGATTCCACCACCCAAGCAAGATCGAATGTTAAAGCCTTCTGAATGGGATAGAGAAACTTTGCCCAGTAATATGTATCAAAAAAATGGTTTACATCATGGTAAGCTGAAGTTAATTCATGTTTTGCTTTCTGAACGTTTGAAACCCAAATTTGAACTGCAATCTCAGACGAATCGATTAAGTGTCAGTTAATGATGCATCTGGATGTTATATCCCCTTTCTTGCCATATTGCAGTTTTCTTTAGTTCACGCAGAGAAAGAAAGGAACACTGATTTCTCTTTAATAATTTAGCATTTTAACAATCTTGCAGTTGCTGTAGAATTTTACCTATTTAAAGATTTTATATATATGTATAAATTATGATCCTTTCTGGATTAATTTCTTCCATCACCTGTACTATTATCTATTTCTATAATGAAAAAGCTTTGAGCTTTTCATTTTGGTTAATGTGGGACTTTTGATGAATTACCTTAGAAAGCTTCCAAAAGTTTCCCATCTCTTGCTTCTTCCTTTTATGGTGCACAGTGGTTAGCACTGCTGCATCAGACTCCAGGGATCTGGATTGCTTCCATTATGGTGCACGGTGGTTAGCACTGCTACCTCAAAACACCAGGGATTTAGATTCAATTCTGGCCTTGGATTACTATGAAATTTGCATGTTCTCCCCTTGTCTGTATGGAGTTTCCTCCAGGTGCTCCGGTTTTCTTCCACAGTCCAAGGATATATAGATTAGGTGGATTAGCCACAGCAAATGCGTTGTCTTACAGGGATAGGATAGAAGGAAGGGCCTGGATGGGATGCCCTTTCAGAGAGTCAGTGCAGACTCGATGGGCCAGATGTGCTCTTTCTGCGCTATAGGGATTCTGTGATACCATGTTGTCTACTCTTCCATCATTATCACTTTGTTTTGTTGAAGTGCTGAAAAATATGCTTTTTCTGATGGAGAGCAACAGCAAGATCCAAATTTGGTACATCCTTTTGGATGTTTTCAAAAGAAATACCCTAAAATGTGATCCTTCAGAGTGTTTACAATGTCCTTCTCTATGTAGGTCCAAAAAGTGCAATGGCTACTCATTTTTTTTCATTGCCCTTACCATGAAAGCCAATAATACAGTCAAGGGAATATCTATCTTGGGATTTTGCTACTTGCACTCTTTCATGTGAATGAATCCTGGAGATACGTTGAGCACAACCTTTAAAAACACATAGTCAAGAACCCTATAGGAGAGAGCCTTGGGAATGGGAGGATACCACTAGATTGTCCTTGAAACATTCTTCCTTTAGTGTACCAACTGAAGTAATTGCACATGATATCATGTGGTTGCTTAATTATCCTTAACCTGTATATTGTCTAGTTTATACCTCAGATTTCACGGCAGTAGTGTGTTTTGCCACCTGGTACTGGAATACAACCCCTATCCATCTGATTAGAATATAAGGTGACATTGCTATCTAGTAGTGTACCATCACTTAATGCAGGGATCTCAAACTGGCTAGGTTCTAAAGTCTTAGTCTCTCCTGGATATTAAATGAAGTTTCCTTTTCAAGATGACTTGAACCAAGCTGGGTCAAAAGATAAGCAGCATATTAGAATATTTCAAACTTATTTAAAAATCCAACTCTCCCAATGTTTTTTACTGGGAGAAAAACTGTGGAAAGTCATATTGCTTTTAAATATGGATAAACAGTTTGGAAATACAAAAGTGGTAAATGGAAACACCAGGTCAAGAAATAAACTAATTCCCTAATTAGAAACTATTTGCTAAAATACCACATTAGAGTAGACAGTAAAGGTTTGGGCCTGTGCACTTGCAGAATAATAAGAAAAATTTGTAGACCAAGGCTGGAAAACATTAGAAACTGGGGAAACACCTAAAAACGCACCCTCAGTTGAACATGCTGACTATGTATTATGTACCTAAGCATGGCATGGGTCAAGATTGTAATATTGTATGTAAGAAAATAAGTTGTTTCCCCTTTACGACAGAGCATTCTTGAGGTCTGTAATTGAAGAGGGCTAGAGGTGGTCATTCCAGGATTGCAGTGCTCTTTTGTCTTGGGGTATTTTCTAGAAATAGTTAGAGCCTTGGAATCAAGGTGTGTTATTTCTGTGTCAGTTAAACTAAATGGAAGACTGATTCGCAGTCAGCGTAGTGAAGCAAGATGTTATAAAAGAAAACAGAGTTGTCACTTGAATTTGTTACAACAATAACCACTGAAGCAATTTGCTAACAAGGAGGTGATAGCCTAGTAGTAGTATCACTAGATTATTAATCTAGAACTCAGCTAATGTTCTGGGGATCTGGGTTTGAATCCCGCCGTGGCAGATGATGGAATTTGAATTCAATTTTTAAAAATCTGGAATTAAGAATCTACTGAAGACCATAAAACCGTTGTCGACTGTTGGAAAAACCAATCTGGTTCAATAATGTCCTTTTGGGAAGGAAATCTGATGTCCTTACCTACAACTTCCTTCTATGTATCCCAAGGTTTGATAAATTCTGAAACAGAGCTGAAGTAAAAGTATTTTTGACGTTAGTGCTGGGCATCTTTACAAAATGGAAAAGTGACAAGATCTCTCTTTATAAAAGCTTTGTTGTGAATCTCACTGGATAGAGCATGCTTATTACACATTTATTGTAACTAGAATTCTTCAATCTTTAATGGATTGCAGAATTGTAGTAGGAGGCTATTTGTGGCCCTAGAATTGCTACTTGTGTTTCACTGTGATACCCTTCATGATCAAAAAGCCACCTAACGTTTAGAGTCTAAACTCTCAAAGAATGACCACATGAGTGAAATAACCAAAAGTTGATGGTACCAATGAAATTGCAACTCACTGGAGGTCATCATTTTTAAGGAGTAATGGAAAGAAAAACTGTTCAGTCCTAATTTATTGGAACTAGCCTTCTGCACTTCAGAATTCTCTAATTCTTGTTAGTAGTTTAATGGCTGTTTTCAAGAGCAGAATCAGCCTCTGATGCAAAACCTACATCTTTATCTGCTATATCAGAGAGTCAAAGGTAGCATCGTGTATTAATTAATCCTGGTTGCTGGACACAAATGCTAACTATAACTCTTGTCAATATGTGTGATGAAAGATGTAATGTGGTTACATTGTTTCATAGAAGAATCATTGAATCATAGAACCCTACAGTGCAATAAGAGGCCCTTCAGCCCATGGAGTCTGTACCAACCACAATCCCACCCAGGCCCAATCTGTATACCCGTACATATTTTACCCACTAATCCCTCTAACCTATGCATCTCAGTACACTAAGGGGCAATTTTAGCATGGCCAATCAACCAAACCTGCACATCTTTGGACTCTGGGAGGAAACCGGAGCACCCGGAGGAAACCCACGCAGAGCAGTTTTGGGCGCCATACTTACGCAAGGATATTTTGGCCTTGGAGGGAGTGCAGAGGAGGTTTACTAGGCTGATGCCGGGGTTGAGCTATGAGGAGAGGCTGAATAAACTAGGCTTGTTCTCGTTAGAGTTTAGAAGAATGAGGGGAGATCTCATTGAGACATATAAGATGATGAATGGGATGGATAGGACAGAGGTGGAGAGACTCTTCCTGCTCAGAAAGGACAGTAGGACTAGGGGGCACAGCCTCAAGATAAAGGGGGGGGCGGTTTAGAACGGAGTTGAGGAAGAATTTCTTCACTCAAAGGGTGGTGAATCTCTGGAATTCTCTGCCCATTGAAGTGGTGGAGGCTACCTCGCTAAATATTTTTAAGACACGGGTTGATGGGTTTTTGATAAGAGAGGGGATTAAGGGTTATGGGGAGAGGGCGGGAATGTGGAACTGAGCCACGACAGATCAGCCATGATCTTATTGAATGGCGGGGCAGGCTCGAAGGGCTAGATGGCCTACTGCTGCTCCTATTTCTTATGTTCTTATATGCAAACTCCACACAGACGTTGACCCGAGCCAGGAATCGAACCTAGGTCCCTGGAGCTGTGAAGCAGCAATGCTAACCACTATGCCACTGTGTCAAAATAATCATGCCCTTGATTATTTATTCCTAAAGTAAAATATAGGAAAGGGATTAAGTGGGACAGTTATCATTTCAGAATTGATTTACCAGCACTTTTCAAAAATAGGCACAGTGGTTAGCACTGCTGCCTCACAACACCAGGGACCCAGATTCGATCCCCAGCTTGGTTTACTGTCTGTGTGAAATCTGCATGTTCTCCTCATGTCTGTGTGGGTTTCCTCTGTGTGCATGCTCCAGTTTCCTCCCACGGTCCGAAATACATGCTGGTTTGGCACCTTGGCCATGCTTAAAAAAAAGTTCTCCCTCAGTGTACTGAAATAGGCACCTGAGTGTTGCAACTAGGGGATTTTCACAGTGACTTAATTACTGAGTTAATGTGAGCCAACTTGTGACACTAATAAGTAAACTTCAAATATTATGCAATCTCTTCAGATCCAATAGGATATTAAAATTTGAAATTAAAAATTTGGAGTTATATTTTTGTTACATTGCCATCTAAATTATCTCTCAGAGCTCTTATTGAGGTTCTTCTGAATTGATAACAGTGACATTGCCTAACTGAGCATGAATATGAAGCTGCCCTGACAACTTAAAAATATTTATATATGTCTTCCTGCTATTTGTCAGCAGTAACAGGGGCAGCAGAATTTTGGGTGACCTCAAGTTGACTGAGGTAGAAAATGAGAGGCCGGTCACGAGTGTGTTCATATTCAAATCTAGAGATAAGCGGATGGATGAAAATTTCAGTAGCAGATGAACTGAGGCTGGCATCATGTGATAGAAGTGAAATCTTTATGATAGAACAGTACAGTACAGGCCCTTTGGCCCTCACTGTTGTGCTGAGCTATGTCCTGACCCAAGATCAAGCTATTCCACTCCCTATCATTCTGGTGTGCTCCATGTGCCTATCCAGTAACCGCTTGAAAATTCCAAAAGTGTCCAACTCCACTATCACAGCAGGCAGTGCATTCCATACCCCAACCACTCTGAGTAAAGAATCTACCTTGGACATCCCTCCTATATCTCCCACCATGAACCTTATAGTTATGCCCCCTAGTAACAGCTACATCCACCTGAGGAAATAGTCTCTGAACATCCACTCTATCTATCCTCATCATCTTCTAAACTTCTGTTAAGTTGCCTCTCATCCTCCTCTGCTCTAAAGACAAAAGCTCCAGCTCCCTCAACCTTTCCTCATAAGACCAACTGTCCAAACCAGGCAGCATCCAGATAAAACTCCTCTGCACTCTCTCCAATGCTTCCACATCCTTCTTATAGTGAGGTGACCAGAACTGCACACAATATTCCAAATGTGGTCTCACCAAGGTCCTGTATAATTGCAGCATAACCCCATGGTTCTTACACGCAAACCCCCGTTAATAAATGCTAACACGCTATAAGCCTTCTTCACCACTCTATCCATTTGAGTAGCAACCTTCAGAGATCTGTGGATATGAATCCCAAGATTTCTCTGTTCCTTCACATTCCTCAGAACCCTGCCATTGACCCTGTAATCCTCATTCAAGTTTGTCCTTCCAAAATGAATCACCTCGTACTTATCAGAGTTAAACTCCATCTGCCACCTTTCAGCCCAGCTCTGCATCCTATCGATGCCTCTTTGCAGCCTACAAGAGCCCTCCACCTCATCCACTATTCCACCAATCTTGGTGTCATCAGCAAATTTACTAACCCACCCTTCAGCCCCCTCTTCCAAGTCATTGATAAAAATCACAAACAGCAGAGGACCCAGCACTGATCCCTGTGGTACACTGCTGGTAACTGGCCTCCGGTCTGAAAATTTTCCCTCCACCACCATCCTCTGTCTTCTATGAGATAGCCAGTTACTTATCCAATCAGCCAAATTTCCTTCTGTCCCATACCTCCTTACTTTCTTCATGAGTCTACCGTGGGGAACCTTACCAAATGCCTTACTAAAATCCATGTATACGACATCAACTGCTCTACCTTCATCCACACACTTAGGTACCACCTCAAAGAATTCAATCAAACGTGTGAGGCAAGACCACCACCACCACCTCTCTCTCTCCTCTTCCCCCCCCCCCCCCCCCAATCCATGCTGACTATCCTGGATTAGGCTACATCTTTCTAAATGGTCATAAATCCTTTTCTCAGGACCTTTTCCATTAACTTTCCGACCACCAAAGTAAGACTAACTGGCTTATAATTACCAGGGTCATTCCTATTTCCTTTCTTGAAGAGAGGAACAATATTCACCACTCTCCAGACCTCTCGCACAATCCCCGTGGCCAGTGAGCAGCCAAAGATGAAAGCTAAAGGCTCTGCAACCTCATCCCTTGCCTCCCAAAGTATCCTAGGATGTATCCCGTCTGGCCCAGGGGACTTATTGACCCTCAGGTTTTTCAAAACTGCTAATACATCTTTCCTCAGAACATCTACCTCCTCCATCCTGTCAGCCTGTACCACACTCTCATCGTCGAAAACATGGCACCTCGTCTTATTGAACGCTGAAGAAAAGTATTCATTCAATGCTTCACCTATCTTTTCTGACTCCATGCACAAGTTCCCACTACTGTCCTTGACTGGCCCTAACCTCACCCTGGTCCACTCCTGGAACTGATCTACTTCAGATCAGCCATGATCTTGTTAAATGGCGGGGCAGGCTCGAAGGGCTAGATGGCCTACTCCTATTTCTTGTGTTCTTATGGTCATTGTTTTATTTCTCACATAAGAGTAAAAAGCCTTGGGGTTTTCCTTGATCTGACCCACCAAGGACTTCTGATGCCCCCTCCTAGCTCTCTTAAGCCCTTTTTTTAACTCATTCTTTGCTAACCCTCAAGTGACCCAATTGAACCTTGTTTTCTCACCTTTCCATACATTTTTCCTCTTGACAAGACGTTCACCCTCCTTTGTGAACCATGGTTCCCTCACTCGGCCATTTCCTCTCTGCCTGACAGGGGCATACCTATTAAGGACACGCAGTATTTGTTCCTTGAACATGCTCCACTTTTCTTTTGTACCTTTGTCTGACAGTTGGTTCCCCCTAAGCTTCATAGTGCACAGCTTCACAGCATTCCGGGACTTGCTATATAGGAGACAATAAGCCATACATAAGAAATGGGCCCTTTAGCACATTGGGGCAATGAAGCCGTTTTAGCAGACTGCATATTAGAACACAGAATGATCACAGTGTGTTAGAAAATTAGAGGGAACATTGGTCAGCAGGTAGATGGAAATAGGATCGGGAGAACAGAATGTGGGTTCCGTGAACAAGGTGAGCTTGGAGAGAAACTAGGGACGATTTCAGGCTTATGGCATGGGGAGCTTTGAAAGAAAGTTTGATACAGTGGTTTGGAGAAGAAATTGACATGGCAGAGGCGTGCAAACAGATTGAAACAATGTTGGTGACAAATAAGTGCATTTTTGCTTTGAGTGTGGAGGAGATTAGGGTGAGATTTATGAAAATAGTCTGCAGTACAGAAAACCAAGGGCTATCTTTGCATTCCAGGTGACCCTGAAATAGTGAGTGGTTTTAGCAGACAAGCAAGGCCTGATGGTGCTTTTTTTTGGTCCAGCTGGATCTGTACCTGTCAGAGAGAATGGTCAAGGTAAAAGAATAAATGATGGTTTTAATAGGTACCCGGGCATTAAAGATGGATGTGAAGGGGGGAATCAGCAAAAGGTTAGCTGCAGGAATGTTGCGTTGAATGGTGGACCAAAGGCTAATGGGATTTTGAAAGTGCAGTTCAAAATCTTTTCCAACAGGACACAGGAGGAAGTAGTGTTTGTGGTGGAAAGGGGGATGAGAGTGGAGAATGATAAAAGGAAATGACCATAGATTTCCTAATCTGCAATTGACATATTTCAAGGCGATTTTGATGGCAAGGTCAAAGGATTAGCAATAAATATACACCATTACAATTAGCCTTGAGATGAAACATCCACAAGCCTTGTTCAACGTGGCCAGAGAATCCAATCAAGCCAAACTCAACAGCGTCCTACCAAGATAGGGCCTCTGGTGGAACATCTCCTGTTCCACCAGAGGCCC
Organism: Carcharhinus amblyrhynchos; assembly: GCF_965287045.1. Lineage (NCBI taxonomy): Eukaryota > Metazoa > Chordata > Chondrichthyes > Carcharhiniformes > Carcharhinidae > Carcharhinus > Carcharhinus amblyrhynchos. The sequence continues at coordinate 50,271,087 of NC_137336.1, forward strand.
AAACATCCTAGGCCACTGCTCTATCACCCATCCACGCTTTGGCAAATCAGACCACAAGGCTATGATCCTGCCCCCAGCTTCCAAGCAAAAACTGAAGTGGAAGAATCCATCAAAGCAAGTCATGCAATGTTTGAGGAATCGAATGATCTCCTACGGGACTGCTCAGTCATTAGACTGGTAATCTTCAACCTCTTTACAACAATCTGAGATCCCTATCTTTGGCTTCAAGAAGATGACTTTCATCCTGGTACCAAAGAAAAGCCAAGCAGCATGCCTTACTAACAATTGCCCGATGGCTTTGGCATCTACCGTTATAAGAGGCTTCGAAAGGTTAACGAATTCTGGCCTCCCAGACTGCCTGGATCCACTACAGTTCACCTACTGCCACAACAGACGCCATCTCACTGGCCCTGCACTCAACTCTGGAACAACTAGATAACAAAAACACATATATAAGACTCCTATTTATCAACGATGGTTCAGCCTTCAACATCATTATTTCAACAAAGCTGAGCTCCAAGCTCCGTGGCCTAGGGTTCGGCTCTTCCCTCCTACGACTGGATCCTAACCCACAGGCTGCAGTCAGTAAGGATATGCAACAACGCCCCCATGATCATCCTCAACACCAGTGCCCTGAAAGGCCGTGTCCTCAGGCCCGCACTTTATTCCTTGTACACCTATAACTGAGTGGCCACATTCCCTTACAACTTGATTTTCAAGTTTTTTTGATGACTTCCGAAGTGGGTTGGAACTCAAACATGATGAGGTGGAGTACAGGAAGGAGACAGAGAATCTGGTGAACTGGTGCAATGACAATCTGTCCCTCAACAAAACAAAGGAGATGGTCATCGACTCCAGGAAGCATAGTGAAGGACATGCTGCTGTCTGCATCAATGGGGATGAAGTAGAAATGGTCATGAACTTCAGTTCTTTTAGGTGTCCAGCTCGCCAACAACCTGTACCGGTACCCCACATGCCAACACTATAGTTAAGAAAACCCATCTCAACACTTCTGCTTTTTCTCAGAAGAACTAAGGAAATTTGGTAGGTCAACTTTTACAGATGCAGTATAGAAAGCATTCTTTCTGGTTGTATCACAGCTTGGTATGGCTCCTGCTGTATCCAAGATTGCAAGAAACTACAAAGGGTTGTGAACAAATCCCAATCCATCACTCAAACCCATTGATACTGTCTACATTTCCTGCTGCCTTGGAAAAGCAGCCAGCATAATTAAGGACCCCAGGCACTCTGGACATATTCTCTTCCACCTTCTTCCGTTGGGGCAAAAGGCACAAAAAACCTGAGGACGCATCAACCTACTCAAGAACCGCTTCTTTGTCGCTGCCACCAGACTTTTGAATGGACCTAACCTGAACGGTTAGTAAATTTGTAGGTGACACTAAGACTGGTGGCATGGTGGACAGTGAAGAAAACTATCTCCAATTGCAAAGGGATCTTGACCAATTATACCAATGGGCTGATGAATGGCAGGTGGAGTTTAATTTAGACAAATGCGAGATGATGCATTTTGCTAGATTGAACCACGGCAGGAATTACTCAGTTAATGGTAGGACATTGGAGAGAATTACTGAACGAAGGGATCTAGGGGTACGTGTACGTAGCTCCTTGAAAGTGGAATCACAGGTGGTCAGAGTGGTGAAGAAGGCATTTAGCATGCTTGGTTTCATCAGTCAGAACATTGAATTCAGGAGTTGGGACGTCTTGTTGAAGTTGTACAAGACATTGGTTAGGCCACTCTTGGAATACTGTGTGCAATTCTGATCATCCTATTGTAGAAAGGATATTATTAAACTAGAAAGAGTGCAGAAAAGATTTACCAGGATGCTACTGGGACTTGATGGATTGAGTTCTAAGGAAAGGCTGGATAGACTGGGACTTTTTTCTCTGGAGAGTAGGAGACTGAGGGGTGATCTTATAGATCTTATAAAATAATGAGGGGCATAGACAAGGTAGATACTCAATATCTTTTCCCAAAGGTAGGGGAGTCTAAAACTGGAGAGCATAGGTTTAAGGTGAGAGGGGGAGAGATACAAAAGTGTCCAGAGGTTTTTTCAGAGGGTGGTGAATGTCTGGAACAGGCTGTCAGAGGTAGTAGCAGAAGCGGGTGCAATTTTATCTTCTACAAAGCATTTAGATAGCTACATGGGTACGATGGGTATAGAGGGATATCCCAAATGTGGGCAATTGGGATTAGTTTAGGGTTTTAACAAAAAAAGGGCAGCATGGACAAGTTGGGCCAAAGGGTCTGTTTCCATGCTATAAACCTCTATGACTGTACCTCCCATTAAGTTGATTTTTCTCTACACTCTATCTATGACTGTAACACTACATTTCTGCAATTCTTTCCTTCTCAAGGAATGGTATGCTTCGCCTGTACATTGCTCAAGAGACAGTACTTTTCGCTGTATACCAACACGTGACAATAAATCAAATCAAAAATATGGTTAGGGGAATTTATCTGATGGGAGAGATTAAGGAGCTACAGGAGGTTACTAATCTCAGAATATTAAGGTGGATGTTGAAATTCCTGGGGATGAGAGGTCACTTAATGTGAAAGCTGAGGAAAGAAAGCTTTGCAGTTTATCTTGGTGAGAAAATTGGCATGGTTCTTGGGTGGGTGGTAAAAAACAAATATTTTAAAAGACATGCGAACTGAGTGAGGTGTTCAAAGGAGAAGCAGATACCAGAAGAATAGGTAGGCTGACTAAGGTGTGATGAGAGCCGCACCAGACTGCTACAGTTTAAATGTATTAAAAATTGTCTTACTTCGAAGTTGCTTCTTGAGACACTTTTTTTGATCATCCAAGAATTTTTTTAAGTAGCTGCTTGAAAACGTTAGGTTATTATGGGGGGCTTTAATTAATTGAATGTGTTGTACTATTTGATTAAAGAATATAGGAATTGTTGATGGGACAAAAATGTTTAATTTCATTTGCCCTCTACTATCCTGTTGTTACTATACAGTAGTCCTTGGAACATACCTGGAATGGGGAAAGGTTGGACAAGCTAGGTTACATCCGTTGGAGGTTAGAAGAGTAAGAGGTGACATGATTGAAACATATAAGATCTTCAGGGATCTTGACATGCTGAATGTGGGGAGGACGTTGTTTTTGTGGGAGAATCTGGAACTAGGAAGTTACTGTTTAAAAATAAGAGGTCACCTATTTAAAACAGATGAGGTGAAATTCTTTCACTCAAAGATTACGAATCTTTGGAACTTCCTCAAAATGTGATGGAAGCAGTCTTTAAATGTCTTCTATGGCAATGGTGGATACATTCTTGGTAAGCAAGAGGTTGATAGGTTATAGGGATAGGCAGGATATTTGAGGTTACTGTCAGATTAGCCTTGTCATATTAAATGATGGAGCAGGCTTGGAAGGAATCAGTGGCCTACTCCTGCTCCTTGTTCAAATGTTTGTAGTCCCAGAAATGAAGCAAGGAGTCCTAGTGATGGAGAGCTTTGCAAGTCTTGGGTCCAACTGTTCCTTCATGCCTCCAATTGCTCATTATTTCCACAAGATGTTATTTGTTTCATAAAATTATAGTGAATGTGTTTTTTCCCCTAAGTTGGCACTGGAGCAATGTGACTTCTTGCAAGCTGCCCCAGTATACCTTCTAATTCTATGTTTTACTCTTGTTCTGTGCTTCTAAAACTTCATTCTAATTCTTTTAATCTACGCCCTATCCATGACTGTAACACTACATTCTGCACTCTCTCTATGAATGGTATACTTTGTCTGTATAATTGCACAAGAAACAGTACTTTTCACTTATACATGTGACAATAATAATTCAAATAAACTAATTGTATGTATTCTTCTCAAAATAGGAAAATATTTAGTGAAGAAGTCTCGTAGAACAGATGTTGAAGACTTGACACCAAATCCAAGAAAACTACTACAAATTGGAAATGAACTTAGAAAACTAAACAAAGTGATTAGTGATCTGACACCTGTAAGTGAATTGCCATTAACTGCCAGACCAAGATCCAGAAAAGAAAAGAACAAATTAGCATCCAGGTAATGAGGAGAATTCAGTGATTGTCCTGTATAAATGAAACCAATTTTTTTTAATATTTGTTATTATCAGAGATGTTTCAATCTTTAAAAATGGATATCTATCTGCATCCCCTCCAAAAATTAATTTCTATCCATCCTCTATAAGGGTGGGCAGAGCTCTAATAACCTATTCCATATCTACCCAATACTGGTTTTTGTACAAAAAAAATGGTGAAATGCTGCGATTTAAATACAGCACACCATATTCTACTCACATGCAAATTTAACCCACCTTTCTCTTTGAAAGTTGGATATTTGAAAAAGGATTTGTTTTGGACATGTTAATAAAAACAGTTTTTCTAACACAATTGAAATATGAAATTCACTTTTTTTTGTATTATCTTCATTGATTACTCCACATACGTTACACATAGGTGGCCTATCCAACTGGGAAAATAAGAGGGACATTTGTCCCTTTAGCTTTTAATGTAATTGTGATGTTTACAAAATACAGGGGCACCTCCAGGCATCCATCTTCAGTTATTTTCCTCCCACCATTGACACCCGTTGCATTATGTTTGTTGCATCGCTAAGGAGTCTTCTTAATCAACAGTTTGTTTTTACTGCTGATAACCCAGATTTCTTACCTATACTAAATTTTCTTTCAAAAGTAAAATATCTTGTTTAGCTGAATTTAAAATTCTACATCAGCTACAGAAAGATCTTCTCCATCACTAAGCAGCACCCAGTACTGTCTCGACCACACAATGTGTGAGCTCTTACATTTCTATAGTAGGGTAAACCAAAGAGTTTACAGCATCGTCTTTCATTCAAAATACACTTGGGTATCAAGGAAGTTCTGTCATTCAATTTGACTACATCAGATATCTTCGCATGTAACATATCTTTGAGAGGAAACAAATGGCACATAAGAGGATTTCTTTTCAGACATGGAAGTTTCTCTGAAGAATGCTACTCCTAGATCATTTTCCCATTACTACTCAAACTGAATTTCCTCACTGTGCCAGTTCCAGACCAGGATTGTAGGATGTATTAATATATAATATACTTGTACTATCCATGAGGTTCATCTAGTCACTGAAAGAGGCTGTACAGTTTTAAGTCACAGTGGAGAAAACACAATGTATTGTAAGAGCTGACAGTTCCCTTAAGGCAGTGCATCTGATATCCCATGTCACCACAGAAAGCTGGATATGGGAGACATTATCTTTACTATTAGTTTGGAATTTATTTTACCTGTGTGTTGGTCTAATGTAATGCTGAAGGAGTTGTCTTATGCTGATGTGCACTCAAGAATATTCATGGACATTCCAAATTTGGCACTGTTAAGCAACTGAAAATTTTCTGTAAACAAAACAGGAATAATTCAATACATCTGTGCACAGAAGGTAAGTTATTAAAGCCACTCTCTGGCTTTTGGTCCAAAGGCAAACCTGTATAGGCAATTGAACAAAAATAAATATTTTGAAGGCTTCAGTTCTCAGTGAGCTGTAAAATATGTCACTCAAACAGAGAGTCCACAACCTTAACAAGAAGAATGAAGTCACAGTCTCTTTCATTGCTTCTCGCATCCAATGATGCTAACACTTTGGCTCTGTGTCACATCTCCTGACTTGATCCAGTCTGCCCTGGGGCTGGCTTGCTAGTAACAGTTTCTGAAAACCAAGAGGTTTGTTGTGCTCTTTCAAAGAGCAGTAATGATGATGTTAAATTGGATGCCAAAGTGGAAAGCATATGACGCAACTCATGCTCTCAGCAATTGACAAAATGCTTTAAAGCATTTAGGGCTAAAACGAAACCTGCATAGGCTATTAAGTTACAGTAAATTCTTTTACTTTTATCACTGATTTTCCACAAGGACCAAAACCTTTTTGTGATGTCTTAAGCCAGCTTCAAAAAATATTTGCGTTATTACACTCGCCATCATGCAAAAAGTATGCTGACATGCAACCTCTGCGATGCATTCTTCCACAAGGCAGCATGGATTGCTACAGAAACTACTTCTACTTTCAAATATTCAGCTTCTGTTGGATTTGTAAGGTTCAAGATAATCTACACCTTCAGTCTTTGCCAGATGTTTTTCAGCATTCATCAGAAACAAAATCTGGAATTGAATTGAGACATTCCTTTAGAGGATGAAGACTTTCCTACTTTGGAATCTTTTTTTGCCAATAACATGGCCCTGTATTGTTTTTCTTTTTCTCAGGTAGAGAAATTACGATCAGTGTTCCTTCTGTGCTGCTTTTTCCTGATTTGTAAAATAACGCTGATGGCATCAGACTGTTCTCGATCTCTAGCACTCTGGCTTGTCTTCTACTTGGACCTTTTTCTTATTCAATAGCAAAGTAAATTTTGTGTTATGGAGCGGAGAATCATCTGAAATGTATCCCTAATCAGTTGACTATGGATAATCTGATGTCTTTGGGATTAAACTCACACATCCTTTGTAGACCATTATGATTGTCCATAACCCTGTTAAAGCTTTATAATTGGAGATTTTTTTTTAAACCGGTGATTGCTGAGCATCTGAAATAAAACAGAAGTAATTTTGTAATGGGGGAGAGGGCATCTTTGAAGCCTCACCATCTTCTCTCTTGGAGCACAATCTAACTTTAATTCTTGTTACTGCATTTGGATAGAATGTTGGACAGACTGAGCAGTTTATCAAGAGTCAAATGGATTAACACCTAGCAGTTATACAACCATTTTACTTTACAATGTACGTAACTAGGCCTACCTTGACAGCTCTCCGAAGAAAGCAACTTAACTAAGTGCCTTGTTTTGTACGTGATGAAGATTGAAATCACAAGCCGCCAACTTATTACAGCTGCATAGCATCAAACATGATGTTGATAAATGCGCTGTTACTACACGATGCAGCGTAAAAGCATAAATAACTTAACTCAAGCTTGGAGTTTTAAAAGAAATCACTATTACAGTTAAATTCAGGTTTGATCTTTCATAATGTCCTATAGATGACAATCAAACTTGGCCAAGAAAGCCTCCAAGTTTGTTTCTTTCTTCGCCATCTCATCAACACCTCCACACCCTCCTGCACCTCACCCCCATCCTGCGCAAAATGTTGCTGAAGAGCCATAAGAATGCCGCTGTACTATGACATTTCAGAGCCATCGTTGGCTCACCATTTTGTCTTTCACATAATTGTATATCAGCCTAAGCTGCGATGACCATCATATAAATCCACTTTAGGTTTTCTTTGCCGATAATAAATGGGCTAAAACTTATTTTTGATGACTCTTCTTCAAGAAACTTAAATTGTCAACGACACAATTTTGCTGTAATATACTTGCAGTCTGTCTAGGCTATTAATTATTTACCTCTAATCTTTAGATTTGGACCCTTCTAGTGATAGCCTGGATGTTCATTTATGTCCTAGAATTGCTACATGAAGGACTTCAGCTGGTGGAAATTTCAACTTAAGCTATCTCTACCTGCCTTTCCATAGTGGAAGGAAACTCTTCAGAAAGTCATTCCTTGAATTTTCTCCCCACATTAAGATCCCAACTAATTGCTTAGTCCAAGCATGGGATCTTCATGCTGTATAACCTGATGCAACCCCACAACCCCAACCCAGCCCCTTTTTGAGCCTATGGCTGCTGTAGATTTAAAGCTGCTGTCAAAGGACTTTGTTCCTAACTCTGTTCTCTGCCAGGAGTGTTGGTGAACTTCACGCAGTAGTAGCGGAGGCACAGCCCTGTAATTTTTTTTTTATTTTTTTTTCCCCCCAGTTGAATAGGCTACCTACCCTTGGGATGTGGAGTGTACCTTTTCAGAAAATGATGACTACATTATTCTAAAGGTGAGTAATGATCTTTATACCAAGGAGATTCCATTTTAATGATTTAGTATTTCTTAAACTATGTTTCATAATGTAAGTTCGCATGCGATATTTGACTTTCATTGATAAAAGTTCTTACCACTAACATGTTTAAATAAGCTGCAGTTGGTTGGCTGAACAATCAGTCTGAGGCTGATTTTATTGAAACCTGTGTGGAGATAAAAGTTCAACCAATATTTCAAAATTATGACTTTATAATCCAAGAATTTTTTATTTGTAGTCACATTTGGTTCTGTGCTGTCTGCATCTGTAAAGTATGCATCTAAAACTAAAGTGTAGGTCAAATTTTATTTTCCTTCTAATTTTCTCCTCATTTTCTGTCTCTGAAGACATTGATTTGCTCCCTGGAGTACTGGGGTTTGTGGGTGTTTTTTCTGTGATCCTAAGCAGAGAGTTTGAATAAGCTATCCAATAAGTGAAGGAAGGAATATCTCAGCTGTGACTAATCCTGTTCTCATCCATGATTACATATAGGCGTATTTTAAAACTATCTATTTGCTAGATAGGAAATAGCAGTAGGAACCATGGTGACTTCGCTCTCCCTATTTAGAAAACAAATGCAAAATGGAAAGATTAATATTTATGTAGTGCTTTTCATTACTGGATATCTCACGGCACTTCATAACATCAAACAGTGATGCAATAAGGATTGAAGGATAAAAATTCAGCACAGGGGTTATGCCCTTGCTCCTCTTTTAAAATAGTGCCATGAGATCTTTTACATCCACCCAAGCAGAAGGATGCGGCTTTGGTTTAATGTCCCATCCAAAAGACAACACCTGCACAAGTATAACACTCCCTCAGTATTACACCGCAATGTCAATTTTTGAGTTCATGCCTTGTGTCAGATTTGAATCTGGAACCTTGAGGCTCAGAGATAAGTCTATTACCAACTGAACCATGGTTGACAATTTAGGTAAATTACAAGGATCATGAGCACAACAGTAGGCCAATTAGCTGCTCAAACCTGTCCTGCCATTCGGTGAAAACACGGCTGATTTGTATCATCATCTACTCAGGCTCTGTATCTCTTAATATCCTTGACAAGTGAAGATCTATTGATTTTGAGATTTACAATAGTTAACCTCTACTGCTATTAACAGCTTTTTCATCGCTTAATTTCCATTTTATACCACGCTTTGCATGAAGTTTTGTTGACTTCTGAATGGCCTGACTCTGATTTCAAAGTTATGTCTACCAGTGGAAAAGTTTCTACTTATTTCTTTCAAAATCCTAAAGCATCTCAATCAAATCATCCATTAATTTTCCACGTTCCAGGGAATCCACGTCTAATTTATAGAATCGTTCCTCATAATTTAAACCCTTGGCACCTTCGTGTCTTTCTGGTGAATCTTTGTGTTCTAAAACCAATATATCCTTTCCAAAGTGTGATGCTGAGAACTGTCCTCGATGATTTCACTAGGACTTTGTACAGCTGCAGCAAAACTTCCGCCATTTTATGTTCTAGTCCTCTAGTTATAAAGGTTAATATGCCATTAGCCTTTTTTGTTTTTATTTCCTAACTAATAAGATGTGCAAGGTATGCAATAAAAGCAGAAATAGGCCATATAGCCTCTTGAACTTGTCCTGATTCAGAAGGGTCTGGGCTGATCTTTGACCTCAACTCATTTACCTCCCATTTCCCATATCTCTTGATTCCCTTTCCAAAAAAAGACTGAATATTCAAAGATTCACAACCCTTCCAATATCACTACTAAGTAGTCAATCCCTTTAATCTTAAGGATATTCCTCCTAGTCCTAAACGCCAGCTTAGGAAAATACTCTCAACTTGTGCATTCTATCGAGCCCATTCTTCTAAACTCTGGAGAGTGTAGGATCATTCTGTTCAATCAGTTCTCAAGAAGCAATCTTCTCACCCCACAAAACATCATTCTGAACCTTTGTTACACCATGTTCTAAGGCAAATATGTCTTTGCTTGGGTACAGAAATCAAAACCACATGCTACAATTCAGCAGGATTTCCTTAATTTTGTACTCCAACCCCCGCTTCTCTTCCTACTGTTCGCTGTACCTACATGCTAAGTTTGTGTTTTGTGCAAAAGAATTCTTAAATCCATCTGAACAATATATTCTTACCATTTAGAAAGTTTTTTTTCTCGAGAGTAGTAAGGGCGTGGAATGCCCTGCCTGCAACAGTAATGGACTCGCCAACATTAAGGGCATTTAAATGGTCGTTAGATAAACATATGGATGATATTGGAACAGTGTAGGTTAGATGGGCTTTAGATTGGTTTCACAGGTTGGCGTAACATCGAGGGCCTGTACTGCGCTGTAATGTTCTGTGTTCTGTCATTCTGTTTTGTGCTCATTTTTTGAACATCCTATGCTGGTTCCTAAATCTCTCTCAAACCCTTATCTTACCACTATACCTTGCTTTTTAATATTATCTATAACCTGTTTAATTATCCAGAGTTAATCACTTTTTCTTGTGAAATCTGTATTTCCCAAGGCAATGTATATTTGTTAAAAGTATGAATTATTTAAATGTTTATCATTACTTTTCAATAGTCATAGCTTTTAATCTATTTTCAAAATCTACCTTCGCAAAATTGTAAAACCATAAGAAATTATTCGGTCCCTCAAGCCCGTTTCATCATTCAGTAGTTTATAGCTGATCCGCATTTCCACTTTTCCTGCCCTTTCCTTGTAACCCTTGAATCTCTTACTGATCAAAAATCTGTCTTATCTCAACCTTAAATATGCACAAGGACCATGCTCCCACAACCATCTGTGGCAAGGAGTTCCAAAGATTCACAAGCCTGTAAGAGAAGAAATTCCTCCTCCTCTTGGTCTTGAATTGGCGCCCTTTTATTCTAATGATACAGCCTCTGGTCCTGGACACCCCCATGAGAGGAAACATTCTCTCAACATTTACTTGATGAAGCCCATTAAGAATCCTATTTGTTTCAATGAGATCATGGAATCCCTACAGTGCAGGAAGAAGCCATTCAGTCTGTCAAGTCTGCGCCAACTCACCCAGGCCCGATTCCTCTAACCCCACATATTTACCCTGCTAATCCCCTGATACTAGGGTCAATTTAACATGGCCAATCAGCCTCACCTGCACATCTTTGGACTGCGGGAAGAAACTGGAGTACCCAGAGGAACACAGACACAGGGAGAATGTGCAAACTCCACACACAGGGTGACCCGAGGCTGGAATTGAACCCGGGACCCTGGCACTGTAAAGCAATAGTGTTAACCACTGTGCCACCCAAATCTTCTGATCTTCTAAATTCCAGTGAGTCCCAACTTGCTTAATATTTGTTGTAAGATAATTCTTCTACACCAGGGGTCATCCTAGTGAATCTTCTCAAAATTGTTTCCACGAAAGAATATCTTTCCCTAAACAAGGGGTCCAAATCTGCTCACAGTACTCCAGATGTGGTCTCCAGATGTAGTTTGCAGTTGCAGCAATACTTTTCTACTTTATACTCAAATCCCTTTGACGTAAGAGCCCTGCATTCTGTTAGCCTTCCTGATTACCTAATTCACTTGTGCTAGCTTTGCATTTCGTTCAGAAATACCCCCAAATCCCTTTGTGTTGCAGACTTCTGCAGTTTTTTTCCACTTAAAAATAATAGCTTGTTCTTTTGTTCTCCCTTCCAAAATGAGTCACTTCACATTTTCCTACACTATACTCCATTTGGCAATTTTTTGCCCACTTGTGTGACCAATCAATATTTCTTTATAAACTGTTTGCATCCCTCTCACAATTCACCTTTTGACCTATTTCTGTATCGTCTGCAAATTTGCGACAGTGCATTCACTTTCTCCCTCCAAGTCATTAGTATATATAATAAACAGTTACGGTCCCAGTGCTGATCCCTGAGAAGCCCCACTGGTTACAGGTTGCCAACCTGAAAAAGAATCTATTATTCCCATTCACTGTTTCCTGCCCATTATCCAATTCTCTGTTCATACCAATATATCACCTCCAACACCATGGGCTCTTATCTTTTGACTTAACCTTTTGTGAGGTACCTTGTCAAACGTTTTCTGGAAGTTGAAATACAAAACATTAGTGTTTCCCTCTGTCCATTCTGATTAAGACTTCCCCGAAAAACTCAAATAAATTAGTTAGACGTAATTTCCTTTTCGAGACTCTGCTTCATTAGATTATGATTTTCTAATTATTTGCTTAGCAAGTTCCTTCCTCAATATTACCATTATATCATTCTTTGCCATCATTACTGCCCCTTTTCCATTTTCTTCTTTTTTTGATGCATCAAGTGCTATGGGAAATTTAGTTCCTAACCTTGGTCACCATGCAACTATGATTCAGCAAATCTATTAGATCTTATCCGTTTATCTCTAATAAGGCATGGCATGGTACAATATCACAATGGTTAGCATTGCTGCTTCGCAGCTCCAGGGACTTGGGTTCGATTCCTGACTTGGGCCACTGTCTGTGTGGAGTTCGCACATCCTCTCCTTGTCTGTGTGGGTTTCCTCCCACAGTCCAAAGATGTGCGAGTTAGTTTGATTGGCCATGCTAAAATTGCTCTTTAGTATCCTGAAATGTGTAGGTTAGAGTGATTAGCAGATAAATATGTAGGGGTATGGGGATAGGGGTTGGGTGGGATTGTGGTCGGCACAGACTCAATGGGCCAAATGACCTCTTTCTGCACTGTAGGGTTTCTGTGATTCTTATTGTGCCATTGATTTGGCTGTCTTGTTGAGAGTGCTTCATGCATTAAGTATGTGCTATCAATTTTAACTTTTTATATTTTCTGATTTGACTGTATTCAGTGGTGCACTTTTACTGTCAAATACTCTGTCCCTGTTTATCATCCTCTGTTTTACTGTATCCAAATCACTAAACAGCTCAATATACTACATTTTGGTGAACGATATATACGCACCCCGAAATCACTTTCACAATTTTAAAAACAAGCTGAATCTCTCCTCTTTTTTTGGTCCAAAATTGCTAATCTCACTTCTATTGAAATTCATCTACCGTAGTTGCCCTGACTCATTTAGCCTAGATATGGAAATGCCGACGTTGGACTGGATTAAGCACAGTAAAAAGTCGCAAAACACCAGGTTAAAGTCCAGTAGGTTTATTTGGTAGCACAAGTACGAATAAACCTGTTGGACTTTAACCTGATGTTGTGAGACTTCTTACTGTCATTTAGTTTATCCATGTTACTTGTAATGTAATGCTTCCACCTACATAACTTACTTTGGCACCAATCTTAGTGACCTGGGACATCCTATCTATTGCATTGTCTAAGTCAACACCAAATTTGGGGAATAGTTGATGGCTCAACAATTATTCCTTCTAATTCGAATACGTCGCTGTTATTCCTATTGTCTGTCTATTATCACCTAACCAATTTCCTAACCAGGTCAATAATTTGCCTTCATGCCCATGTGCTTTCATTTTGGTTTATGGTCTTTTATGTGGAACTTTATTGACTGCCTTCTGTAAGCCTATACATAACCCATCTCCATAGATATTCTTTTGTTTCCTACTTTGGTTACTATTAATAAAAATGCTTTTTGTTGGAAATCCACTACCCATCAGATCCATGTTGGCTCTAGAGGCCCACTGTGGATGAGAGCAGTTAACTTAGCTTAGACTAGGAATCAAACCTGGCAGGTTTCTGATTTCTATGGTATTGCTATTCATAGTCTTAAGCAGTTCAGCAAGCAAATTCTTCATTTTTCTAGATCTCTAGATTTGTGTACATTGAATTGAGATTTAAATATGTTATTCAGTTCTCCCTGAAATTATATTTGTTATTTAGCAGCTTCATGTAATGAATCTTACTAATCTGTTTGATTCAGGGTTACCTATGAAAACAGAAATAGTGGACTAATTACCTATTACGTTACAAGGAGAAGAATCAAATAACAGATTAATGTTAGTATAGTGTAAGCTTCTCATGTTCACATTCCAACAAGGCAGGCCTTGTACAGGAGCAAGAAGAAGCATTTGACTGATTTTACTTTTACAACAGTTTATGTGTAAAATGTTACTGGCTGTATGTGTTTCTGGTAGTTAGAATTCTGTCTTTGATTAGCTGATTACACCTGAATTGGGAGTACTCAAAGCTGATATTGAAAATGCTCAAAATGGAAACTTGTTTCATTTCTTGTTACTGACAACATTCACCTGAAGTTCCCAAGTAACAAACTTAAGATTCAACAATAACCATTTGTGATCTAAGCTTCTCCTAATTACGTATTTTTATCTGCAGGGCTTGCCGCTTAAAGAAAAAGGCTCAATATGAAGCTAATAAAGTAAAACTATGGGGTCTCAATACTGAATATGGTAAGATAATAGTTTTGTATGTTTTGTTTAAGTTATTTGTACTTGCAATAAAACAGAAAATAAATGCTGAAAATACAAACTAGCAGCATCTGTAGTGAGAGAGAGAAACACAACTAACGGTTCAGGCCTCTGATGTTTGCCAGAATGAGAGCATTTAGAGATCAGTTCTTAAATCAGGCTTAAGTCAGGGGCTGAAGGAAGAACAGAATGGGATAGCCTATGATGGGCAAGGATCACCAACCTAAAATGTTAACACTGTTTCTCTCTGTTCTGATGTGGAGATGCCGGCGTCGGACTGGGGTAAACACAGTAAGAAGTCTGACGACATCAGGTTTAAGTCCAACCGATTTATTTGATAGTAAACTCGCAAGCTTTCGAGGTTTCCCTCTACATCAGGTGAATGAAGAGTTCTGGCCTCAGACAGAGCATATAAAGCACAGTTTACAGATTACTGATTAGAATGCAAATCTTTACACCTTACCTGCTGTTCAAGTCTTAAAGTGGCTAACCATGTGAGTGGAGGCAGCACTGAGCGCAGGTTAAAGAGATGTGTGTTGTCTCCAGACAGTACAGTAAGAGGTTTTGCAAACCCAGGCAAGTCATGGGGGTTACAGATAGTGCGACATGAACCCAAGATCCCAGTTGAGACCGTCCTTGTGTGCGGAACTTGGCTATCAGTCTCTGCTCAGTGACTCTGCGCTGTTGTGTGTCGTGAAGGCCGCCTTGGAGAATGCTTACCCGAAGGTCAGAGGCCGAATGCCTGTGACCACTGAAGTGTTTGCCAACAGGAAGGGAACAGTCTTGCTTGGTGATTGTCGAGCGGTGTTCATTTATCCGTTGTCGTAGCATCTGCATGGTCTCCCCAATGTACCATGCTTCGGGACATCCTTTCTTGCAACGTATTAGGTAGACAACGTTGGCCGAGTTGCAAGAGTGTGTACTGTGTACCTGGTGGATGGTATTCTCACGTGTGATGATGTCATCCAAGTCGATGATCCGGCATGTGTCTCTGTTCTGCCAGACCTGCTGAGTTTTTCTAGCATTTTCAGTTTATATTTCAAATTTCTAGTATCTACACTACTTTTGCATTTACAATAGCTAAATGAACCATAATTCTTCTTCCTTTTTATTTTAAGAAGTTCTATTCCATCATGCATACTTTTCTCTGAATAAATCTGTAATAGATTAACATAATCCAACTTTATATCATACCAAATTAATTTCAGTGGACTGGGTGTACGTTGTAATATTAACTGTATTGCTCTGTAATCTTGCAACCTGATAAAATAAACAAGGGAAGGCGTACTATTACCCCCAACTGACTTTCTGCAAGGTCATCAAAGATTCACGAGTGTGTAGTAATAATACAGCATATATTTAGAGCTTCTGAGACTTTTAGAATGACACATTTCAAATCACAATATTCTTACTGACAGAGTAGCCAAGAATGTCTGCTCCTCCACTGGAGAGAAATGGATTTGCAGTTGTTGTCTGGGAGCTCATTCTCATTGCTCAGTGTTGAGTTTGCTGATGGAGCTACTACAGTGTTTAAATTCAGTCGTTTCAAATGATACCCTCTGCTGAAGCTCCAACAAGTGGTTAGTTTAGTCACTGGCTCTGCATTGTGTATCCAGTGAAGATAATGCAGAATTTAATCTGGTTCCATTTAAAAATGAAAGCAAATTAAGACAATATAATGCAGATGCTGGGAATATGAAATAAAAACAGAAAATGCTGCATAAAATCAGCAAGCCTGGCAGCATCTGTGGAGAAAGAAACAAAGTTAATGTTTTGAGTCCTTATGATTTCAGGGCTTCCTGAAGAAGAGTCATATGGACTTCTCTCATTGCAAATGCTGCGAGAAATGGATAGATAGACTGCTGAAGGAAAACAAAATACAATAATAATGCAGACTACACCTAGTTTGGAATCTATCTTAAATTTTGTTTGAACTATTTGCTAAAGCTGCGTTTTATCTCAGCATGGTTTCTTTTGACGAGTTCTATCCTCCCAAAGTAAATATTTCTGGGACATACATGTTCAGTGCAAGATTGTAAGTCAGTTCACGTCTGCAACTTTGTTCTCGTGATGTGGAGATGCCGGCATCGGACTGGAGTAAACTCAGTCACTGGCTTTTGCTACCAAATAAACCTGTTGGACTTTAACCTGGAGTTGTGAGACTTCTTACTTTGTTCTCACCCAGGGATAATTTGAGTTATCTAGCTTTATTCTGCAAACATAGGATTTAGTGCAATAATTATTAATATGATAGATCCTTTTGTGTTTCCCATAAAACTACTACTGCCCTTCCTATAAGATGATCCTCACAGTTAGTAAGTTTGGATTATAATGTCAAAAAAGCTGTTGTAATGATTCATAAATACACGTTCCAATGTCTGTCCTTGATAAGCAAATAAGGTGATAAGATCTCATTACCCTTACCATTTCTTTAGTAATGCCCAAACTGTTACAGCTAGAATCAATTTCTGACTGAAAGGTTAACTCTATAAGCTGGATAAAGGTATTGGTAATGAAAATTGAATGCATTTGTTTTTGATTTTCATCATTGAAAATTTTGTTAGAAGTGGTTTCAACCAGTTTTAGGTGGAGGCTCCATCATGGAATAGACATTACTGAATTGTGTCAATCTACAAGGCATATTTTATGTTTCTGTATATTTCTCTTGGTTTTGTTTTCCTGAAGATTTTTAACCAAAAGATCTATACATTTTATATTCTATTAATGAGTGGCCCAGAACAGCAAATGTTTAAGGTTTATTGTATTCATTTTTATCTATGTTTGAACTTTCTAATATTCATAATATTTCTTTGCAGATCATCTGCTTTATGTGATTAATTCAATAAAACAGGAAATAGTAAATCGAGTACAGAGTCAGGGGGAAAAAGGAAGCAACAGCATGTTAGAAAAACTTGAAAATCTCTTAAATGAAACACTTGGTAAGAAATTATATTTATTTACTTGATGACCCTCAAATTCTTCAATGTAACTTACCACAATCATTAACTTACTCTACCAGAGCGATTCATCAAATTTGTTTCAAATTCATTGATTGGATTTCTAAGGTATTAATCTAAATAGAAACAGCAGTAAATTAGGTGTATCTTAACAATATTTATGTGGTGTTCTAAAGGCTTAAAGTACATAAGCATTATTTAGAAAGGGAAAATCACACAAGACCATGGACGTGGGAGCAAATGTAGGCCTTTCAGCCTGCTACCATTTAACAAGATCATGAATGATCTGATATGATGATGCTCAACTTCACTTTCTTCTTTTATCCCCAAATCCTTGATTCCCTTACTGATTAAAAATCTGTCTATCTCAGCCTTGAACATGCTTAATGATCCAGCCTCCACAGCCGTCTGTGGTAAAGAATTCCTCAGATTCACTTCCCTCAAAGAAGAGATTCCTCCTCATCTCTTGTTTTAAATGGATGATCCCTTACTCTGAGATTGTCCTCGGGTCCTAGACTCCCTACAATGGGAAACAGCCTCTCAGCATCTAACCTTCAAACCCCTGAGAACTCTATATGCCTCAATAAAGTGGCATCTTATTCTTCTTATAAACTCCAGTGAGTACAGACCCAATGGGCTCAACCTTTCCCCCATATCTGAGATGAACCTAGTGAACTTGTTCTGGACTATCTCCAATGCCAGTATATCTTTCCTTAGATAAAGGAACCAAAACTATTCACAGTATTCCAGGTGTAGTCTAATTAATGCCTTGTATTGTTTTAGCAAGACTTGTCTATTTTTGTCTTAATTAAAGGCGAAGATGCCTTCCCTATTACCTACTGAACTTGCCAGCTAGCTTTTTATGATTTATGCACGAGGACCCACAAATTGCTCTGTGCTGCAGCTTTCTGCAGCCTTTCTCCATTTAAAAAATAATTAGCTCCTTTATTCTTCCTACCAAAAAGCATAACTCCACACTTTCCTACATTATGTTCCATCTCCCAAGCGTTTTTCCCACTCACTTAACCTTACTACATCCAGCTGTAGACTCTGTCTTCACTACCATTTATCTTCCCAACTATTTTTTTTGTGTCATCTGCAAACTTGGCAACAGTACATTCACTTTCATATAAGTTATTAATATATTGCAAATAATTATGACCTCAACATGGCTCTCTTTGGCACTCCACTAGTTACAGATTGCCATCCTGAAAGTGCCCATTTTATCCAACTCTGTCTTCTATTAGTTAGCCAATTCTTTACTCATACAACTATATTACGCCCAACACTCACTAAATAACCTTTTGTGCAGTATCTTATTGAACATTTTTTGAAAATATATTACATCTAATAGGGTGGCACTGTACTGCTTCATAGCACCAGGGACCCAGGTTCAGTTCCGGCCTTGGGTCACTGTCTGTGTGGAGTTTGCACATTCTCCCTGAGTCTGCGTGGGTTTCCTCCGGATGCTCCGATTTCCTCCCATAGCCCAAAAAAAGGTGGGTTAGGTTGATTGGCCATGCTAAATTAACCCTAGTGTCAGGAGCAGTAGCAGGATAAATGCGTGGGATTACGGGAATAGAGCCTGGGTAGGATTGTGGTTGCTGCAGACGTCATGGGCCAAATGGCCTCCTTCTGTAGTGTAGGGATTATATGGATGGCTGCTGGTTCCTCGTTATCTATCCTGCTTGTTAACTATCTCAAAGAATTCTACTAAATTTGTCAGGCATAATTTGTCAGACATGATTTGCCCTCATGAAGCCATACTAACTGTTCTATTATATAATGTGTTTCTAAAGAGTCTGCTATTACATCCTTTATAATGGACTCTTAATATTTTCCTATTGATGGGTGTTAAGCTAACTGGCCTATAGTTCATCTGTTTTCTGTCCCCTCCATTTTTCAATAAAAATGTTCCATTGGCAGTTTTCCAGTCCTCTGGGACTTTTCCAGTATTTAAGAATTCTTGGAAGATTACTTAGCAGTGCATCCACTATCTCCATAGCTACTTCCTTTAATATCACAGGATGCAACCCACCAGATCTAGGGGTCTCATCAGCCTTTTGTTCCATTAGCTTCTCTCATACTTTTTCTCTAGCGACAGCTATTGTATTTATTTCTTCCACGTTAAGGAATTTCACAGCTATCCAGCTACCACATACTTTGCTCCGCTCAAGAAACCAGGCAAAATTTAGAGTTTTCTTTTAACTTGGCCTTTATTCAAGCATGCGCAGAGAAGTCTGCCTCCGCAGGGTGGACTACAGACTCTCTGAACGATACATTGTATAAGTAATTATATTTTTGATTATCTTAAGTAGTTTACATATACCAATCGCAAGCATATATTCTGAAATCATTGCTATCCAATTACAGCTAGTAGTTCTAGTTACTTAATTTTTGTCAGGTGAATAATTAACCTGTTACAGCCTCTATATGCTGAACTAATTACGATACCCAATTACCAACAAAGCACGTCTACGTAATTATACTATCTAAACACACACATCTGTGATCTTGACTTGAGTTGGCTTGTTACCTTTGATGCCCCAAAAAATTCTAAGTGTTGAATTTGCATGAAACCTGGAGTGATTCATGCTGTTATTTTCAGTGGGAGTTCAGAAAAGAATCCCCCACACTCTGCAGTGCACAGAGTACATTATTGTGTATATAATTAAAAATCAGAGGACAGGACCTATTCCTAGCCTGGGAGGCCGGTAGCATAGCGTTGAGCTGGCACATACACAGTGTCCTATCTGTCAGTGCTGAGATCGGTGCATGCACAGCTGCCCCGCACTGCCGGCTTCACGATTGCTGGCCAGCTTGATCGTTGGCCAGCTCTGTCATCCCTGGATTTGGTATGTTACCTCCTTGTGGTTTTTTAAAAGTTCCCATCTACACTGTCCATTGTTCATCTTGTTTGTGCAACCATCGGCTGTAGCTATTTCACAGCAGTTTCTCAGGGGAGCCTGCTGCACTCAAATGATTTTAACCCCTTCACTTCTTTTGCCCCGTGATTATTTAGAATTTTTGGAATGCTGTTAGTATCTTCTACCATGAAGACTGATACAAAGCATTTATTTCACTTCTCTGCCTGATCCAGGTTCCCCATTATTGTTTCCCTAGTCTCATTCTCTAGTGGACCTAAGTTCATGTGTAGTAGTAAAAGTAATTGAGGTAATACTTGAAATTATAAACTCTATGATTTTTAATTGGTAACTGATTTTTTTCTTTGATAGGGACAACAGTAGCTGGACAAACATCTGACTTTGTCAATCAAGTATTGGAAAAAACAGGAGAAGGAGACCCAACAGGTGGTCTTGAAGGTCTTCGAGTACCTACATCAAAAGTGTAATGTGCCACCTTCTGTCAGAAACAGCTTCAGCCTATAGTTACATGTTTGCCATTTCTGTGATAAATATTTGATTCAATATAGCAAGTGGCAGTTTGTTAGTTGTGTTAGACCTGCTTTAAAAAGAGAGCAAAAACTCATGCTGAAATATTAGAGTTCTATAAAAGGAAAGCTCACTGAGATAAGTATGGTTGTGTGCGCTCAGGTATGTGGTAAATTTGACTTACCTATAAAATGACCTAGGGATTGATGTGTTCTAAAATGTTGGTAGGAACTTATGTTAAGTTTCCATAGAAACTAGGATGCAGTGGTTGGCTCAAGAAATCAAAGAAATTAAGTTTATAGTTCTTCTTAACGTTAACAGCTGTTGCTGACTTTTTTCCATTAATACCATTACTATATATCCCTTTTGTATATACTATATATTCTTGTATGCGTTAAATAGTTCATATAGCAAATTACATGGCCTTTTCCAGACATTGCGCAAGTTTGAGTTTGAGAAAGGAGTAAAATTCTTTGTGCCTTGTATTTAAAATGAAAGTAAAGTTGTAAGGTGTGATGGATGTACAGTGGGTAAATTTTATGGATTCAAAAAATTATTTGTTTATTTTCACTCTTTGGCTGTTTAAACCATTATGAATGTACATAGGAATATTTCAACAATGTAGATATATGCCACAGAGTCTGTATTGTATAAAGATGGTTATTGAAACATGGGTTTCGGTACTTTTCAGAATATTTGCACATTATTTTGTACCAAAGACAATTGCAACTATATGGCATAATGCCAGTGAAGTAAGGTTTTGCACAGCTTACACTGATACAAAATTGAATGTAATCAGGGTTGGGGGTTAGGGTTTTACTAGAACTGTGAAATATGTTGTGTGGGCCCAAGTATCCACAGAAAGAGGATGCAAGTACACTTTATAGATTTTGATCCTATGACTCTATTGTTAAGCTTCTAGAAAATTAGATATTGAGAGTTTATGGACTCTTGTCTTCTGCAGATGTAGATGCATAGCAAAAGAATGTAATTTATATGTAGTTTTGTGTTAACATTTTGGTGTAATATAGTGGCTTGCAGTTGTTACATTAAAAAAGAAAAAAAGCATGTATGTGGTACACTCTTAAATGAAGGCAAATAACCAAAATTTAATTTTAACTATTTGTACAATTGTATAAATGTATATTGCCTATCAATACTAAAATTCCTAAGTTGCCACCTTTTGCATTTAATGTAGTAATGTGCATGTCAGATTTCTAAATGTTACTTGATAGGATGTAAAAAAGTACTTCTAAAGCTATATATTTTTGTATTCTCAATTAGGTAACCAAAATAGATGTTGTAAAAGGTAAATGTCATCTGAATTCTGTTGATCTTATTTGCTCAATTGGTGTAGCTTTTCAATTAGGACATTATAAATAGATCAACATAGGTTTTAGCTTTTATTTTGTATATTCATTAGTAGTAACTGGATTGAAAGATTATTTCACTTTGGTTAGGTTATAGATTTGGAAATGCATCACATATTAATGACTTCATTAATAGTGAATTGCTGATAGCTGAGTGGTATTGTTGGATTTCAAAAGTCTAGTGTTAACGTCCATCCTATTTACTACTGGCAACCTGTAGAAGTGCAGTTTGATTTTGTTTCTCTGTAAATAAAAGAAAGAACTCTTTAATTGATAACACTTTTTATTTTATGGATATTAGAATTGCACTTTGTCACCATTGCGTTTGTATTCCTGCCAATTGCTGCTACTCCTGACCTGTAAGAATGCTACAGTGATACTTGATATGTACCTGTTAGTAAAATGTATAGTTACTCTTGAGTAACAAGATGAGAGCAAGCTGTGCAGCTTTACATTTTACCAGGGGACTCTGTGGCATTAAATAGTCTAAAATGGTTGTAATTTGATGCCAGTAATATCTTGCTTCCTTTTTCATTAAATATTTTAATGTATGCTAATATATAAAATAACCTTATAAAAAGAGAAGTGGATAATGTTCTATTCGGAATTTTGACAAAGCGAGCATGTTAAGTGTTCTTGCTTGGAATGATTGATTAATCTTTGTCATAAGTTCTGGAACAACAGATCTGTAAAACTGTCTTCTGTCAGAAAATACTTTGTAGCACTGAAAAGCTATGTTTTATAAGTTTGAATATATCTAGTCCTATTTTCAGACCTTTTTTCAATAGTAATATTTTTCTGGCATGATTGCAACAAATTTTACAACTCGAGTCTTATCTAGACTTTGCTACTTTATCCCAAACCACCAATTTGGATAAATCAAAAAGATGACTTACTCCTATAAGTTTAGTTTTGTATACTGGAAAAAAGACTCAATCAGATTTTTTAAAATCTGTAGTAAAAAAGCTGTGTATTCTAAATGAAACTGATCCATTCAAAGTACAAATCCAGAAAAAAATATATGGTAAGTTCAAGAAGTGCCAGGAATGTTTATGCCTTAACAAAAAAGATCCTTAATGGAAATTGATGCCCTATACCATTTTAGATGAAACATTTGCAGAACAATGTTGGGAATCCAATTTTGTTGGAAACTACTGATGATCGGTGAGGTGCCCTATAACAGAGAATATGTTTGAAACTTTACAATATTTGCCAGTATCACTCAGCTTTATGAATGGTGCTTTCTTGTTAAATATAATTAATCCAAATTACTAATACTCTACAGGTATATTCTTCATGCAGTATTATATATTTAATTGTGATCGCACCCAAGATTTATTAATTCATGATGCTTTCCAATATTTCACAATTAAATGGTACATTTTGTTGTGAAGAATAACATTCCTAATATTGGCCAACGTATTCAGATTTTAGCACCTTTTCTGTCCAATGTAAATTTGACAAGTCTATAAACATCCATAGGAAATGGCAAAACATTAGTATGAGTGTGGTTTATATTAAAACAAATCTATAATAAATGACAAACTTTACATTTTCACAAGTGTCTGAGTAATTGATTGTACCATTCTTCAAGCATGTTCAGTTCTAATTCTAATTGTATTTCTGAAAGGATCTTTGTTAATACACATATCAAAAAAAAATGTAATGCTGAACTTCTCCCCAAATCACTTTTATTAATTGGCACTTTCAGAAAATCTCTCTAAATTTGCAGTGCATTTTTGTCAGTTATAAGGATTAGCACATGGTTTTAAGTGCTACAAATATTTAAAGGTTGCTTTCTGTGTACCTTAAAATTAAAGCTCTATCATAAATACAGCATGAACACACGCTTAAAGTTGACAGTTCTGTTGTTTCCAAAATAGATATACTTATGTACTTTAAGAAAAATTGTGTTTGACACACAATATATATTTGCTAGTGGCACTAGCACTGGCACTACTATTAGTTTGAAATCCTGACCATCTATGCAGTCTTCTTCCATCCTCAAATTACATGAAATATCTGCTCACTTTACAAGACATTTTGAACTTCTGTCTGCTTTCTTTGAATTGGTATTTCAATCAACCTTTAGAAAATTAAATCAAACTGTTGGCTAATTTGCTACAGTCATACCATTTGATTTAATTCATACTTTTACCCTCTCCATGTCTGCAACACAACCATGTGCTGTCTTTGAGAGACTGGGTAACGGATGTTGTAAATCGCATCATCGTTAATATCCAGAGAATGAGTTAATAAAAAGTTGTCACGTGTAATGTTGTATATGTACCAAATGATCCTGGATCTTAATTTTGTGTATTCTGTCATATATGGGACCCAGTTAGTTTAAAAATAAATGTATGTATTAAGTAAATCTTAATTGCTCTTCTCTGCATACTGAAGAAAGCAAGACTTGGTGAAAAATTATTTGTAAAGTGGTTATTGCCTTTTAAAGAAAATAATTTCAATTTAATATTTGGATATGTTCATCTGTTTACTCCAGTTGTGTTCCAACAGTGAAAACTCTTTTTTGTGTTTGCCTGCGTTGTACTTTGACTTTTCATCAATTTTAATAATGACATGTACAGTATAACATGTACACAAGTATTTTTCTAAGTAGGAGATCATATCCTATTTTTGCTTTAAATAGGTCTGTTTGGCACCAGCATTTGTTCAAGGAAGCGATAGCAGTCATTTCACCAAGCAACAATTTTACATCACATTGAAATAAAAGCACATTTCTCGTATTCATGATACTTTAGCAGAAGGGAGCACATTTCGTCTGGATTAATTTGAAACGACAATTTCTCAGTATTGCTCTAAGTGTTATACATATTACTAAACTTGCAGTACAAAATATTTTATTTCAAGGCGAGCTTGTTTTATGTGCTTTAGTGGAGTACCAATGTCTACTCTCCCCACAAAAAGATATTGGCTAAAAGTAATGTCATATCAATGTCCAATCTCTCGGTTAATAAATGTGCCTGTTAATCACTTTGATAAATACAATACTTGTACTTCTTTCACATTTTTTTTCACTTTAAGAGGAACAGTCTAAGCATGTCCCTCTTTTTCATTCCACATTAACTTCCTTCCAGTTGATTAGACTGTCAACAGCACAAAAGAGACTTTCCAGCTTTTGTACATTTAACTCCATTACCATTACAATGTATGCTGTAGTACCTTTTGAGCAATGTGGAATTCACTGCTGCTGATTGTTTGATTGAATATTAACAAAGATATCACAGTAAATGTAGATTACCTCTGGCGAAAGGACCATCACTCCAAATTGTCAATAACTATTGTGAATAGTCTTGGTGATTACCACTTTCAAATGATTATTCATGGATACAGTTAAAAGTCACATAGAAACTTAAGTGTAACAAAGCAAAATTCTTTAATATGTTAGTGTGTTTATAGTTTGTACAATATGAATGGGATTGATGCAGATACATGGGCAGAGCCTTGTATTGCAATTGATTTTGTACTCATGTTTATACAGATGTACTGTGCCATGAAGTTGTAGAACATGGATTTAAATCAGCCAGAAGTCAGGGATATGTCCACAAGAGGAAAATTGGAGGACAAATCATTCTGAGCTTTGAATATTTTGCTCAAGAATGATACAGGCAGACTCATACATGTGGGTTTCTTACTCATTTTTGACTAAGAAATGGGAGGCTTAAAAAAGGGAGACTTTTTTTTAAGTCGGCAACTAGTTACCAATGATACTGTGTATGTTTGCCAATGATAACCTGGAGGCATTTTGTTTAAACCTCTATGTAGGTTTATGCTGGTGAAGGGGTTTTAATTCATATGCATTTACTGACTGTACAGAAAATGGTGGAACAGATTTTTATGAACGAGGTTGTGTTGTGTTTTAGTGATTGTGCCCCTTTAACAGTTTTCTTATTGCAATGTATCAGCCAGGTGTTGATACTACAGCTTCTTGTAATCACAGTCTGAATTTCAAATTGTTTTGCAGAGATTATAATAAAGCAACTAAATCCCAGAAAGGAACTTGTTTGAATGTTATTGTAGTAAAATCAAAGTAACTGAACGTTGTTTTGCTCAAATTACAGATTTCATGACTTATTTAGTTGACAGAATAAGCATTTATTAGCTTCCAACAATAAAACAAAGGTTCATTTTTTTTAAAAACATTTTTGGCATTTTTATAAGGTGTCACTTTTATTTTAAAAATATGCTGGTACATTTGATCATGCATTTATTGAAAATTACAATTTGTCTTTCCTGTTGCTCAACGTGGAACCAGGGTGATGTTGCAATTTCAAGGCAATGTCTCATCCAATTGAACAATATTCTGAGTATCTTCAAGCTATTTCATGAATCCTTTAAGGTGAGAACTAAAGCTTAAAAATTGTCATGAAAATGGGAAGCATGTTTGGTTTGGTAGATTAATTTTGGGCTGTATATGGGTTTTCTTTAAATGGGGGTGTGAACATAATATAAGAACATAAGAAATAGGAGCAGGAGTAGGCCATCTAGCCCTTTGAGCCTGCCTTTATGGACAACTTCATGGCTGATCTGGAGTGGCTCAGTTCCACTTTCCTGCTTTCTCCCCATAACACTTAATCCCCTTGCCTACCAAAAACCTATCTACCCGCGTCTTAAATATATTTAGCGAGGTAGCCTCCACCACTTCAACGGGCAGAGAATTCCGGAGATTCACCACCCTTTGAGTGAAGAAGTTCCTCCTCAACTCTGTTCTAAACTGTCCCCCCCCCCCCCCCCCCCCCCGGCTTATCTTGAGGCTGTGCCCTCTAGTCCTGCTGTCCTTTGTGAGCAGGAAGAACCTCTCCACCTCTGCCCTATCCATCCCTTTCATCATCATATACGTCTCAATAAGATCCCCCCTCATGCTTCTAAACTAACGAGTACAAGCCCAGCCTACTCAGCGTCTCCTCATAGCTCAACCCCCTCAACTCCGGTCTCAGCCTAGTGAACCTCCTCTGCACTCGCTCCAAGGCCAAAATATCCTTGCGCAAGTGCGGCGACCAAAACTGCACACAGTACTCGAGCTGCGGCCTCACCAGTGCCCTGTACAGTTGCAGCAAGACCTCCCTACTTTTATATTCAATCCCCCTCGCTATGAAGGCCAGCATCCCATTTGCCTTCCTGACCACCTGCTGCACCTGTAGGCTGGGTTTTTGTGGGTGTGTGTATACTGCTCCATGTATTAGTTTATTGGAATGAAGTAAGTTTTAGTAAAAATTCATTTGAAATGTTTAGAATTTGAACTCAGCATTACCTTTAAATTTATGCAATTTATATCAATTATTTGTTTTTGTCATGGCTAGTATTTAAGTCCAGTCTATCATTTGGGAATAGTTCCAACAGAGGATCAGAGGTGGAAGAATGTTGGTTGGGATTTTGAATGATGGGGTATTGCGTGGCAAGTTACTCTGAGTGAGACATCTGAATGATGTAACAGCCTCTACAAGCTATCTGGGAGTTGTATGAACAGAACAAGTTACTGTCCCCTTAACAAATAAGGTTGAAGAATCATATGTGCAATGCAAAGTACAACAATGAATTCACTATTTTCACAGTTCAATGCCAAATTGGGTAAAGAAGGCAAATAAGAAAATAAATATTGGAATAAGAGAGAGAAAATAGAAAAGTAAGAATAAATGTCATTTTTTAATATCTCCAGCAACAATTAAAATGTGAATGAATGACATTTGCAAAAGATAGTTTTCATGCCAGAGAGGCTGTTTTGAAGTTATTAAGTCTATCACATTGTTAAAAGATACTTGGTCTGTTGTGGATAAGATCTATTTGTGGCAAGTTTACTCCATATTGCTGACAATAGTGTAGGAACTTCATGGTTTTCAGTACATCTGAATGGGAACCAGATGCTGAGATTCCTTCCTGCAGTTTACGGAAGGGACGCGTTGGACAGCAGTTAACCAGACAGGATGGATTTGTAAATAGTAGATCATGGCTAACTAATCTCATTGAATTTCTTTAAAAGGCCTCTAGTGTGGCAAATAGACGAAATTTTATGCATGTTGTCCATAAGGACTTCCAAAAGGCATTTGATAAGATTTTGCACAAGAGATTATTAGAAAAATGATTATCACCAATTCTATGCACAATGTTGTTATATGGGTTTTTAATTGGCTGGGAGGTTGGAGCTAGGGTAGGGTTAAAGGTTTTGTGATCAAAGTCTTGCTTATCCCTGGTGTGCTTCATTATCTTGGAAGCTGCTATAGCTCCTTGATATATTTGATCAGATGTTGCCTTGATGTCATGGGAAGTCACTGTCACTTCACCTTTGGAATTTAGCTCTTTTGTCCATGTTTGGACCAAGGTTGTAATGAAATCTGTTGCTGAGAGCTCCTAGCAGACCACTCCATGATTTAATGAATTGAATTGATGGAAGACTTTCATCTGTGATGCTAGAGATCTCAGGAGACAGTTGAGAAGGATCATCAATGCGAGGGTGGAAAATGCTTGTAAATGTTTTAGCCTTGTCTTTTGCATTTTCATGCCATACTCTGCTAGCACTGAGGATGTGGTATTCATATAGCTTCTTCCTCTTCATTGTTTAATTTGGACTGAATGTGACAGGACTGCAGTGCTTTATCCATTGGTTGTAAGATCGCTTAGTTCTTTCTAAAGCATGCTGTTTTTCATTGATTAGCGTACGTGTAGTCTAGTCCCCTGTTGCTTCACCAGTTTGGAACATGGTTTTTAAAATATGTCCGGTGCTACTACTGGCAAATTGTCCTAAATCCCAGTGAACTGTTAGGAATGGGTTAACACAACCTCCAATTAAGTCCTAATTTGATGTCAATTATTTAGTAGAAATCACTGATACATAAAGGGGCTACAAGTGACACTGGGGCTTGGTGGAAAATTGTGGAGTTGGATCAAAGAAATAAAGAACTCCATGTCTGCTCGTCAGAACTCGTTATTGAATAGCAACTGGGAGGCTCAAATGTGAACAAGGAGTTGGTGTAGTGCCACGCATTACAATGGCAAGTTTATTTTTATTTAACCCTTATTTAGCTAGGTAAGTTGATTGAAAACCAATACTCATTTGCAATAATGACCTGATTAAAAGGCTAATGCTGTAACAACATAAATTGCACAACAACACAATCTACTTAAATGTTAAAAACAATGAAATACAAATTAGCAGGGAAAGAGAATTGACATTTTAGCAAGTATAAGTATGAGTTGACATTGCCTTAATCCTTCAGCAAAAGGCATCCATGGTAATAGTTCACTTTAGCTTCAGTTGTATCTTATCCCAATCATTGGCAGCTGCAAACAAATGAGTTATGACTGAAGACTGCTCACTTTTGGAGTGACCAATTTGATCAAGTCTCATGACCTTGGATTATAAGAAGAAACAGTTAAATGTAACAAATGTTGGAAACAGACAGGTGTTTCCTTTAGGTGAAGTACAATAAATTAACAGAAGCTAGTGGAGTTGGCACCTTGTCTGCAATGAGTGCTAGTTAATTAGGGAATATACATTACAGTGATGTGTGAAAAGGGGCACCAGTCACAGGTCTAATTGCAGAGTGAAAGAGGACATCTAACTCGATCAAAAACGAGCAGGATAGATATCTGAACAATGGTGTAACAGTGAGTGAAGCAGGACTTATTGCAATAGAGAAAACCAGGGCTGGGATTTTCTGCTCCCATTAGCATTGCATGGGTTGGCAATGAGTGAAAAATATTGCAAGATGGTTGAAGGCGTGGTTTCCGTTGGCTTGCCCCTCCCCTGTCAGTGGCAAGCTAAGTTCCCCATCAATCAACACTGAGAATGTCATTATGTACATTTACATCTCATTATCAGGCCCATACACTGGAATTGTACCCCCTTCAAAAAAAATCCATCCATGGCAGTGCGATTTCAGAACAACATGAATCACAGCTGGCTACAAAAAGCAAGCACCCCTCAAGGGGAGCTTGGGGTGAGTGCACCATTCAGAGAACGGCTCTGCGAATTGCAGGGGCTGACTCAGTTACTGTCTCTCTGACTGGAGGTAACCAGTCTTTGAGTCGGGGTGACCAGGCTTTGACATGGTGCGGGAGGGGTTGCAGGGATCCAGGCTGGTGATGGGAGGGGCTACTGCCATCATCAGCCTTGGACTTGAGGGAGACCATGGCAACCCTGAAAGCATACCAAGGGCCTAATGGGGGGAGACATTGGGATTGACTCCAGGGTATTGGTGATCTAGTCAAGGGAGACCAGGCATTTGATTGCAGGCTACTAGGGCCTAAACAGGGGAGACTAGGGGTTGACTACAGGGTATCAAAGGCCTAGTCAGGGAAGACAAAGGGTTGACTACAAGGTACCAGAGACCTAGTCAAGGGAGACGCGTTTGAATCTGGGGAGAACAAGAGGGAAAAGTGTGAAAAGCACCGTTCCTGAGGTGGCTTTGTACTGCTGGATCACAGGCTTCTTGGAAGGGCCTCACCAATGAAGTGAAGCCTGGGACAAAGCACTACCCTTATCCATTGCCTGTGTCACCTTGTCAAAGAACTCAATTAAATTTGTCAGATATGACCTGCCCTTGATAAAGCCGTGTTGACTGTCTCATATTAACTTACTTTTCTCACATGTATATTTATCTTATCCCATATTACAGCCTCCATCAGTTTTTCCACTATTGGTGTCAAGCTGACAGATCTCTAGGGTTATCCTTTGCTCTTTTATTAACCAACGGTGTCATGTTTGCAAACATCCAGTCCCCCGGTCCTATTCCTGCGTTCAGAGAGGCCTGGAAAATTTCTGTCAATGGTTCTGCAATTTGCTCCCTTACCCCTCTCAGCAATCTAAGATGCATCCCATCCGAGCCTGGTGACATGTCTACCTGGAGTGCTGCCAGCCTTTTTAGCACTTCTTCTTCATCACTATACTGCTCAGTTTCAATTGCGCCATTGTCACCATCTTCAAATTTGATAAAAGTACTAATTTAGTACTGTTTCAGTGAGCAGTTTATCCTGCTTGTCCCTTATGGACCCCATTCTATCCTTCACTAATCTTTTACCATTAATATGTTTGAAGAACATTTTACTATTTGTTTTAACAGCCTGCCATTCTTTCCTCATGCTTCTCTTGGCCTTCCTTAGTCCCTCTCCTACATTTGAGATACCTTCCTGATTACTCAGACTATCATTATTCTGGCATTCATCATATACCTGATTTTTCTTACTTATTTTCTCATCAATATTCTTAGTTCCCCAGGGTACCCTTATTTATTTATTTCTTATAGATATGTACCTAACTTGCACCCTATTCATCTCTCCTTTGAAAGTCTCCCTCTCTATTGTTTTATCCCCCAAAATGCATTTCCAATTAACCCGCTCCAGTTCAACTTTTAGATCCCTAAACTCTGCCCTTTTCAGTCTGGGAACTTAATCTGTGACTGATTTTTAATCCTTTTCCAGCTTAATATTGAACCTTGTATTATGATCGCTATTTCCCAACTGTTCTCCCACTCTGACATTCTCCACCTAACCTGCCTCATTTCCCTTCCTGGTAGGACTGGAACTGTACTGTTCCAGAAAGTTTTCCTTCACCCACTGCAGGAATTTCTCCCCTTCCATGCCCCACACTCCACCCTTTTCCCTGTCTACCTTAGGGTAATTTAAATCCCCAACTATCGTAACCTTACTTGTCCTGCATGTTTCTATAATTTGGTTACAAATGCTATGGTTCTGGCTATCTTGAAGCTTTAGCCAGTTTCTACTTAGGCATATATAGAAGTGTTGAAAATTGTCAGCATAGCAGTGTTCATTAAATGGACCCATTCTGTTACAAACAGTCATTTCTCACTTCAGCAGCAGGTTAGGTTTAAAGAAGTTCACCCTTTGGACTTGGAGTTCTGCAAATCCATGTAAGTAAACTGTTCCTGCAGAAGAATGCACTGGCCCTATAAACAAGCCCAATCTGGAACAAACAGCTGCTGTAGGACCACACATCAGCTCTATGTTGTTATTTGATTCTAAATTATAAAGATTTCTGAATACTTATAAATACTATACTTTTCACAAGTTATAAAAATGCCAGAGTAACTGAATAAGAATCAATCTGAAGTATTGTGTGTATTAGGTTACCTCAACTATTTTCTTTGCAAATGGGTTATTGATTGACTATAATCTTTGAACTCAGTGGGCACTGTATATGAAGCAGTTAAGAATAAACTGTGCCTTTAGTGACAGAACTTCCAGTTTGGTGATGTCAAACAGACTTATAAAAATTAAAACAAATAATAGAATGAGCAGAAACTTTGTTAAAAAGAGAGCACCAGCTTAAAAACTTCATTTTTACTGTACTATAATTGAATTCTACATTGAAAATTACCAAGTGCAGTTCTGTTTATTAGATTGAGCAAATAATTAGGACACTAGTTGTTTCAAGAGTTTTCCTTGATGGTCTTGGCTACCAGATGTGCATATTCATCCTTGCCAAAATAAGAAAGCAACTGGAAAACAACCAAATGCGTTAAGCATTAGGCAGGTGGTGGTGCATTAGTATTGCAATTAGTAATCCAGAGATCCAGGATAATGCTTTGGGAACCTGGGGTTCAAATACCATGGCAGATGGTGAAATTTGAATGCAATAAAAAAAATCTGGATGCCTAATTGTGACTTTGAAACCATTGTCAATTTGTTGTTAAAAACCCAGCTGCTTCACTAATGCCCTTCAGGGAAGGAAACCTGCCGTCTTTACCTGGTCTGGCCTCTAGACCCATGGCAATATTGTTTCTTAAGTGAAATTGTTATGTTTTTAAATAGCACATGGTTGTTTTCAGAGCCAGTCACATGATTTGATCATGTTTTACTTTCAGTTTGTATGTTCACAGGGAAGAGCTCCTAGAATAAATCTGTAGTCGTTAGTTTGAATTTATGTGCACAAGCCACAGCCTTTTTTTGTTTGAAACAAAATCCTGACTCGCAGTTATAGATTTTATCGAGAAAAACACTTAAATGCAAGAAAAAGCCAAAATGAGGGTCCTCACACTTAGCATATTAAAAGGTTGGGAAAAATCAACAACAGAATTAAGTGTCAGAAGGAAGACCAAGTAAGAAAAATAAGTTCACTGTGTCGTTTTAAAGGAGTCAGTTTTTCCAATCAGACGGGTGAAATTCCTGGCAATATCTGACACATTTGAAAAGATGGTTTGCTGTATGGTTGGGCTCATTTGAAAAAAAAATCCATCAAGTCAACAGTCTCCAAGGTAAAAACAAAAGGGGAATACTTGGGAGATAGTTTAAAAAAAACTGAGCAGTCTTGAGTTTCTATTCTCTGCAAGAGAAATGGTGGGTCAATTAGGATCTGTGGCGCCTTTCAATGAAAATGAAAGATGGAGTTCCTTTTTAGAATGTTTTCAAAAATTTGTACAAGTGAATAAAATTGCAAACGAGAAGCTCGTATCACTTTATATATAGTGTAATAGGAAGTAAAACCTTCAATCTGTTCTGGAGCTTGGTTCACCTAGCAAAGTCAGGAACCAAAACTTAGTGTATTGATAATAATTCTTGACGAACATTACTCTCAAGTCAATGATCATCACAGAACAGTTCATGTTCCACTGAAGGAATCAAGTGGAAAGTGAAAGATTGCTCAGTTTGTGGCAATCTTACGAACTCCAGCACAACACTGAGTTTGGTGAGTCATTAGAAGATGCTCTTCAAGATCGTTTAGTTTGTAGTTTCCAAAATGAGGTCATCCAAAGAAGATTGCTAATTGAACATGTTTTGACTTTAAAGACAGCAATAGAAATTGTGGTGTTGATGGAACTGGCTGCTAAAGTGGCTTCACAATTTGGTGCAGGGATGAAAAGCCAAAACTTGGGAACTGCCCATAAGATGCCAAAACAGCAATAAGCACATCACAAATGGGCCATTCAGCAAATGAATGTTGGAGCAAGAATAGTCAATACAAAATAGTCACGTTGCAAAAGTTTGTTGGGCTAGACCAGCTTCTCCTGAGAAGAACATTCAGAAAAAGAAACTGGGTACCTTCAAGAAAAACAAATTGTGTTCTACAAAAATAATTTACAATATGGAAGAAAGGAATTATGACCATGAAGAAGAGAATGTCCAGAAATATGATGAAGAATTCCAACTGAGTATCTTACATACACGGTGAATCACTTACTGAGTGATTCCGAAGTTAAGTGGACAACTATTAGGATGGAGGTTGATACTGATGTTGCTGTATCTTTAGTTCCTGAGACTGCACATCAACAAAAGTTGATATAACTTCCTTTAAAACCAGCTGATGTGATTTTGAGGATGTACACGGAAGAGATCATGTCATTAAAAGGTTACATCATGGTCAACATATAGAATAGAGTTGCTTCTCCATGTAGTCCATGCTACTTTTCCAGCTCAATTTGGGAGATCATAGTTGGAGAAGATGAAGCTTAATTGGAGTGCTGGCAACAGATTGGTCAATGCCAAAACAGACCTGCAGCATCTTCTGGATAACTACAAGAGTATAGTTGAAGAGATGCTTGGCTCAATGGAGTTCAAGTGAAACTCAAGATAAAGCCTAATAGTCAACCCAAATGTCTCAAAAGCACGAGCAGTATCATATTCAATGCATCCCAAGGTCGAAGAAGAATTAGTACGATTTACAAAACACTAGTGTGTTTGAGCCAGTTACAATGAATGACTGGGCTATCATGAAACCAGATGGCTCAGTTCATTTTTGTGGTGATTATAAAGTAGCCATAAACCCCAGTGTTGTGTGCTGTCAACATAGAATCCTTACAGTTCAAATGGAAGCCATTTGGCCCATTGAATCTGCCCTGCTTCTCTGACAGCATTTTGCCCAGCACTATCCACATATTTACCCACTAATTCCCGCTAACTTGCCCATCTTGGGTCATTGAGCAGCAATTTAATATGGCCAATCTACCTAACCTGCAATTGTTGGACTGTTGGAAGAAACCAGAGCACCCAGAGGAAACTCACACAGACACTGGGAAATGTGCAAACTCCACTTACAGTCACACAAGCCAGGAATCAAACCTGGGTCCCTGGCAGTTTGAGGCAGCAGAGCAAACCACTGTGCCAGCAGATAGCTTCCTTTTAATTGAAGATCTATTTGCCAGGTTTTCAGGTGGGCAAAAATTCAGCAAGATCTTTCACAAGCATATTTACATTTGAATGTAGTCTCTGAATCTCAACTGTTGCTTAAATATCATTACTCATTAGACTATTCATGTTAAAAAAATTGCCTTTTGGAATAACATCTATTTGGAATAAGATCGATGGATCATAGAAGTTTACTGCATGGAAACAGTCCCTTTGGCCCAACTTCTCCATACAACCCAGTTTTTACCATTAAGCTAGTTCCAATTGCTCGTGTTTGGCCCATATCTCTTTATATCCATCTCACCCACGTAACTGTCTAAATGCTTTTAAGAAGACAAAATTGTACTCACCTCTACTACTGCCTCTGGCAGCTCATTCCAGACACTCATCACCTTCTGTGAAAAGTTGCCCTCCTGGTCCCTTTTGTATCTCCTCTCTCACCTTAAACCTGTACCCTCTAGTTTCAGACTCCTCTACTTTTGGGAAAAGATGTTGACTATTTACCTTATCTATGCCCCTCATTATTTTATAGACCTCTATAAGATCTCCCCTAAGTCGCCTATGCTCCAGGGAGAAAAGTCCCAGTCTAACCAGCCTCTCCTTATTACTCAAATCATCAAATCCCAATATCATCCCTGTAAATCTTTTTTGCACTCTTTCTAATTTAATAATAATCTTTCTATAATAGGGTGACCAGAACTGTGTGGCCTTCCCAACATCTTGTACAACTACATGGTGTCCCAACATCTGTATTCAGTGTTCTGACCAACGAAACCAAGAATGCCGAATGCCTTCTTCGTCACCCTGTTCACCTGTGATTCCACTTGCAAGGAGCTATGAACCTGTACTCCTGGATCTCTTTCTTCTATAACTCTCCCCAACACCCTACCACTAACTAAGTAGATTCTACCCTGACTTGATCTACCAAAATGCATCACCCCATATTTACCTAAATTAAACTCTATCTTCCGTTCATTGGCCCACTAGCCCAACTGATCAAGATTCCTTTGCAATCCTAGATAACCTTCTTTACTGTCTACTGTGCCACTGATCTTGGTGTCATCTGCAAATTTACTAACCATGCCTCCTAAATTCCCATCCAAATCATTAATATCAATAACAAATACAGTAGATCCAGCACCAAATGCTGAGGCACACTGCTGGTCCAGTTTGAAAAATGACCACCCTCTGTCTTCTGTCATCAAGCCAATTTTGTATCCAATTGACTACCTTACTCAAGTCTCATGAGATTTAACTTTACGCAACAACCTGCCATGCGGTACCTTGTCAAAGGCCTTGCTAAAGTCCATGTAGACAATGTCAATGCACTATCCTCATCTACCTTCTTGGTTACACCTTCAAAAGAACTCAATCAAATTTGTGAAACATGAATTTCATGATTTCCCACTCACAAAGCCATGATCAGATTTTATGTGGTCTTTATGGAATGTTATCTGGATGATATTTGGATTACAGAAACTGGTGAACAAGAGTATTTGAATAATTTAGAAGCAACATTTAAACATCTTCAAGCTCATGTTCTGCATGTCTAGAAAGAGAAATGTTTTTTTGCCAATGTCAGTCCAGTATTTGGGTCACATTATTGATAGTAAAGGCCCAAATAAAGCACCTCAGAAAATGGATGCTATATTAGAAGTGCCATATCCAGTAATTGAGGTCTTTTCTAGGATTAGTAAATTACTACGAAAAATTTCTTCCAAACTTAGCTACATTATTGAAGCCATTACATAACTATGTACAAAAGAAGGACTGAACAATGGAATGTGGGAAAACATGCAGGCATGCTAAAGATGCTTTGCATAAGTCTGAAATATTGGCTCATTTTAATCCAAAAGTACCATTATTGCTTGCTTGTGACACATCACCTTATGGAGTAGAGACAGTTGCTTCACGTATTATTATGCCTTTTGGAATAATGACCAATAGGTTTTGCTTTGCATGCTCTGCTGAATCTAAATATAGTCAACTAGAAAAAGAAGCATTCAGTATAACTTTTTGTGTTTAAAAGCCAGTCTGTTTATAGGCAATCAGCAATGTGCAAAAAATGCTGGCCCAGTCAGTGACACCCATGTCCCACAAATGGATGAAAAAAAAATAAACTTGGGTTGCAGTTGAGATGTATATCATAAAAATAGAAGCTTTCTAAAGTGAAATCCATGTGTAGAATATCACATAATTAGGGAAAACATTGCAAGTCTACTATAGTAGTTCTCAATTTTTTTGATTAAAAGGCCCCCTTTTCAAACAGCATATTAATCATAACAGTGCCTCCATCTAACCAATAATATATAATAATGAAAACACTGCTTGTAGAGAGTGTTTTAATGATGCTTTTAAGAAAGCATATATTACTTATAGGGTATGCCTTCCTCAGTACTTCTCTCTTTGGTGATATTTGTTAATGTCACTATTAACTCCACTTTCTAAAAGCTAACTTTTCTTGTTTTCCTGGGGAAAACAGATGAAACTGTGGAAAGTGGTCCTACAAAGACTTATAAAAATCCTACTTATCTAAATTACAAATTTGATCCACTTGCTGTAGTAAAGCAGTACTCTTGCAGTACGCAGGGAGACTGGCTGAAGAGTGGTCCAAAACTATTTTGATAGCTTTGAGAGTCTCCTAGTGCACCAACCTAACAGACTATTATTACATCACAGGTGGTCATGTAGACTCAATTGGCCGAATGGCCTGCTTCTGTACTTTAAAGATTCTGTGAAAACACAAGTCAGATTCATCTGCATGACCAATATCCTTTAATCTGCCATGCCAGCTAATTACCCAAAATGCCATTTTACTTTCAGCCTCAAGAGCAGGTTACCCTCGTGGTATGGAGTGAATCTTTGTGGTCAACTCGAGTATTAGATATTATACACTATCAAGATCTTCATGAGAGCGACACGTTGCAACTTTTGCCACATCATTCTACTTGGGGCTTTTATCTGAAAATCAGTGTCTTGCACAGCAGCATGCAGTTGTAGGAGTCCATGTGAAGATAAGATGAGACTTAAGCTCCAGCCCAGAACTCTCACATTTTCCTTTGAAAAAAATATACTTTATTTATGAAATGGCTTTAAAAAGTCAAAATGGCCACCACAATTAATAATATTCATCCTGCATCTGGTGCTTCAATATAATAAGGGGAACTTTGCAAACATTTCAAAATGACCATTACAGAAAGTGCAGTTATGTAGAAGTTTGACTCTGACCCACATAAATGAGCTGTACTCCAGAAGCATGTTATTACATGGATCCTTGGCAAGTCTGAGAACCATTGGTCTGCTGGACAATTACAAGAACAAGGAAATTAATTTTATAAAGATGTAGGAGAATCCCTATGGTACAGAAGAGCCCATCAAGTCTGCACCAACTCAGAGAAGGTATCTTACCCAGGCCCCCTCCTCCACCATTTCATATGGTTAATCAATTTAATTAACACATTTGGGACACTAAGGCTCAATTTCACATGGTCAATCCACCTAACGCGCACATGTTTGGACTGTGGGAGGAAACCCACGTAAAGACGAGGAGAACATGCAAATTCCACATAGTCACCCAAGGCCAGAGTTGAACCTGGGTCCCTGCAGCTGTGAGGCAGTCGTCCTAAACACCAAGCCACCTTGCAGCTCAATGTAATGCATTCCAAGTTTGAAATGGGGCTATTTTGTGTTTCATACAAAAAAAATGACAAAGCTGATGGCAATGGGATCAAAATTACAGAAAGGGGGAAAAGAAATGCAGCATTTGAATGAATGCAGTGCTGCACTCAGTGCAGTCTCTTGGTTGCTGGTGTGTTTTGGAATAAAGCGCTTTTGTTGCCCCGGCGCCGCCCTGTCGGCTCGCGGCCGCCGTAGTGACTGGGGAAAGATGGCGGTGGTTCAGGATGTACATGTCAGGATCTGCGCTCAGGAGATCATCAAATATGACCTGGAAATCAAAGCGCTGGTACAGGTGAGACCGTGGACACTTCACTCCTTGCCCCACTACCCAATAAAAGTTATTAGATTAGAACAATCTGGACAGAAGCGGCACAGAACTTGTGTATGTAGAGGCAGTTTGTTTTTGTATATACACACACGCAGTTTATAGCTTCGAAACTACCGAATTAGAGATGGGGTTGGTGTAATAACTGTGAAGAATACATATTTGGTTGTGCGGGCATATCCACATTTCAACCAACTAAGTTGAGGGTAATTATTCGAGCTTCTTAATCATTCTGGGCAGAATAACTGCGTTCTCTGAATACAGGCTAACTAGTAAAATGAGGAACAGACAGTTTGATTGGGGCTGAAGGAGAGGAGAATTAGAATCAACCAGAAGTTACAATTTATCTTGTTTATCTTGATTACCATCTCTCTGTTGACCAACTCATTCGCAGTCCCGCTTGCACCATTTAACCTCACCTTGGATGTTTTCTGAATCAGTCTCCAGCAGAAGGATTACAGGACAAAAGGCATCCCTTAAGGAGCATGGACGCAAACAGAAAATGTTGGAGAAACTCAGCAGGTCTAACAGCATTTGTGGAGTGGGAGAATAGAGCCAACGTTTTGAGTCTGGATGACCCTCTGATGAAGGGTCATCCAGACTCGAAACGTTGGCTTTATCAGCTCTGATGAAGGGTCACCCAAACTCAAAACATTGGCTCTGTTCTTTCAGTACAGATATTGTCAGCCCTGCTGGGTTTCACCAGTGTTTTTTGTTTCAGATTCCAGCACCTACAGTATTTTGCCCTTAAGATATAAGATATTATTCCTTAAGGAATAATGGTAGGAAGGATTATTACTTACGTGGCGAAAAACTGCAGCAGGCGACGGTGCAGAGGGACCTCGGGGTCCTTGTGCATGAGTTGCAAAAACCCAGCTTGCAGGTGCAGCAGGTGGTCAGGAAGGCTAATGGAATGCTGGCTTTCATAGCGAGGGGGATTGAATATAAAAGTAGGGAGGTCTTGCTGCGGCTGTATAGGGCATTGGTGAGGCCGCAGCTGGAGTACTGTGTGCAATTTTAGGCGCCGTACTTAAGCAAGGATATTTTGGCCTTGGAGGGAGTGCAGAGGAGGTTTACTAGGCTGATGCCGGAGTTGAGGGGGTTGAGCTATGAGGAGAGGCTGAATAAACTAGGCTTGTACTCAGAGTTTAGAAGAATGAGGGGAGATCTCATTGAGACGTATAAGATGATGAATGGGATGGATAGGATAGAGGTGGAGAGACTCTTCCCTCTCAGAAAGGACAGTAGGACTAGGGGGCACAGCCTCAAGATAAAGGGGGGGCGGTTTAGAACGGAGTTGAGGAAGAACTTCTTCACTCAAAGGATGGTGAATCTCTGGAATTCTCTGCCCGTTGAAGTGGTGGAGGCTACCTCGCTAAATATTTTTAAGAAGCGGGTTGATGGGTTTTTGATGAGAGAGGGGATTAAGGGTTATGGGGAGAGGGTGGGAATGTGGAACTGAGCCACGACAGATCAGCCATGATCTTATTGAATGGCGGGGCAGGCTTGAAGGGCTAGATGGCCTACTCCTGCTCCTATTTCTTATGTTCTTATATTATGTTCTTATATGGGACAACTGGTCGCCCTGTGTAAATATTACACTGATGTGGGTTGCATCATTTTATATCATTTACAATATCATGTTAGCTTTTCTCCATCCAAAGCATTTTTATTAAGACAGTGCTTTTCATACTTCTGGTTTATCCCAGAATTTGTGTTACTTTGTCTTTTTATAGGTTTATTTTAACAATTATTTAAACATTGGAAAATCTTTTGTCTAAACCAAAGGTAGAAAGTGACCAGCATTTATAATAGACCTCCAAGCAGAGTAATATGAAAATCCTGCAATAATTTAGGAAAAAATTAGATACTGTCGTAAAAGTACGGTTTAGGGCTGTTCTGGATGACAGAATTAAGATTGACTAAACAGCTGCCTTCGTCCATATGTATATGGTGATGGGCTGAGGCATTTAAGAGTTGGTTGTATGTGGAAATAGACTGAATCTACATTGACTATGTAACAGTTGCAGATGGTCTTTAGATAGTTTTGTTGGGAAGAATTTTTTTTAAAGCAGTTGAGTGGAATTCTTTGAATGTGGTGTGCCTTTTAGTTCCATCACAAGTGAGCTGAATTTGCACTTTACTCAATCTACCTCACCCCATTTCTTTTGGACAGGAACAGGGTATCCTAATTGAGTAAACTGCTTGAGAAACAGGTACAGCTTTCAATGTAGATGCAGAGCTGTATAAT
The DNA here is from genome assembly GCF_965287045.1 of Carcharhinus amblyrhynchos. Lineage (NCBI taxonomy): Eukaryota > Metazoa > Chordata > Chondrichthyes > Carcharhiniformes > Carcharhinidae > Carcharhinus > Carcharhinus amblyrhynchos. The sequence goes on from NC_137336.1 coordinate 50,312,373, forward strand.
TGTGCCTCTGTCTGACTTAACAGCTTTCTTGCTGCTGATCAAAATCACTATCTAAAAAGACTCAGTTGAACAAACACAACACACAAAAGTTTAATGAATGTAACCTTAGGAAAGAAGACCAGAACTGCCACTTTAACCACACTTACATCTATGATGGATTTGATGGAAAATAGTTATAGAAATCAGTCCTAAATTTGTAACTTAATTTTTCACCTGTTTCTGCAAAAAGGAGGAAAAGTTCAGAAATATGTCCATAATAGACTAGGATCTGCAGAGGAACAAAGTGGGTTGGGTGTGCATGTACACATATTGGTAAAAACTAATAGACCAACTGATTGAAATGTTGGCCTCAATCTCAAAGAGGGGATCCTGGAGGAAAATCTGTAGTACTGTCTTCCACATGGCTGCAGCTGTTCAGTCAACTGTATTTTTCAATAAGAAGTCTCTCAAAACCAGGTTGAAGTCCAACAGGTTTATTTGGAATCACAAGCTTTCAGAGTGCTGCTCCTTCATCAGGTGAATCAGAGCTCCAAAAGCTTGTGATTCCAAATAAACCTGTTGGACTTTAACCTGATGTTGTGAGACTTCTTACTGTGCCCACCCCAATACAATGTCAGCATCTCCACCTCATGTATTTTTTCAAGATTTTAGGTGTAAATTGCTTTTTATTAGGTAAGTAATATGAATCAAAGACGGATAAGGAGTTGGAGTAGAGATTGGCCATGATCTAATTGAACATATTGGAGGTTCTGATTAGCTCACATCTGCTTCAATGTTCCTGTTTGTCGTAAAAGATAAAAGTAGAAGCAAAAAATAGTCCTACCTATCAGGTGAACACTCTCACGACTAGATGATATCACAGTCCTACACTGCCCAATCTCTTGCCTGACATAAGTTATTGGGACACATTACAATAGACATCTAACTAATTTTGAAAACCAGTGGTGAAACATGTTTCATTTTGTATTTCTGCTAGTTTTAAAGTAACAGAGGACTCTATGATGAGTTGTTATACTTTGCTATTTAAATTCATTCCACTAATTTTCAATGCTGCTAATTAAAGAATAATCCAAGCTTTAATGGAAAATGAACTACAAAGAGTTAAAAGTTCTTTGTATTCTCTTATTAAATTGTAACCTGCCTTTAAAGCTTTACCACAAGGATGGGTGATAAAATTATCCATTCATTAAAGTGTTTTGATTTCTATCACACTTGAAATGTTAAATATCATTCTCCAACCACTCTGAATTTCCAGCATTTTGTGCTATTTTGCATGTATTTTCAACTTTGTATATTTCACTGTCATTAGATAATTGCAAAATGCGATTTTAATCCACCATTTTGGCCTTGGAGGGAGTGCAGAGGAGGTTTACTAGGCTGATTCCGGAGTTGAGGGGGTTGAGCTATGAGGAGAGGCTGAATAAACTAGGCTTGTACTCGTTAGAGTTTAGAAGAATGAGGGGAGATCTCATTGAGACGTATAAGATGATGAATGGGATGGATGGGATAGAGGTGGAGAGACTCTTCCCGCTCAGAAAGGACAGTAGGACTAGGGGGCACAGCCTCAAGATAAAGGGGGGGGCGGTTTAGAACGGAGTTGAGGAGGAACTTCTTCACTCAAAGGGTGGTGAATCTCTGGAATTCTCTGCCCGTTGAAGTGGTGGAGGCTGCCTCGCTAAATATTTTTAAGACGCGGGTTGATGGGTTTTTGATAAGCGAGGGGATTAAGGGTTATGGGGAGAGGGCAGGAATGTGGAACTGAGCCACGACAGATCAGCCATGATCTTATTGAATGGCGGGGCAGGCTTGAAGGGCTAGATGGCCTACTCCTGCTCCTATTTCTTATGTTCTTATGTTCATTGGCTAAGAATCCCTCATCTATGTAATGTTAAACCCAGTCTTGAGTTTGAATAACTGGATTCTGAGCACCTGTTGATTTCATTGCAGGATATCAGAGACAGTCCCGGACCTTTGAGTTTACTCACTGAACTAAATGCTAAAGTGAAAGAAATGTTTCAGCAGCTCCGTCTTCGAATACAGGTGAGTACAGGTAGCAGACTTTTTTTGACTTAAAATAGTGTTTAACAAAGCATATGAATATATTAACATTAAACTAGATACACGATCAGACTGAACAATTACGCTCAATGTCATATTTTGAGGAGGAGGTTGAAGGGAGAGACTTTGAGGAGGTATTTAAAGGTGTGGAGAGGTAATGTTGCAAATTTAGTTCTGCCTTAGATATACTTACTCCATGGTGTCAGTCACTCTTAAGTAGCCTGAGTGCTTACCATTTATGAAAATTAGCACCCACTCTGTATGTATTTGTGCAGTAAGAGGACCTTGGAGCGCAACAGTGACACTCCCTTTTGTTCTGAACTGGAACTTTATGTTCTACACATGCACATCTTCAACCTCTTTGAAGAAAAACACAGTTTATTACTATGTAAGGCATCGCTTCTTTTGAAGCACACACTATTTTCTTTCATGATCAGTAAAACACGGCAATGAGATTGACAAGGTAGGGAGTCCATAGTGTTATGGTTTGTTGGATCTGAACTTAAACTGAGTGTGCAGCTCAAACTCCTTGTTTGACGTGAGGATATTCATTTCCTGCATTCTTTTAGGGACTACCTCATTTTCTTTCAGCCTCTTTAGCTTTGCTTATCATAATGCAATAGCACTATTACTTGTAAGGGGGTAATTTCCCATTTTTGATAACCTAGCAATTTGCAAATATAGATGCAAAAAGCAGCAAAAGTCCCTTCAACATGTTTTCCACATGACCAGCTGCAGCTCATTCTATTATAGACACTGCCCATTCTATTACATCTCCTGAGGGAAGGTTCTTTGAACCCCATCTGATAAATGAAGGAAATTGCAAAGTGTCTAGTTCACATTAGTTCATCACTGCCTAATAATTCACATTAGAAGCTTTGCTGACTGGGCCCAAATCTTGGCAAAAAGGGAACAGGTTTGATGGGCTCAATGGCTTCCTCCTGAAGTTGATCATCTCTGTTTTCATGAGTGATTGGTCCTGTTTTTAATAGAGTTGTTTCACTGAGAGGAAACAATGAAGACACGGCGATGAAATGGAGATTTAAAATATACTCATTCTGCTATTTAATGTTTTAAAGCGAAGCCTTGAGAGACATTTTCGGGAGACCAAAAAGAGAAAATGAATAGGACGCTGTGTTGAGACTGCATCCTTTGTTTAAGGAAATGCTGTCAGCTGCTCTTTAAGAGCAACTGACTCTTCACCACTCCACTAAGTAAACTACTACCATACAAAAGGTAACAAAATATGATGCGGTTCATATTCTCTTAGCCTCGGTATTTGTTTGGACTTCCCCATTCATTTAGTGTGCAAAGTAGGTGAGATACTGAGAAGACAAAGGAAAACGTTGTAAAGGAAAGTAATTCACTCTGTGGCAATATCCAGAGCTGGATTTTCTGGCTTTTGAAAAAACATACTTTTCTGATTTTCCTGAAGAATCTAGAACAGATGGCAAAAGAACAAGACAAGGAATCTGATAAACAAACACTGCTGGCCGAAGTGGAAAATCATCGTAAGCAGATGCTAAGGTAAATGATCGTTAGGGTGTAAGTCTGATAATTTTAGTTTCAATCTTGACTTGTTTTGGATTATGCATATTTACTCTGCTTGCATATGTTCTGTTCATCCTTTAGAATAAGGTTTGAGAGGTCAAAATGATGACAGAGCCATCATCCTTGTCTATTTCAGTCATCCAATTGCTATGTAATTATGTCCTCAATTTGCATCAAATGCTACTCTTATCAAATGGAGTTATTTTTGTAATAATTCTATAACTTTAATACAATGTATGTTTTATATCAGCATGCTGCTGTGGTATCAAAATATTTGTAATACAAGATTTTAAAAAGTGAAATTTGACAAATGATAGCTAAAGGTTTGCATTAGATTACAGTATCCAAATTTGGGGATGTTAATAAAATTCACTTTTTTTAAATTTCTCCACTCAGTGAATGTGCAGCTAATATGTCTATGCTCCTTCCACTCTGTCACAGTCACAGCTTATTTTGTGCAAGCCTTGCTGCAGTGTCTTCATGCTCCAGCTTGTTAGAATGTCATAGCTTTCAGTGCATTTTTTTGCCCTATTGTGCATTCTTTTTAAGTATTAATTGCCTTTAGGATGTTGCTTCTGTTGAAAACAGGTTAAAATATTAATATATGACTTGAATCACAAGCAACAAGTTCTGGCAAATTTTCTCTGTAGCAAGATCTGTATGAAAACTGCATCCCCATCTGATTCTTGTGTACTTTCTGTATTAAATTAATTCTTAAAATGTTTGTAATTAAGTTTTTAATTCTGGACATAGTTTGATTTCAAAGTGCTTGGTGCTGTTTTGTCATTAAAGGTATTTGGAAGTTGAAAAGGTCCATAGTAAGGATTAAAAGCCCAGTGATTTGAAAATGGTCTAATTGTGCTCGGTGAACTATGAATTTATACTTTGATTTTTGTCAGTTCTTTCCTGTCTTTAATTACTATTTGAGAAACAAAATGAGAAATGCTGACTTAAACTAGATGAATGTTAAGTGAAATTGAGCCCCATGTGCTGATAATTTAATTCTGAATCATATCAACAAAAAGAATGGTTGTACCTATTGTAATTGACATTAATTCTGTCACATATAAAGCATTGATATTGCCAGTTGTGAAATGGCTCTGCATACTGCTTTTGATGGAGGAGTGGATGAGCAGCAAAGACTGGGTTGATTTCTGCTCGTCTGTGGATGATATCTTATAAAGAAAATCGAGAAGCTATTGTTTAGAATGATCAAAAAATCTTGCATATAATTCTATACATGAAACTTTAGTAGAACCCATCAATTGCTGTACAATTTATGAAATGCTCATTAACAATTTTTACAAAGTTGTAGCGCAGAAAGAATGCTGGATTGGTTCCACAATGAATCATTTTTGTTATTAAATTCTGAAATAAATTGCTTCAAAAAATCAGCAGGTTAAGATGGACATCTCTTCAGGTCCAAAGCAGATGATGATCAGTGTAAAGTTGGATATCTTCTGAGTTGCTATGCTCCTCTGCCTTCCTTTAGCCAGTTCTTTTGCACCTTGCTGTTATATTATTCAATACTATCGTTTGCATCTTGTGAGTTTCTTATCCCATACTTTCCTACTTGTTTTTGAATAATACTTCCATACTAATTTTTAAATATTTATGTATACTAATAACGAAGTGTGTCACAAATAGATTTAAGCAAGTAAGCAACAACAAGCGACAGTAACTAGGTAAAAACAGATGATAAACTTTAGGAGGAGGCCATTGAGCTCATGAAGTTTGCTCTCCTTTTGCCAAGATTTGCTTCCAGTCAACAAGGTTTAAGGTGTGGTGAGGAAGATGCATAAGTTTTTCGTACCCGCTATCATTGGGGCACCTATTGATATCCAGAACCTACACAAGATCTCATGATTCAGCATCACCAGCTGGAAATTGCACTTTTCTTACTCTATTTCCAAGGGATGGAAGTGTTTATGGCTTATCTAACCCATTGTCAGATTTTAAAAATTTCCTCAAAATTCCTTTTAAATGTTTCTTTATTCCTCATTATGGGACAGCATCTTTACATTTAGAATAAATGAAGGAGGTCATGTGACCTGTTTTGAAGTATGCCTGACAGTAAATCAGTTTGTATGCTTGTCAGAGATCAGAGGCAGTCTTTGATTCTTTTAGTGGAAAGAAGTGCATGGTATTAAGGCTTGGAGACAACGGCTGTAGTCTGACTTTACAATGGGTAGACTCAGAGTCTCCCAAAATCCGAGAAAGGTGAAGAAAGTATAGGTTGTAAACAGTTGGATTGTAATCTGTTGATTTAAATTAATCTTTCAGGAGTAGCTCATTAGCATTTTCACCTAATGTGTTTCACGTTGTCCTGGGGAAAAAGGCAGCAGAAACCATTTTTCAGATCAAGTTACAGGCTTCCCTACAGACCAGTCCTATGTGGTCAGCTGAGAGCAAGGCTGCTTGCTTTTGCAAGCTCCCACAGGTTGATGTGGAAGGGAGGTGTTTTCTAGTCAAAGCGCCACAACCTTTTAAGGATTCCAGACTTGTTTTGGCAACGCCAGGGGAAGAAGAATCATCAGAACAAGCTTTATTACTGGTGGTGGATTTGAAATACTTGTTGAAAACTGAGGAAAATGCTTCAGGCGTCACTTAAAGTTACTACTTGGCGACCCAGGAATGCACTGGAAGTTGAGAGTAGCTTTGAAGAGAGCTGAGAGTAACTGCTTGCTATAAGGACTGTAACTCTATGCAGAGTGCAATATAGTACAGGTTGCCTACGAAAAGAATATAGTGTCTAATCAATTGTATTTTTAGTCATTTGTTACAGTAAAAACTTTAATGTGAAATTATGTCATGTCATTCTTTCAGTTGGTAACTGAATGTTCAAATCTCAAGTTATTGGTCTCTGTGGCAAATATAACAAAATTTAAATTCCAAATTGTTTTGTGTATATCTGTTTCTGTGCAAAACAGTTATAAAAAATATATTTTTAAAAAAATGACTTTTATGGGCTTACTTTCCAAGGAATTGAATTGATCCGGTTCACATACGCAGAACTGATGATAGTTTGGTTGTTTAATGTCAGTCTACTTGGTGACACCACTTGTCTGTATTTTCTTTATATATACACAAGGTTGCCCCACAATATGCACACAATCAGGTTACTTCAATCATGTGTATCTACATTTTTGCTTGTTACAAGTTTTCGTTCCTTTCTGCACAGTACCTTGTACTATAACACTGGACAAAAAAATTAAAATACTTATTGCCCCAAGCTTTCAAAAACGGCTTCAGGCACTGAAGGCAAAAAACAGCACCGCCTTCCCTCTCTGCAAAAGATTACCCACTTTCACCAAGTTCCCAGTGTTTACACTCTGTAGACGATATATTCTGTTTACAACTTGCAGCCAGCTTGTATGGCAAGTCATAAACAAGCTAGAAACATTGCTTTGGGAGGAAGGTGCAGATGATTCATGAAAAGATTGGTTAATTATTTTTTAGCTTGCTCATGTTATTCCATGCTTCTTTAAAGCAACCAAACAGCTTGGCGAAAAGCAAACCTGGCCTGCAAGCTTGCCATCGACAATTATGAAAAAGATGAATTGCTACAAAGTGGAGATTCTTCAATTCGACAACGGTACCTTAATTATATTTTTTAAACACATATATATAGTTTTGCAGTATTATTATTCATTTTCAGAGTGCATTGTATTTGTTTGTGAAAGAAATTATTAATCTGTGTTTTGGGATATCTTGACAGATGATAATTCGGGGGTAGGATTTTGTATAAAACTTAACTAAACCTCTAGAATGTCACAATTATTTCCTCAGAGTACATAAGTTATCCAGAAATCCCTCTCTGCAGCACTGTTCGAATGATTAGATGGATGAATACAAATGTGATTTGTGGCATCTCTCTTCCCTGGTATAACTCACACTGCATGAATTGAAGGCACCTATTATATATTCTGTGTGGTTTTGGAGAAGGATTTAGAGCAGTTAAATTTCCAGAACAGAAAGTCCTAAATAATTGAACTTTTAACATGACCCGTCTTTGACACCAGCAGTATAGGAGCCTTCATGTTTTGTTCTACAAATTTTAATTCTTGATGTCTTACTTAACTGTGCCATTGTGTGCTCATTTCTCTTTATCCCCCACCACCCCAGAAATTCAATTGTGATATAGTTAGAGTAAAATTGTATGATCTGAACCTTATGATCTGAACTATATTTATGCGTGTATATAACTGCAATGAAGCAGGAATATCTTTCAGTAAGTCTTTTTGAATATAATCATGTTCAGTCTTTATGAAAAATGAACGTACAACTGCTTTGTTAGCTTTTCATAAGAACATAAGAAATAGGAGCAGGAGTAGACCATCTAGCCCCTCGAGCCTGCCCCGCCATTCAATAGGATCATGGCTGATCTGTCGCGTCTCAGTTCCACATTCCCGCCCTCTCCCCATAACCCTTAATCCCCTTGCCTATCAAAAACCTATCAACCCGCATCTTAAAAATATTTAGCGAGGTAGCCTCCACCACTTCAACGGGCAGAGAATTCCAGAGATTCACCACCCTTTGAGTGAAGAAGTTCCTCCTCAACTCCGTTCTAAACCGCCCCTCCTTTATCTTGAGGCTGTGCCCTCTAGTCCTACTGTCCTTTCTGAGTGGGAAGAGCCTCTCCACCTCTATCCTATCCATCCCATTCATCATCTTATATGTCTCAATGAGATCTCCCCTCATTCTTCTAAATTCTAATGAGTACAAGCCTGGTTTATTCAGCCTCTCCTCATAGTTCAACCCCCTCAACTCCGGTATCAGCCTAGTACCTTTCAAACAAAAAGAACATAAGAAATAGGAGCAGGAGTAGGCCATCTAGCCCTTCGAGCCTGCCCCGCCATTCAATAAGATCATGGCTGATCTGTCATGGCTCAGTTCCACATTCCCGCCCTCTCCCCATAACCCTTAATCCCCTCGCTTATCAAAAACCCGTCAACCCGCGTCTTAAAAATATTTAGCGAGGCAGCCTCCACCACTTCAACGGGCAGAGAATTCCAGAGATTCACCACCCTTTGAGTGAAGAAGTTCTTCCTCAACTCCGTTCTAAACCGCCCCCCTTTATCTTGAGGCTGTGCCCCCTAGTCCTACTGTCCTTTCTGAGCGGGAAGAGTCTCTCCACCTCTACCCTATCCATCCCATTCATCATCTTATATGTCTCAATGAGATCTCCCCTCATTCTTCTAAACTCTAACGAGTACAAGCCTAGTTTATTCAGCCTCTCCTCATAGCTCAACCCACTCAACTCCAGTATCAGCCTAGTAAACCTCCTCTGCACTCCCTCCAAGGCCAAAATATCCTTGCGTAAGTGCGGCGACCAAAACTGCACACAGTACTCCAGCTGCAGCCTCACCAATGCCCTATACAGCCGCAGCAAGACCTCCCTACTTTTATATTCAATCCCCCTCGCTATGAAGGGCAGCATCCCATTAGCCTTCCTGACCACCTGCTGCACCTGCAGGCTGGGTTTTTGCGACTCATGCACAAGGACCCCGAGGTCCCTCTGCACCGTCGCCTGCTGCAATTTTTCGCCATATAAGTAATAGTCCTTCCTACCATTATTCCTACCAAAGTGGACCACCTCGCACTTGCCAACATTAAATTCCATTTGCCAGTTCCTGGCCCATTCGCCCAGCCTATCTAGATCCTTCTGCAGACTCTCCACACCCTCCGCGCAATTTGCCGTTCCACCAATCTTGGTGTCATCAGCAAATTTCGACACCATACACTCAAAAGGCATAGGAATAACATCAAAAATTATATATTGATAGCTGTCAATGAATACTGGGGGGAAAAGATCTTGAAGTAGACCCTCCCTCCTCCTTTGCAGTTGTTGTTCTGCCTGAAACTCAAAACAGTGCTGAAAAGTGATAGCTGAAGAAAAACTCCTAGTGCATTTTGAACAAAAATAAATACATTGTCATTACTTTTACATTCTGTGCATACGTTTGGATGTTCTCTAAAACAAGCTCTGTAACAGGGTGTCTTGTGAGTGTTGCTGTATTTTCTATCACAGTTTATATATTCCTGTTAGAAACTGTGATCAAACTGTCCAGGATGCTATTGCGTTTCTCATTGAAATGAGAACAAACAATGAAGCAAGACCGACAGAAAAAAAATACTGCTGCTGAAATGGAATAAGTTCTCTTGGGTTTCAGAAAGATGACAAAGGAAGGCTTGGTACAGACTGCAAGCAGCATTACAGAGAGTTTGATGAGTATCAGTCGGATGATGTCACAACAGGTGCAGCAGAGTGAAGAGTCGGTGCAGACACTAGGTAAGGTTGAAGTCATGCATATATATCTCTCCTCCATTTTGAATTATTCTATGACACGAACAATTGCTGTCTGATTATTTATTTCATTTTTGCTTGTCCAAGTACATGCAGGGTTAAAATTTAAGTACACTTCGTTCAAGATGTAGAGAATATACGTTACTGTCTACTATACCGATGTATAGTAGACAATAACATTTGTGTCTGTGTCTGTACTTTGTTTCTGTGGGACTAAAGATTTGTTGCTATGTGTCTGTACTTTGTTTCTGTGGGACTAAAGATAACTAAGTGTGCAGATACCAATTCAGAACCTTAGACCTGTTTTGCCCAAGTGCCATCTCTTGTGGTTGAAGTTAAATTCAAGTTAAATATTGAAAGACAGCAAAATATTTCTCAAAAAGAGGCCAAACCATTTATTTCAACTGAGGTTGATTGGTATAGCTAAATACTTGGGTTAATTAATTAGCTGGAAATTAGCTAATCTGGGGTGGTACAAGTGGTTAGCACTGCTGCCTCACAGCACCAAGGACGTGTGTTCGATTTCTGGCTTGGGTCACTGTGTGGAGTTTGCATATTCCCCCTATATCTGCGTGTGTTTCCTCTGGGTGCTCTGGATTCCTCCCACAGTCCAAAGATTTCAGCTTGGCCATGGTAAATTCTGCCTCAGTGTTCCCAAACAGGCACCGGAGTGTGGCGACTAGGGGATTTTCACGGTAACTTCATTGCAATGTTAATGTAAGCCTTCTTGTGACTAATAAATGAATCTTACTTTTATTTTTTATCTGAGGTGAAAATTAGTCTTTTCTTTGCAAGATCCATGATTCCTTGCAGTCCTGGAATCCCTACAGTGCAGAAGTAGGCCATTTGGCCCATTGAGTCTGCACTGACCACAGGCCCTATCCCTACAGCCTAACACAGTTATCCCACTAATCCCTCTAACCCATTTATCCCAGCACACCAAGGGGCAATTTAGCTTAGCCAATCAACCTAACCCACACACCCTTGGACGGTGGGAGAAAACCGGAGCACCCGGAGGAAATTGATGCAGACACGGGAGAGAGTGCAAACTCGCCACAGTGTCCCAAGCCGGGAATCGAACCTGGGATCTTGGCGCTGTGAGGCAGCAATACTAACCACTGTGCCACCCAGTCTTCTTGATAGATAAATCTGTAGCCTGGAGCTAATGATAGTTGAGCCTATGTTGACTGTCTTCAGTAAACATGACGCCAGCAAGGGTACAAGTCAGTTAAAGATAGCAAGTGACAAATAAGTATCCATCTCTTGAGGGTCTCTTTCGTGTTGGTTAGTGCAGCATATGCACCTTGTTTTTGGTGTTCTGAAGGCACTGGCAAAATTTTGCAATTACTGTAAATATGCTGTTTGTATCGAAACTGTTTTACTATCTGTTTTATGCACAGTACATTTATCTGGTAGTTTTTGGCCTGACCTCTTGTTTGATACCACAGAAGTCAGTGTCTCCATGGTACCATGTGATATATTCCAAAAAGATTGCATACGATGACAACGGTTCGATGTTTGATTCCCACATCTTACTCAGTTTATCTTGATATTTTGCAGCAAAAGACGCACCACTTCTGAAAGTACTTAATGCAAAAAAAATTGAAAGCAAAAACTTGGATTTATATAGCACCTTTCACTTTATAGGAACATCCTGAAGTGCTTGACAGCCACTGAATTAGTTTGTAGTGTCCTCATTTAGGAAAATGTGGCAGTCCATTGGTGCACAAGGTCCCACATAGAGATATCAGATAGAAGGTGATAAGGTAGTAACTGTTGGGATGGTATTATCAAATGTAAAGATCCAGGATGTAATATTTCAATTATTTTTATCTCTCAGTTCTTCCCTGATTAATAACTGCTATTTTGTTGAACAAGACAGTTGCATTAATAAAACTGGAAATTTTTTAGTTAATTGCAGTTTTGCATTGAAAGCTATAAACACAGATTCTACCATTCTCGGCTCTTATAGTCTAGTGAGGCCTTCTGACAAGGGCAAATCAAAAACTATATTATCAATGTATATAGTTGGTGCAATCATTGTTTTTTTAGTGATTATTTTCTGTTCTTCAGTGATAAGTGAATGTTCTTTGGTTAGTTATCAAATGTAATGGAAGATATAATCAATTCAGGTTCCCACCACTCTACTGGCTATGGTTTTCACTTTGAACTTGCTTTGGTATTTTACAACTCGCCTCAGTTTTTGATGCTATTTTTAAAATAAATAATCTTGCTGTTTGACTTGCATTGTACTGTTCTAATGTAAATCTTTATTTTTCCTTTTTACTTAAAGCAACATCTTCAAGGACTGTTCAGGAGACAAATGAAGAATTTAAAAACATGACTGGCACCATTCAGCTGGGGCGCAAACTGATCACAAAGTACAATCGCAGAGAGTTGACTGACAAGCTACTTATTTTTCTAGCATTGGCTCTATTTTTGGCAACTGTAGTATATATTTTAAAGAAACGCCTGTTTCCTTTTTTATAAAGCTGGAATAAGTGGCATACATCAAGTAAGAATTGAAATTGGGAATACTTTCAAATTATCAAAGACATAAAACCAATTCAACTGTTATATTTGCATGTGAATTGGAATGGAAAAACATGGAGATCTGGGTCCATGTTCCTATGTTCTAATTGGAATTCAATTGGGAAGTTAAATGATCTCCAGTGCTAAGCATCACTGTTTCCATCTTAATATTGTTTGTGTTTTTTTCCCCCTTTAGCTGTATGCTATTATCGAGAAGCGGGAACATCTGCTTAAGAGTTATCTTAGAAAAGCTAAAATTTATGAGATACAACATTTTTATTAATGATATCTGTTCCATATTATGTATTGTCAAGCCAACTGAATTTGATTGGATTTTCGAAAATTTTGTTATCAGTGCAAGCAAATATCTTCAAATTTGCTCAAATGGGACCAATTACTTACCTGCATTGTGGAACAGCAATGAATCTGTTTTTGCAATCCCTGTTCATGTTTCATGTATCTGTGCCTGTTATTACAATTATTAGAAAGTTTGCATGTGTACAAATATGAAATAGATCCATTAGAAAATATTTAAATACTAATATGTGGACTACATTATTAATTTTATTTAACTTGTACATATGAAGAGTCCTGCCTAGGGAATAAACTACAAATTATCAGAGTAAAGCATTTATATTACAAATTGTCAAAATAAAGCTTTGAGAAAAAGTGTAATCTATTATTGTCTAATCTTCTGTTAGTGAAGGGAATTCAGTTTGACTATCTTTGCTTTGACCTCTTATTCAGGAAATAGCTTCTGTGCATTTTATGCCACATTTATGCCCTTTTATTTCAATTGTTTTTTTTCTTATTTAAAGTTGGATCTTTAAAGGCATCAATAGGACTCAGTTGTTTGCCTTTTAAGATCAATCAAACGGAAACATGAGAATTGATTTGCGATGTGGCACAGTCCAACTTCTCCCCCTCGTTTGACGGAACAATGTACCCTGAATAAAGTAAATTATGTGGCAGTGGTTTAAGTGGATGAGACAGTCTGGTTCAGGATTATGGCCTTTAACTGATCTGAATTTCTCCTTGCTAACCGAAGATTTGTGAACACAATCTATTTCCTGCTAATAGTAGTTGTGATATGTAGAATTATAGATTGATGCAACACTGATAGAGGTACCTCTGGTAGAGATACATATCTGCACCAATAAGTTCTTTCTCCTTGTTACCATGATATCTTAGTTGACTAATTTAATTTAAATGGACCCATTAATAGCTGTATACCAGCAGCACTTTAATTCAGCTAAGCAACTGTTCCTTTCTCCATGAAAGTATTTTGCTCTGTAATGTACCTGGTGGCTTTGTTGTGGAGGAGAACCTGATTGAACTGGCTCTGCTGCAATAGTTGGTGTTCATTTGTAAAATTTGACCTTAAGTTCGTTATTGAAGTGAGCAAAGACTGAAACTGGAAGTGGTACTGCAGAAACTGCAATCCTTTCCCCAGCCCTTCTAAACATGGCTGAGATTAGTTATTAAGTTGTAGTGGTGAAATTATAAATGTGCACTGAGTTCAAATCTACTGTGCCTCTAGCTGGTCACATGCAAAAAACAAAGGGGGCATTTTGACATAAATATTGGCCAGTTGGTTTTGTTTTCTACCAACTTTTAGCAAAAACAAGATAACAAAGATGAACAAAATAGTTACTGATCTGATTGAGTTTTATTATTGGAATCAAGGATCCAGGGAAAGTTATCTTCAGCCTTGTTTACCTGTTATATTTGGGATGATGCCCAAGTGCGGAAATGTGGGGTGCAATCTTAACTGCCATTCATGCCACACTCCCACTGCAGTGAAGTCAGAGAATTTGGCAGCCAGCCAAGTCTCCATTCATGACAGTGGGATGGGAAAATCCTGCCAGCATGAATAGTGGTAGAATTCTGGCCAATGTTAAGTTTGAATTTTTTTTAAATAACTTGGATTTTGTGAATAAAATTGTTACAACATCAAAACCTGTGGTGTAAAATCACTAATGAAAATATAGCCAGCTCAGTAGTGGCAAGAGATCATTCGTGTACAATAATTCCTTTGCTGTTAGTGTTGTACACCATTGTATAGAGTCTTTTCATTCTTAATCATTTTAATATTGATATTAATGCTATTCATTGTTAGGCCAAATTTGGAGCATTGTAATCAGATGTTGGGAAGATTGTCTTTCATACCCTAAAACTTGGTTTTAGAATCCATTTATTTTGCTGACCATATGCTTTGAATGCAACATTTGTTTAATGGCTGTCAACAGTTTTAGATCATCATGTTTGTCACTGTGTCAGTCTGCTTTATATCTTCAAGTGTGATTTCAATTGAAAGGGAAATTTAACCATCTCAATACAGCAAGACTTCAGTGAAGTTAACCAGAAAGCAAGGTGGTTTGGAAGTGTCACAGAAATAAGCTCCACTGGTAAATGTCTAGTGAGCAGAAGGACTTAACTTCAACATGTAGGTTTTGTCATGAGACTATGACATTCCTCGCTGACACCAACATGTTTATCTGTAGCCAAAGCCAGACCAAAAATAATAACAATTGTACAAGTGCAATGTAATCTGTGTGGTACTGAATTTTAAAGAATTTACACTGAGTTGCATCAGTGATCCGGGTACAAATTGCATTCAGAATTGCACTACTTTTAAGATTTTTATTGTTTGTGTTTCCACATGCGTATTTGAATATCATCAAATGTAAAATCTTTGGCAGTTTCTTTTATTCATTTGTGGGACATGCATGTCGCTGGCCAGCCAGCATTTGTTGCCTATTCCTAGTTGCCCTTGGAGGGCAGTTGGAATTCAACCACATTTCTGTGGCGCTGGGGTCACATGGAGACTAGATGGGTTTTTCCAACAATCGACAATGGTTTCATGGTCATCAGTAGATTCTTAATTCCAGATTTTTTTTATTGAATTTGAATTCCACCATCTGCTGTGGCGGGATTCGAACTCGGGTCCCCAGAACATTAGCTGAGTTTCTGGATTAATGACCTAGTGGTATAATTACTAGATTATCTTTAAATTTACATTAGCGGTAACATGATGTAGTTTTGTTCATACAGCATGATTCCAGTTGAAAATGGGTTGATCATAAAAATGCAGATTTATAATCAGGCTAATCCACTAAATACCTCAGGGTAACCCAATTTTAAAGAACTATTGTACAGTGGTCAGTCTCTTGCTGTTTGTGTCATTTTGCCAAAAAAAATCTAGATTCACATGGATCCACAACTAATGTAAACTTTCAGTGGTGATTCTTTGTGATGGAATGCTGATGCCTGTACGTGAGAATAAATCTCTTCAGAAAGTGTTGATATTTAAAATCAGATTAAATGTGATTTAAAATATTTTTGATTTAATATACACAGCAAACAGCCTAACATGTTGGTCATTCGAAAATGAACTTAATCTAGGTGTCCAAAAGCCACTTTGTCTTCCCAATTATTTGGCCTTGCAGTACAGACGATCATACAATTCAGAAGAACAGCGCAGTAAATGATGGTGTAGCAGATGGAAATATTTTTGATCTTTTAGGCAGGAGTTGTGGGATTTGGCATATTTTCAAGTTTAAGTCACTGGAATTCGTTTGCTGGAAAAATAATTTGAATCAAGGAGTTCACTCTCCACGAAACAGAAATACATCTGACAAAAATGCCATCATTGATGATAAATTGGCATGTGCCCCTGTATTTCCTCTATGATAACCAGCATTAGTCTTATCAGCAGTCCATTTTTGAGCCTGAACAATTACAAGAAGGCAAATATATAACACTATCTACTGGCATTTTCAACAGCATTGCATAGTTAAGATTATTGAATAATGTTCCTAAAGAAAGGTCATATTTTAAATAGAACACTTTGAGGTTATAGTTTTTCTGTTGCCTTGTTAATTAATGATCCTGTTCTTAAGCTGATGCAATTAAGCGCTCATTTGCAATGTAGTTGTTGTATTGCTTCCAAGTTATAGCCGACCTGTTTAGTTTCAGCATGAAGTTAATGCAACTTTAAACATCCTCAGATGCTCCAAATTGTTGCTATTGCACTGAAGCCAAGTTTATATTTTTTTAAAAGTCTTAATGTTAATGAACATATTTTAGTGAGTTTGGTGTGCTTATGTGGGATAATGATGCCTCGGAATGATAGGAACTCTTGTTCCACTTTGCACTCCCAGAACTGACATTGATCACTTCCAGAGCAGCAAAGTTTACTCTGCTGTGTTCTATCAATTGGCCTGAATCCAACCTCAAGACTGCCCTCTATTGTGTGAATGAGAAAATCATTTTCCATGATGCTCATTCTTCGAATTATAGAAATGATGACAGCACAGAAGAAAGCCATGTGGCTCTTTATGCCTGTACCAACTTTTTGAGAGTTATCTATTTAGTCCTACTCCCCCTGCCCTTTCCACATAGATTTCAAATGGCTTCCTTTCAAGAATAACCAACAAAAGCAACTAATGCATGAAGCAAAATGTAATCTGGATATAAACTCTTGATCCTGAGTGAATTTCACCCCCCTCTTCACCACACAAGGGCCTTTCCCCATTTTTTCAATCCACATTTGCTGCACACACTGATAACTGGGTAACCTGCACTGCATGTTGTAGCTCATTGCTGCTATTTCTGCTGAACACCAATTACTCAGGATTCTTCAGTGCCATGCCTCAATTAGAAAAATTCTCAAAACTTCTCATTCATATAACTTGAAAAACTAATAAATATCAAAACATTGAAAGTGCTTCTATAAGTATATAATAAGGAAGAACGTAATGAATTGTGGGTCCCATAGAGGCTGAAACAAGAGAAATTCTGTTGGAGAATAAGGAAATGGCAAGGATATTAAAC
This sequence comes from Carcharhinus amblyrhynchos, assembly GCF_965287045.1. Taxonomy (NCBI): domain Eukaryota; kingdom Metazoa; phylum Chordata; class Chondrichthyes; order Carcharhiniformes; family Carcharhinidae; genus Carcharhinus; species Carcharhinus amblyrhynchos. The sequence goes on from NC_137336.1 coordinate 50,329,657, forward strand.
TGATAGGACTGAATTTACCAAGTCCCAGACTTGCCCATAGAGGGAGAATCACTAAATTGGGATTTTCATGGAGGTGCCCTCATAATTGGCATGGTGTTAGGTTCCCTATCTCAATAAGGATGGTAGACAGGTTCTCAACTGGAGACCCAATCAGAAGCCTTCCAACTTCAGAGGAGCAGCAGGCTGCAGTTGTGGGTAAGTACCTTGGGAGATATTTCATTACAGGAGTGCCCACCCACCAATTTTAATCAAGAGGTTAAAGTAAAACCAGAAAAAGTTGTGGGGGTGTGGTTGTTGCTTGAATCTTTGGGCAGGTGTTTTTTGGGGGGGAGGGGGAGGTGGCATTCTACCTTTGGCTGTACCCCCAACCAGACAGATGGGAAAAGATTAGACTAGCCTAGAACATGTAGGCCATCCCAGACTACTGACCCCCTGGACTGCTGCTGGAGTTCTGCCTCCAGTCACTTGAATTGCCCTTTGTGGCATTGGAAAACTGGAAGTCCTGTGGAAATGCTAGTCTGCCTCCAGTCAATGCCCATAATGAGACACTTAATCAATCTAGTTGGTTACTTGTTGCATATGGCAGGACAGCCCTGCACTGCTTTCCCTAAAATAGCTGGTGACTTTATTTTTTAAAAAGCAGAACCGACAAGGTGGTTATCTCTGGATTACTACCTGAACCGTGTGCAGTTGGGCGTAGGGTAAATAGGATTAAAGAGATGAATGGGTGGCTCAGGGATTGGTGTGGAAGGAATGGGTTTGAATTTATGGGGCATTGGCACCAGTATTGGGGCAGGTGGGATTTGTTCAGATGGGATGGTCTTGGTCTGAACCGTGCTGGGACCAGAGTCCTGGCGAATCGTATAACTAGGACTGTAGATAGGGCTTTAAACTAATTGTGGGGGGTGGGGAGGGTGCAGGGGTAGGAGAAATTACAATGTCTAAAGTAAAAGAGAGGGTACAGGTACGGGAAAAGGATAAGGATGTCCCAATAATAAAGGGAGTAGGGGGCATGAGAAAGGTTGGTAGCGTTCCTTCAAATAGGGTCCAGATAAAGACACTTTACCTGAATGCACGAAGCATTCAGAACAAAGTGAATGAGCTGGTGGCGCAGATCGGCACAAATGGATATGATCTGGTGGCCTTTACGGAAACGTGGTTGCAGGGTGACAGGGACTGGGAGCTAAATGTTCAGGGGTATCAAGTGTTTAGGAAGGATAGATGGGAAGAAAAGGGGGGAGGGGTAGCTCTGCTGATTAAGGATAATATCAGGGCGGTAGTAAGGGAAGATATAGGCTCCAAAGAGCAGAACGTGGAATCGTTGTGGGTGGAGATAAGGAACAGTAAAGGGAGGAAGGTGCTGGTGGGTGTGGTCTATAGGCCCCCAAATAATAACTTGGAGGCGGGGCGGGCTATAAACAAGCAAATAAATGATGCGTGCAGAAATGGAATGGCGATAATTATGGGGGATTTCAATCTACATATTGATTGGTTGACCCATGTCGGACATGGTGGGCTTGAGGAAGCGTTCTTGGAATGCTGCCGGGATAGTTTCCTTGAACAGTGTGTGATGGAACTGACGAGGGAGCGAGCTATCTTAGATCTGGTGTTATGTAACGAGGCAGGTAGAATTAGGGATCTTCTTGTGAGGGATCCTCTTGGGACGAGCGATCATTGTATGGCTGAGTTTTTGATGCAGATGGAGGATGAGAAAGTAGGGTCCCGGACCTGTGTCCTCTGCTTGAACAGAGGGGAGTACGATAGGATGAGAGAGGAATTGGCAAATGTAGATTGGGGGCGCAGATTGGTCGGTAGGACTGCAGAGGAACAGTGGAGGATCTTTAAGGAGATCTTTTTCAGTGCTCAGCAGAAATATATTCCAATGGTAAAGAAGGAATGTAGGAGAAGGGATAATCAGCCAAGGTTATCGAAGGAAATAAAGGAGAGTATTAAATTAAAAGCTGATGCATTTAGAGTGGCTAAAAGTAGTGGGCGAGTCGAAGATTGGGAGAGGTTTAAAAATCAATAAAGATTGACTAAGATGATAAAGCAAGGAAGGATAGACTATGAAGCTAAACTAGCATTAAATATAAAAAAGGATTGTAAGAGTTTTTATAAATATATAAAGAAGAGGCTGGCTAGAGTGAATGTTGGACCCTTAGAGGATGAGAGGGGGGATTTAGTGGTGGGGAATGAGGAAATGGCTGAGGCCTTAAATAAGTTTTTTGCCTCGGACTTCACGGAGGAGGACGCGAATAGTTTGCCGGGTATTAAAGATAGAAGGATGGTAGGAGTTGAGGGCCTGAATGCGATTACTGTCACTAGAGGTAGTGCTTGATCGACTAGTGGAACTGATGGTGGAACAGTCGCCAGGACCGGATGGAATGCATCCCAGGGTTCTGATGACAGAGGTGATAATAGATACCTTAGTGATTATTTTCCAAACCTCGCTGGATTCCGGGGAAGTGCCAGAAGATTGGAAAACAGTTAATGTTACACCACTGTTTAAAAAGGGTAGCAGGCAAAAGGCAGGTAATTATAGGCTGGTTAGTTTAACATATGTTGTGGGAAAAATGCTTGAATCCATCATCAAAGAAGAAATAGCGAGGCACCTTGAGAAGAATTGTTTGATAGAGCAGATGCAGCACAGATTCGTTAAGGGGAAGTCGTGTCTGACAAATTTATTGGAATTCTATGAGGATGTGACTAGTGCGATAGACAGAGGGGAACCGGTGGATGTGGTGTTTCTCGATTTTCAGAAGGTGTTTGATAAGGTGCCGCACAAAAGGTTGCTTCAGAAGGTTAGGGGGCATGGAGTTGGGGGTAAGGTGTTAGCGTGGATAGAGGATTGGCTGTCTAATAGGAGGCAGAGAGTTGGTTTCAATGGGTGCTATTCTGATTGGCGGTTGGTGACTAGTGGAGTGCTGCAGGGATCGGTGCTGGGGCCTCAACTATTCACCATTTATGTAGATAATCTGGAGGAGGGGGCTGAGTGTAGGGTGTCGAAATTTACTGATGACACAAAGATGAGTGGAAAAGCAAATTGTGCGGAGGGTGTGGAAAGTCTGCAGAGGGATCTAGATAGGCTGAATGAGTGGGCGAGGACCTGGCAGATGGAGTACAATGTTAGCAAGCGTGAGGTTATCCACTTCGGCAGGAATAATAGTAGGAGGGATTACTATTTAAAGGGTGAAAAGCTGCAGCATGCTACAGTGCAGAGGGACCTGGGGGTCCTTGTGCATGAGTCGCAAAAACCCAGTCTGCAGGTGCAGCAGGTGATCAAGAAGGCGAATGGGATGCTGGTCTTTATAACGAGGGGGATAGAATATAAAAGCAGGGAGGTCTTGCTGCAACTGTACAGGGCACTGGTGAGGCCGCAGCTGGAGTACTGTGTGCAGTTTTGGTCGCCGCACTTGCACAAGGATATTTTGGCCTTGGAAGGAGTGCAGAGGAGGTTCACTAGGCTGATACCGGAGATGAGGGGATTGGACTATGAAGAGAGGCTGAATAGACTGGGTTTGTACTCGTTGGAGTTTAGAAGGATGAGGGGGGATCTTATAGAGACGTATAAGATAATGAAGGGGATGGATAGGGTAGAGGTAGAGAGATTCTTCCCACTCAGAAAGGACAGCAGGACTAGAGGGCACAGCCTCAAGATAAGGGGGGGAGCAGTTTAGAACGGAGTTGAGGAGGAACTTCTTCACTCAAAGGGTGGTGAATCTCTGGAATTCTCTGCCCGTTGAAGTGGTGGAGGCTACCTCGCTGAAAATATTTAAGACACGGGTAGATAGGTTTTTGGTAGGCAAGGGAATTAAGGGTTATGGGGAAAAAGCGGGAAAGTGGAACTGAGCCACTTCAGATCAGCCATGATTTTATTGAATGGCGGGGCAGGCTCAAAGGGCTAGGTGGCCTACTCCTGCTCCTATTTCTTATGTTCTTATGTTTTGGCTTTGTTCCTGACCTTGGCAAATGCTGAAAATCCTGCCTTTTATGTAGGTCTTCTCAAATTTGCTAGCATTGTTCACGCAGGGGGACATAAATGTAGCTGTGGAGAACACTGGGTTACAGGGTTGTAAACTGGACAGTATTGCAGTTGATAAGGAGGATGTGCTAGATATTCTTGAGGGTTTGAAAATAGATAAGTCCCCTGGGCCGGATGGGATTTATCCTAGGATTCTCTGGGAGGCAAGGGAGGAGATTGCAGAGCCTCTGGCTCTGATCTTCAGCTCGTCGTTGGTCACAGGTATAGTGCCAGAAGATTGGAGGATAGCGAATGTTGTCCCATTGTTCAAGAAGGGGAACAGAGACTTCCCCGGGAATTATAGACTGGTGAGTCTTACTTCTGTTGTGGGTAAGGTTTTAGAAAAAATTATTAGGGATAGGATTTATAGTTATTTGGAGAGTAATGAATTGATTGGAGATAGCATGGTTTTGTGGAGGGTAGGTCGTGCCTTACTAACCTTATTGAGTTTTTTGAGAAAGTGACCAAAGAGGTGGATGGGGGTAAGGCAGTTGACGTGGTATATATGGACTTTAGTAAGGCGTTTGATAAGGTTCACCATGGAAGGCTTCTGCAGAAAATGCAGATGTATGGGATTGAGGGTGATTTAGGTAATTGGATCAGGAATTGGCTGGCGGTTAGGAGACAGAGGGTGGTGGTTGATGGTAAGTATTCGTCATGGAGTTCAGTTACGAGTGGTGTGCCTCAGGGATCTGTTTTGGGGCCACTGCTGTTTGTAATTTTTATAAATGATCTGGATGAGGGTATAGTTGGGTGGATTAGTAAATTTGCTGATGACACCAAAGTCGGAGGTGTGGTAGATAGTGAGGAAGGGTGTCTTAGTTTACAGGGAGACTTGGACAAGTTGCAGAGCTGGGCCGAGAGGTGGCGGATGGAGTTTAATGCGGAAAGGTGTGAGGGAATTCACTTTGGCAGGAATAACAGATGTGTAGAGTATAGGGCTAACGGTAGGACTCTGAATAGTGTGGATGAACAGAGGGATCTAGGTGTATGTGTACATAGATCCCTGAAAGTTGGGAATCAAGTAGATAGGGTTGTTAGGAAGGCATACGGTGTCTTGGCGTTTATTGGTAGGGGGATTGAATTTAGGAGTTGCAGTGTCATGTTGAAACTGTACAAAACTCTGGTGTGTCCGCACTTGGAGTATTGTGTGCAGTTCTGGTCCCCACATTATAGGAAGGATGTGGAGGCTTTGGAGAGGGTGCAGAGGAGGTTTACCAGGATGTTGCCTGGTATGGAGGGGAGGTCCTATGAGGAGAGACTGAGGGACTTGAGGTTGTTTTTGTTAGAAAGAAGGCGGCTAAGAGGGGACCTTATTGAAACATATAAGATATATAAACATATAAGATGATTAGAGGTTTAGGTAGGGTGGACAGTGATAGCCTTTTTCCTCGGATGGAGAAAGCTAGCACGAGGGGGCATAGCTTTAAATTAAGGGGTGGTAGTTATAGGACGGATGTCAGGGATAGGTTCTTTACCCAGAGGGTGGTGAGGGATTGGAATGCCCTGTCTGCTGCAGTTGTAAATGCACCTAGTTTGGGGGCGTTTAAGAGATTTGTGGATAGGTTTATGGATGGAAAGGGTTTGGTTTAGGTTAGAGGGTCATTGCTTTTTAACTGGTTGGCGCAACATCGTGGGCCGAAGGGCCTGTTCTGCGCTGTAATGTTCTATGTTCTATGTTCTTTAAGGATATGACAAGCAGAGTGGATAGAGGGAAACCCATAGATGGTATGTGTTCTATTGAAAGGACAGATAGATGGGCAAAGGGGGTGGGGTTGCATTGTTAGTAAGGAATGAAATTAAATTGATAGCAAGAAACAATATAGGATTGGAAGGCATAGAATCTCTGTGAGTAGAATTGAGGAATCGCAAAGGAAAAAACAAGGCCCTGATGGGAGTTACGTTCAGGGTCTCTTGCAGTAGTTAGGATGTGGGGCAGAAAATGAATCATGAAATAGAAAAGGCATATAAAAAAGGCAATAGCAATATTACAATAATGATGGGGGATTTTAGTATGCAGGTGGACTGAGAAAATCAGGTAGCAGTAGATCCCAAGAAAAGGAATTTGTGGAATGTCTTAAGGAATGGTTTTTTTGGAGCAGCTTGTGACAGAGCCTATGAGGGAACAGGCAATTCTGGATTTGGTGATGTGTAATGAAGCAGACTTGACTAGGAAACTTAAGGTGAAGGAACCCTTAGGGAGTAGTGACCACAATATGATAGAATTTATCCTGCAGTTTGAGAGGGAGAAGCTGGAATTAGATATAATGGTATTACAATTAAATAAAGGTAACTACAAAGACATGAGGGAGGAGCTGGCCGGAATTGATTGGAAAGGGAGTCTAGCAGGGAGGACAGTGGAATAGCAATGGTAGGAGTTTTTGAGAGTTATTCAGGAGGCACAACAGAAATTCATCCCAAGGAGAAGGAAACGTGTTAAGGAGAGGATGAGCATCCTTTGCTGACAGCATAAAAGAAAAAGAATACAAAGTGGGAGGCCAGAGGATTGGGAAGCCTTTAAAAGTGAGCAGAGGACAACAAAAAAAGCAGTAAGAGGAGAAAAGATGAAATATGAATATAAACTAGCTAGTAATATAAAGGAAGGTAGGAAGAGCTTGTTTTCAATATGTAAAAGGTAAGAGATAGACGTTGGACCACTGGAAAATGAGACTGGAGAAGTAATAATAGGAAACAAAGAAATGGCAGAGGAACTGAATAGTTATTTTGCATCAATTTTTACAGTGGAAGACACCAGTGGCATGCCAGAGCTCCAGAAGAATCAGGGGGCACAGAAGAGTGCAGTGGTCATCACTAAAGAGAAGATTCTGGGGAAACTGAAAGGTCTGAAGGTGGATAAATCACCTGGACCAGATGGACTATGCCCTTGCATTCCAAAAGAGATAGCTGAGGAAACTGTGGCGCATTGGTCGTAATCTTTCAGGAATCACTGGAGGCAGAGAGGATCTCCAAGATGTGCAGATGCTGGCGTTGGACTGGGGTAAGCACAGTAAGGAGTCTCACAACAGGTTAAAGTGCAACAGGTTTATTTGGCTTGTGCTACCAAATAAACCTGTTGGACTTTAACCTGGTGTTGTGAGACTTCTTACTGGACAGGGAGGGCCCCAGAGGACTGGAAAGTAGCTAATGTAACATCACTGTTTAAGAAGGGAGGGAGGCAGGGAGGCAGCAGATTGGAAATTATAGGACAGTTAGCCTGACTTCGGTCATTGGCAAGATATTAGAGTCCATTATTAAAGATGAGATCTCGGACTACTTGGAAGTGCATGATAAAATAGGACTGAGTCAGCGTGGCTTCATCAAGGGGAGGTCATGTCTGACAAATCTGTTAGAGTTTTTTGAGGAGATAACAAGGAAGTTAGATAAAGGAGGACCAGTGGACATGATTTATTTAGATTTCCAGAAGGCCTTTGACAAGATGCTACTTGGGAGACTGTTAAATAAGTTAAGAGCCCATGGAGTTAGTTCCTGGCATGGATAGAGGATTGGCTGACTGGCAGAAGGCAGAGAGTGGGGATAAAGAGATTTTTTTCAGGGTGGGAGCTGGTAACTAGTACTTGCTTCAGGGGTCAGTACTGGGACCACAACTTTTCACAATATACAGTAATGATTTGGAAGGAGGAACTGAAGGCACTATTGCTAAGCTTGCAGATGATACAAAGACATGTAGAGGGACAGGTAGTATTGAGGAAGCAGGGTGACTGCAGAAGGACTTGGACAGGTTAGGAGAGTGGGCAAAGAAGTGGTAGATGGAATACAGTGTGGAAAAGTGACTTTGGAATAAGGACTGGTGGCAAAGACTATTTTCAAATTGGGGAAATACTTAGAAAATCAAACACAAAGGGACTTGGGAGTCCTTGTTCAAGATTCTGTTAGGCTAACATCCAGGTTCAGTCGGCAGTTAGGAAGGCAAATGCAATGTTAGCATTCATGTTGAGAGGGCTAGAATACAAGAGCAAGGATGTACTTCTGTGGCTGAATGAGGCTCTAGTCAGACCCCATTTGGAGTATTGTGAGCAGTTTTGGGCCCTGTATCTAAGGAAGGATTTGTTGGCCTTGAAAAGGATGCAGAGGAGGTTCACAAGAATGATCCCTGGAATGAGGAGCTAGTCGTATGAAGAATGGTTGAGGGCTTTGGGTCTGTACTCGTTGGAATTTAGAAGGATGAGGGAGGGATCTTATTGAAACTTTCAGGATACTGTGAGGCCTGGATAGAGTGGATGTGGGGAGGATGTTTCCACCAGTAGGAAAACTAGAACCAGAGAGCACAACCTCAGGCTAAAGGGACAATCCTTTAAAACAAAGATGAGGAGGAATTTCTGCAGCCAGAGAGTGGTGAATCTGTGGAATTTTTTGCGCAGAAGGCATTGGAGGCCACGTCGTGAGTGTCTTTAGGACAGAGAAAGATAGATTCTTGATTAATAAGGAGATCGGGGTGATGGGGAAAAGGCAGGAGAATGGGGATGAAAAGAATATCAGCCATGATTGAATGGCGGAGCAGATCGAAGGACCAAGTGGCCTAATTCTGCTCCTATATCTTATGGTCTTCTGGTCTATTGTAATGTATTTGGATTTCCAAAAGGATTTTTAAAAGGTGCCAGATCAAAGGTTATTACAGAAGATAAGAGCTCAAGAGCATGGATTAGCATGGATAGAAGATTGGTTAACGAACAGAAAACAGCAAGTGGGGATAGCTGGGTTGGTAAATGTAACTAGTCGGGTACCATAGGCGTCTGTGCTGGGACCTTAACAGTGCAATCTATATTAATGACTTGAATGAAGGAACTGAGTGTATTGTGGTCAACTTTGCTGATGATAGAAAGATATCCTGTGCTGAGGGGAGGATGGGGAGTCTACAAAGGAATGTAGATAGCTCAGCCATGATCTTACTGAATGGCAAGGCTGGTTCGAGAGACCAAGTGCCTTATTTGTGCTCCTATTATGATTTTATGTTCTAATAGAAAACACACAAAATTCACCGGAAATAGTGGGAAAGACTTAAAGTAATATCTTTTAAAAATAAATACAGGTGAAATAAGAACATAAGAACATAAGAAATAGGAGCAGGAGTAGGCCATCTAGCCCTTCGAGCCTGCCCCGCCATTCAATAAGATCATGGCTGATCCGTCGTGGCTCAGTTCCACATTCCCGCCCTCTCCCCATAACCCTTAATCCCCTCGCTTATCAAAAACCCATCAACCCGCGTCTTAAAAATATTTAGCGAGGCAGCCTCCACCACTTCAACGGGCAGAGAATTCCAGAGATTCACCACCCTTTGAGTGAAGAAGTTCTTCCTCAACTCCGTTCTAAACCGCACCCCCTTTATCTTGAGGCTGTGCCCCCTAGTCCTACTGTCCTTTCTGAGCGGGAAGAGTCTCTCCACCTCTATCCTATCCATCCCATTCATCATCTTATACGTCTCAATGAGATCTCCCCTCATTCTTCTAAACTCTAACGAGTACAAGCCTAGTTTATTCAGCCTCTCCTCATAGCTCAACCCCCTCAACTCCGGCATCAGCCTAGTAAACCTCCTCTGCACTCCCTCCAAGGCCAAAATATCCTTGCGTAAGTGCGGCGACCAAAACTGCACACAGTACTCCAGCTGCGGCCTCACCAGTGCCGTATACAGCCGCAGCAAGACCTCCCTACTTTTATATTCAATTAAAGGAGAAGCTGTTGATCCCCCACATCCTTGAGTTCAAAAAGAGGGTGCATTGGTTACGATCTTCCAAAGTTTCCTAGATTCTGGAATAGTTCCTGCAAACTAGAAGGTAGCATGTGTAACATTGCTGTTCAAGGAGCAGGGAGGAAGGAATTAGAGAGCTACAACTTGACATCCCTGATCAGGAAAATGCTTCAATCCATAATTAGTGGGGCACTTGGAGAATGATATGATTGGACTGAATCAAATTGACTTTATGAAAGTGATATCATGTTTGGCAATTTTGCTTGAAGATACAAGTAGACAAAAGGAAACCAGTGTAGGATAGTGTATTTAGATTTTCGAAAGGTATTCAATAAGTTGTCACACAGAAGATTATATGCACAACCATGGGGCTTTGGTAATGTCTTTGCATGGATAGAAAATTAGTTAAAGGACATGTTTTTGTTTCTATTGGCTCACTGGAGCGCTGCTATATTAACATCTCCACGGAAATTATGTAATAGACCTAGTGCAGGAAACAGAGAGATGAAGCAGACATGAAAGATTTACACACATAAGAACATAAGAACATAAGAAATAGGAGCAGGAGTAGGCCATCTAGCCCTTCGAGCCTGCCCCGCCATTCAATAAGATCATGGCTGATCTGTCGTGGCTCAGTTCCACTTTCCCACCCTCTCCCCATAACCCTTAATCTCCTCTCTTATCAAAAACCCATCAACCCACGTCTTAAAAATATTTAGCGAGGCAGCCTCCACCACTTCAACGGGCAGAGAATTCCAGAGATTCACCACCCTTTGAGTGAAGAAGTTCCTCCTCAACTCCGTTCTAAACCGCCCCCCTTTATCTCCCATTCATAAAGCTCCCTTTAGTTTTAACCAAAGGCTGTCCTGTGTATCACATCTTCAATGCACAACAGGACAGAAAACACAGTAGGAATAATTGGATCAGTTTCAGGCTGATGCCTGTTATTAGTGGAACACCACAAGGATCGATGCCTCAGTTATTTCCAATCCATATTAATGGATTTGATTGAAAGGATTGTGTAACCTATCCAACCATTGGTAACCATGCAAAATGAGGTGGGATGGTTATCTATGAGATAGACCTTGAGGGGATGAAGTTGGTTTATAACACAGTATGAAACAAGCCTGCAAATGACTTGGCAAGTAATTTTTATTCAACATGCCTGATCTTCTCTCCATTGAACAACGCTTCAAGCTCTTTTTGGAAACTCGCTTCCTGTTTTCAGTGCAAGAAAACATACCCTTTACTCCCCCATTCTGTTAAGACATCTAGAAGTGCAGATAGTAAACAACATTGATCTGAGTTTTATCTGGAGACTAAATACAAAAGCAAGGGAACTGTGTTGAACTTTGTACATGTTGGGTCGGTATAGTTGTAGTTTTGTAAGCACTTCCAGACATTCCATTATAGGGATGATATTGGAACCATGAGGAAGGGATGAAATAAAGATTCATTAGAAGATTCATTAGAAGTCCATTTGGGATGGTAAACTATAATAGTGAAAAATGCTTGAAAGATTTGGGTGTTTGCTCTGAAACTGATAGTATTAAGATGATATTGAGGTTTCCAAAGTTCCATAAGTTTTTGAGAAGGTGATTTCTGAGATTATTTCCTCAAATAAAATAAAAATAAAATCAAAGTTATATAATTAGGATTATAACTGGAAGAATGAAAAAAAATTATTAGAACATTGAAAACTTAAACATAGGCAGCTATTAATGTTTTTGGTCATAAAAGGAGTTTAACCTTTATGTGTCGATAATGGCACATTGTGGTCTGGTATTTCTGTAAAACATAATTCAAAGGGAATTAGGTATGTTTTGAAAAGTGCTAAAATAAAATATGAGAAATGACCCAGAGTGAGATTGCAGAAGATAACTCCAAGTGTTAGCTGTTTAACTTTGACCTGTAGCAACTACTTTCTGCTGCTGTCAGACTTTTGTATGGACCTACCTTGCATTAAGTTGATCTTTCTCTACACCCTTGATATGACTGTACCACTACATTCTATACTCTCTTGTTTCTCTATAAACTGTATGCTTTGTCTATATAGTGCGCAAGAAACAATACTTTCCATTTATGTTAATACATGTGACAATAATAAATCAAATCAAATCAATTATTTGTTGAGTTGCCACCCAAATTCCTTTCAAACATTGATCATCTCCATTAAAGAAAGATTTTGAAAAGAACTAGGTGGCGCAGGGCTTAAATTTCCTCTGTCCGACATAAAGGTGGGAATTTTACTGGAGCTCCCGCCCCGATTCCAGGGTGGATAAGGCTTGGAGAACAATATTCTCCATTGGCGTCGGGTGGGATTGTACAAACCTCGTGTGGACGTGCTGGTAAAATTTCGCCCTGAATATCTGAAAAAAAACATAGAATCTCCACAGTGCAGGAGAGGCCATTCAGCCCATCAAAGCCTCCACTGACAACAATGCCACCCAGGACTGGAGAGGAAGCAGTTAGGAGAGTGACATCAAACTAGGGAAACACTTGTATTCCACTCATTCGTAATGAGTTCAGCAAAACCTTTGAGAATAGGAAATGAAGAGCAGTGATCACATTCAACCAGCAGGTGATCCTGTTGAGTTCTATTGTAAACGTTCAACTCCGTAAACTGGCCTGATGACAAAAATCCAGCATCATAAATAATGTGGTTGTGCAACATAAAACTTGAGATTAATATTGGGGTTAGTAGAAAATGCTACAGTTGAGACCCGCACAGCATTAAATGGTTTGTGTATTACACATGACAAAATGAACACAACTGAATTGCTGAAAACATACACATTTTGAAACTTAGTTTAGAAATGAAGGATACTGGAGCTCCATAGACACAATACTCCAAACTCTCTGCAATGTTTCTAAAGAACATTTCTTCATAAATCCTTCAGAACATGATTTGGGGTCGGGCTCTGAGAAGTACAGGATTTGATCTTTGCTTTTTTGCTAACAGTAATGTGAGACAGTCAGTCACACAAATTAGTTCAAAGTTATGGCATTAGAAGGTGTTGTTTAAAGGTTCAAGAGCATATAAACATTTTGAAACCACTCATGTACGACCTTAACATGCCCTCTCTTATATTACACTGCGGACCCATACACTTCAATTTATGAAGACATGAAGGCCGGCGGCGGGGGGCGGCGCGGAGTGCGATTCTCCCATCCCGCTGTGTTGACTTTTTAGTGCAGCGGGTTGGGAGATTTCAGCAGGGCTGGAGTAGTGCGATCTACGCTGGACACCTGGCCCTGCGCGTGTTTCCCAGCCATCACCTCCGAGCTGGAAGTAGGTGTGCAGCTGCATTAGGTATGCAAACAATGATTTAAATGTAATTTAAATACAATTAGTGGGCCTGGGACTGAAATCTCCAGGCCCGCTAACCACTCCCCTGCCACGAGGAGTATTTTGCTCCGGTGGGGTTTACAGTAGCTCCCCATTTGCAGGGAGCTGGTGGCCCAACCCCACTGGAGTGAAGGAGGGAGGGGGGGCAAACGAGGCCCCCTAGTGGGTTGGATGATGGGATGGGGAATGCCCCAGGGAGGAGGATGGTTCGGCCTGCCGGGATGGGGGTCGGGGCTGCACTGGGGGAGGTGGGGGGAGGGTGGCTGGAGGTGTAGTGATCAGAGCAGGCTGGAGATGGGGGGAGGAAGTGGGGTGCGGGAGTCAGTGCTGGGCCCAGACATGCTTGGAGGGGGGGGACAGCAATTAGGTTATGGGGGCTTGAGAGAGCTGGCGTTGCGGGGGTCATGGGGCTGGCCAGCATTCGGGAGGCCGACAGATAGGGGCCACTGCGCAGACGCTGGTCTTGGTACTGGCAGATCAGCGCACGCACAGTGGCCCATTCAGCGCTATGCTGCCAGCCTCTACTGTGGGATACACCCTGCCACCAGCTTTTCAGTGGGATTTACGCCAGCGCACTCAGCTTAGCATAGTCTGGGAGTTTCTTTTCTGAATTCTTATTGAAATCAAAACAGCGTGATTTACTCCAGTTTTCACACAAATTCAACACTTTAAATTTTTTGGGGGGAGAATTGCCCCCAGTGTTGGCTTACTGTACTGCCCCCAAGGGAGATTTTATAATCTGAGCATTTAATTTATCAAAAGAATATGTTTTCATTTACTTACCTTGAGATCTCCAAACACTATTTCTTGACTGAGATGCTAGCAAATAATCTGCTCTCTTGTTCTTTACTGATCCATTCATTGTCTTATTAATAAGTTTCTCTGTGGATGTCCCTCTACTTTAACATTTCCTACTGATAGCACAACCAAGATTGAATGCCAGCTATATGAAGGATTGCATTGAATTAATATCACACAATTCCTTGACCTGCAGTACTACAGAATTTTTATCAAAGGACAAGTGACACGTTCGGAACTATTCACATAACCAGGATATTTATTAGTTTAATTGCTCCCTAGTTTCTGCACTAATGTACCCACTAAAGGTGGTGACTGGTAAATGCTCCCATATCAGCCAATGTGACTACTCAAATCGGTTGCTAGAAGAAATAAAATAATTTTCATCTCCAAAGTCCCTTTTATGACATCAGAAAATCCCCTACTTCACAACTAATGAAGTATTTTGAAGTATAGTTAGAAAATAAAATTACAGCAACCAAGGTGACCATTTGACCCATCATATCCATGCCAGCGCTCTACAAAAACAACTAAGCCAGTCCCACTCCCTCATCCATTCCCCCAGTCCTCTTTCTTTTTCTCTTCAGATGCTTAGTCAATTCGCTTTGAAAAGATTTAATTTTGCCTGCCTCCACCACACTCTCAGGGAGTGTATTCCAGATCCTAACCACTCTCTGCATGAAAAAGTTTTTCATCATGTCAGAGTTTGTAATGGACGGGGTGGGGGGGGGGGGGGGGGGCGGGTGGTGAAGGTGTACAGAGAATAGCTTCAGTTTTCCCAAAATTTAATCAGAGGAAATTTTGTTTGTCCAATCATACAACAAGTCAGAGACAATGGAGGAACACGGAGATGGAGGTGAGTGTGATCAGCGTAGATGTTGTTCCTGATGTGTTTTCTGATGATATTAGCATGTGGGTGATAAATAGAAGGAACCAAGATTAGATCCTTGGGGGATGTTGAGGGAATGGAGAGAGAAGCCATTGGAGGTGATTCTCAATTGGGAAAATGGAATCAAGAAAGGACAGTACAATCTAACTGGATGGTGGAGAAGGCGCATTAGAAGAGAACTAAACTGAATACAGAAAGTACAAAGGAAAAGTGAAATAAGAAGGTAAATAGTGTGAAATTAGATTAGTAGCTAACATAGGGAACCCAAAGGTCTTTGGTAGGCATATTAACAGTAAAATAATTGTTAGCTGAATGGTGAGACCAATTAGGGATCAAGTGGAAATCTACTGGTGGAGGCAGAAGGCATGGTTGAGATACTAAATGTGTTATTTGCAATGCTGTTTACCAAGAAATAGAGGCATTGCTACCTCACAGCGCCAGAGACCTGGGTTCAGTTCTGGCCTTGAGTGACTCTCTGTGTGGAGTTTGCATGTTCACCCTGTGGTCGATGTGGATTTCCTCTGTGTGCTCCAATTTCCTCCCACAGTCCAAAGATGTGCATGTTAGGTAGATTAGCAATGGTAAATACACAGGATTGCGGAGATAGAGTGGGAGGAGGATAAGATGCTCTTTTGGAGAGTCAGTGTAGACTCAATGGGCCTAATGGCTTCCTTTTGCATTATATTGGATTCTATGAAAGAAGAGTTATTGTAAAGGAGGGTGTTGTAGGGTTATTGGATGAGACAAAAATAGATGAAGAGGAAGCCTAGCAGTACTTAAAGTGGATAAGTCACTCAATCTGGATGTGTGCATCCTAGTTTGCCGAGGTAAGCAAAGGTACAGATTGCTTTCAATCCTCTACAGAGAACTGGAGGATGCAAACATTGCACCCTTTTCAAAAAGGGAAGAAGAATAAATCTGGCAATTGTAGGCCAGTCAGTTTAATGTCAGTAACAGAGGAAGGTTTTGAGACAATAACCCTGGAGAAAAACAATTTGAACAAGCAGGGACTAAAAAGGGGACCCAATATGCATTTGTTGAGGGCAAATTTTGTTTGAGTTTTTGATAAGAAGACAGCAAGGGTGGTTGAGGATGGGGTAGCTGATGTGCGTAAAGACTTGCAAAAGACACTTGATAAATTGACTTGTCAGTAACATTGAAGTTCATGGGATAAATGGACAGGATCAGCATGGGCTCAGGGATAGAAAATGGAGAGTTGTGATAAATGGTCATTTTCAATAGTATTTCCCAGGGTTTGGTATTGGGACCACTGCTGATTTTGACACACGTTAATGACTTGGACTTTCGTAATTTGAAAATCTGCAGATAGCACGAAACTTGCAAGCACAGTAAGCTGTGAGAAAGTTAGCAATACGCTGCAAGATGGCAGAGACAGGCGAATTAAATAGATGGGTTCATGGCAGATGAAATTCAATGCAGAAAAGATTGAGGTGGATTCATTTTTGTAGGAAGAATGAAGAGTTTTTTAAGTTTATTTATTAGTGTCACAAATAGGCTTGCATTAACACTGCAGTGAAGTTACTGTGAAAATCCCCTAGTTGCCACACTCCAGCACCTGTTCGGGTACACTGAGGGAGACCTTAGCATGGCCATTGCACCTAATCAGCACGTCTTTCAGATTGTGGGAGGAAACCTGAGCACTCAGAGGAAAAACACACAGATGCCGAGAGAACATGTGAACTCCACACAGACAGAGTCCCAAGCTGGGATTCGAACCAGTGTCCATGGCATTATGAGGTAGCAGTGCTAACCACCATGCCACTCTAGTGATGTTGCAACTTAAATGGTACAATGTTAAAGGGGTTGCAAGAACAGAGCGCCCTTATTGTGTTTATGTTTGAATTATTGAAGGTGACAGAACAGGTTAGTTAATAAGGCAGTTAATAAAACCTGTGGGATCCTGAGCTTTTTAAATAGAATATAGCATACAAAAGTTCAGAGTTATGGCAAAACCTATTAAAAAGTATAGTTCATCCTAGCTGGAGTAGGAATGCATATTGGATACTGTCAGACTACCTTGAAAATGCAACTGGATTGTAGTGGTTGTGTTATGTAGCTTAGTATCAAACCATTAAATGTCAACATCTATTTTAGTTATTCCAGTGAATATTTTATATGTTTACAATATAGAGCTTTTACCAATTAATTTGCTTTACTGCAGTTTGCAGCATTTTTTTTCAGTAATTGCCATTTTCCAATAAGGCCCTTTGTAACGGAAGCTTTTTTTCATTTTGTCCCCACCCATCTTGAAGCAAAGGAATAATTGTCTGAATATTACAGTTTCATACTGTCCTGGCTCTGTAATCCTGGCAGTTTTTCACTATTAGCAGGTGTTTGAGGGTCACATTACTTTTTGTAAAGCTGTTGACTGATGGTGTCCCTTGTGTGATCCAGCAGTGTGAATTTATCAGTGCAATATTTTACTTGGCTGCTTTAACAACCGTAACCATTTCAGTTCTTTAATTTAATTCATTAACTCATTCATCAGATTTGTTAATTATGTTAAATGGTCCTCAAAGTCAGATGCATTTAGTAGTTAAGCAATTTCCTAAAAACAACAATGAAAATAGATAAGGACAAATTGATAAAGTTAAATATATTCCGTTATAACTGGGGCAAACTCTCTCCTTTCAATTAATTCACTCTCCCTCTGTCATCTCCCTCAGAAGACATATCTGGATTTTTTTCCATCCTCCAATTTCTGCATGTCCTTCTGTGTCCACCCTTCCCTTCTAATCCTCGCCTTCTGTAAAACTCTAAAAAGTGAAGTGTGAAGATGTGTTACTTTGATTATTTTGAAAAAGGAAATCATTCAATATGGTTGAAGATAGCTACACAGGCCAGGGCTCTGGAGAAAGTGTGGGGAGTTGGACTAATTACTTGGCTCTTTCAAAGAGCTTGTAAAATAGCCTCCCCTCGCTGCTGAATAATGACGTGGAAACATTAATTTAAATGCTGGATCGGGTCATATCAGCAGCAAATAGAGAAGGTTTGCCATATCAGGTCTCCTTTAACTGAGACATCAAAGCTGGATGAAAAACAGTTGATATAAATACTGTTTTCACAAATAAGCATGATATACTCCATACAGGGGCAGCACAGAGGCATAGTGGTTAGCACAGCTCTCTCACAGTGCCAGAGAACTCGGTTTAATTCTGTCCTTGGGTAACTATCTGTGTGGAGTTTGCAGGTTCTCCCTATGTCTGTGTGGGTTTCCTCTGGATGCTCCGGTTTCTTCCCATAGTCAAAAGACGTGTGTATTAGGTGGATTGGCCATAGTAAATTACCCCTTGGTGTCCAGGGATGTGTAGATTAGGTGGATTAATGGTAAAGGTATGGAGTTATCCTGTTTCAGAAAGTAGAGGAAGACTCGATGGGCTGACTAGCCGCCTTCTGCACTGTGGGGATTCTATGGTAGTGCAGTAGCATTTTGTTTAAAGATGTTTCTATAGTTTTAACCTTCAAAGCTGATCAATTTAAAAGTGGTTCCTCCTTTCATCGCATTAGCCTCTGGGAAAAGTCTGTATACGCAACTGCACCTGCTCATCTGTGTTCATCTGTTACCACTGAAGAGATGGGTGACTAGTTATAGTCACTTTTGTTAGAATCCAGGAAATAGTTGGTTTCCTGAGGGATTCCAGAAACCGAGGTCATACATCCTTTATAATTGAAATTTTTATTGAAGTTACCAGAAAACAGAAGTTCCGGAATCAAATTATCTCCCCATTGCCGTTGTGATAAACATATTGACAATCTCCTTAATAAAAGTGTTTCTTCTAAGGGGACTTGGTGAGAGAGAGGTATTCTGTTGTTATCACACAGTCACTATTTTAGAATTCTAGTTCATCATTTGATAATGATTGATGATCCTTAATCTTCATAAATAAAATCTGTTTTGCAAAATGAGAAAAGAGGAGATTGACTGTAAGCTAGACTCTTATTATTTGATATCATATTATTCAATTTTTTTTGATTCTAATGGTAATAAAACAGACCACTGTCATTTCTTACAAACAAGTTGGGTTTGATTTCAGAGGCATTATGGACAGACTACTATACAAATGTTGCACAGTATAATCAATAGGCTTTTAAAAAAGCATTATTCAAATTGGAATATCAAATGGTCTGGTGGTGGCACATTTCTTTATATATTGAAATTTATATACGTGGGTTAAAATTTCTTATGTAAAATCCTTTTCTCTTCTCCCAAACTAAAAGCAATATCGAAAAAAAATCAGAGCAGGTTTCATAATGTGCAGACTTTGCACACAGCAAATGAATTGAAGGGATTTTTGCAGGAGTTGATTCTGAACTCGCCTCCTCCTTGATTTGTGCACTTGCAGCTTTATTCCCATGGTGACCATTGACCTCTCAATACATAACGTAACCCTGACCACTGGATCAGTAAAACAGGAGACACCTGAAGATCAATGTAAACTTGACTCCTGTCACTCCACTCCATCAACATGTCGCATTGAAGTGAAGATGAAAGGAAGAGGCTAAGAAAATGAGTGCCTTGTCTCAGGAACACTTAGAAAATGTGGAGGAGAAAGCAGCTGGAGGTTGCTCAGTGCTACCTGTTGTGTCAAAAGGCCCAAGCTGCCAGTAAACTTTCACTGAAATTCACATATTCCTAATAAGTGAAGCCTTTATTTATTTTTTTAGATTTTGATGCTTCGTGTTGCAGCAGTTGACATACTTCCATTAACAACTTAAGAATTTTGTGAATATTGGCAGACATGCAAACTCTATACGTTCACCATATGAACCACACAAGTTCTGCTATGATGGTGAAATCACACCGTAACTATGAACAGTGGCAAGCCACTCAAACAGTAAGTTTGCTTTAAGGACAATATTTTCTGACATCATTTGTGATTTAAAAATTATGTAATTAACATTATTTTGCTAAATGTGAGGCACAAGGCAGCCCTGCTTCTTTCCTCAAATTGAAAAATGAGATGTTAGAGATTCTGGGTTGTGAATTGTGTGTCTGCTGTTAATCTGAGGTTTCTTTTTAGCTCATGTATTGAATTCCATTGTGAAACCTAACTGTCCCTAGTATTAGAATGTTGATTGTCATGTTAATTGGGTTGTTTTACCACTCTTATGTGATGAATTGTTCCAATGGAAAGACAGACTTGCATTCATATAGTACCCAAGTCTTTCAGAGTGTATAGTAGTGGAGGTGGGTACAATTTTATCTTTTAAAAAGCATTTAGATAGGTACATGGGTATGATGGGAATAGAGGGATATGGGCCAAATGTGGACAATTCATAGAACCCTACAGTGCCAGAAAGAGGCCCTTTGGCCCATCAAGTCTGCACCAAACACAATCCCACCCAGACCGTACCCCCATATTCTTACATATTATACCCACTAATCCCTCTGACCTACACATCCGTAGACACTAAGGGGCAATTTCTTAGCATGGCCAATCAACCTAACCCGCACATCTTTGCGAGGAAACCGGAGTACCCGGAGGAAACCCAAGCAGACACGAGGAGAATGTGCAAACTCCACACAGACAGTGACCCGGGCCAGGAATCAAATCCAGGACCCTGGAGCTGTGAAGCAGCAGTGCTAACCACTGTGCTACCGTGCTGCCCTAATTGGGATTAGCTTAGGGGTTTTAAAAAATGTAAGGGTGGCATGGACAAGTTGGGTCAAAGGGCCTGTTTCCATGCTGTAAAACTCTATGACTGTGTGACTCTATCATTAGCAAGGGTGCCCAGCAACTGGGTGAGGGATGCAGGGAGAGGGAATGGAAGGAAATGAAGGAAGAGATGTTGGGCCATTAAGTTGGATAGAGGGCAAAAGCTGGGAATGGCACTTTGATGGGTGAAAATTGGAAAAAGTAAATTTTATGTTGATAAAAGTAAAATACTGCAGATGCTGGAATCTGAATCAAAAACAGAAAATGCTGGAAAATCTCAGCAAGCCTGACAGCATCTGTAGAGAGAGAATAGAGAATACAGAATAGACCCTTCAAGGGGCACCTAGACTCGAAACGTTGGCTCTATTCTCTCCCCACAGATGCTGAAAGACCAGCTGAGATTTTCCAGCATTTCCTGTTTTTGTTGTAAAGTTTATGTTGTTTGAGGGAATTGGTGGGGGAGGTATGTTAGTTTGAATAGTGGATTGAAAACTGAAAGCATGTAGTTAGGACTATCTTTAAAGCTCATTGCTTTTTGTTTTCCCTTCTAACATTGCTTGCTTTGATTCAGTATTGATTGTTGCCTGGTCACCTTATGTGAACCAACTTTTGGAAGCTTTTTGATAATGAAAACATTGTATAAATGAAAGTTGAGAAAGTGTATGCCTAGGTTATTTACTGGAGTGAGGACTTTGAATCCACAATATTTTGAATGAGGTGGGAATGCTACCAACTGAGTTAAGCTGACACTATGAGAATTTCAATTTTGTAACTCAAACCTATTGTTTGTAAATTGTGATCAAAGCCTGGTATTTATCTTACAGAAAAACCAAGAACTTACTGACAGTAGTTTTTTTTAGTATCTTTATCCTTTTTCATGTAGATAAATGCACAACTCCTCTATTCACCACAGTCCGTCACTTCTTAACAACAGCAATTGTTCCTTATCACCAGTTCCCTTTGCTATTTTTACTCTGCAGCAGCTAACAAGAAGATGTGCTGGCTGAGTTGAGGGCAGATTTGAGACTAAACGTGTAGCTGTCTGTGATATGTACAAGGTCTGACGAGGATGCGGGCCAAAGTGGTGATGCAAATGTATATAAAATGCAAACCCACAAGAGCAAGGCTGAAGTCACACAGCAGTTCTGATTTACTGCAAGTAGTTGAACAAGGTGATGCCCGGCTGGCAAATGCTCTCCGAGTCTTTTTGAAAGTTTGAGAGAAATTGCTGCAGCACCCACTTTCTACCAATGTTAAAAAAATACTGAATGTTGAGTTTGTAAAGATCCCGGGGATCTCCAACAGGTCATTAACCCTACTTCAGGTGTTACATTTCAGAGTGCAAATCCATCCCGGACATTATCTCCTGATTTATGCTGCCACTTTTGTACTGATACACAACTGAAACAGTTTGGCATCAATATTACAAAGGGGATAATCTATCAGCACTTACAGTGAGGGAAGGCGGGGGTGGGAGGGCATGGGTGGAGGACTAGGTAAGAATCTCTGAAAACCCTTCAGGGGCACTGCAACCTGATGTACAATTTCCTGCATTTTGCTGAAGGAACATTTCTGTCACTGGATGGCCACTTCGTATTGCCCATTTCAGGACACAGAAACTGAGATTTATTACCAGGCTCCAATTTGAGTAAGACAGCCAGTGAAAGCTCTTCTTTTTCTCTGTCTCTCTGCACAGCTGCGACATGTAGTTTATCTTCAACTGAATCATAAACTTCAGATAAAAGAATGCACCTGTGACCCAGGGTCCTGCTGACTTAACACTTTAAACAATTTGCTTATACTTTCATCACTGAGTTAATCACTTTGCTCCTGATGTCCTGAACTTTTTATTCAGTTTAGGACTTTCTCTTTAAAATTTGCACCAGATAACATTATCTTTAAAGACTGCCGATGGATCCTTGTGCTCTATCCATTATATAGCAATTCTCAGCAGATCCACTGGTTACCATGTGACAGATTTACAAAGTATTTAACTTCAGATCACTTGGAGTATTGTGTGCAGTTCTGGTCCCCACATTATAGGAAGGATGTGGAGGCTTTGGAGAGGGTGCAGAGGAGGTTTACCAGGATGTTGCCTGGTATGGAGGGGAGGTCCTATGAGGAGAGACTGAGGGATTTGAGGTTGTTTTCGTTAGAAAGAAGGCGGCTACGAGGGGACCTTATTGAAACATATAAGATGATTAGAGGTTTAGATAGGGTGGACAGTGATAGCCTTTTTCCTCGGATGGAGAAAGCTAGCACGAGGGGGCATGGCTTTAAATTAAGGGGTGGTAGTTATAGGACGGATGTCAGGGGTAGGTTCTTTACCCAGAGGGTGGTGAGGGATTGGAATGCCCTGCCTGCTGCAGTTGTAAATGCGCCTAGCTTGGGGGCGTTTAAGAGATCCGTGGATAGGTTTATGGATGAAAAGGGATTGGTTTAGGTTAGTGGGTCATTGCTTTTTAACTGGTCGGCGCAACATCGTGGGCCGAAGGGCCTGTTCTGCGCTGTAATGTTCTATGTTCTATGTTCTATGTTCAGATGTGGATTTTCCTATTCTTGATCCAAGATACAGGAGTGCAAGGGGAGAAGTTCAACTAAATGCTGCTCATTTTCCCAGTCCAAGCTTCTGAACTTGGTGGTGCAATCTTTGCCAGTCATCATGTTGACTCGGGCAACCTGTAGCCATCCAAGACACCTGCCACTTTCCCCACATGCACCACAACTTCATTCTGCAAAGTGGCATCTCTTAGAGCCACCTGGAGAGGAAAAAATGGAGCAGGAGGAGCTGAAAGAACAGCAAGATGCTGAGAAGAGCAAATGCCATCAGTCCTGTCAGCTTCCAAAGCTGTATGGCAGCAAAGCATCAAAGAACTCTTTTGTTCAATCATACCTCACCAACCCTTCCCAGCCTCCACATCGATCATGCCACCAACCATCAACCAGCCACTTCCCAATTTCCCAGCCACCACACATATGCCCCCACCTTCAACTATCGGCCTGGGTATTGTTATTGGAACACTAGGCATGGCCAACCACCAAAACAAACAGTACACACCATGCACAACAGTTTGGAAGAAGAGTCATATTGGACTCAAAACATTAACTCTTTTTCCCTCCTCAAATGTTGCCAGTTCTGCTGAGATTTTCTAGCATTTTCTGTTTTTGATTTCAGATCTCCAGTATCCGCAGTATATTGGTCTTATTTTTGTACACACTGAGACTGTTTCCAAACTGTTTATCTTTCACTTGGAAGAAAAAAACAGATCAAAGCTAAGAATCGCCCTTTTACAAATTCTCACTGTCCATGTTAAGTGCTTTATACCTAAGCCTGTACTCTTATGAGATACTACTGTCTTTGCTAAAATTGTGGAGTGATACTGCTCATCCATTCAGGGCTTTCGGAATGGTTGTAGTTGATGATCTCAAAAGTTCTGGCCTTGGAGGGCTGGCTGCACAATGTAGAACATAGAACATAGAAAACTACAGCACAAACAGGCCCTTCGGCCCACATGTTGCGCCGATCATATCCCTACCTACTAGGTCTACCTATAACCCTTAATCCTATTAAATCCCATATACTCATCCAGAAGTCTCTTAAAAACTCCCCAGCGAGTTTGCCTCCAACACCACCGAAGGCAGCTGATTCCATTCACCCACCACGCTGTGAGTGAAAAACTTACTCCTGACATCTCCTCTGTACCTACTCCCCAGCACCTTAAACCTGTGTCCTCTCGTAGCGACCATTTCAGCCCTGGGAAATAGCCTCCAAGAATCCACCCTATCTATACCTCTCAACATTTTATAAACCTCTATCAGGTCACCTCTCATCCTTCGTCTCTCCAGGGAGAAAAGACCAAGCTCCCTCAACCTATCCTCATAAGGCATGCCACCCAGTCCAGGCAACATCCTTGTAAATCTCCTCTGCACCCTTTCAATAGCTTCCACATCTTTCTTGTAATGAGGCGACCAGAACTGTGCACAGTACTCCAAGTGGGGTCTGACTAGGGTCTTATAAAACTGCAGCATTATCTCCCGACTCCTAAACTCAATCCCTTGATTGATGAAGCCAATTGATGTAGCACCTCAGTGATCAAAACAATCTGGCACCAACATGGATACTGGCTGAAGGGCTGGCATCCTGAGAAGGAAGATTACTGTGCATCCATGTCCCACGGTGCTACTGTACCTTACAAGGGGCTGTGCCTCAGCACTCCCACCGCACAAAGTTAGAAATAATGTGAGGTTTGGAAAACCCAGTGCATGCTTTCTTTCATGCTTTGCAAACTGGATGAGATGTTAAAATCCATTGGACCTGGCCAGAGTGGGCCCTGTCACAAGTGGACGTGGAGAGAATCGCACAGTTTGTGGTTGATTATGTTGCTTTCATGACTCAACATCGGTTGGAAATGAATTCTTCCACACTGTGTACCATGATGTTGAGACTGCTTGTCCACTGGGCAGTTGGTGGTGCACAATTATCAGTCTTTAAGAGTTTAAGCTGCCTTCAGATTGTTACATTGCTGCTGAGTTACCCACCCCCCGATGCCCTTAATTTTAAAGTCGCGACTAGTGCAGCTTCCAGGGTCAAAACCCAGCCAACTGCCTCTTTCTACAGATTAACAGCATCAAGCGGACACAATGTGAAATGCTCCAACTTCACCTCTGCTTTCAGAAGGAGGTCTTTGTTATCTGCTATATAAATATAACATTGTTTGGTACAGGAGCTTTTCTAGGCATGCATGCAGATTGAGAGGAGATGCACATTGCTATAAATATTCTTGAATTATAATATTTAGAGGAGGGGCACAGATGAGGACCCCGTCACCCACCTATCTCCATCCTGGGTAGGGGGAAGGACTGTGGGCGGTCTTCCTGTCCTTCCAGTCCTCCAGTCCTGTCCTCTTTGCAGTCCTGAACACAGTGAGCAAGTCCTTATGATACTAGCCATCAGGTGTGTTTCACACTGGGTCAGCTTGATGCTGTTAATCTAAAGAGGCAATCGGTTGGTTTTGAATGCTGCAGGGGTTAACAGCACCAGTATATTGGCAGCTCCACAATTAGGGATGTTCAGGATGGGCAATCTAGTGGCAGTAGTGCCTTTTAAGGCAGCCTACGCATTTTAAAGACTGATGTTGTGTTTCGCCAACTGCTCAGGCAGCAGCCACTACCTCCCCTGTGGTACTGGGATTCTGTGGAGCTGCTGGTCTCTGATAAGGAGCCACCTCTGTCACAGGACTTGGTCCTTTGGACGCCTCACCTGTCAGAGGGGTCACAGAGACAGATGATGATGACTTTGATACCTAAAGACTATGCCGCCCTCAGCAGCACTTCTCACCACCTCAGTCCAGTTGATCACAACTGGGCCTCCATACCTGGAGTCATAGAATCATAGAGGTTTACAGCCTGGAAACATGCCCTTTGGCCCAACTTGTCCGTGCTGCCCTTTTTTTTTAAACCTGTAAACCCTACTCCCAATTGCTAGTATTTGGCCCATATCCCTCTATACCCATCTTACCCATGGAACTGTCTAAATGTTTTTTAAAAGACAAAATTTTACCCCCCTCTACAATTACCTCTGGCAGCTTGTTCTCGACACTCACCACCCTCTGTGTAAAGAAGTTGCTCCTCTGGACCCTTTTGTATCTCTCCCCTCTCACTTTAAACCTATACCGTCTAGTTGTAGACTCCCCTACTTTCAGGAAAAGAGATTGACAATTTAGCTCATCTATGCCCTTCGTTATTTTATAAACCTCTATAAGATTACCTTTCAGCCTTCTATGCACCAGAGAGAAAAGTTCCAGTTGATCCAGCCTCTCCTTATAACTCAAACCATCAAGTCCCAGTAGCATCCTAGTAAATCTCTTCTGCTCTCTTTCTAGTTTAATAATATCCTTTCTATAATAGGGTGACCAGAACTGTACACAATATTCCAAGTGTGGCCTTACCAGTCTTACACAAATTTAACAAGACATCCCAACTCCTGTATTCAATGTTCTGATCAATGAAACCAAGCATACTTTTTCACCATTCTGTCCACCTGTGACTCCACTTGCAAGGAGCTATGAACATGTACCCTTCGATCTCTTTGTTCTATAACTCTCTCCAACACCATACCATTAACTGAGTAAATTCTGCCCTGGTTCAATCTACCAAAATGCATCACCTTGCATTTATCTAAATTAAATTCTATCTGCTATTTGTCAGCCCACTAGCCCAATTGATCAATATTCCATTGCAATCCGAGGTAACCTTTTTAAGTCCACTATGCCACCAATCTTGGAGTCATCTGCAAACTTACTAACCATGCCTCCTATATCCTCATCCAAATATTTAATGTAAATGACAAATAACAGTGGACGTAGCACCGATCCCTGAGGCACATCGCTGGTCACAGGTCTCCTGTTTGAAAAACAAGCCTCTACAACCACCCTCTGGCTTCTGTCACCAAGCCAATTTTGTATCGATTTAGCTACCTCATTCTGGAGCCCATGAGATTTAATCTTATGCAATAACCTATCATGCGGTACCTTGTCAAAAGCCTAGCTGAAGTTCATGTAGACATCAACTGCACTGCCCTCATCTACCTTCTTGGTTACCTCGCTGTGGCATTTGTGCATTGATGTGCCTATCCTGCTAAATCTGCCATGAGTCTCCAGAATGTCAGCGTCCCATTCTTGCGTCCACTCAGAATTTTTTGCACCTGCCTCTCCATGAGATTGACTAATGGATGAATTCACCCGCTCAAAGCATTGAGTCATTATGCAGCACATACGGTGAATGGACTCCCCCATGACATGATTCCACTCCCCTTCCTCCTCTCTGCTACACCTTGGGTAACTGCAGCATGTGGACATGCATTTCACTTCGCTTCTCGATGAAGTAATTTGTGACAAATTAAGCTCAGCATCTCCACCCTTCAGCATTCCTGAAGCTGTCCCCCAGGGCAGATTCACCACAGCAGAATCTGACCCTGCTGAACCCCTAATCTGAGCTGATGTGCATCTGATGCCTGCAGACCTATCAGTGTGTGAGCATCACCATTGGTGGGGTGAACGCTGGTGAGATGTGGCAACGCAGTTTCCTAGGTGTCTTCCTTCTCAGCGTCCTCAGAGATTTGTTGCCCATCAGGCAACTGTTGGACTTCCACATTTGAACCTAAGGGTGATATGAGAGGATTAGTGAACACACCAGATGTCTAGGCAGTTTACACTGGGCTTGGACAGCTTCTGAAATGACAGCTGGTCATAAAGGGAACATCTACATGCATCTCCTCAACCTGGAGACATTGAAAAGACATCTGTGGTGTCTGTGGTGGAGCCCTGGACTCTCCTCCGCCCCCAGACCCCCCAGCACCACACCTCCCCCCCGCCCCCCCATCCCTGTATAGAGGCACTCTGCACATTTTCAGTGTCTGCCCCTTGAAATGAGTGAGAACTGTGAGCTGCGTCTGTCTTTCCGAGCACACCCTTTCCATCTCAGCAGCATTCATCCCCTGTTGTGTCTGCAAGGTTAAGAATGATGCCATTAGCACAGAGCTAACCTTTCCATTTATAGTCTTTCGCTGTCTGACAACATCACATTGCATTCCAGCGTTCTGATCAGCAACAGTTAGGTTCTGCCCCGTGTCAGTGGGTCAGAGAGTTTCCTCCATGAAACCTGCCCCATGGTGATTGGCTCTATTATTGTCAAAGATGTTCCTCTCCTTGACACTCTGGAGACTGCTGAAAGGGAGCCATATCTTCTGTGTTTTTCTCATTACTCAACATACTAGAACTGGTGAAGTTGTTGAAAAGTTTCCAGCACTGTGCCCACGTCCTTTGCACAACACTTCTGCTGCTGACCTCATTGGCAAATTCATTTGATGCTGTCTTGTTCTGCTTCCTGTGATTGCTGGCAGGGAACAGAATGCTCCTGTGGGTTGTTGGCACCTCTTGCAATGCCTGAAGGGACTCATCAGAAAACCAGGGTATGGTGGTGCTTAGGGTTATGGTTAGGGGCCTAATATGGGGGCTTTCAAGTCCTCTGTCTCAAGTACCATAATTTTCACCAATGGCAGCCTCAGTGATTACTGCCTTTCACCCTTTAAATCAACCTGCTCTCAAACTTGACTTCCCTGCACCCCCCCACCCTCCAATAGAGTTTAGAAGAATGAGGGGAGATCTCATTGAGACATATAAGATGATGAATGGGATGGATAGGATAGACGTGGAGAGGCTCTTCCCGCTCAGAAAGGACAGTAGGACTAGAGGGCACAGCCTCAAGATAAAGGGGGGGCGGTTTAGAACAGAGTTGAGGAGGAACTTCTTCACTCAAAGGGTGGTGAATCTCTGGAATTCTCTGCCCGTTGAAGTGGTGGAGGCTGCCTCGCTAAATATTTTTAAGACGCGGGTTGATGGGTTTTTGATAGGCAAGGGGATTAAGGGTTATGGGGAGAGGGCGGGAATGTGGAACTGAGCCACGACAGATCAGCCATGATCTTATTGAATGGCGGGGCAGGCTCGAGGGGCTAGATGGCCTACTCCTGCTCCTATTTCTTATGTTCTTATGTTCCAATGTCTGCTGCTCTAATTGGGTGGCAAACCTGCCTCTCAAACACTCATCACGTTTGCATTTGAAGATTGCAATGGATTTGTGTTTTGCCACCAGAATTAACCTCCTTGTCTTTGTGCTGATGGAGACCCATCCCAGATGGGTTTCTACAGGGAGCCACCTCTGGCACAGGAGGTCAGTCATTTACAGCATAGAAGGCTGCCATCTTGATCCATCTGCAGTGTATGTCTGCTATCCATGGAACAATCCAGTTAGAATGATATACACACAAAATACATTTGTGAATCCATTGTAGGAAAGGATGGAATGAAGGAAACATTAAGCGTACAAAGAAAAGCACAATTTGATCAGCAGCAAAAAGCATATTTAGTTAAGCCATGAGAATAGATTTGTATGTGCAAATCAAGGTCATTCTAAGATTTGAAGTGGGGGGAGGGAAGGGAGAAATAACAAGTGTAAAAGAAATAACAAGTGCAAACAGACATACCACTTGCTGGCTGCATTGATGATTCAATTTACAGGGTTTGACTGTTGACGATGCCTTTGTCTCTTTTTAAAGACAGCGCTATTTCCATATTGTCATGACTGCTGAACCCTTACAGCGTGTAAAGGTACACTTTTGGCATGTATCTTTAACTCAAACAGAGAACTCTAGATAAACATCTTAGCCAAAGGACATGCCCATGTGATTGAGTTGCCATGCGGAGAAATTCAGACAGAAACCCACTGAGATGGGCATGGCAGTTTTTATATCTTTCACACTATGTAAAGGAGTTACTGCTGTGCAAAAGCAGGATGATTGTGAGAGTTTGGTTTCTGTTCAAAAAGAAGAGAACAAAGCAGTCAGGACAGTTGTAATTTTAAGGAATGGAGTGCCATCAAAGTGTGGCTTGCTGATGAGAATCGAATTTGGAAACCTTGAACGGGGAGTGGAATGATTTTCAAAGGACACTGGAAGTTTTGGTTTGGTGTAGCAAGAAGTAGTGAAGCTACTGGCGAGTTGGGTCAATTGTGGAACTGTTCCCATAATAATACATATCTGACCATAATGGGGCACTAAATAAAAGACATATTTCAGTTCTGTTAGCTAATGCAAAATTATCTATTCTTTAGTTCAATGCAGTAGTTGCCTATTTAGTATTGTTTAAGCCAGATGGATTTTAGTTTGTTACATTAGGAGTCTTAAAATATAAAATCTTGCCCTTCAGTTCTTTTTGTCAGTTGCTGGAAAATTCATCTCTTTTTGAAAGTTATTAGTCTCAAAGGGTATTGTGACAATATTATCTGTAAGACTGTGTTAAACATCCAGGCATATGGAGACAATCAAGTTGTTTGCATTTTGTTTGTCTACTTGTAAACAGAGTGAGCTTCAATGATTTTGTTCAGCTGTTTTCCAACTTTCTTGCATTGTGTGATTTGCTGAATATGTAAAAAGTCAGTCTGAGATCTATGTGGCCTGACACAGTGACTAAATTTAAATAAAGATGGGTAATTAGAAGTTAATTTTAAGAATGGGTAGCATTGTTCATTAAAACTTTTCCTTCCGTTCTGTGCATAAAGGCAGGTCTGGCACATAGTGCCACAACCTCCACTATGGGGTAAGGCATCAATGATGTGGAGATGCCGGCGTTGGACTGGGGTAAACACAATAAGAAGTCTCACAACACCAGCTTAAAGTCCAACAGGTTTATTTGGTAGCACAAGCCACTAGCTTTCAGAGCACTGCCCCTTCATCAGGTGAGTGGGAGTTCGGTTCATAAACAGGGCATATAAAGACACACACTCAAAATACAAAATAATGGTTGGAATGTGAGTCTTTACAGGTATTCAAGTCTTAAAGTTACAGATGATGTGAGTGGAGAGAGTTAACCTGTGCTTAACCCTCTCTCTACCCACATTGTCTGTACCTTTCAGACTTGATTACCTGTAAAGACTCACATTCCAACCATTATTTTATAAATTGAGTTTGTGTCTTTATATGCCCTGTTTGTGAACAGAACTCCCACTCACCTGATAAAGGGGCAGCGCTCTGAAAGCTTGGGATTTGTACTACCAAATAAACCTGTTTGACTTTAACCTGGTGTTGTGAGACTTCTTACTGTAAGGCATCAAGGCAGGACCTAAATCCATTCCAGTTGGAATGAGACCAGCCATCCAGAAACTGGACCCTCAAGAAGTTCATGTGACTGTAGCAATATACACTTTTACGTGCACGTTGTACTCCAGAGCTATGAATAATGATGGTGGAGGTTGCAATTTTCTTTCCATTACTTTGGTTAACTGGGAATCTCTTCCAATCTTATCATCTGCTGTTGGCTTACAGTGAAATGATTTACAACTTGATATCAACCTGTTTCATAGAAACCCTACAGTGCAGAAGGAGGCCATTCAGCCCAACATCAATCCCACCTAGGCCTTATGCCCATAATCCCACATTTTTACCCCACTAATCCCTCTAACCTACAGATCCTGAGGCAATTTAGCATGGCCAAAGCACCTAACCAGCACATCTTTTGACTGTGGGAGGAAACTGGAGCACCCGGAGGAAACACACGCAGACATGGGGGGAATGTGCAAACTCCACACAGATGGTAACCCAAGTCGGGAATCAGACCCAGGTCCCTGGAGCTATGAGGCAGCAGTGCTAACACTGTACTTTCGTGCTGCCCGACTGTGTCACCGTGTTGCCCATGTTTGACAATGTTACAATTGTGGCCACCAAATCCTGAAGTAAGACTTGATCCTGGAGCTTCTGGCTCAGAGCAAGGGCTCCAACCACTCTATCACAAAAACTTCTTAATCTGAATGTAGCCAATTTATCTCTAGGGTATACTTTCAAATTTAGTTGAAACAGATTCCCCAGTTTGATCTCTGTAAAGATCTTTTTGTTTTTACCAATTTTAACCTCATTCTTGTTGTTTACAATTTCATAGGACAAAATTGTCCATAATTCAGCACAGCGAGGCTTTCTCATTTAGGGGAGCCTTATGGATATCAACAATAGGAAAAGGGATTTTAGCAACTCCACTTGGGCTTCCTCTGCTTCACTGGAATGGAGCTGAGGCAGCTTTGCTCTGTATCTACTAATATTATTAGGATGAGCTGAGCATTTTAAACAACACTGAATCTCCAACACCAGGTTTGACAGAGTGAATATAAAATGGTTACCACTAATAGGAGGGTCGGTGAACAGAGGACCCATTTTTAAGGCGATAGGCAATTAAATCGAGATGAGATTTCTTCCCCCCTATTTAGTGACGAGAATTTTACTGCCTCACCCACCCTGGAATCGTAAAATCCCTCTCAAGGCCAAACGGAGAATTCTGTTCTATGAGCCTCACTGGCTCTGGAATTAGGGTGGGCCTGGCTTGGGGAACAGAATTCTCCATTGGCCTGGGGCAGGATTTTATGAGCCTCATCCGAACGAGCTTGTAAAATCTCAGCCAGTAAGTCATGATCTAGATTGCACCATCTGAAAGGGTGGAGGAAGCAAATGCATCATAATTTCCTGTAGGGAATTGGATATAAACTTGTATATATACTTATATATTTGCAAGGCAATGGGAGAAAGGCAGCACTAATTGGAGAGTCCTTGCAAAGAAACCAGCATCAGCTTGATGGGCTGAATAGCCTCCTTCTGTGTTACATGATTTTATATTTTTATGTTGATTTCAAAAGAAACTGAGTCTGTAATGGATGGGAAAGGTGGATGTCAGGCTTTTGAGACGAAATATAGGAAAAAGAATTTTCCTGCTCCCAGTTGTGTTTCCACTCCCTTTTCGCCTTAGCTCATGTTAATGCTGAATATCAGACAATTATCAAAGCCCATACTTGAATGAGCAAGAGTAATACAATTCTTTAATTCAGTCAAGCATTCTAAAATAGGATCCACGTCATTATAGATTTGAGTCCTCGCACAGACTAACACTTCAAACTGTCAACTATGTTAGTGATGAGTTTAATATGCCATCAGCAGGGACAGTTTTGGAAAATTTCCAACCCAAGACAAACTTATACATATCATCAAATTCAATTGGCTCTTGGGTGTACAGGTGTTTGTCAAGCATTTCTTGAAGCAACATGTATGTCACCCAAATCTATGGAAGACTCGGAAGAGGAGGCCAGAAAATTACAATCCAAGGGGATGGGCAGGCTGAGTCAGGCCACACCGAGGATTGTAGTTCTTCATCAGATTACATTCCAGTTAATCCACAACACCATAATGAGCAAGATGGAGGCAAGTTACATATCCATTATTGAAAACAAATAGGCATTTAAGAATAATTATATCAGGAGCAAAAACTACAATTAAAAACATAAAATGAGATTAATTATTTGAGATCGCTGTGCTTTGTGCTGAAATGTTTTAAACCTAATGTCTCTCATCTCATTGCTTTCCACATAACAGTTGCCACCTTTATCCTCATAACAATCTAGTTAAATTCATTGCACTGAAACCTATTGCACTGGGAGCTGGAGAGCCTTAATGGGTAGCTCTCCTGCCTCTGAGCCATAAGGCACTGGATTCAGATGCTACTTCAGGGCTTGTTTGCTATAAAAGAACCAGCCAATGATATAGGCAAGCCAGCGTGTTCCTCTGCTGGAGCCCAGGCCTGATTAATTCATCATTAAACTCAATTTTGCTGTTAGCTGTAAAATCGTTTGTCAAAACCAAAATCTATGGATGATATGAAGGTGATCAACCAGTAGTGTAGTGACCCTATGAAACATTGCAAAGGCTGAAAGAACCAACTACTGAAATGCATTGAAAAATTTCTGACACAAATGCAAGTAATTTTTCTTACCAATTTTTTTATTCAATTAGATGGAAGCACTGGATTAGGTTAAATAGAATGTTTGATTTTCTGCTACCGTCCAAATACTTAGTATGATGAAAATAATATTCACAAGAAATATTTTCTACTTAATTTGGTTACTTTCAAATCTCTGTTGAATGTAATATTGTGTATTGTACTAGGTCAGACCGATGTCTAGACTAATAAATGGACTGAGTGGGTTATGTAAGACAAAATAAGATATGGTGACAATCAAACACTGAAAGTGTAGGCTGCGCATTGTTGCCTTAATCTATCTGGTCATGATCCACAGTGTCATTGAATCTCAGGAAATGGTAGAGGAAAGGTTTATGAACTCTAGTTTGTTGATAATCTAACACGATACATCACAACACTCAGTAACAAGGAAGTTATGTGATTTGATTTTGATTTGATTTGATTTATTATTGTCACATGTATTAGTATACAGTGAAAAGTATTGTTTTTTGCCTGCTACACAGACAAAGCATACCGTTCATAGAGAAGGAAAGGAAAGTGTGCAGAATGTAGTGTTACAGTCAAAGCTAGGGTGTAGAGAAAGATCAACTTAGTGTGAGATAGGTCTATTCAAAAGTCTGATGGCAGCACGGAAGAACCTGCTCTTGAGTCAGTAGGTACAGTGACCTCAGCCTTTTGTATCTTTTTCCCGATGGAAGAAGGTAGAAGAGAGAATGTCTGGGGTGTGTGTGAGGTCCTTGATTACGCTGCTGCTTTTCTGAGGCAGCAGGAAGTGTAGACAGAGTCAATGGTTGGGAGGATGGTTTACATGATGGATTGGGCTATATTCACGACCTTTTGTAGTTTCTTACGGTCTTGGACAGAACAGGAGCCATACCAAGCTCTGATATAACCAGAAAGAATGCTTGCTATGGTACATCTTTCAAAGTTGATGAGAGTCCTAGCAGTCATGCCAAATTTTCTTAGTCTTCTGAGAAAGTAGAGACATTGATGGCGAATCTGAGAAAATAACGGTACAAAATTGAGTTTAGTGATGAACTTAAAGATCCTGCCAAAGGAGAAATGGTATACGCCTGGCTACAACTATTCAGTGGCTACACAACAGCTCACATGTATCAAAAATTCCAGAGAAACTTCAGAAAAAATAGAATCAGCTCTCTAAGTTAATGTTCACTTCAATGTTCGGAATATTGTGCTTCATAAGATCAATAGATTATTCCTGAAGTTTTCCATTGCTGAATATTTGATCACTAAATTTGTAAAAGCAAAAATTCTTAAACAGGTACTGCATTGTTCAAGTCAGTGTTCATGGAATAAACTATGCAGCTGTCATTTCTATATAAAGCTCAAGAAAATTCTGATAAATATTTAAGGTGAGATAATAAATGTTATCATTAATGTTCAAACTTGCTACATTTATGAAGCTCAAACAATTCCAATTGTTTGCTGTCTTTTAATGAGATCTTTTAAGAATTTGATACAATGCCCACACATATATGTGTCTGTAATTAAGATTAAACAACAATTTATAGGGACAGCATTTAGCAATATGTCAAAACAATTAATTACAAAGTTAATAACAATCGGAGGGATAGTTTGACATTGGAAAAGCTAAATGTTTTTGAAACAATATAATAGCATCTCTTACACGGTGGCACAGTGGTTAGCACTACTACCTCACAGTGCCAGGGATCTGGTTCAATTCCAGCCTTGGGTCACTGTCTGTGTGGAGTTTGCACATTCTCCCCATATCTGCATCGGTTTCCTTCAGGTGCTCCGGTTTCCTCCCACACTCCAATGATGTGCTGGTTAGGTGTATTAGATTATTGTCAGTGCAAACTCAATGGGTCAAATGGCCTCTTTTTGCACTGTAGGGATTCTATGATTTATGGCTCTACAAAGGAGCTTAAACATTCATTGTCAGTGAGGTATTTGATGGTGAGTGCAGATTTTTAAAAATTCATTCAAGTAACATGAGCTTCTGGCTGAAGATTGCCGCGAATCTTCTGTAGTACATCCTTTGCTGAGCTCCCCCATCATTGAGGATGGGAATATTTGTGGAGCCTCCTCCTCTAGTGAACTGTAATTGTCCACCACAATTCATGGTTGGATGTGATAAGTCTGCAGACCTTAGACCTGATCGATTGGCAATGGAATCACTTAGTCCTGTCTATCAAATGCTGCTTACACAGTTTGGCATGTGAGTAGTGTCATGTAATAACTTCACCAGATTGACACTTCATTCTTAGGTGTGCCTGGTCTGCTCTTATCATGCCTTCCTGTACCTTTCACTGAACCAGGGTTGATCCCCTGGCTTGGTGATAAGGATAGAGTGGGGGATATGCTGGGCTGTGATTGAGTACAGTTCTGCTGCTGCAGTGCCTCATGGTTGCTGGATCTATTCAAAATCTATCCCATTTTGTGTAGTGCATTGAGAGCTATCCTCAATGTAAAGATGGGACATTGTTGCCAGAAGGGCCAGAATCCCAGGGTAATACCTGGGGATTTGAGTTCAAATTGGCAGATGGTGAAATTTGAATTCAGTCACAATCTGGAATTACAAATCTAATGATGGCCATGAAACCATTATTGATTATCGTAAAGATGCATCTGATTCACTAACATCCTAATATTTCCCATCTAGTATGGCTCACATGTGATTCCAGATCTGCAATGTGGTTGACTTTTAAATGCCTTCTGAACTGATCTAACTAAGCTGCTCAGTTAAAGGGAAATTAAGGATGGGCAATGAATGCTGGCCTAGCCAGCAATACCCAAATCACATGTATGAATGAAAAAGAAAAATGCACCTTTTTTCAAAATATTAGAACATATTTAGAGCCTGTCACCATCTCTGAATCTCTGACGCCAAGACACTTCTTGGGGTCCAGGTTTGATGTTGAGGACTCTGAGGGCAGTCCTTCCTGACTGTATACATTGTGTGACCATCTCCGCTGATGGGACAGGATATACCCAGGATGGTGATAGTGATGTCTGAGACTGTGACTGTAAGATATGATTTCCTGAGAATGACTGTCAAGATCTGCTTGACCAGTCTATGAGAAAGCTCTCTCAATTTTACCACAAGCCCCAGAGGTTAGTAAGGATCATTAGGGCTGAGTTTGCCAGTGTAATTTCTGATACCTATGTAGATGCTGGCGGTCTGCCTGGTTTCAGCCCTTTAAGATTTTTTAGCGGAACGACACAGCCGAATGATTTGCTAGGTAATTTCAGAAGGCATTTAAAAGTCAACCATATTTATGTGGATCTGGAGTCACATGTAGGCCAGACCAGGTAAGAATAGCAGATTTCCTTCCCTAAACAACATTAATGATTCAGATCTCTTTTTTTAAATCACTATCAGCAATGCTTTCATGATCATGATCAGGCTTTTAATTTGAGATTTTATTTATTGAATTCAAGTTCCACCATCATTTGGGCTAAATATTAAATTATACAATGATGTATTCAGAGGTGGTAACAGACTGTGAATCTATTCAAATATTTTGAAAAATGGTACGTTTCTTGTTTGCTGGGATTTTAGGTGGTTGGAATTTGAGTTTGAAGAATATAATTTACAAGGCTGCAAACTTTTGTAATTGGAAAGATGGCAAAACACTCTAACAGAATGCATCTGTCTTTTCCAAGTTGTGACATTTGTTCTCCTTAAATCACTATTACTATTTATGTTTAGGCTGCTTGAATACTTGGTGCATACATCCAGTATAATGATATACTATTTTTGCTGGTTGTTTTATGAAGTATGGGGGTGAAATGTGAGATAATTTTAGCTAGATTGCAAAAAAGAAGATTTCATTTAACTTCTCCCAAAATTAACCACGAGTCACAGTTGCTGCTGGCAAGACAACAAGGAGAAGGTTACTAACTGAACTTTTTCAAATAATGTGCCACTGCAGAAGTTAATGTAAAGAATTATATTTCTGTCTGTTTACATTCCATTGTTGTCATGAGAGACTAAATGTCAAAGAAAGAAGGTCTTTTGGTACTTAGAGGCCAATCCATCTGGTCTTATGTGTTCATGTCTGGACATAAGAAACACAGATAGATGCATTGCAATGAAAGAAAAGTCACATCACAATCCACCAAAGTGCAAAGTATTAACCTGCTTGATGCGCAAAACTTCCAACAGCTCCTCCTCAAGACATGCCAGTTTGTTTATCATGAATTCATTGTCGTGCAAGTGTTCTATATGAGATAAATTATGCGCAAAATAAGAAAAGATAACAACATGACAAGACTAGAGGAAATTTTATGGCTGGTGGGATGCTCAGATGTTTTAACTATCAGTGGTTTCAAAACTTCTTTATGTGCTTGTAATGTATACAGCTCAGCAAGATAAATCAATTGCTGTTAGAATAATGACATTCAATAGCATGCCCCAGGTTTTAGAGCTTATATTGGAGGCACAGTAGTAACTTACTGATGTGTCAAGAATATGATTGGTTCACCAGCAGAAAAAGAGAATTTCACCTCTTTTAATAATAAGCAAAAAAAAGTCAAGCTGGTTCTTGAAAAGAAATGCTTTCCCTTTGCTGCAGTAAAGAAAAATTAGGTTTAAAACACATTGCATGAATACTAAGCCTACGTTGTAAGATGTCATTAAGTATTATTTAATGCTATTAAAATTCACTGATTCTAGTTACCAATCAGTGCACATGTGTGCAAAAAATGTACTTATGCACAGCTATCACAAAACCAACAAAGTAAACTGTTCAAAATATTTCTTCAACAGATAGGGATTAGAGAGAGAGAGAGTGAGTGGGGGAGAGAGAGAAAGCAAGAGAGCAAGAGAGAAAGTGGGAGAAAGACAGAGTGAGAGAGAGAGTGAGAGAGAAAGAGAGATACCATGAGGTGGCATGGTGGCACAGTGGTTCGCACTGCTGCCTCACATGCTCAACTCTCTCTCTCACTCATACGGACCTGGATTCGGTACCCAGTTTGAGGCAGTGTCTGCACAGAGTTTGCATGTTTTCCCCGTGTCTGTGTGGGTTTCCTCCGGGTGCTCTAGTTTCCTCCCACAGTCTGATATCCATGCTGGTTAGGTGCATTGGACATGTTAAATTCTCCCACAGGGTACTTGGACAGGCACTAGAGTGTGGCAATGAGGGAATTTTCATAGTAACTTCATTGCAGTGTTAACATAAGCCTACTCACGACACTAATAAGTGAACATTTTAACTTTAGAGAGAGACACAGAGGGAGACAGAGAGAGAATTGAGATCATGAGTGTGTACATGTGCCTGTGTGTGTGTGTATGGGTATGTGTGTATGAGAGGGAGAGAGCAAGAAGGAGGTGAGTGGGCAAGGGCTAAGGAAGAGAAGGTTGTGTAAGTGAGAGACAGAGTTGAGCATGTGTATGTGTGAAAGAGAGGTGAAAAAGGAAGTGTATATGTAAGAGAGAGGGAGGCGAGAGCATGAGTGTGTGCCTCTGTTTATGAAGATTAGATTTCAATATAATATGCTTTACAACCATGCCTTTGTCAGACAATTACACACAATGTGGTCATTCACATTATGCAACAAGCTCCACTTCATTAAACCTGTCCTACACAATATTTATTCAGTAATATCCAAAAGATTGAACTCTCTCTCATTCTTGTGCCTCAAAAACTCTGCAAACAACAATCCCATGTACGACTTAGAATATCCAGAACTAACAGTGACGTATTTGATTGGTGCATGTCTCTGGGCTTCACTTCCAAGTTTAAAAATGGCAAACCTGACCAGTAAATCGGCACCAACCAATTTTTCTGTGTTAGCGACCAGTTCAGAAATTCCAAACTCGATTGTGGCGTTAACCTAGACCCCAACTATTTTTGATTTTGGCATTTTTGTGAGCGTAAGGTGTTCCGCTCCAGGTATGATTCTACTGACCCACTAGGAAGTTTTTATTAAAGCAAATTTTACTTAACAATACAATGAAAATACAACAAAAATAATTAGCATAACTTTTACCAATTGAAATACCTAAACATGGCAAGTCATAATGCTTAACTGCCAGCTAGTTCTATTAGTTCCAATTTAAGCAGAGATGTAAATTCTTTTTAAGAATCAGTGTGTAAGACACACAGGCTTACGTGAATTCCCAGTCCTCCAGCCTTGTAACACCTCTGGACAGAGAGACACTATCTTATAACATAAGAACATAAGAAATAGGAGCAGGAGTAGGCCATCTGGCCCTTGGAGCCTGCCCAGCAGTTTCCAGAGGAAATCCTGCTTAAGAAGGAACATGACACAAATTCAAGAGTGGCGCTGGTATAACTTCCTGGCTTTTTGGCTAATATCAAGTGTCGGTTGGATCAAGCCCAAGATGGGATGCAATGCCCTATCTTGTTAGCTTGGCTCTTATTTGTCTGCCTCGTGAGACCATGAATTGGATTCAATTGAATTTTGAATTTAATTTTTGGAGCAAGCAAGGAGTGGATTTGGATTTGCCCAGTCCATTTTGAGCATTGGCTTTGTAACTTTAAGGATGGAGTAAAAATTTTTTTAAAAAAATCTGTTCTTGAAAA
The DNA here is from genome assembly GCF_965287045.1 of Carcharhinus amblyrhynchos. Classification (NCBI taxonomy): domain Eukaryota; kingdom Metazoa; phylum Chordata; class Chondrichthyes; order Carcharhiniformes; family Carcharhinidae; genus Carcharhinus; species Carcharhinus amblyrhynchos. The sequence goes on from NC_137336.1 coordinate 50,369,975, forward strand.
AAAGTACAGTTCTTAAGGCACAGTATCATCACACTTGCAGCAACGTGCTATTTCTATTTGCACAAGTGGGCTTTGTTCAGAGAAAATATACTTTGCATCGAATGGGAAATATTTTCTCATTTTAAATTGAAACCAACCAGGCCCAGCAGAGAGCATAAAATAGGATAGAAAAGAACTGCAGATGCTGGAAATCTTGAAATATAAACAGAAAATACTGGATGTACTCAGCAGGTCAGGCAGCAAATACGGAGAGAGAAACAGAGTCAAACCTTCAGGTTCTCGATCTGCACTAGTTCTGATACTGAGCATTTCCCCTGTTTCTTCAGGAGTGCAAATAGCCCCTGTTCCCAACCCTCTAAAAAACAATCAGATTTCTTATGAGCCTCATCCATCTTCAGCTAGAAACCCAGCAGCAGCTGGCTGAGATCTAGTCTAATGCAACAATGAACAGAAATTTCAAAAAAAAATGAAGAAAACATAAACAATTCATTGAGCAAAGAAATCAATGTCAAAACAGTAACTGGATCATTTTAAAACTGAGTAATGAATAAAAATTGCAATTAAAAAAGTGCCAAGTGGCAGAATTAACTAATAAAAGCTTTTTCTTTGTCTTTTTGCTTCAGGACCAGAGTTAGCAAAAGGCAGAAGAGGCTCAGAAAATTTAAGGGGCAGGGGGGCGATTTTCCCAGCCCACTGTGCTACTTGCCTGTGCAGCAGGCTAGGAGACATCAGTGGCGGCCGTTTCGTGGGATTTGTGCTGGGTGCCATGGCCTGTGCATTTCCCAGGCTACGCATTTTGGTGTTATCAGCTCCATGCCGGAGCTGATTATCATATGTCTAGGCCCGAGTTTAGGCCACATAGCATATCTCAGCTGTTATGGCACTACTTTGAAGAAGAGCAAGGGAGTTATCCTGCTGGTCTGGTCAATATTTATCTCAGTAAGTATCACAAAAACAGATGATCTGCTCATGATAATATTGTTGGTGTGGGAGCTTTCTATGTGTATATTCTGGGAGCTTTTTGTGTGTATATTCTGGGAGCTTTCTGTGTGTACATTGTGCCCGCTTTCTGTGTGTACACTGATTGCTGCATTTCTTTCATTATAATTGTGACTGCATTTCAAAAGTACTTCATTCATTGTGAGCATTTGGCATGTCCTGAAGTTATGAAAGGTGCCACATAAATGCAATTCTATCTCTTTAATTATAATTGAGATACTCATCAATACTTTGTTCACAGTTGCTTTTTATAAATGATATTTGTCTATTCAATTTTTAACTCTTTCTGGGTAGATGAAACCTATCTCTACATATCTTGGGACTCATCTTGAGACATTAAGGGGCAATTTAGCATGACCAATCCACCTAACTTGCACATCTTTTGACTGTGGAAGGAAACTCATGCAGACACAGGGAGAACGTGCAAACTCCACATACAGTCAGCAAAGGCTGGAATCAAACCCGGTTCCCTGACATTGTGAGGCAGCAGTGCTAACCACTGTGCCGCCATTCAAAGTCCTTTAAAGTGTTTTCATTTGCCTCAACACAAGACAGAATATCACAATCAGCCTGGAATAATGATCAGATAACTTTGTTTTAGGTTACAACCCGTGTCCTCCCCCAAGCTTCCTTGTTTTCAGAAGATGTCAGAATATTAAACATTGTTTTAAGCTTTAACTGCCAACTGACTTTTTGAACTGTAATAGTACATGCACATAGAAGCCAAAACAAAACATATCATTTCAATTGTTAAATTTAGCCCACTCCTTGTATGGTAGAGAATAATAAATAATTTACTGCTCATACTAAAATTATGCTATAATTATATAGTGGCTGTTTATAAGCCATTCTCATCAGATAGCTTCTCTTTGAAGGTTCCAGAGCAACAATGTAAAGTGCAGGCTTATAAATAGCTCAAAGTGTGACCAAGCCTTCATGCATTTAGATAGGTTAATTTCAAAATGACTCAGCAGTTAAACACATACTCAAATGCAGATAATAGATGGACAGACAGGAAAAGGTTGGGGACAGTAAGGTTGGAGGTGAGGTAGCATAAGAGGGTTGGTAAAGGCTGAGCGAGGGTTATCATACTTAGTGTCAACTGTATGGAGCTATTCCCAGTGGAACAATACTGTTTATGTGGTGATGGAAGTGTTTAAAATTATTAAAGGGTTGATAGAAACAGACTGCTCCCAGTAGTTGACGGATTTACAAATACAAGATATATACAAGATTGAATGTAAGAGTTTGAAATCAGTGAGCAGCAGGGTAAACATCTTTCCACGGGGAGTTATTAGGCTGTGGAATTCACTGAAGAGGTTGGTGGTTGGTTGTGGCAGAAATTATGTCAACAATCAAGATGAGAGTTGATGGGTGGATGAATGAAAAAAGGGATATGGAAACAATGTGAGGAAATCTAATTTGAAAATATTGTATGAAGGGTGAACACTATCAAGAATGCTCTCTTTCTGTGCTAAATGAAAATCCAGGCAGAAGGTTGATATGTCTTGGATGATTGTTTTTAGACAAATGGATAGATTACTGCAATGAAATGTAAGAAAATGAGCAGGAATATTTTCTATGAATGGAGCTGGTTTGTGCACCACTGCTGAATTAAGGACATCAACAGCAAGTTACATTTTTTAAGTCAGATATCAAGCATTTTGACAGGATATTTTCAGGCTTTGCGAATGTAATATTTTGGTGTGTGAGAACCACTTTTCTATTTTTTACAGACATGCACTAGATTACTTTTATTGTGTATTATTGTGTTCTGCCAGCTTTTGTGTTGAGTCTTTTGCATGGATACCAACTCCACATGTTCCCACTATGAGTTTTGTACGTACGAAAGAAGTAAGTTTTAAGACTTGCAGGCTTATGGGGAAATAAACTGCAGATTTCTCAGAGATTCTGGTACAGGTTCAATGAAATATTGAGAGGAAGAAGCTTCTATTTGCCACACTTATGCTGGCCTGTAGTGACCTGTGTACCATTACAAGGTTTAAACATGTACAATATTGTATGTGCCATAAAAATGCTTCATTTCAGAGGGGTTGCCTTGCTGTAATAAGCAGTGAGTAGGATAGTAATTGACTTCAAGATGATATGGACAGACTGGTGGAATTGGTGAGGATATGGCAAATGAAGTTCAACACAAGAAGTTTGAGGAGAGATAATTCATGCTAAATGGTATAATTGTCAGTGGAGTGCAAGAAGACTAACACCAAAATTCTCTGTCCTCGTCTGTGGCTGTGATTATTTGGTGCCTGTGGAAGTGAATGGAGTTTTGACTGGGTGTCAGTGCCAGGGGGCAGTGCACCATTGGCGCTGTCAAGGTACATGACCTGAAGATGGGCCTTTGGAGGACCGGGTGAGTGGCTGAGTGGGAGTCTGGGGGAGGGAGGCTGAGTGGGCACCTGAGCGGGGAGGGGACTGAGGGGGAAGGTAAGCTGAGGGGGTCCTGAGGGGGAAGCAGGATTGAGAAGGGGGGCAACTCAGGTCACCATCATGATTACATGATGTGTTGAGGTGGCCACAATTTGTGCACTGGGAGAAGGATGCCTCTCTTTGTTGAGGATTTGGTGGTGCTCCCTCGTCAGTGGGATGGTGGGGTGGAGGGGGGAGTGGGGGGCACCATTTTGGTTTCTGGGAGGGAGGGTAGCCTCTTCACGAACATGGAGATTGGGTCGACTTTTAAAAACAGTGCCCCGATCTCTGAGCAGCAGGGCTGGCTGGTGTGAATCGCGGGATGTATGTTTTTGCATCTATCAGGTGGGTATCCCACCCAACAGACACCCCCAGCGGCATTATGATTCACTCCCATTTGCACGGCAGCTAGCGGGAGCACTTAGCCTGAATATGGATGAATCATGCCCATTAGTTGGACCTTAGCTGTCCAAAGCTGGGCACCACAACTTAGGAAAGATATGCAAGTTTAGGTGGGGATATGGCAGAAATTTACAGGAATGGTTCCAGGGATGTGGGATTATAGTTACATAGATAGATTGGAGAAGCTGGAGTTGTTCTTCTACAGAGGAAGCGAAGAAGAGGTTTGGTACACGTGTTTAAAGCTTAGATATTGTAAATAAAGCAAAAATCTGTTTCCAAGACTGAAAAGCCAATAACCAGAGGGCATAGATTTAAAGTGATTGGCAAAAGAGCCCGTAAATTCGACTCAATGTTTGGGACAATTCATTCTGACTAGTCACTGACCACTTTAGCTACAAGGCATTTGATATCAGCAGTAGTAAACTTATTAAGTAGAAGCACAAGTAGTATAGAAAATGGTATTTAGCAAGGCAGTCGTCACAATCTGTACTTAGAAACTCCGGCTCTGGACTCTCAAGTCGATTGGGCTGCTGTCTCCTGCTCTGTTCCTGTTACTGCTGCATTCTTGTTGACCATAGTCTATCATCTCTTCTCTTGGCTGTATGTTGAGGGTCACAAGACACTTCTTATATATTTTTGACACTAGCCTTGTGTCATATTAAATGAAGTTACTGTGAAAATCCCCTAATCGCCACACTCCCACATGGACACAGGGAGAACATGCAAACTCTGCATAGACAGTGACCCAAGTTGGGAATCGAACGTGGGTCCCTGGTGCTGTGGGACAGAAATCTGGGAAATGAGTTGGATATGGTTGAAGGCCCTGTCAACCATATTGATTGCAGATCAGTTGATAGATGCTCTTCCTCCCTCCCCTGGTTTTGAATGGCTTCCTGTCTCCTTTTAACAAACTCACTGACTGTCATTTTGGGGATATTGTTCTCCCTGTGACCCTGAGTCATTGAGCAATAGGGCGGCACGATGCCGCAGTGGTGGGTACTGCTGTCTCACAGTGCCAGGGACCCAAGTTCAATTCCCAGTTTGAGTCACTGTGCAAAGTTTGCAAGTTTTCCCATGTCTACGTGGGTTTCCTCCAAGCGCTCCCACAGTCCGAAAGACGTGCTGGTTAGGTGCATTGGCCATGCTAAATTCTCCCTCAGTGTACCCGAACAGGATCAGAGTGTGGTGACTGGGAAATTTTCACAGTAACTTCGTTGCTGTGTTAATGTAAGCCTACTTGTACACAAATAAGTTTTAAAAATCGCTACTTGATCTTACCTTCTTGGTTCAGCTGCATTGTCTTTGTTAAGGTTAAATAATGTCTCAATGAGGCATACTACAGTATGGTATTGTCACTGTACTAGTAAGCCAGAGACTCAGGGCAAAATCTGAGCTCTCGGGTTCAAAACTCACCATGGCAGATGGTGAACTTTGAGAGGGGCAGCACGGTGGCACAGTGGTTAGCATTGCTGTCTCACAGCGCCAGGGACCCAGGTTCGATTCCTGCCTTGCGTGACTATTTGTGTGGAGTTTGAACATTCTCTCCAGGTGGTCCTGTTTCTTCCCACACTTGAAGATGTGCAGGTTAGGTGGATTGGTAATGCTAAATTTCACCTTAGTGTCAGGGGGATTTGCAGGGTAAATACGTGGGGTTACCGGGATAGAGCCTGTTGGTGCAGTTTTAATGGGTCGAATGGCCTCATTTTGTACTGTAGGGATTTTAGATTTGATGGGCTGAATGGCCTCCTTCTGCACTGTAGGAATTCTATGACTGCAAGTGGTAAGATAACGTTTCACCCAAGACCCTGACAACAATTCTGTCCTTCAACAGTTCATCTTTAAACAGCCGTATTAACAGTTCTAAACAGTTCATTTTAAATATATCAATACATTTTATTGCCATACCCTTATTAAATTTAGCCCACTCAACAATGGTATTCTTTTGCATGTTGGCATCAAATGCTTTTATTAATTCATTATAGATGTTTTTTCATCTTTTCTTTTTTTTATTCATTTGTGGGACATGGGCATCACTGGCTGGCTGGCATTTATTGCCCACCCTTAGTTACCTGAGGGTAGTTAAGAGTCAGCCACATTGCTGTGGCTCTGGAGTCACATTTAGACCAGGCCAGGTAAGGACAGCAGATTTCCTTCCCCAAAGGACATTAGTGAACCAGATGGGTCCAGTGAACCAGATATTCTACACAGCCACTCATTGCATATAACAGCATGCTGAACTGCTCACTGCTAGGCTTTGCAGTGAAACCTGATACTGTGCAAAATCTGGTATGGCTTTGGCACTAACCCAGCCATGCTTCTGCTTGATTGCAAGCTGCTCAAAGCTTTCCGACAATGGTAGAGACTTTTCCAGATTTGTTCTTTCACTTGGTGCCACCACATAATGTTCTTGCTCTCATTATGTTAATGCAGAGTATTTACAAAATCTGCTGAGGCAAAGAAAACAGCAACTGCTACTAACATATTTTACAGTGATCTACATCCCATTATGATGTTGCACAACAGCATGATCATGAGACATTGCATCGTTTCAAGTGGTTGTGTCTCATTTGCATTTCGTAGTTAGAATTAACCCCTCATACTACAAAACCATACTCTTCCCCATAAAATCTAGAACATAACCTTTTGGAAGCTTTCTTTTTCCTTTGTTACTTTATCTGTTTTGCATTTATTTAGTTGTTTTGATTGTTTTATTTTTTGTTAAGATAAATTATAGTGAACAAGTTGTAAGTACTTTGTGGGGTGTTTTATCACAACTCTTCATTAGAACTGGAAACCAAAGATCAATCCATTCATGGGACAGAACAAATTGAAGAGGAAAGGAAAATAACAGGTTTTAAAAAATGAATTAGTACAATTGCATCTGGTTCACTAATGTCCTTTGGGGAAGGAGATCCGCTGTCCTTACCTGGCCTGGTCTACATGTGACTCCAAAGCCATAGCAATGTGGTTAACTCTCAACTGCCCTCAGGTAACTAGGGGTGGGCAATAAATGCCAGCCAGCCAGTGATGCCCATGTCCCATGAATGAATAAAAAAAAACATCGGCGAAAGGTGTCACAGAGGTGCCTCACAAACCTTACTGAGGTCTTTGAGAAGGTGACCAAAGAGGTGAATAAGGGTAAAGCAGTTGACATGATGTATATGGATTTTAGCAAAGCATTTGATAAGGTTCCCCATGGTAAGTTGTGCAGAAAATACGGATGCATGGGATTGAGGGTGATTTAGCAGTTTGGATCAGGAATTGGCTAGCTGATAGAAGACAGAGGGTGGTGGTTGATGAGAAATATTCAACCTGGAGTTCAGTTACTAGTGGTGTACTGCAGGGATCTGTTTTGGGGCCACTGCTGTTTGTCATTTTTATAAATGACCTAGATGAAGGTGTAGAAGGATGGGCTAGTAAATTTGCGAACGACACTAAAGTCGGAGCAGTTGTAGACAGTGAGGATGGATGTTACAGTTTGCAGAGGGACATAGATAAGCTGCAGAGCTGGGCTGAGAGGTGGCAAATGGAGTTTAATGTGGAAAGGTGCGAGGTGATTCACTTTGGAAAGAGTAACAGGATTACAGAATATAGGGCTAATGGAAGGACTCTTGGTAGTGTCGACGAGCAGAGAGATCTTGGTGTACATGTGCATAGATCCCTTAAAGTTGGCACCCAGGTTGATAAGGTTGTTAAGAAGGCGCATGGTGTGTTAGCTTTTATTGATAGAGGGATTGAATTTTGGAGCCGTGAGATCATGCTCCAACTGCACAAAACTCTGGTGCAGCCGCACTTGGAGTATTGCGTACAGTTCTGGTCGCCACATTATAAGAAAGATGTGGAAGGTTTGGAAAGGGTGCAGAGGAGGTTTACCAGGATGTTGCCTGGTATGGTGGGAAGGTCTTATGAGGAAAGGCTGAGGGACTTGAGGTTGTTTTCATTGGAGAGAAGAAGGTTAAGAGGTGACCTAATTGAGGCATACAAGATGATCAGAGGATTAGATAGGGTGGACAGTGAGAGGCTTTTTCCTCGGATGGTGACGGCTAACACGAGGGGACATAGCTTTAAATTGAGGGCTGATAATTATAGGACAGATGTCAGAGGTAGGTTCTTTACTCAGAGGGTAGTAAGGGCATGGAATGCCCTGCCTGCAGCAGTTGTGGACTCAACAACTTTAAGGGTGTTCAAATGGTCAGTGGATAGGCATATGGATAACATTGGAATAGTTTAGGTTAGTGGGTCATTAGATTCGTTCCACTGGTTAGTGCAACATCGAGGGCCGAAGGGCCTGTTCTGCGCTGTAATGTCCTATGTTCTATGTTCTACAGGGAGGCAGTTAACACTACTTGTTAAAATATTGGAAAAGAGATTGAATTAGTGGATGATGCAAAAAGGTAATATTAGTGAGACAGTAAAAATGTAGTAAAAGGATCAAATGGCATCAAAGTAGAAAAACGAAATAGGAGAAAAACTTGACATGATACATTATCAATTTCCAAAATGGAAACCAATGGATTCGGATATTAAATGGGAAGAATAGGCAAGAAACTGGAAAAGGTGGTTAAGTTCTAGACTTGCTGCAGTTAATGTTCAGATCTGAAGTTGTAAGAGATCCCAAGCAGAGAATAAGATACTGTTGCCAAAGCTTTTGTTGAGCTTAATTAGTATAATGCAAGACACCAAGGTTAAGGACAGAATGTAGCTGGAAAGGGAAGTTAAAGTGGCTGAAAGTAAGCTTTGCTACTGCACTATGCTTCTACACCACTCGTATTAGAGCTTCAATTACACCAAGATATATTGGATGGGTTACAGAGTTCTGCTGGCTTGATGATGTTCTATTATTTACGATGGGTAAAAACAATAAAATCCCAGCTGTGCTAGCTGACGCCCTGAAACTGCCCAAGTACTGGTACACAAAACATAAATTGGAAAGAGATTGAGGAGGTGATTCGCGTGGATTCTGTTTGACATTCAAATACATCAAATCCTACAGAAATGGGACATGATAGGATTGGGCACATCTTGAGTTATAATTCCTAACATAGACAAGGAACCAGACAGAAGTGCATAGTCTGTTTACACAATTGCTATAAATTTGGAGCCATACTTCAATTTACAGCTGTTTCAAATCAAAATGGCCAACGTAAGGGAAAAGAAACTTTTGGTCTAATGATATTCCAGAATAAAAACGTACACTTTCCAATACCAGTTCAATACTGTCTTTAAGAAATTACATCTGAATCAATCTCCTTTAAAAATTGTGATTCAGAATGTCAATCTCCACATCACTAACAATAAATACATGAACCTAAATGATCAGGTCACACTGTCCACAGGCGTCTTAAAAGATAGATGCAATGTTATATTTCATTGATTAACTCTGTTGATATAAATTCTGTTTCTGAGGATGCACAGCTATGTTCACTGATCTAATGTGTATATACATGCTGTTCTGGTGACATTAGGATGGCATTCATTTATAGAGATTGATCCAGAGGACAGTTCAGCTGACCGTGGAGCACTTCCTCAGTGCTAGAAATGTCACAGCTGAAGATGGCAGGATAATGTTCAAGAATGGAAGGTCTGGTCAGCTTTTCCATTTCCTACTCTGGAGTTAGTGAGACTATTTGTAGCACCTCTAGTTCACCTTAACTCATACAGTACAGATCAAGAACAAAACTTTATTATAGACATGGGCTGGAATTTTTTTGGTTCTTCTCACCAGTGGGATATTCCAGTCCCACTTAAGGTAATCCCCATGGTGGGTTCCTAGTGGCATGGCTGGCGAGCAGCATTAATGGCTATGGACTTTGGCAAGACTGAAAGATCCCACTATCAGCCAATGGCGAGCCACCTCTAAGTGAAGAAATTCCTCCACACCATTTTTTATTCAAAGGGTGACCCCTTACTCTGTGATTATTCTCTATGGTTCTAGACTCTCCCATAAAGGGAAACAACCACTTAGCATCTACCCTGTCAAGCCCCCTGGAAATCCTATATGTTTCAATAAGGTTGCCTCTTTTCTAAATTCCAATGTGTACAATCCCAACCTACTTAACCTCTCCTCATGAGAAAATCCTTCCATACCACGGTGCAACCTAGTGAACTTTCTCTGGATTGCCTCCAATGTCAGTATATCTTTTCTTACTGTTCACGGTATTCCAGGTGTGGTCCAACTAATGCCTTGTATAATTCACTGCCCTCTTTCTGTTATTAAAAGTTGTTCATTTTCACCCAATTTTTCTTTTGTTCTTTTCCTCCATACCATAAACCAAAAGGGATTTGACATTTTGTAAGTGCACTTCTGGTCTTCACAAACTTGATGGGCTAGAAACCATATACATAATCCATCAGTTTACCAATCCAATCCATTGCCTATTGGTACATCAGGAGCCTAACTTCCCTTCACTTTTCAGGATATCGTCTTTAATTATCCCGAAAATACTGTTAATATTAGTCTGATGGCAGTTTGCACATCCAATGACTGCTAACTTTTGCCACTTTCACAGATTCATAGAATCAGTGCAGTGCAGAAGAGGCCATTCAACCCATCTAGTCTGCACTGACTCTCTGACAGAGTATCTTATCCAGATCCTTTCACCCACCCTATCCAACCTACACATCTTGGGCCACAAAGGGACAATTTAGCATGGCCAATCCACCAAACCTGCACATCATTTGACTGTGGAAGGAAAGCAGAGCACCCGGAGGTAACCCACACAGGGGGAACATGCAAACTCCACACAGACAGTCACCCAAGACTGGAAATGAACCCGGGTCTTTGTTGCTGCTAAACACTGTGCCACTGTGCTGCCTGGTAGAAAGGAAAACCCATAAAAGAACATAACATTTTGTTGTAGTCATATTTTAAATTTGAAAAGATGGGTTGAATTAGTGAATTAGCACAAATAAACCTGAAGTGAGCTGACACTGAAATTAACTCTAAATGAGCAATGCTGCTCAGTGAAACCATATGAATGACTGGTGTTGAAAATGGAAAGGTTCCCAGTGATACAATAAGATATGCATTTCTGATGTTGTCAGTTCAGATGTATTGTTTGTCCCAGACCCCCTCAGGATAACAGAGTAAAATTCTAATACTGGTCTAAGGTTACAACCTGCCCTATATCACTCAACCCTGACTGCTTTAATTCCACAGATGACATTCCTATTGTCTCAACAGGACTACTGTTCTGTGTTGTAATTGATCGTTTGTCTATTCTCATCCCTGTAATCTTCAATCCTGCTCTTCACCTGATATTCATCCAGTTCCTTTTTAAGATTAGTTGATTAAAGCTTTAATTGTTTTTGCTCAAATTTATTGAACAGAATAACTGATCTGGAGGAAGCACCTTGTTTCAGTTTTAGCTTTAGTTGAGGTTTGCAGCATTGTATTTGTATCCCTTATCCCTGTGATCGCAATCCCACTTTGCCTTAAGCAAACCCATGATAGCTTATGGAAACACTGCACTTTTGCATTATCTCGGATGCCGTTTCTGTGATGGGTCTCATGTTGTGGGATGACCGTAGATAGATTTCTCCATTCATTAAGCCTGTTTCCCCTGCCCAGTCTACCTAAAACGGTTGCTTGTTATTGCTTTTGAACCTACAGTTCTATAACTAGATTCCTTTGGAAAGATATTCAATTGATACACTATAAGTATTACATCATTTTTAATATCCACCAGCTAAATTACATGCAATCTTGGGGATAAGTTGAAGGTGGTTTTGGGGGAACCGGGCTTCAGTTGTAGAACATGAATTGAAATACACTGCAGACAGGTAAGTCTTCTTATTTGTCTCCATGGAAGAAGTTTGGATAATTGTAATTTGGTAGTTATGTTCATGAATATTAAGTATGAAATTGACTAGAGTTTATATTTTAAATAGCAGCAACAAATATTACAGCTGCAAAGATGGCTGATTTAGTGTGGGATCTCCCTGCACAGATTAAATTCCAGTTGGTGCATGGTGAGGCTCTTACATGAGCCTTTATTGTTGACCCACCATTAGCCAGACCACCCGACGCCTCGCTGCTTCTGGTAAAATAGTGGCAGGAATAAAGGCAGGTGGATTGTCAGTAGTACAGCACCCAAGGCATTTTATGGCCTCCCCATCTGCAAAGCCATCATGTTAGAACCATAGGACCATGCAAATGATGCAGCATAGAAGGGGACCATTTGGCCCCATCTTGTCCATGCTGACCCAAAGACCACAGTGAAGCTTTCATTGCTTGAGCTGATGGTGGGCAAGGGATGAGGGTGTATCTCCTTAACAAGCCCTGTACCCCCTCACAAGTCTATTCCTTCCAGTTTCTCTCCTTCCCTGGCCTGTCTACCATGACTCCTCCATCCTCCCTTACCCTAGACCTGGCCTGCCAACCTGGCCCTAGCCCTAGCCCTAGGCAGATTGGCCGTAGCAAATGAGTGGGGGGGTGGGCAGGGTGGGAGTTGGGCTTGGATAAGATGCTCTCTTGGAGAGTCGGTGCAGAGTTGATGCGCCAAATAGCCTCTTTCTGCGCTGTAGGCTTTCAATGGATAACAGTATTTCCCTACCCCAGCTGTTGCTGCTGTTGATATTGTATTAACAGTCATGTTATGACGGTCATATAATTCTCCAGTTCACAAATATTTAATTACACTTTGAAAGTTAATTATGCTTTTCTTTCACAGCGGAGCAGTCTCCCCATTCATGTTGAGTTGATTAAATACATTTAGTTTAGTTGTTTAAATATTTAATTTAGAACAAAACTTACAAAAGGAAATTGGATATATACTTGAGAAGGGAAAAATTGCAGAGCTATGTGGAAAGAACAGGAGAGTGGGACCAATTGCATACTTATTTCAAACAACCAACACAGACACGATGAGCTGAAGTACCTCCTGTACTTTGATTTTATGGTTCTAAATGGAAAGGTCGTGAGATAGGTATGAATGGTGCTAATAGTATATAAAACATGCTAAATCTTGAGCTAGAGAAACATAATTAGATCATAGGAAGCAACCATATTAATTGATGAATAATGTAGCTTGTATGACTGAATCAATATTCCTTTGCTTTCACTTTTCTAATTATTTTCTTTGGTGTAGAGAATTCCAAAGATTCACTAGCCTCTGTGTGAATAAATTGCTCCTCCTCTCAATCTTAAATGGCCTATCCCTTGGTTCTAGATTCACCAGCCAGAGGAAACATCCAATCTACATCTATCCTGTCATGCCTTGAAAGAATTTGTAAGTTTCAATGGGATCACCTCTCATTGTTTGAAATTCTAGACAATACAGGCCTAATTTTCACAATCTCTCCTCAGAGTCAATCCTCCCATCCCAGAGATTAATCTGGTGAACTCTGTTGCAATCCTCTATGATAAATTCATTAGATAAGGAGAGAAAAACTGCACAGCGTAGTCCAGATATGGTTTTACCAAGCTTCTATACAATTGAAGAAAGGTGTCTTTACTCCGTCCTCATTGCAATGAAAGAGAACATGCAATTTGCCTTCCTCGTTGCTTGCTTACTAATTTTTGATAACTCATGGACATCAACTCTTTCCTACATTTTTCTGCATTCCAAAAAAAATTATTAACACTCCAGAGTATGGAAAATATTTATGAAACCAATGTAGTAATCTTACCTACTTTACAAAGATGTAAAGAAAATGCAATTAGTTTCAGTTGTCTAGGACTCATATGTGCTCAGGCAGTGACTAATGTCCTAGTCAGAGGAACTGTCCAAAAATTATTCATCTAAATGTCACTGGATGATTTTCTTTTTCAAAAATTACAGTTTGTTCATAGAATTTGTAAGAGTGAATTATGTAACAGTTCTAATTTGACATTATATAAAAGTGTAAAAAGTTCAGGTATTTCCAATACATGATGTGGCACTCTGATCTGCCTCACTCTTCTTACAATTACAGGTTATATTTACAATATACATTTTATGTCAAAGATACGGCATGCAATTTGCATGTGTTCCAGCCACTTAGTGTACTGTGGTTTTTATACTGCATTGAAGGTTGTCCTACAGGTACTACTTATGTAGTAGCTCACTGTGTCCTCACTGTCCACTCACATCACTGGGAGTTGAAGAGGCAGGCTTTAGCTTAGGTTGTTATATAATTTATAAATTTAGCATAACTTTCCATAAGACCAAAAGGCATAGGAACAGAAGTAGGACATTCCGCACATTGAGTCTACTCTGCCATTAAATGAAATCATGACTGATCTGAAATTCTAATCCTTTCCTACCTTATCCCCATAACTCAGAACTTCCCTTATTGATTAAAAACCTGTCTATCTCACTCTTGAACATACTTAATGACCCAGCCTCTGCAGCCCTCTGCAATAAAAAATTCCACAGATTCACCACCCTCTGAGAGAAGAAATTCCTCTTCATCTCTATCTTATATGGGCAACCATTTAGTCTGAGATTATGCCCTCTAGTCCTGGACTCTCCCACAAGGAGAAACAACCTCTCAGTATCTATACTGTCAGTCCCCCTAAGAAACCTATATGTGTCAATAAGGTTGCCTCTCATTCTTCTCAACTCTAAGAAGTACAGTCCCAACTTACTCAACCTCTCCTCATAAGAAAATCTGTTTCAGTATTGGTGATTTTTGGATTATTAGCATTTTCCTTCCAATCATTACCATGTGCATATTGAGCTGTCAATGATCATTTTCACACAAGATAAGCCACAAAAGAAGCGGCATGGTGGTGTCTCACAATGCCAGGGACCTGGGTTTGATTCCCAGCTTGCGTCACTGTCTGTGTGGAGTTTGCATGTTCTCCCTGTGTTTGCATGGGTTTCCTTCTGAGTGCTCTGGCTTCCTCCCATAGACTGAGAGATGTTCTGGTTAGGTACATTGACCCAAACAGGCACCAGAGTATGGGGACTAGGGGAATTTCACAGTAATTTCATAGCAGTGTTAATGTGTGCCTTACATATGACTGATAAATTAACTAATAACTTGTTCTTTTAGAGAAGTGAATTGGATATGCTTCAACTGTTTTTGACCCATAACCAAGGCATGTCCCTACCTGTTTAAGGGTCATCCAGACTGGAAACATTGGCTCTATCCTCTCTTCACAGATGTTGTCAGACCAGCTGAGATTCTCCAGCATTTTCTGTTTTTGTTTCAGATTCCAACATCCACAGTATTTTGCCTTTATCCTTGTCTCTGTTTGACCTCAACCAGGTGCACTCAACCAGCAGTGCTGAACTTTTGATGTCAAATTAGTAATTAAAATATAGCATCAAACCCCCGTCAAATTAATTATACTTTACTAAAGCATCATGGATTAATGATTGATACAGTAAAAAGTCTGACAACACCAGGTTTTAGTCCAACCGATTTATTTGATAATACTCACAAGCTTTCGAGGGGACTGCCTCTTCATCAGGTGACGAAGAGGCAGTCCCCTCGAAAGCTTGTGAGTATTATCAAATAAATCGGTTGGACTAAAACCTGCTGTTGTCAGACTTTTTACTGTGTTTACGCCAGTCCAACGCCGGCATTCCCACATTAATGATTGATTACATTGGGCTGCACTTTCTGCTCAGTTGTGTTATTTCAGTGCAATGTGCCCAAACCAGCATAAAAGATTGTGGAAGTTAAAATGCAAATTGCACTCAGCACCACTTTAAAATTCTTATGCCAGAAAATAGCCATGTCCCAAGATTGAGTCAATCCCCATTGCAAGTTTTTACTAAATGTAGTCTATGAGGAAACACTTAAAATTAAACAGGATCTTTGAGACACAAGGACAAAAATTGGAATACTTCAAAAATGTTTGGTTATGTTTTAATTCACTGAGAAACTGACTGTGGTACATCAGATCACAGAATTGTTACACCACAGCAAGAGGCCATTCAACCCTTTCTGTCTATACCAGCTTTCCTAAGGAGCAATTTACCTAGTGTTACTTCTCACCTTTTCCCCATAACCCTGCCCATTCTTCCTATTCAGATAATATAGTTTCCTCTTGAATGCTAGGGTTGAGCCTCCCTCAGCCACACTCCCAGACAGTGGATTCTAGATCTCAACCACTGGTGATGTTTAAATGTTTCTCCTCATGTCTCCAATGCTTTATAGAATAATTGAATCCCTGCAGTGCAAAGGAGGCCATTTGACCCATCGAGTCTGCACCGACCACAATCCCACACAGGCCCTATTCCCGTAACCATACATATTTACCCTGCTAATCCCCTGACACTAGGGGGAAATTTAGCATGACCGATCAACCTAACCCACACATCTTTGGACGGTGGGAGGAAACCAGAGCATCCTGAGGAAACCCATGCAGCCACAGCGAGAATGTGCAAGCTCCACACAGACAGTGACCCGAGGCTAGAATTGAACCCGGGTCCCTGGCGCTGTGAGGTAGCAGTGCTAACCACTGTGCCATTCCTTTTGGTAATTATTTTAACCCTGTGCCCTCTTGTTCTCGATCACCAATGGGAACAGTTTTCTTTTTCCTCAAATGGTTCTGTATAATTCATTTCTAATTCATTTACGGGATGCTGGTGCTGCTGGCTGGGCCAGCTTTTATTGCCCATCCCTAACTGCATTCCATTTCAGCGGGCAGTTGAGAGTCAAACAACTCAGGTCATTTTCAGTTCTTTAAAAATTGCAGTTGGTAGACATGAGGCTGGTTGCAAATGTTTAGTTTGAGTGATAACCCCATTTTAAGCTGTCCTAATCAAACCACCAGTCACCAATCCTAAATACGAAAGCAAAAAATACTTTTTCTTTTAAAACGGAATTCGAAAATGCACTGGTTCGTAGCAGGTTTTACATGCGGCAATACACAAATGCATTTGCTTGGAAAATTGTGGAAGAAACATTCATCAAAACGATTGCAATTTTAAACACAATTTGTCTCGGCGCCCACGATCTATATTTATCTGGGAGTTCAATTCTTTAAACCTAGGCACGGCAGTTTTCTCAGTTTAGTTTTTTTATGATATGTTTGAATTATTGATTAAAGATTTGCTAGGAAGGGACAATTTGAATTTTAACTTGTTTTAAGATGCCCTGGGGTTTATTCATGGCAAATTTCACAAAATTGAAATAGTGCAATGGGGGTATTTGGAATATCAGCAGTGAAATACAAATATACAACAATTATACAGCAGGTAATATTTGAAATATGTAACTAAATTTAGATCACTGGGGGCCATTATGACTAAATTTTACTGTTCCATTATTAAGTTCTGTAAATTTGGAATAACAAACTTCAGTGCTTGTATGTACCTTCCATTAGATGTATGAGTAAGTAGATAAATAATTATCGCGATTTAATGCACAACATTTTTGATTATGGAAAAATTGCAATGCATATATATATATATAAACGTTAAGAAAGACGGTGTGAAAATCATTAAGGGCGTGTATGTCGGGGAAAATGAAAAAACTCTAAGTTTTTCAGCACACAACGAGGACATTCGGCCCACCGTGCCTATGCCGGCTCTCTGCAAGAACTCAGTTCTCAGCCCGAAGCCCTACAAATGTTTGTTCTCTTCAGACACTAAATTTACTGCTTAAACCACGGGAACCACCCGGAGGTCCATGTACATTTTTGACGGAAGATCTCCATGCTTCGGGTAAATTACGTGAAGGTGGCTCCAGATGTCCTCGGAGACTGGAGAGGTGCTGGAGCAAGCCCTAGGGCTACACTTGGTTGTCCCTTTCTCGTGTATTGAGCTGAGCTAAGATGTTGGAAGCAGTCTGTTTCTCTTCATCCGGAGCTAGTTAACAGCAGTTCAAGGGATATTTTGATGGTATGTGAATTACAGTGTTTGTTGTTATCTTAATGCATCTGACCCCTCACCCCCCCCCCCCCCCCCCGCCCCCCAATACCCAAAAGGAGCAACCACCTGAAAGATCCTCACTTCGGACGCACGTGACTCATTTGAAAGGCACAGAAATAAAACCCGTTTGCATAAATGCGGACAAATCCTTTAGTTCGGTTCTGTTGTGGAGTGATTGTTGTGGGATCTGAAATTTTCACCAGCGTTGGCCAGCGGAGTTTCACAAGGTATTAAACTGGAAACTAATCAAAGGTCAGAAGTCAACAACGGTGGGAAATGAAACGATGCTTCCCCAACTTGTGGCTTTGCAAGATTTCCAAGTTGTGTTAAATGTTAAATACAGGCAAACTCTCGCCTCCCTCTCATGATGCATAAGTATTAACTCACCATATTCTTTTAGTAACTTCAGACTTTAGATAAAACAGCATTTTGAAACGTATTTTCATGTCTAATCCCCCGGTGAAAGGTTCAGGAACCAAAAGACATTGATTTCAGATGATTTCTAAAACAGCCAGTGCTGACATGAAGAGAAGGCTTTAATGTAGCGAGTGGTTAGGATTTGGAATGCGCTCTGGGCAGACAGAATGAGGGCTTTCAAAAAGGAATTGGAAAGTGTCTGAAGAGAACAAACATTTGCAGGGCTTCGGGCTGCGAATTGAGTTCTTGCAGAGAGCCGGCATAGGCACGGTGGGCCGAATATCCTTGTTGTGTGCTGAAAAACTTTAAAGTTTTTTCATTTTCCCCGCCATACACGCCCTTAATGATTTTCGCACCGTCTTTCTTAATGTTTATATATACATTTATATATACATTGCAATTTTTCCATAATCAAAAATGTTGTGCATTAATAACGCGATAATTATTTATCTACTCATACATGTAATGGAAGGTACATACAAGCACCGAAGTTTGCTATTCCCAATTTACAGAACTTAATAATGGAACAGTAAAATTTAGTCATATCGGCCCCCAGTGATCTAAATTTAGTTACATATCTCAAATATTACCTGCTGTATAATTGCAAACACAACGCACGCATTATGAGGTTGTGTTGTTGCTGTGCTTTTTGCCGACCCTGTCGTGCTGATCATTATCGGTACAAGCTGATCCTCTTCAAATACTCGTTTTCTTTCATTTCACTTTCTATCAAAGGAAGGCTAACTGTGGCCCTTTGTTAACCGATATAAAGATCGGTTAATTTAACACAAGATCTTTGTATTTATTTTTCGGAAGTTCTGTGCTCAGTTTTATTTTGATAGGAACTGGCCTGAATCAAAAATAAACAATGTGTGGAAAATATGAATCAGTGACTGCATAAATGCAAAACTCCACCAGGCTGCATGCATTTGACCATCCAGATGATCAGCTTAACCACGGTTTCAGACCCAGTACCATCTTTGTTAACATTGCTGATCTCCACTGCGCTGGTAAATGTTGTATAAAGATGACAGAACACTCGAATTTTCTCTTTCCGCATGCACCCACATGCAGACTCCCAAATTCTTACGTACAAAGGCCTGGAGTTTGCAGCTGGCAGCAAAACATTGGCACCTACCAGAAGACTGCCTGCAAAGATGAGGATTTTTCAGTGGCATGGATTTCCGTATTCCCGAAGTCAGCATGCACATGGCACCAAATCACTGAAATCTCCAAAGGCCCAGCAACAATTACCCAAGCAGAGTAATCAGCCAATCACATTGAAATATTCTCACAGACAGCAACTCTGGAAGAAAATGCATAGATTATCCTTCTCTTTTAATTAAATGTTATAAAGGACGAGAACAATTGGGACATACACATGGGGTTAAGACAGAAACCATAACACTTTTAAAATATATTTCTAAATAGTTTGTCTTTACCATAGTTTGGATTTTCACAGTAACTTCATTGCAGAATAAATGTAAGCCTGCTTGTGACTAATAAGTATACTCTTAATTTTAACTGAAATGCAAATATTGATTTTGTTTCATAGGGTCAGAGAGAGTTGAAGTGGAGTTGGAAATTGTTTTATTAAGGTGGTGGAACTTCATGTTGCACTGTCAGGTTTACCCATGCATTAGGTAAAAGTATAACTGGTGGAATTTATGTTTGATTAACAAAACTTGGAATTGAAAGTTAGAGCTGAACTTTTCAGTCTGATATCATGAGCATTTCCTCCTTTGCAGAGTGTATTATGTGACATGTTGATGCTGGGCTTCATTTACAATGTCAAAACACCAGTTTCCAACAGTACAGCAGGTAGGTAGATCCAAATGTTGTGAACCTACTTGCAATATTTAAATATCAATTTTAAAAATGCTAATTAACCACCCAACTCACTGCAGTAATATGGTCTTAAAGTAATAATGCACCTTCAGGGCAAGGTTTGCAGCAGGGAATCAGATTATTTCTGGACAAGCTTGTGTGATGGGTTTTAAAATGCAGCTGTCAGCAAAGTCTCAATAGAATTCAAACTCTATTGACTGCAGGGGCTGGTCATTTGAGTGGACTGAATGACATTTTGTATTTTTTTTCTGAGGAGGAATCTCCTCTCATTCAGGGGGCTGTTTTGGTAAAATAGTTTCCTGTCCAGTCCCCAGGGGTGAGGAGTGAAATAAGTCTGAGACAGATGGAGATTGTTGTGTCAGTTAGTGACACAACCTTCAGTGAGGAGCAGGAGTACAATGAGAGGAAGGAGACACAGGGATGTTCAGGGTGCTGTGGTTCCTCAGGAAGGGAACAGAACAGCATCAGACCATGTTGGTCAGGAGGAATCCATGTACCCTCACCAGCAGTGCAGATGAGCTTATGCTGCCCTAAGGGTACACATACAGTGATCCAGTTATCTGTAACAGAGTGAGACTCAATGTGGAAGAAGCCTCAGGCTTTCAAAGCTGGCCATCATATCAATGGTTACAGGCCATAGGGAAGCCATTTGGTCCATCATTTGGCTCTAAAATAACTCAGCTGGTCCTACTCACCCTCAATTTCTCTATATCCTGCAACGTTTTATTCCTCAGGTACATATCCATTTTTTAAAAAAAGTCTTGCCTGTATTTGCCTCCATTAAACTCTCAGCGAGCGAATTCTAGATCCGAAACACTGGCTGCATAAAAACATTATTTCTCATTGTTCTTTTGGTTCCTTTGCCAACTATTTTAAATTGGTGCTTCTGTTTCTCAACTCTTCCATCAATAGCAGCAGTTTCTCCTTATCTATTCTGCCTCCACCCCTTATGTTTTTAAGCACTGTATCAAAGCTGCCCTCAAACTTTCTTTCTGTAAAGTGAAAAGTCCCAACTTCTCTGACCTATGCACATAACTGAAGTCCTTTACTTGGGAACCATTCTCGTAAATATTTTCTGCACTCTCCCTAATGCTTCCTAAAGTCTGGTGCCCAGAATTGGACAGAGTATTTCAATTGAAGTGCATTTGTGTTTTACAAAGGTTCACCATTCTTTCTGATCGCCCTCAGCCCGAAACTGGAAAATCCTACCTGAGGTCAACAGGTATTTTCATGGTCTGCCCCTTGCCTGCTATGACTCCCATGTTGGGTGGAATGGGAAAATTCACCCAAAAAGCCCAGAATCCTGTGTCTTTACAACCTCTTTCTCAACCTACCTTACCACCTGTAATGATTTGTGCACATAAACACCCATGTTCCTCTGCTCTGGCACCCCCTTTAGAATAGTACCCTCTATTTTATATTGCCTCTTATTTTCCTTCCTGCTTCTCAGCATTAAGTTTTATCTGCCGTATATCTGCTCCACAGGCCTTTCTGTCTCTTCCTGAAGTCGATCACTATCCTCCCCACAATGCTTCCAAATGTTATGTAATTTGTATATTTTGCAATAGTGTGTCACACACCCAAGTCTATGTCATTAATATAGATCAAGAGAAGCAATGGCCCCAGTACAAATTGTGGAAAACTCCACTGTACATTCCCCCAGTCTGAATAACAAATGTTCTTCATCCTCCCTGTTCTTTGTCACTCAGCCAACTTTGTAACAATGCTACACAGAGGCAAACTATTGAATTTGAGGTGGCTGATGTCACACCAGCTATGCTCAATAAATAGATCAAGACAGGGTAAGAGATGACAGGAATGGACCCGGCGAAGGGAGAATACTGGGGATGGGTAAAAAGATCTGCTGAATTGGAGGAGAACTCTTTGCCAAAGAATAGAATGGAGAGGTGAAGGTGAAAGAAGAAGCTGAGCCAGAGCTCATAGTCAGGCTGAGCTTGAAATTCACTGAGATGGGGGTCAAGGGGATGAACTTGAGGCATGTTTTCGTTCCACTTCTTGTTTTTCTCTAATTTTTGCTTTTGGGTGTAAGTTATTCAGTGTTCTTCCATTCACACCTCCTCTAGACACATCATTTGTTTCTTAATTTATCCCATTACTAATCCTTTTGGCTTTGCACCATGAATCCTTTGCTGTTTAGTTCCTCCTATTCTTCACCAAATCGCGGATCTTTTTTTTCGGTCAATCCCCTCTGAGTTACTGAAAGCCGATTAGATTTATGTCTGTTCCCTGTCCTAATGAAAGGTCGTTAACTCTATTTCTCTCTCCATAGGTGCTGTCTGACTCGCTGAGTGTTTCCAGCATTTTCAGTTGTTGTTTTGTATCTGTGCTGCCACTTTCCGATAACCTAACAGTGTAAATCTGGAAACAAGATCTGACTCAATTCTGGAGCAAAATGGATCAAAACTATTTGGAGAAAAGAGTCTTGCTTCACTTCAGTTTGATGTCGCACTGAGTATAAATTTAATGAGTCTTGTTTCAAAAGTGTCTGGGATCTATTGGACCCTATGGAGACTTTGTAAACCT
Source organism: Carcharhinus amblyrhynchos (assembly GCF_965287045.1). Classification (NCBI taxonomy): domain Eukaryota; kingdom Metazoa; phylum Chordata; class Chondrichthyes; order Carcharhiniformes; family Carcharhinidae; genus Carcharhinus; species Carcharhinus amblyrhynchos. The sequence continues at coordinate 50,392,423 of NC_137336.1, forward strand.
ACCCGACTTTTTACTTTCTACAGGGTTAAATTTCTAACATGTGGATAGGTCTCTGTATTTACATGCATCCTAAACAGGAAAGTTCAAGTTCAAGCAGCAGCCAAATAAAATAAACAAGGTTTTGCTTGGTTTCAAACAGAGCTGCAGCTGTTGATCCCGAGCGTTCGCTTTGGTGCATTCTATGTGCATGTACTGAGTTTCATTCCGTCTATATACTAGCCCTGGATGCATTTACGTTGTAACTTCGGTTACTGCTATGTTCTGATGTTAAACTGCATTGCAGATCCAGAATCAGGAGTCATGTGAGAGTCCATGGAGAACTTGAGTTTTACACCAGTTTGGTTTGTTACTGTAAATCCACAAATGTCCACGGGATCTCTTGGATCTCTTTTAAGCCTATCTGTTGGTGAAGATCATAGGGCAATGGTTATTAATGCTAATTAAACAGTCACATTTTAAATACTGGAAGAATCCAAAATTAGAGATCACAAATATGATAGTCCAATAGATAAATCCAATAAGAAATTCGAAAGAGACTTTCATAGCCAGAGAGTGGTTAGAATGTGGATCTTGTTCTAACTGGAGTGGTTCAGGCGAATTGCATGGACGCACTTTTGGGAAGTTTAGACATGTACATGAGGGAAAAAGAGAATGATATGATGATGGGCGGTGGATGAAGCAGGGTGGGAGGAAACTTCAGTGGAGCATAACACTGACATCGACCTGTTGGGCTGAACAACCTGATTCCGCGCTGCAAATGTAAGTTTATGTAAAGTCTCTGCAGAAGCCGCTAAGCACAAAACTTGGCTTCTTTAAAACAACAGAATTGTTTAGTCACTCAGATAATGCAAACTAGGTCGCTGAAATCCGACCTGCAGCTATTGGCCTTTCGTCGCTACAACCTAAATGTAGTCTTTGTCTCTTGCAGACACTTCAGACTGCTTTCCCAATGCTCCTGCCCTCTGGCAAGGCTTTATCCTAATGCAAATATTTCATCTCTCACTTTTATTTTAGTCAGTTACCAACCCGTAAATGTAATTCAATCCAATTTATTTCAAAAGCAAGAAAATACAATAAAATTTAATTCTGAACTGTTAGTAAAATCGGCACCAAGCCACACAATAATCTCATCAAAACAACGGAGAGAACATTTCCCCTGATAACTTGGGGATGTGGACTGTGTGGATGGCTAGCCATGCAGAAGTTCCCAGTTTTCCAATTTTCACTTGTAAAGGCGCAGTTGTAAAGAGAATGCTATTGATATCTGAATATTTAACTCGCACGAAAAGAAACGAAACTAGTTTGCCCCTGAACTTACAGACCAGGTAATCAAATGGCAAAATAAAAAAGGTTCCAATGTGACCTTTCTGTTAAAACTGGAAAATCTAAAAGGATTGTTGAAGTAGGGTTTTGTGAAGAGAATTTTATCGTGTTGGATTGATTATTTGACATCCTGGGAAAACTATTTCAAAGAACCTTGTATTTCTATTTAAATAACAAGCCGCTATGAAGGGAACAAGCGTTGTAAGCGAGATCGTGACGGGCTTTCAAGTGGGATTTTCACAGTAACTTCATTGCAGTGTTAATGTAAGCCTACTTATAATACTAATAAATATTTTTTTAAAAAAACGTAATGCTTATTCCAGTGAGTTTTGGTGAAAAGGGCGAGGTAAATTGAAAAGATGGTTAATTTCATTCTCACATCGCGTTTGTGTATATAGCCTTTTATTGAATTTTCTTGTAACCCTCGCGAAAAATGAACAAAAAGCAACATTGCACACATTTTACTGTTTAAACAGCAGGGTTTTTTACACTTCCAACACTTACAAATTAGTCATCATATTTGAAGATTCCGAACAACGTCGCCGTAATCTGATAACGGATATTTTTATATAATGTTATGAAAAGTAAAGAAAATAGAAAGTAAATGGGCACTGTAAGTGCATGGTTTAAAGGTGTCTTATTCTATTTGTTCTATAACTACTTATCTCTGACCTCGGGGCTGCTAATATTCTGGGGGGTTTTTTCTGTACAAAGTGGCATCACCAATATTATTCGTACATTGTGCGTCTGTTAAATCGAAATGAACCACCCACACCCTTTACCATATTATCATTGCACTGCGGATCGACTCAAATACAAATCAATATCAGAATACCAAATCCAAATGTTGCATGGAAAAAAAAGTATAAATTGCGGATGGATTTGGCCGAGTGTTTTTTTTTAATAAACTACATTATTCCTTTTGCACAAATCCGCGATTTTGTTTTCTGTCGCATCATTTGATTCAGACAATGAGAGTTAAAAGACACAATGTACTTTAATGCAAGGGGATCAAATCATGGCAGTAACCCCATTCGGTAAAATGGAAAACTGCAAAATCAATGTTTCTACAGAGGATGAAATTCAGAGATCTTGCCAACTTCCCCTCCCAAAGTACTTCTCTTTTTAGCTCTGATGCTATATTAACAGGTTGGATCGTCCTTTGTTTTCTCATTATATAAACAGGGGGAGAGAGCCTGTATAACCTCGCCTTTCTGTCCAATAGTGAATGACCTGTGGAACTAGCCGTAGAGTGCGAACACCATGCAATGCTCGATACAGTGTCAACATTCACATTACCAGGCTCTGATTCCATGCAATGTAGAAACCCCTGAGTTCTGGTGGATTTGAGTCTGTACCGCAGTGTTCAAGTCATTGACAGTGAAGTTCATGTTCATAAAGCTGCCGGTCGCTGTAGATGGGGGCATGGCCTGCACACTAGGATAACTACAGCTGTAATTGGCAGTAGTAGCTGCACCACTGTAGTTGGTATAGTTCGCGTAAGTGCTATAAGCGTAAGGGCTGATGTTCATGTTATACGGTGAATTATAAGGTGAAGACTCCCCCAGACATGGCTTCCCATCTCTGACTAGAACTGGGACCGCGATTCTTCTGGGAGGCGGGAGGCCAACCATTTCCAGAGTCTTGTCCTGGCGTTGTCTTTTACATTTGTACCTGCGATTTTGGAACCAGATTTTAACCTGGGTGGAGGTGAGCTTCAGTATGTTTGCCAAATGGTCCCTCTCTGGGGCAGAGAGATACTTCTGCTGTTTGAACCGCCTCTCCAGTTCGTAGACCTGAGCTTGGGAGAAGAGAACTCGGGGTTTTCTCCTCCTTCGACGGGGTCTCTCAGCTTCATCAGATTTTGGCCCTTCCTTCCCCGCGTTAACCTCCATCAGTCGGCATTCTAAATTGAAAAGGCAAGTCATTAGTTATAAGCAACCCCTTATCCTTTCTACATCTTTCTACTTCAAGCGTTTTTCTGGTTGAATCAGCTTTTTCAAAGGAGGAGTAATTTCGATCAATAATAGATCAATAAATAGGTACAGAGTCTGATCAAAGCATTATCGTCTATATGAAGTTGAACGAACATGAAGGCATAACTTCAATCTACCTTTATGCTGCATAATTCTCCAGAAATCAGCAGAAGTCCAGGAATTGGAGATGCGGCGTTTCAATTTAAATTCGAGATAATGGGTTAAGTGTGAAACGGTTTTTAGTAGGCGCTACCATACTGTCGCTCGAAATGATTTTCAGTTTTGAAATAAAACATTAGAAGGCTGTTAATGTTCAAGTTGGACATCAGTACCAAATGGTTCGTTAACACAGATCAGAGGAAGGCACTTGACAAGGTCAACACCAGCACGTTGAAAAATGACAGGATATTGAACACTTGAAATTGGACGATTTCTCCCTTCAACTTTAAAATTTCCTCGCATTCAACGTAAAATATTCTGTATGCATAGATGCCAAGGTCAGTGTTTAAGCATAAACACCGCGGCACACCAACGGGTTAGAGGTGAGGGAGGATGAATCTCACAGTGAAGAAAAGGATTGTAAAACGTATAATTCATGTACGCATATTTTAGCTATCGTGTTTTGAGGAAGTTATAAACTAAACATCCAAACTTTTTGATAAATATATAAAAAAGAAACTTCGTTTAAGAACCGTCTCTCGCATTCCCATGGAGAAATATGTATTTAAAATATATAAACACTGCTCCAATATATTAATAAGAAAACAGTGTCAATCCCTGTCAGTTTTAATTAGTGGAATATTAACAAAGCGAATTTAGGAACACCTCAATAGCTTTTTATAGGTAACTGATGTGATGCAGGATCAGATATTCAAATGTTTGGAGCAAAACTATGAAACAAATTCAATCCCATAAATTTAATGTTACTTTAAAAAAACTAAATGGGCGCAGGGCCTCGCAAAACTCAGGGAAAACGAAATGCTCATTTTTCGCTAGTTTGGCAAGAGGTTGATTCAGACTTTCAAAATAAATGATTTTGTCTTCGAATGTGCATTGTGTGATACTTTAAGCTTGGAGCTAATACAGAAACAAGAACAACATACCTGAAATAGTTAAACAGCAAACTCAAAAATATGTACTGTTTTACACTCAAATCAGTACAACATTTGTTTACATTAACTATAACTTGGCTCTTAAATTTTTATTTCGTCCATAAAAATATATCATTGAGTTATTTGAATGACGAATCAACAGCGAATTAAGATAGTTACAAAGGATATTAATCGACATCTATTTGAAAAGTGAAGGCATTCTTGGAGTGCTCCAGAAATAAACACATGGAGTTTTATGTGAGCATATGATATAGATTTATATTTCCACTGCTATAATATTTTGTTGCAAACGCTAGTTCATTTGCTTGGTTTAAATCTGATTTAACATTTCCCAGTTACGAGATACATTTTATTCAGACATTTTATGAGCTTGACTTGGAGATCTTGTCCAAATCATCAGGCATATGCTTACAGGCATATCTTGAGGAGCCAGTATTTGTAGGTACTTACTAACATTGGACATGAAGTGAACGGGTTTCAAACATTAGTAAAATTCCTTTTTACCCTTAGTGTTTCCCGTCGCTCCGTTGCTCGTCTTTGCTTCTCTGCCGTCGATTTCCAAATAATTATTTGCGAATGGGCCGCTTGAATAGTTGGGGTGATTTTTGCAGGAATTCAGTTTGGGCAGCAGCTCATTGTACGTGGCCAGGGGTTGCGTTTCACTGTAGTGCTGCTGTTTGGTCCGTGCTAGCATGCATGAGGCCGGGGAGGGAGGCAGGTCAAGCCCCGCCGACTCACCAAGAGACGCCATGTCAGGATGCTGCTGAAGATTTAAAATATCCTTCACTGAGAACGGGGTCGAAGTTGCTGCGCCGGCAAACATATTCAGAGCCAACTATTGCATCCAAAGTGACCCCAGGAGGCGATATCTTGGAAAGGTTGTAGCGTGAGATGTATTTGGTCATCGGAATGAGCAAAAACAATTATTAAACAAATGTTCGATTTAGTTATTCGGTGGCGCACCGTTCATTCCCCCATGCAGTTTGAACTAAAATATCTGGCTATGGGATGTGCTGGTGCTATCTGACATCAGTACACTGGATTGGGGGCGGGGGGTGGTTGAGGCGGTATTAGATCACTGAGGCCAACATGTTATACAAACGGCTATTGGTCTAAGTTACTGTGTTTTGTGCGCCTACAGTACTGGTATTCCTAATATGGCCTAACACGAACAGGATTCTTGTTCACTTCAGTATTTATGCTAAAATGCTGACAGTATTCGACACTTCTTAACTTAATGAAAAGCTTGATTTATAAAAACAAACGCAGGAAATATTATTAAACATTCTTGGAGCAAAGTATGTTTATTCATTTCGCTGACCCAATGTAATCTCATAAAATAACCAGTAAACGGAGGCTAGTATTTACCCAATACACTGCATTTATTGAGGTCACGCCGAAAACAACAGGCGTCACATTTATAAAAATGTGTGACTGTATATGTGTGACTGAATTTGTGTATATGTATGAGAGAACGTGTGTGTGTGTGAATATGTGTACGTATGTGTAAATATGTTTGTACAAGTATTTGTGTGTACGAATTTGTGTGTGTGAGAATATCTATGTGTATGAATACTATGCCTATGTTTGTGTGTGACTACGGATATAAAGAACAAAGAACAACACAGCATGGGAAACAGGCCCTTCGGCCCAATGAGCCCGCATCGCCATTTTAACATTGTGAGTGCCCTCCTCTATCCATGACCTTTGTCTACACCTATTGGGGAAAATTGAGAGACTAATTTAGGGACAATTTGTTACACCAATCAGCCTAAGAGCATGTTTTTGGGGTGTGGGAGGAAACCGGAGCACCCGGAGAAAACCCACACAATCACGGGGAGAATGTGCAAACTCCTGCCGACACTGGCCCAAATCCATGTATCTGTACAGCAAACAGTTATAGTGACTGAGCTGTCATGTTGCCCGTCAGATGGTCCAGTTTAATCGTACACTAACGACGTGAAGCACTAGGCAACTCTCGAAGCGCCATCCAAGAGCAGCCCTCGCACGATCCACCGCGTGTATGCCCCATGTTGGTCAGTGGAGTGTGAATCTGATTGCATGTGCGTGCAAGTGTGAGTGAACAGGAATATGTATGTGTATGCGTGTGAATTCATTTGTGTGTGAAAATGAGTAAATATGAATGTGTTTATGTGTGCGAATACGTGTGCGCAGATGAATGTGAATGTGTGTATGAGTGAATATGTATTTGTGTGTGAATGAATGTATCTGAATGGGTTAATGTGCGCGTTTGAGTGTGAATATGTGTGCTGTATAGGGCATTGGTGAGGCCGCAGCTGGAGTACTGTGTGCAGTTTTGGTCGCCGTACTTACGCAAGGGTATTTTGGCCTTGGAGGGAGTGCAGAGGAGGTTTACTAGGCTGATTCCGGAGTTGAGGGGGTTGAGCTATGAGGAGAGGCTGAATAAACTAGGCTTGTACTCGTTAGAGTTTAGAAGAATGAGGGGAGATCTCATTGAGACATATAAGATGATGAATGGGATGGATAGGATAGAGGTGGAGAGACTCTTCCCGCTCAAAAAGGACAGTAGGACTAGGGGGCACAGCCTCAAGATAAAGGGGGGGTGGTTTAGAACGGAGTTGAGGAGGAACTTCTTCACTCAAAGGGTGGTGAATCTCTGGAATTCTCTGCCCGTTGAAGTGGTGGAGGCTGCCTCGCTAAATATTTTTAAGACGCGGGTTGATGGGTTTTTGATAAGGGGATTAAGGGTTATGGGGAGAGGGCGGGAATGTGGAACTGAGCCACGACGGATCAGCCATGATCTTATTGAATGGCGGGGCAGGCTCGAAGGGCTAGATGGCCTACTCCTGCTCCTATTTCTTATGCTCTTATGTTCTTATGTGTCTGAGTTCATAAACATGTAAGTGTTTCTGTGTTTGAGTATGAATGTGTGTGTTTGTGTGTGTGTGTATATGTGAATGTGTGTGTATGTGTGTGTGTGTGAAATTACCCTAAACAATTTGCTTATTATCAGACAAGACGTCTATTGAACCCAAGTTTTGCATCACCTACTGAATACTTGTTAATCTACTTTCTCTCTCTCTCTTATTCTCTTTAAATGTGGAGCTGTTCTGCACTCCGGACTTTCTGCCTGGCGCCTCATTTTGAACATGGAATTATATAGATCGACTAATTGAGAGAGAACTAAGAACAGTTCATTAAAATTCTTATGTACATTCTGTGATTCTGATTTTTATAAAGTCTGCTCTCGTAATTGAGCCAATGCACTTGGATGAATTTTATGTTCAGTAATAATATTTTGCAGATAATAACGATTGAATAGCAATGAACTGCCCAGCAATTTGAACACTAACATGGGATTTTTTGAGCTGCTTGTTTCTGACTCAGGCCCAATCGGGCAGTTGAATCATAAGCAAGTGATATTTACAGGAACTCACACGCAGAATGGAATTCCAACATTTAAGTACTGAATATTGATAGTCAGAAATTAAACCAAATCGTTTGCAAGAGTGGAGAGGCCGGTCACCTTCACATGAGCACAAAGGATCTCTCCTCAAGGCTCCCCAATGAAGTTATTGATCTACTGTCAGAGAACAGATAGCAACTAAACCATTGGATGAGACCGGCCCTCTGGGGTGTGAGAAGGATTGGAATCCACGTCAGGAGACATGCTGGGAGTTGGAAACTGTGGCTCGACAACCACTTCAGACACGTCGATCGCTGATAAGAGTTTGGATAAGGGACGATTAGGAGGATCGCAAACGCAAAGAGGAAAGGGTGGACAGCCTGCTAACAGACAAGAAACAAACAAAAACCCACCACGGTGCATGGAACACAAACTGTCATTTTGACTTTGTTGGATTTACGTATTTAGTTATCCCGTTCAGAACTTGCACCCTGAAACAGAATGTTGAATCAATCACTGCTCCGAGATACGCGTTTTGACTCAGTTAAGTAAGACATGGGTATCACTATTTTTTATTTACAATGGCAAAGTAAAGCAAGCATTTTTATACAGCTGTCATTACAATGGGAATTACAAGCCCAATAGACTAAATGACATGAGACAGTCTGCCAGTTCATCCAAGGCATTTTCAGCACAAACTCATTGATAGCCTCAGTGAATCAAATCATTTTTTAAAAAAATTGGAAATGGAATTTAATCTCAGCACAATGACACACAACAGTAGACAATACAACGTCTGGAACTGTGCACTGTACATCAAGGTAACATAGATTCAATACAGTCAGCTGTACTTTTAAATAGAGGGGGAACTATAACATTTCGAAATTCCCAACAGCTTTGCTCCCTCAGTCTGTTTATTGACCTCTATTGGTATTTCTGAAGATTCTGCATATTATTATTGTGCTGGTTAAATGACCTTTGAAGAGCAGCAAAACTAATTCTCGTTTATAAAACTGGAACACTTCTCTGATCGTTTATTTCACAGTGGTTTGCAGAGTCAGTCAGCCATAAGGATTTTACATGATTTAGATTGTGCTGTTCTTTCCTAGCACTTAATGGAGAACGGTGAAATTATAGAGAGGAGTAATTAAAGTCGTTGTATTGGTGCTGACTATTCGACTGGAGCTAATTCATTTCATTTCCCTGCTCCCTCCCTGCATCTCATTTCCTTCCTTTTGAGGATTAAACCCTCTCCTCGGTGTCAGTCTCGGTTCGCTGGTGGCACTCCTGTCTCTGAATCAACAATGCTGGTGGCTCAAGTCCCACTTCAGACACGTAAAGACATAATGGCGGCGGTACTGTTACATCTTTCTCACCAGGAATTCAAACGAGGGCACATCTGTCCTCCCAGCTTACTGTGAAAGATCTCACTAGTTCAAGAAGAGCAGGAGACGAGTTCCGCCCGCCTACCCCCGCCACCCCCCGTATTCCCCCCCCCCGTATTCCCCCCCCCCACACAACACCCTCACACACGCCAAACACACACTCATCTCCCAAAAACTCTGACAAAGCCAACCCTCCCACCCATACATACATCCACCCTCACCCCCAACATCCTCACACATCCCAAACACGCTCATCACCCCCCCTCCCAAACTCTCACACACCCAAACCTGCATCCACATCCACACACACACGATGTTCTAAACAATATTTATCCATCCAGTAACATCCATAAAAAACAATGATTTGTTCATCTCTTTGTTACTTGTTGGATCTTGCTTAAATTGGATGTTTCCCTACATTATAATGTCATTGTGAAGAGCTTTGCGAGCTCCCGCACCGTGAAAGGCGCTGTCCACACAAACTCCTGTTAAATATTTGACCCCTTATACGCGCTAGTGTAAAAGCATGTCATACTCTAACTGCATTTAATGAACAAAATGTCTTGCACCTTCTCCCTTTATTATTCTGGTGATAACTGTAAATGGACAAAAATAAAATACTGCGGATATTGAAAATCTGAAATAAAAACAGAAAATGCTAGATAAACTCAGCAGGTCTGGCAGCATCTCTGGAAGAGAGTTAACGTTTTGGGTCTAAGTGATCCTACTGCAGAACTGCAAATGGATGCAGCACATATAGTATATATGTATATATAGATTTACCAATCACGAATTCCCAATATTTATCTTTCTAAACTTTTCCCGTTCCTTACTCTGATCGGTGAAAAGTCCTAATTTTCTGTCTCTTTGACCTTCTTTCCTGATTTAATTCTCACTGTTCTGAATACCATTCCTATATGAATGTGTAGAAAGGTGTTCAATATTTCATCCATACCCGCATTTGTTCACACAAAGACTACAATGGTTTTAACATATGCTTATTCTAAGTGTTGTAAATATTTTCGAATGGTCTGGAACGAATATACACTTTCGACATACCAAATAAGGCACTTTGGTTATTTTAAACCTGGCAGTTAATTAATACACATTTTGTATTATATACGTGCGTGCGTGTGCGAAAAAATGGCATAGTGGTTAGCACTGCTGTCTCACAGCGCCAGGGACCTGGGTTCAATTTCCGATCTTGGTTCACTCTTTGTGTGGAGTTTGCACGTTCTCCCGTGTCCGTGTGGGTTTCCTCCCACAGTCCAAAAATGTGCAGGTTAGGTGCATTAGCCAAGCTAAATTAACCTTCAGCGTACCCGAACAGTCGCTGAAGCGTGGGCGACTAGGGGATTTTCGCAGTAGTTTCATTGCAGTATTAATGTAAGTCTACTTGTGACTAATAAATAAACTACTTAATGTGTGCTTCACAAAAAGAATTGCTTTCTCGAATGTGCCGGGTTTAGTGAGGTTGGACGACAGATTCAATAGTATCTTTGATAGCCTTAAGTCTCTTCCCCAGTGATTCGCTTTGTTTTTCTGAGACTTGTTCGTTTGGTGCGCCAGGAACGACGTTAAGTCCCGCAAGACACATAGTGAAACCTGAAAAAGAGAGAATCGCAAGAGTTAGTTCTAATCTTGTTGATCACAAGATGGCACAGACGCAATCTTGAAAACAAGGTCAACTAAAAAGCTTTTACGTTGGATAATTAGAGAGCTTCCAGTGAGTTCCACGCCAGATTAACTCCCTTCACCTTCATTACCACTTTGAGTATGATACTCGGACGGATCCTCTTAAAACAGATTTCCGTACACTCCCACTGGGCTAAGAAATCCTGCCCTTGTTAGTTTGTCTGGATTCCACAAGTAACCTGTTAGGAAACTCAACCTCTGTCAGCAAGCTGAGTAAGAATGTACGACGCGACCGTTATTTTAATGAACATACCGGGTTAGTTGGCTGATTAATGTTTCCTTGGCGTACATTTGGTTCCATTGTTAATCATGGAAACCTCAGCTGACGTGACGATTAGAGAGAATAACAAAAAATAAATCTTCCCCCAGCATATTCTAGGTCCTAATTTCCTTGTAGGTTGAACATTGGGCGAGGGTTCGGTGCTATTCTTCAGACTGGGGAACAAATAGGCAGGTTTTCAAGGCAGAGAAATAATATTTTTGGCATATCCGTAAATTCTGAAGAATATCCGTTTATTAAATCTCGATGGCCATGTTGCTAACACGGATCACATTCTACAATATCACTAAGAAGTCTCAATTTGTCATCAGGAATCACTAATTGGTACATAGAATTGGTACATCTATTCGGCCCATCTTGTGGCCATCTGCAAGAACAACTCAGCTGGTCGATCTTCCCTGACGTTGCACCCGGGAATCAAAGACTAAAGTCGCCTCCCCCCAACCCCCACCGCCAGTTGCCATTATAAATGTGCGATTGTGAATCTAGAATGAATGGAGCCGATAGGAAAAAGCTTGGGCATTATGCTATGATCGAAAGAAGCCCTACGCTTTTCGGAAGAATGGGTGGATTGGGAATGAAACCGAGCACATGGATTTCGAGTGGGAAATCCCGCGAGCTGAGTGCGCGATCAGCAAATTTCGAATAACAATGGATTCAAACCACCCAGTAACTGCAAAATGGCATTGGACCAGAATATTTATCAGGAATTCACAGGCTATCGAGAGCACAACAGCCAGGGGTTATCTCTTACTTGATAAAGAGTGTGTACAATTCACGAACTGCAGTAACTAATCACTGTGTAACTACTAATGGAATACATGGCATGAATATTAGGAAGTAATAGCAGTTATTCAGGACAATTAGCAGAAGCCGAATGTGGTCTAAATGCTACCGTTTTAAAGTATGCAATGCTAGAAAGTCAAAGGGCTACAACATTTTTTAAAGTACTGAGGAATGACATTACTTCGACAGAATACAGCTAAATACAATGATTGCACATGCACTATTACACCTTGGTAAACCTAACCATTGTACGGAAAATTTCGTTTCGTCTCTATTTCAAAGTTAAAGTTTATTTATTAGTCACAAGTAGGCTTTCATTAACCCTGCAATGAAGGTACTGTGAAAATCCTAGTCTCCATATTCCGGCGTCTGTTCAATTTAAATACGTTTCACTGTTCTGTAATGTTTTAGATTCACGTCGTAGCGTTGAGGGTGCCATTGAGCCGGGTGAGGCAATAGTGGTCCCAGGGACATGATGAGAGAGAATTCTCGATAGATGGGGAACGTATGTATAAATGAACTCAACTGCAGGGAGGGAAAGACTAATATCTTAATTGACAAATCCTCTGGAGTTCGCTTGTCCAGGCATCACTCGAGTCATTGGATTAGGTTCCAAATTGGTAATTAACCCCCAGGAATCAATAATCTTTTGTGTGTCCTTCATGGGTGCTCCGTAAATAATCCAATTGACACCGAAAGAAACATTAGTTCACCGGGATTCTGGTTGGAAGACACTTCGACAGGCTGAAACCCTCACTGGAGGCCCGAGTTGGAAATGATTGAAAGATAAGGTTGAGGAAACTAGAGTTTGCTTGGACCCAAGTGTAAGACCAGTTTTTATCTTAATTGTTTTCGAAGTTACTTCACTGTTCCTGTGTAATCGACGCGTAATCAAATGATTGATATGGGGGACGTAAACTTTTCTGTCAGTACGTGAACGCTAAGGAGATTAACGATACGTTTCAGACAAGAAGTATCTCAATTGTTCTACCTAGCATGTAAAATCGGGTCATTTCAAAACATTTTCCTTTCAGAGAACAATATGAACGAGATGGCCACTAAAGACAAAAGGTAAACTCCTGGAGAACCCTAGTCTTTTAAAATAACTCTACATAAATGTATAATCTACACCTCTTATTTCTCACGTCCCTGTGGATAGTATTGTAACAGTGAGGGTGTGTGCACAGTGAGATCGAACGAGTTTGGTGGGTAGTTATAATAAAACTATCTGATAAGATTCTCTTATCATGTCAAGTACTGACTTCCGTTTCGATTAAAATTCCTTAGTTAAAATTAATGGTGGTGGCGCGATAGCTTCTGACAGAGTGCATCAGCCTTCCTGTAATAGCTGCGTCTGTGCTGACAGTTTTTAGACAGTTATTGGTGTCCCTATCGCAGGATTTAAACCTTGTCAATTTAAACCGAGTGCCATAAAGTTCGCTAAACAACAACGACCTTCTGCACACACTCAGACATAAATGACATAAACGTAGCTTGGATTTTGGGCGCTTCAACACTTATTTGCCCTTGTTTCCTTTTCGTTCTCCAGAAAATGCAATTCTATAATTGTCTGAACACGGATCCTTCAGTGTGATTCTTGCATTAGTTTCAGTTACTTGCATATTTTTCTTGTAACTTTTTTAAAAAAGTATTTGCCCACCATATGCCGTATCGCTTGCTCGTGTGCAATTCCTTTTTACGTGTGGCATTCAGCCTTCACATTCTCAGGTAGTAGAGCTGAGCCGCTCCCCATGTGCTAAAAATCAATCCATTTTCATGTGTTAATGTCCAGCTAATCAGAGTTAAGATTATTTTATCATTTCATTTTTTCAGCCAAGACAGTAATACAGTATTTTGAGTCAATATTAAAATGCTCAGGTATCCCATCTATTTATACATATATATATCGCACATGGGATTTTGTGAGATTTAACGCATAAATTGCGTGGATTGAATCAGGATATTCAGCAGCAAATACTTATGTCAAGATTGATTTAAAAATAATTCTATTGTTGTGTTCAAATTGTACCACAGTCTGTCTTGTAAACAGCGCGGATTAAAACTCCAGGCAAGGAAACAATGAGCTCAGAGACTGACATTATCCAAAACAAATGCACCATTTTTTATTGCCGTTTTCAACATTCAGCGGCAGCCAAGCAGTGTTGTGTTTATAGTGTTCACCTACTACAGCCAGGAGGTAGGAGTCCAGTGTTCGAGCGTGTGATAAATGTAAGTTGGCACTTTCAAGACTACTGTATCAACAACTGGGCTGCTTTGGAGCAATAATTGCTGAGAAAGCAAACACACGTTGAAGTGTTATGGCGCTGCTTTTTGTCAAACTGATGGATGCCCTTCCCATTAAATACGACCGAAGTTGGTCCATTTCCGGGTCGTTCTCACCACAGCCGCTTCCTAGAGCGAAAGAGCAGGAAATATTGCTGCAAGAATGTTGCGATTTTGACCCGTTCGCGATGTGCCTACAGGATGCACACAGCAATAGACAGTCAGGCATAAATGTTTCGGTAACTCAAACTTGTAAAAATAACGCCGGTGTCAAAATGAAAATCATTTTGAAATGGGGGAGTGTTAAAAAACACCATTAATTTTAACTAAACGTTTTCGCTAAAATATCACGGTCTGCCTAATTTTCAAATTGGCGCAATAGAAATGTAGTTAACAGCCAAACTGGTTACAAGATAACTTGCATTTGAGTTAAATTCAGAAACACGAAACTGAAGTATGAGCAATTTATGGGCATAATGAGAACTGCAAGATTGAATGAAGGAACATCCAACGGGCTGTGTGAGATAAATCCAACTCCCTGAAATGAAGAAGATAAATCTAGGTTTGGGGATTTTTGATTTGACTTGATTTATTATTGTCACATGTATTAACATATAGTAAAAGTATTATTTCTAGCGCGCTATAGACAAAACATACCGTTCATAGAGAAGGAAACGAGAGAGTGCAGAATGTAGTGTTACAGTCAAAGCTAAGGTGTAGAGAAAGATAGCTAGGGTGTAGAAATTTTACTGGCTGATTTATAGTTTCTGTTTCTATTTCTATTCATCTGTTGCGGTTTCGTGGCTCTCTTACTAAAATAGAAATCTGGTAGAGATGAGGTCTTAGCCCCGCCATGATAACTTGTGAATTGAAGTCAGCCAATCGGGACTGACAATCTAATCTCCATAATGGCGACCGACGTGAAACCATTGGATTGTTGTAAAATATCAACTGGTTCACTCGTGCCCTCTATGGACAGAAATCTGCCATCCTTATCTGGTCTGGCCTATAAATGACTCCGGACCCACAACAATGCGTGGCCCTATATTGCCTGTGAAATAGCCTAAGGCCACTAAGGGGGTTCGCGCTTTCTTAAAGGATGGACAATAAGTATTGGCCTTTCCACTGATCTCCATGTACCTTTAGGCCCCTCATGGTTGGAAATAAACTGCTATATTTTAATAATGACTGGAAATTACACTGCATGATGCATACTGCAGCGCTGTTCATTGTGATGCTAAACGTTCAGCTAAAAACACTCAAATTGCTATTTAACACAACATTCTGCCGATAGTTAATGGTTCATTAGTGTTGGAAAGATAAATCTGCAGTTTGTAAATTCTCATCAACAATAAAACGTTATTTTGTACCATTAACACAATGGCGTAAGGCCATAGAAATTGTAATGAAAAATGACTAATATGTTCTAACATTTTATATGTTATTACATATTAGTCATTTTTCATTACAATTTATATTTACTTTTCGAATTCATTTTCATCTCCTATTTTGAGCAACTTTAAAAGACGAGCCAACCCTACCAGGAAGCATCTTAGGGCCGGGTGGCCACGGAATCCTCTCTTGGAGTCACCGAGAAGTAAACAGCAACTAATGAGGTTTCCATAAAATAAACTAGATGTTGAAATAATCATCTATCTACGATTGGCTAAGGCAGTAGTTCAAAGTCGATACCATATTATGCAGATAAATAGTTAAATATAGATATTAATAATTGACATATAATTGCAATACAAAGTCTCGACACTGTGGCACAGTAGTTAACACTGCCACCTTACAGCACCAGAGAACCGGGGTCGATTCCCGACTTGGGTCACTGTGTGTGGAGTTTGCATATTTTCACTGTGTCTACGTGGCTTTTCTCCGGGTGCTCCGGTTTCCTCCCACAGTCCAAAAGACGTGCCGGTTAGGTGCATTGGCCATGCTAAATTCTCTCTGTGTCCCCGAACAGGCACAGGAGTATGGTGACTAGGGGATTTCACAGTAATTTCATTGTAGTGCTAATGTAAGCCTACTTGTGACACTAACTAAATTAAACTTAAATCGTTGTTTCATTTTTAATATTATGGAAACAATCAGTTAACAATGTTCAAGCAGGCTCAAATCATCTTCTCAATCCTTATTTCATTATCAGTTTGCAGTCAGTACGAGGTAAATCTTTAATCGGTGTGAATAATCTGCTCATTTTAAATAGTTGTTAGATGTAAAATCGAGAGGAATAAGGAAGGTGAGAATGATTGTGATAAATCCTCATTGACGGTTCAGTCAGTGATATTTTTAAATCATAGATCTCATCAATAGTTGTTTGAATAGAAGATTATGTCTCTTGTAAAAAGCCCCATTCATTACTTACTGATATTTTGCATTTCATTACAGACTTAGGGAAATCAGGTTCCATCTTTAATCAATTCACACCATGCACAGGGGATAACACAAACTGACCCTGAAGTCCATGCCGATAAGGCCTGCGTTCTTAACATCTTGCTGTATGATATGAGACATGGGTGGTTTATAGCTATGATGTGGAGATGTCGGAGTTGGACTGCCAGGCTTAATGCAAGCTGAATCATTTCCACCTTCACTGAAGCCTCTTATGAACATATCCTGGCAGATATGTCAGTCCTCTCAAAGGTAGAGCACCCAAGTATGTAGGTACCTAATCGATGATGTCTGGATCATCTGCAGAATGGAAGATGGTCGCCTAGTCAAGGCGTATGGTGAGTAGCAAGAGCCAGGTGAGAAATGTAGCGCCAAAAGCTCCACTTCAAGGATGCTCGCCAGCATAACATGAATGCCCTGAACATCAACTATTGTACCTGGGAATCAATAATTGTGAAGGGAAACTGTGACGCCTCTAGTTGGCTAATGTACACAGTGACTCGTGGCCACACCGTTGGCAATAGGCGACCGCATTGAAAAGAAAATTAGTCACCTCACAGCTTCATATTGTGGAGCTGATGGTAGAATCTGCCTCCGGAGGATTGGCCTTCCAACAGTCGAAAGGTGAGCCAAATGCAGCACCCAATCTAAAAGAATTGTTAGCTGCATGGCCACCAACTCTGGTAGATGGAAGGATGCCAACACGGTAGAGTATAAAATAAGACTAAGGGGTCTTAACTGTGTGCGGAAGTTTCGCTGGCAGCAGATGTCATCGACATTTCACTCAACATGCTTCATACAGATGATTCTATCTTTATTGAAAAAATATAGTTGAGAAACTATCATTGCAAAAGGACGAGAATGTCAACTTTCAGTGAAATTCTGAGGAAGAGTAGCGTTCCACATATTACACAGCTACTCTGCTGTTTTAGTACTGTTTTATGAACTACGTAAGAATAATGTTCAACAAGTAATAATGCACAGGCATTGGATTATATTTAAAATTTTCGCTAAAAAGACGGATTTAGATGAACTCTCCTGCTGCATACTTGATTCGATAAATTAAACAAATTAGCCATTTGTTTTACTGAATGGTCCCATCAGTACCTGGCTATCTTGGTACGGCTCTTTACTAAAAAAAAAGCCTTTTGTTTAAACTTCCTGTGCTGTGCGGAGTATCAGCCCCAGCCTCTGAAATCTGTCTTGGTATTTTATCTCATCCATTTCACTGTCCCTAACAGCAACAAAGAGAGACGCCACACGCATTAGGACCCAGACTGCTGGCTTTCCGCACTCCTCACCTCATGCCAATCACTTAGCTGAAAACTGCACTCTCCTAAACACTGCAGAGCTCGGAAACAGGACCAACTGATTAAAACATTCAAAAACGCGAGGTCCCTGTTAAATACATTACCCAGGAGGTCAAACATATATATGATAGGAGGTTGTCTTCTGTGCAACCACTGGTTGATTAATTTCCCAGTAACTGTTCCTTGATTTATTTATCTTTCGGGATTTCGGATTGGTTTACAGAAGTTCTTTGGTTTGTCGAAAAGATGTTTAATGTTTAGTGCCCACGTTGTCTAAATCCGCGCATTCTGAGCATTAGAATATGAATCTCCAAAACGGATTATTTTTGAAAAAGCGCTTGACGATGTTCCATTTACTCTAGTTGTTTATAAACAGGATTTTCTACTTTAACAAGAAATACTTCAATAGCTGGCTCGACAAATGTGCAGTGTACTGCCCACACGCAAGTCAATGAAATGCTCCAAATTAGAATTTACTTGCTTACTAGTGTAGTGTGTACTCGTTAGAGTAGCAAATACTGCGGATACTGTCTTTAAAAACAATTTCACTTTTTATACATTCCCTATGCCGTGGGATCACAGAACCTGTAACTCAAAACTTTCCAAAGAGAGCGCTCCACCCAACTCCTTTTAATTATACAAAGAGATTGTCTTTGTCTCGGTAAATAGGTCGCTCTGTAATACAATACATTTGGCCGCTAGAAACGGGGAGGTAGATGTTCTGCGTTATCAGAAACCGGTTGCGACTCGTCTTTTCGTATCTACAATATTGCACCATGAACTGATGCTGAGAATCGAAAATAAATCAATTCTATTTAAATATTCGTATGTTGAAATACATTGCCTACATGAAAATGAGTTTTCATTGACTCTTCATTGTAAATTAAATACTGATTCGAAAAGAAACCTGGAGTCCAACAATCGATCATTAATCGAATGGGAAAATAGAAAGCGATAGAAAATTCGAAACAGGAATCCCTGATTTTTCAGTAATTACATATCAATGGATTGCTGAAAATAAGCGGGGATGTTAGCGAGCCGGCGATGGCCTGAGAGACAATAACTCATATAGACAGAACACCTTCTCAATCTTACAATTGTAGATATTGAAACCATTGAATGAGGGGATGGGTTAAGATTCCCTTTATTGGTTTAACTCGACGAATAACTACTCCCGTCGGATTATGACTATGAGGCAATTTCATTCTCAGAATATGGTTTTTAATAAATTCGTTACAGATAAACAACTCCTTATTGTGCCGCACTTTCAAAGCATACCCGAGCGATGAAATCACTTGCAAGTGGATTTTGGTACAAATATAATTCTTATTTTGAAATTAATCTTAGAATTGTGCTGATAGCACCTTGCACAGACTATTGGGATAAATCTTTACCTTAAAGACGGCGTATTCTTCCCGGCATTGCTAACGTATGAGAGCTAGGGGGCTGCAAATCTCCCAATCCCAGGAAGAGATGCTAACCAGCGAATTTTCTGGAGCTGTACTGTAACCGATGGAATTATATTGTTAGCATTTCTTAACAATTTCAAGCTTAAAACTAACAATAATTATAACGTTAGTTTAAATCAGTTCATATATCCACAAGAGAAGGTCGCAACGCCGAATGAGGCAACTAAAAAGATTACCTTTTTAACCTTTTAGTGATTTTACATTTACAAAAAGCTTTTTCACCTCGGTGTTAGGAATCAGTCAGTTTACTAGCTTCATTGTATGTGTAATTCCCTTAGATTTCTCACAGCCTCAACGTCCGAGGCTTGTGTGCGTGCATACGATCAAGTACCATCTGAGAACAACACAGCGAAGCCAATTTATAGTGATTAAGAATGAATCACAATTGGGTAATCCTGGGCGTTATTCCTCAATATGTCTCTTCACAGTTGAAATTTGACTGATGTCAGATTATCACAACGAAGTAAAATGTATGGGTATTTATGAGGGCAGAAAAATGCCTCTCAAACATATATTTTTCCCCTTATGGTTGCGTCATCGTTATTAGAGCTTTGTGAATCAGACATAACATTATAATAACAAGTATTTGATATAAATTATTCACGCAAACAAAACACTTGGATGGAGCATGGGCATGTAACAGCCGCGAACAAGGCATTATTAAGGAACGGGATTTTCCAGAGCCGTTATGTTTACTTTGTATACGAAACAATAGTTCTTCGGATAACAAATTTAAATTATAGTATTTCCGATTCCTTTATTATATAACTCACTGGAAAGAATTACGTATATATGTCTAACCTGTCAAACACATAAATCCTCTTTAATACAGTGAACTTCTACTGAAATACACTCATGACTCTTTCTGGCTGATTGTGGACTTGTTTTGAGAAGGTATCACCTTTAACTGGATTTCTCTAATACCTTTGCGGGTAAGATACTCTTGTCGGAGAGTTGGTGTAGACTCGATGGGTCGAATGGCCCCCTTCTGTAAGGAGTCTATGATTCTGTGTTACTAATGTTGTGACATTATTGCTGGCGTGCCCCCTGTTTCTTTCACTTGTTACACTTCAGAGGTTTCCAGCTATTTCTTCATAAACCTTCTCCTCCTTGTTAAAGCTTAAAGCGATTCATTATAATCCCGCAACTGTGGAAATACGAACCACCAGGGTATGTTGT
This sequence comes from Carcharhinus amblyrhynchos, assembly GCF_965287045.1. Classification (NCBI taxonomy): domain Eukaryota; kingdom Metazoa; phylum Chordata; class Chondrichthyes; order Carcharhiniformes; family Carcharhinidae; genus Carcharhinus; species Carcharhinus amblyrhynchos. The sequence goes on from NC_137336.1 coordinate 50,413,006, forward strand.
GCAACTTTAGAGCACAAGGTTAATCTAATGGTCACTCTGTATATTTATATCTATCTTTGCTAATTATTTTAAATCTGCTACCAACTCATCTTCCAGTGAATATGGATTTCTTTTTTATTTACTCTTGTAAAGCCCTCAGTTATTTTGAGCACTATTAAATCACCCTTGAGTTTCCCTGCCACAAAGGGAAAATAATCTCGGCTTCTCCAGAGTCACCACATAAATGAAGTAAAAACAGAAAATGCTGGGTAAACTCAGCAAAGCAGACAACATCATGTTGAGAGGAACAGATCCAAATCATCTTTCTACGGTACTGGAATCCCTGATTACTGACATAATTGTGAGAATTCTTTTCTGAAGTCTCTGCAAGTCTTTGATGTCATTCTTAAAGTGTGGCACCCAGATAGGGACACAATACTCCAGCTGAGGGCTAACCTGTAATTTATAAAATCTAGTGTGTATATTTTCAATGTTTTAGTGTGGGCAAGTGTGTGGTGCTGCACTTTGGGATATCAAATGTTAAAGATAAGTATACAGTTAATGGCAGGACCCTGAACAGCATTGATGCACAGAGGGATCTTAGGGTTCAAGTTCATAGCTCCCTGAGAGTGGCCATACAAGTAGATATGGTGGCAAAGAAGGTGAATGGCATGCATGCCTTTATTTGTCAGGGCATTAGGTACAAGAGTGAGGATGTTGCAGCTTTATAAAAATTTAGTTAGGCCAAACTTAGAGTCTTGCATTCAATTCTTGTTGCCACATTACAGGAAGGACATGAAGGAATTGGAGAGAATGCAGAAGAGGTTTACCAGAATGCTGCCTGGATTTAAGGATGTGAGTTAAAAGGAGAGGCTGGATAAACTACAGTTTTTTTCTCTGGAGCAGCAGAAGCTGAGGAAGACCTAATAGAAGTCTATAAAATTATGAGAGGCATAGATAAGCCATACACCTCCTTTGCCATCATATCTACTTGTGTGGCCACTTACACGGAGCAATGAACTTGAACCCCAAGATCCCTGTCTGCAGTTCAGAGTCCTGCCATTAACTGTATACTTATCCTTAACATTTGATATCCCAAAGTGCAGCACCACACGCTTGCCCAGTCAGAGTGTTGTGTCCCTATCTGAGAAAGTCAGAAGCTTTTTCTCAGAGTTGAAATATCTAATACAAGGGGGCATGCATAAAAGGTGAGAGGGGGAAAGTTCAAAGGTGATGTGAGGGGCAAGCTTTTTACACAGAGAGTGGTAGATGTGTGGAACAAGTGCAGGCAGTTACAATAGGGGTATTTAAGGAGTTTCTGGATAAGCACATCAATATGCAAGGAATAGAAAGAAATGGACCAAGGGCAGGCAGAAGGATTCGTTTAACTTGGCGTTATGTTCGGCACAACATTGTGGGCTGAAGGGCCTGTGCTGTACTGTTTTGGATTTTATGTTTTAATATATAAATGATTCAGTGAATAGTATTTGTATAATTTAATATATGTTCAGCTTCTGCAGTAAAATGACTATAGTTTAGTGTGTACTTTTAGTTCCTGTTTTATAGATTTAATTTATGGTTTAGACGTATTTAGTGCTTGCATCTTAACACACTTTTTTTTGCAGGGCAAGAAAAAGCACAACCATGCTTTCATAAAACATTGTTCACACCCTCAAGATGTGCCAAAGAGGTTTTGCAGCCAATGAAGTACTTTTAAATTGTAGTCACTGTTGTAATGTAGTAACCTATATATGCATGGTAAGGACCCAGAAATAATGTGATGACCAGCTAATCATTTTTGTAACATCCACTAGGCAGAAGGAAGAGAGGTCCTCAGATTAACATCTCATTCGAAAGATGACAACTCTGACAATGCGGCACTTCCTTAACACTAGCTAGATGGACATGTAAACCTAGATAATGTCTTCAAGTTTTTGGAATGAGACTTAAACTTACAATCTTCTGACTCAAGTGAGAATGCTACCCATTGTACCACAGCTGGCCATTGTTGTCATGGTTTACTTTGCCCCCTTAGACTTTAATTAATACATCCAAAGCATGTTTTCATTGATGCATCACACATTAGTAAGCCCTTTTTCTGAAAGAACAAGAGAATAAAAGCCAAAAAGATTGAAGGGACCATATTATTAAAGGGACAGAAAACAAATTATAGTGGAGTGAATGGCTATTTTTCAGTTTGCCAGGGACTGCAGTGGTGCTCCTCAGGTTGATGTTGGAACAGTGCTCGTTTTGATTTAAATTACCTGGAATAATTTCAGTGTTGGCAGTTGACTCAATTCTAAACTATAGCTAACATTGAGGATGATCGTAATTGACTCCAAAAGGAGATAGATTGATGAAATAGGCAGATATGTGATAGATTGAGTTTAATGTATAAATGTAAAGTATAAAACAATACAATTCGGTAGGAATTAAAGCATAGGAGAAATGAAGCAAAACAATCTAAACTAAATGGTACAATTATAAAGATGGTGCAGGAAAAGAGACACCTGGTGTATATGAACACAAGTCTTCACAAAGTGGGAGGACAAATTGAGGAGGCTATTAAAGTGCACAAAATCCTTGGCTTCATAAATAGAAATAAAAGCATGAATGTTATGTGAAATCTTTCTAAAACACTGGTTAGACACCAACGAGAGGGTTGTGACCAATTCTGGGTGCAACATTTAAGGAGAATGTGGTAGAAAGGGTGCAGAGGAAGTTTACTTGGATGGTGTCAAAGATGAATGACTTTAGTTATATGGAATTTAGTTATCTGTTTAATTGTATGGAGCGCTCTTTAGAGCTGATAAGGTTAAGGGGAAGTTTGATAGAAGTTTTCAAAAATATAAACAATTTTGACGAATAACTAAGGGGAAACTGTTTCTAGTGATAGATGAGTGAATAATCAGAGGACACAGATTAAAGTATTTGGCGAAATAACCTGAGGCAATGTGAGGAGAGAAAACATGCCCTGCAAGTTATGTTGTGGAATGCACTACTTAAAACTGTGGAGAAGTAGATTCAATAATAACCTTCAAAATAGAAATACTTGATGGGGAAACTGGCAGGGCTATGAGGAAGAGGAAATCTAGCAGGGTAATAGAGATAGGGGAATCAGGCAACATTATAGAGATAGGGAAATATGGCAGGGCTATAGGGAAGGGGGGGAATCTGGCAGGGCTATAGGGATAGGGGAATCTGGCAGGGCTATAGGGAAGGGGGAATCTAGCAGGGCTGTAGGGAAGGGGGGGTGGAATCTGACAGGGCTATAGGGAACAGGGAAACTAGCAGGGCTATGGGGAAGGGGGAATCTGGCTGGGCTATAGGGAAGGGGGAAAAGGCAGGGCTATAGTGATAGGGGAATCTGGCAGGGCTGTAGAGATAGGGGAATCTGGCAGGGCTATCAGAAAGGGCTATGGGATAGGGGAATCTGGTAGGGCTATAGGGATAGGGGAATCTGGCAGGGCTATTGGGATAGGGGAATCTGACAGGGCTTTTGGGAAGGAGGGAATCTGGCAGGGCTATAAGGATAGGGGAATCTGGCAGGGCTATAGGATAGGGTGAATCTGACAGGACTATGGGAAAGAGGGAAATCGGCAGGACTATAGGGAAGGGGGAAACTGGTAAGGCTATAGGGTAGGGAGAATCTGGCAGGGCTATAGGGATAGGGGAATCTGGCAGGGCCAGAGTGATCCGAGAATCTGGCAGGGCTATGGGGAAGGGGAAAACTGGCAGGACTATGGGGAAAGAGTAGGGTTGGAACTAATTGGATAGCCCTACTTCTGTGGTTTTATCATTCAATCATTCTGTAAATTCATACTGATGTTTGTTTATTCAATTACCTCTAGGTTTCCTGCACTGTCTTCAAATTTCATTAGTTATATTGACTTTCATCAATCTGGGTTTGCCCAAATTTGAAAGTTTCAGCAGCTCAAAATTCAGTACTCATGCACTATAGAAAGACTTTAGTACATGACAAGTGACCCCTTACATTAGGCATTAAACAACCTTTTTACATATGTGGGATATAGAATGTATTCATTACATGGCAGAGCAAACTCAGTGAACCCAATGATCTGCTCCTCCATTTTATGGTCTTATCCCAGAAACCATAAGTACCCAATCAACACCATGAATGGAAGATATAAATAATGAAGCTTGTTAGAACAAAGAACAAAGAACAGTACAGCACAGGAACAGGCCCTTCAGCACTCCAAGCCTGCACTGCACATTATCCTATCTAGATCAACTGTTTATATCCCTCTATTCCCCATCTGTTCATGTGTCTATCCAGATAAATCTTAAATGTTGCTAACATATCTGCCCTATTTGTTCTTTGCTTTCAGGAATAGTATGTACCAATTTAAACATATCATTTATTATTCTTGTCTCCATGTAGTTAAACAGTCATCTGTTATTCACACCAAACTTACTGAATTGAGAAAAAGCTGACTATGAGAAGCACACCATTAAGATACAAAGACCAATCTCTCAGTGCATTATCTGCTTGCTAATTGATGATATCTCATATGTGGTGAGAGTGACTTCTGCTTAGCACCTGGGAACATTTAGTTCATTAAAATACCACTATACTGAATCAAGCTGTATAGCTAAAAGCATGTTTACATTCTTATTAAAATAGTGTCAACCTCAATTGTATAAATAGAATAGAATGGTTCATAAGGAGCTGTGAACTCTGTAATCTTCATTCATGGTGGAATAAGAATATTCAAAATTGCTGGTTCAGAATGACATCAGGGCTCCATGTATCAGGCTTGCACCCAATTCACCTTGAATATGTGCTTAGCTGGAATCTTTTCTTGAGTGGAACCTTTCCAGAGCTGTAAAGGTAGGTTCATCTGCGCTTTGCAACAGTCATATTTTCATTCGCTTATGTCTTTTTAATGCAATGGTTTCTTGTTGAGCTCCAAAAGTAGCCTCTAGCCCAGCCAAATTTTCAGTCTATGTGTCAGTAACAGTGTCATACATTGATTATTATGGTGCTAAATTCTGAAGTATCCCCCCCTCCTTCCCCATGCCCCCACCCAACACAAGCTTCCAGCATTGTGCTGATGCAAGTCTAACTTTTAGGAGAATCTTTGCCTTGTCCATTCAAGTCATTACGTATGTTCCACAATGTAGTGCAGATACCGGAGGGCTGAAGGAGAGAATTTGGTTAGTTTGGATGTAAATTGAAATGCTAAATACATCTAAAGTCTATTGGTCATTTCAACACACTACTTCAGTTGAAAGCAATTTAAAAGAGATGGTTTAATGCCTTATTTGCCCCCGAATATGGCCAAAGCTGATTTCTAGGCTGAGAGAGCTTACACAATATAATTTACAGAAATAAAACACTTTAACTATAGGATTTCTGAGACTAAATGTTTAAGAAGTCATTACATGTTACGCTGCACAGCAAGAACTCGCTTTGCTGGGAATTCTGGCATTCATAGATCTTCCTAATCCTTAAATAGTACACACAGATCATGCAGCTTTGATTCACTTCAAGTAAATACCGGCACTTTCCTACAGTCGCTCAATGTTACGTTATGTTGTTATGCTATATGGTTTGGATGTTACCATTCAGGTTCGGATAAAGGAATTACACAATTGTCTTCTACTGGAATATTCTGATGAAGGGACACCGTCGACCCGATACGTTAACTTCGTTTCTCGCAACAGATGTTGCCCGACCTGCCGCATGAGTGTGTCCAGCATGTTCTGTTTTTATTATAAATGATTTTGCTAGCTGTTGTGTCCTGTAGGTGGGACAAATTCAACATCATACAACAAGGAGCATTATTTTTATGTTAATAAATGCGCATCATTTTTAGAGTCAATGACTTAAAAGCATCTCGAAATCTATTTCGATTAAAGGGAGGAATCTTTAACATTGGGTAACATTTGTGCAGTTAAAAAGAAAATGGATTTGTCATTTCACCTTTGCTTATCGGATTAAAAATCTAAATGTGAAAGCTAGTGGGGAATGGTAGCCTGCTACCGAACAACATAAGCTAACATGATAGATTTCAGCTGCGCCTTTAACGAGGCCACCAGATGCACACCAAGTTCAGGGGAGCATGATCATCATGAATTAGCTCCTGGGTGTGCAGCGTGGCGACAGATTCCTCCACGTATTTCAGCAGCTACCATTAGTAAAGGTGACACGGTGGTTAGCACTGCTACCTCATAACGCTAGGGACCTGAGTTCGATTCCTTCGGTCACTGTGTGGAGTTTGCACATTCTCCCCTTGTCTCCCAAAGATGTGCGGGTTAAGCTAATCGACCATGTTAAATTACATTTTAGTGTCGGGGGACTAAGAGGGGTTATGTGGGCTTAGGGGGATAGGACCTAGGTGGGGATTGTTGTCGGTGACGGTTCGATGGGCCAGATGGTCTCTTTCTGTACTATAGGATTCCATGATAAAGGCAAAAACATCAGGCTGTAGTTATCTCCCTAGCCACTGGCGAATGACATATCGCGAAGATATGAAGGTGAACTAGGACCTGAAACCTATTTGGGACGAGAAGGCAAATAAAAGGTGATTTAACTATAATGTTATATTGCAATAGGTTATGGACTATATTCATTATTACATTCATGTTTAATTTGCGAACAGATCGATTTTTAAAGCAAAAACAAGTTTTACAATTTGAATTTGACAATTTTCCGCGAATATTGCATTGCGGTTATCAGTTTAATACTTTTAGATTGAAGCCAATTGTCTAGTTTGCTGAGTGCTTGTGAACTGGTCTGAAGCCCAGTGACATCTGAATCCTACCCGGGCACACTGCTTCTATCTGTGTCCCACTTCAGGCGCGCTATTCGCTATCCCGACAACAATTAGCAGCAAAATATTCTCGCTGTCCCTTAGTTTGTGCATCAGATACGGGGAAAAATAACTGGCCTCAACAGTAGGAACAATGAAACGGAACTGGCAGCTCTATAGAGATTAAAGTTTGACCCATAAATTCTCTTCAATTAAGGCTGTTTCTCCAATTAGCTGATACTGATCTGAAAGAATGAGTTTCAGCTACCGTTGAACAAATAATCAACTGGGGTATTGCTTTAAATGAGCCTCGCCATAAACCCAGCAAAATTAGCCGCCCTTTGCTAAAATCACTCATGACTCTTGTCGCACAAGCTACTTGTGTGGGGAGGTATGTTAATATGGGTATAAATTATACAATTCCATAGGTAGAACGACAGGATATGTTTGGGCCCGCTAACAGAATCACTTCCAATCAGCTTTAACATTTTCAATCTAACTCAAACTTGCGAAGCACAATGGGGGCTGTGTTTCAGACCTTTCGATAAATTGGCAAACTTGTAAAAATGATAAATTTGTAAAAATGTTGGCCAAGATTTTTTTTGTTTTAAATCCGTGTTTCAAACGCAGATATATGTAATTATCTGTTTTGGGTGTTGTCCTTTCCCCTTATTTATTGAGTGTCTTTGATCTCCGATACCATATGAGGTACCGGTGTCTGTTCGGTCTTTTGGCTAAGATCAAGTATAAGCGCTCGAGGTAGCCAATGAGGTTAAACTGAGGCTCCAGCTGATGCAAATTTTTACAAGCCATCTGGGCCTTCTGGCTAAGATGAAGCTCAGATCTAGCGCGGGAAGGGCTGTAGTGCCTCATCCTGTCAGTTTGGATCTTGTTTGATCAAGTCCAAGATATGTCTATCCTTGTCTTGTCAGCTTGGATCTGATTTGTACCTCTGTGTGGGGACAGTGCCAACTGTGTCCTTTGCCACTACAAGGAGAGTCTTTCTGTATGGGCTGCTGCTGCACACCTTCCACTATCATATCCTCACCCATGGTCAGGACACATCTTGGCATGTCTTGATGCAGTCCAGTGGCGAAGGTCCCTAGTAGATGTCCCTCTATGGAAGGATCCTTCCCCAATACATTGGGGACCTGGGGTGGAGGCTTGTGCGTGCAGCAGTTCCATGTTTCGTTCAACCATAAATTGTACTGGTTCATGGGCTGCCAAGAAACCCGCTGTTCTGGCAGTCTTGCAGGGCCTGTGGTTATGGACCACGTTTACATTTACTGTTCTAGGCTGCACCCCTTTTTTTTGTTACCTCAAAAATCTCTTGTTGATGTTTTATTTGCACTTCAGCCCCATGCTCCTGATATACGGACACCTGGTGTGGAGGGGGACAGAAAAGGTGGGGCACCTCCTCATGAGCCTGCTCCTGGGCCTGTCCAGACTCGCCATAAACAAGTCCAGGCAGTGAGCGATCAAGAGGGTTGCCTGACCAGACTCTCTGCCCTTCTATCGTGGCTACAGGCGCGGTGCCTCTGAAGCAGGAGCATGCGGAGTCCACAGGCATCATCGAGGTCTTCTATGCCCCTTGGGCCCCACAGGGGCTGGGATGTATTATCGACTCTTTTAATTATGCTTTGATTTGAAGTTTTAAGTTTCCTTCAGACTTTGGCTTATTTTGTTTGGGGCGATTTCCCCTTTTTTTTAAGGGGCCACCCCTTTTACTTTGTCCCTCAGTTTATCTGATTTAGTTTATTTGGTTTGCCAAAAAAGTGCCTGGTGTGGATGCTCTGATTGGGCTTAATTGGACTTAACTACAAGCTGTAGTCTCCTGGTGATGGGGGTGCTGGAGGAAGAATTACTGTATGAGCCACTGTAAAGGAAAGGTCTGCCCACCCCATTAAATTCGATTCAACATTCTGTGCGCATCCCTTGCCTACGGGGGACTTCACGTTGAATACTCTGGTTTTATTTCTCAACAATCCGGGGACTGTGGGGGAAAATAGATTTTCCATAAAAGAAGCAAACTAAACCATGGATGACTGAGGGATTCCCATTTTTATTTTATTGTAGAATGCATAACTATATATCAATATTTATATGGGGTTAGAGATTGGGCTCAAGTAGCCCTTAATATTGCATTGATTTTCCAAAGGTTCAAGTTTCCACTAATACATATTTGCATGGTTACAAGCCATGAATCATTAAAACTATTGGCATAGTAATTGTTTACTTACAGTAAAATTATACCTCGTATGTAAGAGTGATAACTTGCTACAGTTTTATTATAATTGAATGTTAATTTATCACAAGTATTTTTATTGTGTCTAACCCCCCACCTGACTAACCCAATTTGAAATATTTGAAATTTACTTCAACTATACAAAGTCAGCTTTTGTACATGAGTCAGGCTTTTTTTTGGGCAAATTAAATATTTTGTATGCATAAACATGCAAAGCATACAGACTAGCACCTGCTCATCTAAGAAAATGAGCTTGGTTTGAAGACGTTTCTCTAGTGGTTGAAACAGCCAGAATTGGCCATCCCAATTCTTTTGATTTGGGTATATGGTCAATTTTGCGAACGAGACTGGCTCTGGGTGAAATGATTTCTAAACCAATTTTAAAGATTTACTTTTGACACAATTTCTGTTTTGAATTCCCCAGTCCTTTGCGCTGGCTTGGCTGATTTCAGCTGGAATTTGTCAGTAAAACAAATGCAAGCTGACAGAAACTCAACGCCATGTTCCAGAACTATCATATCTATATATCTGCTTCAATAAGTTTCTCTTCAACATCATTGGCTGAAATGAAGGCATATTGGTAGAAAGTTAGAGGTCATGAAGGTAAATTGGTAAGGATGTCAATGAAATCAGGCAGTAGTTTAGATCATGGGACTTCATATGAAATAGAAGCAGGAGTAGACCGTTTGGTCCACGTTCTACTCCCATTTTCCAGTATTTATTGTCCCCATATAATGCTTGAATCTCTTGTAGATCAAAATGTAACTCAGCCTCTGAGAAATCCACAAATCAGGGATGCACGTGGTGTAGTGGCTTTGACACTGGACTAGTAATCCAGCGACCAAGGGTCTGGGGATTCTGGTTCAGATCTCACTTCTGCAGATGGTGAAATTAGACCAGGGAGGCAGTGGTGTAGTAGTTTTATGACTGGACTAGTAATCCAGAGACCTGGGGGCTTTGATTTAAACCCCTACTTCTGCTGATGGTGACATTTTGAATTAAATTTAAAAGATTGAAATTAGAAGTCTAATGATTATTGTCAATAAGGAAAGTCAGAACCCAACTGGTTCATGAATTTTCTTTCGGGAAGGAACTCTGCCATCCTTACCTGGACTGGCCCACATGCGATTTCAGACGCACAGCAGTGTGATTGACTCTTAATTGCTATCTGAAGTGCTGTCAGTTCAGGACAATTACAGATGGCCCAGAGAACCATACTCTCATTCCTTAAATGAATTCAAAAATCCAACTTGAGAGAACAAATTCTTCCCCATGTCTGTCTTAAATGGAAGACTCTTATTTTGAAATTGTGCCCCCAGTTCTAGATTCCCCAATCAGGGAGGACATCCTGTCAGCATCTACCCTGTTCAGCCCCCTCAGACTCTTGTACATTTCAATAATATCACCCACCATCTTCTAAACTCCAACTTGCTCAATCTTTCCTCATAAGATAGCCCATTTATTCTAGATTCAGCCTTGTGAACCTTCTCTGAATTGTTTCGCATAACTCTGTATAATTGAGGTTTCCAATGCAAGAGTATCCTTCCTTAAGTAAGGAGACCAGAATAGCACATGGTACTAGGTGCAGTTTCATTAAAATTGCACTTATAAGAATGCCCTACTTTTATACCCCAGCACAGGGTGTGACAGTACGAGTGTAGATTTAGAGATGGCACTAACATGAAACATGTTACAATTGTGTACGTTTCCTTCTGATTTACTACTATTCTTGGGATGCTTTTTGTCTTCTGCTATGAAGCTGGATTCTATTGTGTGTTCAATGTCTCTGCCATTTCCTTGTTTCAAGTATTAATTTCTCAGCCTCATCCTCTAAGAGGACAATGTTCACTTTAGCTACTCTCTTCCTTTTTTATTATCTCTTTGGAGCTTTCACTGATTTTTAAAAAATGTTTCTTGGAAGATTTTTCTCATACTCCATTTATCCCCTCATTACTTTTTTGGGTCATCTGCCAGTTTCAAATATTTTCCCAATCTTCTGCTCTGAAATGCGTCTTTTTTTAAAATCTGATACCATTGTTAACTTTCTGACTTCCTTATGGTGACACAATGGTTGGCAGTGCTGCTTCACAGCTCCAGGGATCTGGGTTTGATTCCTGACTTGGGTCACTGTTGTGTGGAGTTTGCACGTTCTCCCTGTGTCTGTGTGGTTTTTCTCCAAGTGCTCCGGTTTCCCTTCACAGTCCAAAGATGTGCGGGTTAAGTTGATTGGCCATGCTAAATTGCCCCTTAGCGTCCTGGGATGTGTAGGTTTGAGGAATTAGCGGGGAAGATATGTGGGTTAATGGGGATAGGGCCTGGGTGGGATTGTTGTCAGTGCAGACTCAATGGGCTGAATGGCCTCCATCTGCACTATAGGGATTCTATGAAATTAACCATGGATGAAGTATCCTTCTCATTGAGTCTTTCTTTCTCAATGGAACACAGCTCTCTTTCTTTTGCGTTATAAAACATTCCCATTTGAGAACGATTATTTGCTGCAGCTTTATTCATGCAGCTAGAATAGGTTTATTAGAAAATATGTACATCTTTCACTAGCTGTGACCAGCACAATATAATTAAACTGATATTAAAAGCTAAACAGAACCTCTTACTACTTCACTAGTGTGCAGTAGTCAGTTTCTTAGTAATAAAAGAATGCTTAAAGGCTTTTGTTTCCTCATGCCTAATTTTAAAAACATAGGAAATAGGTCCTGGAGGAGAACATTTTGTCTGTTGAGCCTGCTCTAGAATTCAGTCAGATCATGGCGAATTGTCTGAGACTGCGCAAAGCTCTGTAAATGGGCAGAATTAGCAGAAACAAAACTTGCCATGCCGATTAATGCAGTTTGGGGGCATGATCAATTTTCTGAGCAGGGCTAGTTGTTCTACGGTGATCTTTCTTAAACTTGCAAACAATAGGTTAAAACACTAAAGGAGGCTATTCAGCCAGTCTTGTTCTTGCCTGGCTTACAACAAGAGCAGCTCCCTGAGTCCCACTCCCCCAACTTTTCCCTGTAGCCCTGCAAAGTTCTCTTGTTTTGAAGGCCTTGATTGGACACCAAGTTTGATTTATGCTGGTTGTAGCTTTGGTTGAAAGTTTCCCATCTTTTGCACTACTTTGGCCGATCTTAGATGAATTGCACTTGGAACAGCTATTGCAACTTGATGGAAATTCCTGGCCATTAAAGCAGTGAGGAGATACAACAGATTTTATAAACTGGCTTCATGCTGCTGTGAGGTCCAAGTGATTGAGTCGATCTGTTTGGAGGCACTAATCAATTTTATTGCAGTTGAAACTTGGATCTTAAATTTATACAGCTCCTCTATGTCAATGTAGACCCAAACTGCTTCAGTTGATGCAAAAGTAACAAAATGACTAGTTTGAGGTGAAATTTGTTACAAGGCAACTAAATAAAACTGCAAAGGTCTGGATGACATTATTAGGCAAATGTTTATTGTGTTTTGTTCTCTCAGAGCTCGAGGGAGTCTGGGTAAGATGACTTCAAATTTTGAGAACTTTTATTTTAATTGACTGGCACAGTTGTAATCATGAATTTATACGCACACATAATTAAACAGTCATGTTATAAGAAAACTGTCTCTCTGGGAACTGTCTAAGGCTAAACCAGACCGTTCACACCATTAGTGTCATATTTGAGTCCGAGAAGACCTGCCCAGTACTTATCTGTACCATCACTAAGACTGACTATTTCCATCTCCGTAACAGACGGCGACGGCTCCTGTCTTAGATCATCTGTTGCTGAAAGCTTCATCCATGCATTTGTTACTTTTATGGATTGGATATTCCAATGCATTCTGGCTAGCCACCCACTTTCTGTGCTCTGTAAACTTCACCCATTTTCCTATCATAAATAAGTCTTGTCTTCCCATCGCCTGTGAGCCCTCTGACTTATATTGGCTCCTGGTTAAGTTATGCTTCATTTTAAAATTCTCAGCTTCGTTTTCAAACACTTCCATAGCTTTGCTTCTCCTTATCTCTATAACTTCCTCCAGCTCTACAACCCTTCAAGAGATCAGTACTTCTCTAATTCTGGTCTGTTATGCACTCACAATTTTAATTGCTGAACAACTGGTGGCAATGCCTTCAGTTACTGACGACCTAAGCACTGCAATTCTTTCGTTAAACCCCTCTGCCTCTCCAGTTCTAATTGCTTGTAAGTTGTTCCTGGAACCCTACCTTTCTGGCTAGGCTTGGTCATTAGTCCTAATGTTTCCTCGTATGGTTTAATGTCTAATTTTTTTAGGTAGTAATCCTGTGAAGCATCTTTACCACTTTAAAGGCACCATGTCAATTAAAGGACCAAATAATGTCTGCACTTTTAGTTTATAAGGAATATTTTGAATGTATACACATTCATTCAAAAATTGTTTTTACTTGCAAACCATGTATTCATTTTTAGATACTTGACCATCTTGAGGCTTGGAAGTTTGGTCAAATTGTAAAATTCATGCACCATGATGCTTAAATGTGCCCTTATGTTGCAATAATATTCTTTCTCAAGTTTCACGAATAGTTTTTGGTGTTACAATGGTATTTTCTTTTAAATAATTCTTCGTCACCATTTTTCTTGCCTTCCCTCCATTCTGACTTCCTATCCAGTTTTGAACAACTGACACCAATCAGACTGATAGCTGTTTTAAGTGGCAGCTGATATATTCTGTATATGCAAGTAGGATACATAAATATGAATATTGTTTCTGAAGTTATCTCTATTCAGTTATCAGCCAATATAGAGGTTCAATATATACTGCAGTGACATGATTTTTTGTCCATGGTTTACGATACCAAAATTTTCAGAATTGATTTCTGTAGCACATTCCATGAACTTCAAAACAGTTTGGGGAGCAAACAATTGTGTTATATATTGACAATGAGAAGTGAACTCTGGGATAAAAATATCCTTGCAATTTTGTAATATTGTATTCTCCAAAAATGAAAATATTTTACAATACTTCGGCCCAGGTCTGCTGCGACTACAATTAAAAAATACTTGAAAGATTTCAACTGCTTCATCTAATCTTGGTTTACTGCTTTGGACAGGATGTCAGATTAATGAAGACTATATCTATAGATCTTGTCTCCTCAGGGATATAATACAAACCTGTTATCTGGTTTTCAAACCTGTATTAGAGACACTGTTTCATCTTCAAGTACCTGTCTGCATTTCAATCACATATCAGAGAGTAATCCAGTTCCTATCCAAATCTGCACAACGAACAGGCTGAAGATTCATTCTTATTCTGCCACTGTTTTGTTGGATATTACCAACAGCCTGTGTTCAAAAACTTGTACATTTGGCTTTACCAATTCATGGTACTGATCTTTCCAATTCATATCTGAAATGGAAAACACGTGCTCATGCTGCAAGTAACAACATATGCTTTACTCATTTTAAGCCACGCTACAGGCTGTTTTCTTTTGCAAAGCTATTCCAGCAACAAAGGTAATTTGGTTGAAAATGTTCACTAACTTGCTTCACTCTGATGTCCAAGTTTTTCTTCAAGATGATGCTACAGCTTTTAGGGTAGAATTGGCATCACTGTGTTTATATCATCTAAATGTATAACTAAAGTAAAATGATGCTATAATCTAGTGCAAACCCTTTAAGTATGAAAAGCCTGTCTTTGAATCATTTTAACAGCAAAACCAACAGCTAATTGTCAGAAATTCATAAAGCATTTATTTACTTACAATTCCACTTTGCAGAGTGATTAGTAGAATACTATTACACATTATTAAGAGAACACAACCCTAATAATGTTACTATATCTCAGTTGTAACTTAAGGTTTTGTTTGAAAGAGCTGCTGCATGCCTCAGGAATTCCCACAAATATGTTAAATACAGCTAAATTTAGGCGTTTGGAACAAGAGCCAACTTCTTTGTCTATTGAATAAAAAGGACACCATAGAATACAAAGGAACCCATCATTGCTAAAGGTCCCTTTAATGCAAATTGAATTGTTGGACAAGAAATTCTGAAAGCTCTTTATTCATGTTAAATAATCCCAGACGTTTGTTTGTGTTAGGAGATCTATTATGATCTAGGGCTCTGGAACTAGTACTGTTTCAAGGGTAATAAATCATATGGGTGGCTGCCTGTTGCCATTATACTTTTCTAGCCATTAGCCATTGAAGAACACATGCTCCCAATCCAAGTGTTGCTTTGCTGTTATGCACCATAACCATTATAATCTATAGAGATACTTTTCCCAGACGCTTTAGGAGTCGCAGTTTTGGCAATGAATTTGTTCAATGGTTCTTATGGTAGCATAGTGATTATCTAAATGAACTAATAATCCAGAGGCTTGGACTAATGATTGGTAGAAAGAAATTTAAATCCAGCAATAGCAACTTGAATTTAAATTTAACATTTTGTTTTTAATATTTTCATGGGATATAGGCATTTGCTGGCAAGGTCAGCATTTTTGACTATCCCTAACAGCCCTTGAAATGAATGGGTTGCTAGGTCATTTCAGAGGACAGTTAACATTGCTGACCCCATTGCACTGGGTCTGGAGTCACATCTAGACCAGACCAGACAAGGATGGCTGATTTCCATCTCTGAACAACGTGAGTGAAGCAGATGGATTTTTGAGACAATGAATGACCATTTTGTTTAAATTTAGACTTCAGAATTATTAACTTAATTTCAAATTCCACCAGTGCCATTTTTTAAAAAGTAAATGCAGACCTCAATAATGGTGATCATGAAACTGTAGGATTGTTACAAAAACCCATTTGGTTCACTAATATCCTTTGGGGAAGAGAATCTGCTTTCCTTACTCAGCCTGTGATTCCAGATCCACAGCAATTTGGTTGACTCGTGAAAACCTTCTGAATTGGCCCAGCAAGCTACTCAGGAAGGGAGCTCACCTCCATTTTCCTAAAGGTAATTGGGAATGGTCAGTAAATGTTTGCCTTGATAGCAATGCTCATGCCCCTAAAATGCATTTATAAAAATGTCCAGACAGTTACAGTGCCTATTTCTGGACAGTGCACTCTTGTGATAGCTTCAATGGTTTTCTGGTAGTAGCTACTGATCAATACTGCTGAGCTGGTAAGGCGGCACAATTTCCTTCATTGCAGCCTTATTTCGTAAGCATCAGTTAATTAAGATATCCAAATTGGTATCTTTGCTGAGCAGGAATGTCCACTTGACCAACTTAATTCAGTAAACATTGGAAATGGCAGCTGGAACAAAATGGTTACGCAAAATAAAAATAGAAGAATGTTTACAAGATGATTGAATTAATCAGTCATCAACATACAAAAAAGAGAAAATGCTAAAAAAGTCTCAGCAGGTCTGGCAGCATCTGTGAGAAGAGAGCTGACTTTTTGAGTCCAGATGACCCTACATCAAAGCTTTGCTAGCAATGCTCATGACCCCAAAGCTTTGACAAAGGGTCATCTGGACTTGAAGCGTCAGCTCTTTTCTCTCCCCATTGATGCTGCCAGACCTGCTGAGATTTTCCAGCATTTTCTCTTTTGGTTGCAGATTCCAGCATCTGCAGTAATTTGATTTTAACATGCACAAAAACGTGACAAATATTCACGAGTGTATGGAGTTGGTGAACGATGTAATTAAAAGTCATAAAAGTGAAACTGTCACCGAAAAAGAGAAATACTGCAGAATCAAGTCAACAAGAAAATATACTTTCAGGTAAGGTAAGTACTCAACTGTTCAGCTTAAGGGTAAGAAATATCTTCCCAACAGTTGGTGACTCAAGATATGTTTAAGTTTAACATTATTTATTTGTGTCACAAGAAGGCTTACGTTAACACTGCAATGAAGTTACTGTGAAAATCCTCTCTTCGCCACACTCCGGTGCCTGTTTGGGTACACTGAGGGAAAATTTAGCATGGCCAATGCACCTAACCAGCATGCGTTTTGGACTGTAGAAAGAAACCAGAGCACCTGGAAGAAACCCATGCAGACTCTGCGCAGATCGTGACTCAACCTGAATCCCTGATGTTGTGAGGCAGCAGCACTAAACCACTGTGTCACCCATGCCACCCCTAAAATGATTTTTGCTGGAATTTTACTGGTCTGCCCACAATGGGGATCCGAACAGGCACGGGGCGGATGATGGAAAGACCCGTTGACTTTGGCCAGGATATTCTGGTCTCGGGTCAAGTGAGGTCGTAAAATCATTTCAATGATGTTCAATGTCTTTTGGAATCAAAAATAAACAAATGTAGCAATAATTAGAATGCCGAACCATCTAAAGTATATTAATTCACCTTCTAGAATGATTGATTCAGGAAACCTCCAGTAGTTGCTGCATCATCAATTCAGATGATAATAACATGGCTGCAGGTGGTGATGCCAAAGGAAGACATAGTGCTCAGAACCATTCAGACATAGCTTTGCATAGATGTTTCCATTCCTTCCAAAAAACTGGAAAAGCCATAGCCAAAATTACAAGTGGCATCTTCTTGTGATTATGATCCTACTACCTTATTTCTCCCTATTCCTCCAATCCATCATGGAAAACCAGCCTCCCATCCAGTGACTCTGTCTACACTTTCTGCTGCTTTGGCTAAGCAGCCAGCATATTTAAGGACTCCATGCATCCCAGGCATTCTCTCTTCCATCACGAAAAAGATACAAAAGTCTGAGGTCATGTACCAACTAACTTAAGAATAGCTTCTTCCCTGCTGCTGCCAGACTTTTGAATGGACCTACTTCGCATTAAGTTGATCTTTCTCTACACCCTAGCTATGACTGTAACACTACATTCTGCATTCTCTTGTTTCCTTCTCTATGAATGGTATTGTCTGTATAGCGTACAAGAAACAATACTTGTCACGTGTTAGCATATAGTGAAAATAATAAATCGAATCAATTAAATTTTACATTATTCTCCTCAAATACTTCTCTTTAGTCCAGGTTGAAGGAACAGCTATTATTTGACTCCATCCTTAGCTATAATATCAAGAGTAGCTACAGTAATTACTTTGCCTTTAGTCCTCACATATTCACCTCTGGACTTCCCAAGGTTCTCTTTTTGGCTCCTTCCTCTTCCTCATTGACAGGCTGCTCCATAATGGCATCATCCATAGATATGGGGTAAGTTCCTATATACATTTTCTCAACACCTAGCTCTACCATTTTGCCGTATATCTGGATCCCTCCACTGTGATTTGTGATGTTCCAGTCTTAGCTAAGCTGCAATTTCTCCACTTAATGAAGACAGAAACATCATCTTCTTTAGCTCCAGCTCTATTCCCCTCCCCAAACATATTCTCAGGCTGAGCCAGACTTTTTTGAACTTGATGTCCTATTTGACAAAGAGCCCGGTTTGGCGATGCCCCCTTTTTATTTCTATGACATTTCTGGTTTGCCTGTCCCAATGTCATCCTCATCCCCTCCTAGCCCAACCGTTACTTAAATCCCCCCAGGTTGCCTTTTTTTGCTTCCACATCCATCTATTCCAACGCTGCCCTGGCTGGCTTCCCATCCTTTGATTGCATTTTGCTGCTGGTAACCACTTAGTCATCGATAGAACTTCATTTTATTAGTAAGTGTACAAAACAATTTGTAACATATCATTGATCACAGGAAGCTCTTTTTTTCTAAATGCATAACCCAAAAAGGAAGTCCAGTACAGATTCATGCAGCTGAAAAGGAAACATTCTTGGGAATTGATGGCAGGTGTACTCCAGAATATTATATTATGTATGTAAAATCTGTTGGGCTTTCCACCAGGAAGTAGGGCTACTGATGAGTTGGGTTGGACCTCCATCAATGTAAAATCCTATTAGTTACAGGGCCTCTTTTTGCAGTTGTGAAGAACTATTGTCAGGCTGAATCTTGAGTATTGTACTCACTTTGGCTGGTGAGATACTGGATTGATCCTCTGAGGGCTGTCGAGATTAAACGCTTGGAATCATTCAGGATGAGGTTTGATATGTAGTGGAAGAATCAAAGCCTTTTTTTTTCAAGGTTCAGCGCAGGATCCAGTGTTCCGCTATGATTTGTCTTTTCTGCATTTTGGAAATTTGCACTACATTTGAAAGTGCTTGTAGTTTCAACCTCTTTCTGTCTGTACTTGCCCACATTTTTGCTATTCTATGTTCTATGACGTGGCATTTTAGTAATATTACTGGACTAGTAATCCTGAGATTCAAGCTGATGCTGTGTGGGACATACTTTAGAATCCCACCAGGAATTAAATATCAATTAATAATATCTGGAATAGAAAATAGATATTAAATAAATAATATCTAGAATAGATCTCGAACTGTGACTATGGAAGCATGTTGATTGTTGTAATGTTTACTAATGCCCTTTAGAGAAGGAAATCCACTATCCTTACCTGCTCTGGCCTACATGTGAGTCCAGATTCCACAGCAATGTGATTGACTCTTAACAGCCCTTTGAAATAGCCTTGTAAGTTACTAAGTTCAAGGACAATTGAGGATGAACATCAAATGCTCTCTTTGCTGCTGACACCCACATACTATGAAGGAATTAAAAAAAAAACCGTCTTGCCATGTCTTGTTTTTTGTGTTTTACCTTAGCATTTCTTGTTCATCACATGCATCAATAGCTACTTACCAAATCTATTTTCCTATTTCTTTTGACAGAGTTCTTCATACTGTCAACTATTCAACAATGGGCTAGTAGCCATCCTCCTTTTTGGAGGGCAGGAGACAACTGGGTGTGGTAGCTGGGATCTTCTGGAATCAAGATGGCACATGTGATGGGAGATTAGAACTATGTTTATTTTCGTGGCAGACTTGATAATTTGATACCAAGTGAAGCTCTTTAGGGCATTGCTGGTGGCTGCAGCCAAACTGTCTCATTTGAAGGACTGAGAGCCTGAGATCTGTCACTGAAGCCTTGGATTCTTCCCATTTAGATCTAGGTAATCCTGAAAGATAATGCTGTAATGCTTAGAGCGCTCCCATTTAGAAAAGCAAGGGGCTTTTAGCTGTGTGCTTTGCTGGTAAGGTGCATGGTTTTAACCAGATAAGGCCATTAATATCCTAGACATAGTTGGTGGTTTTAAACATTTGGATTATGTCAACCTTTGTTTAAGTCTCTAAGTGTTTCGATGTCCTTAAATTTGCATAATTAGTGGAAATTGTACCTGTGTAAACTGCTGTGGTTTAAAAGATAAAGCTACGAATGGAGGAAGGAAATGATCAGTGAAATCAATGTAGAACATTTATTTGCTTATTTACAGAGAGAGAGAGGGAATAAGAAAAATAAATGATAAATCCTGGCATCCACCGAACAACAAATCTATTCCTCCCAGCAACCCATAAATATACGACGATCAGGCTAGAGAAAATTAAATTCCTCTCAACAAGTGAATGAGAGGTACTGGTCCATTTGCAGATTGTCTGATCTATATAAAGCTTATAAAAGCACATAAAATCCACCAAAATAATATCAGAAAAACCTTAGGTGTTCAACTGTCCCCTGAGAACTGGTGTTGATTAGATTATTTTGGCTTCCTGTTCACCATGGTTACCATTCTTGCAAAGATGGAAGTCAGAATTTTGCATTTGGAAGTATTTATTTTTAAAATGACAAAAGAAAATACTACTTTACACTGTACATGAGCAAAATAAATACCAAAAATGTACACGTGCATGATTGAGAAAGAAAAGTACAATTTATAAATACTCATCCCTTGCACAAGTACAATTCCAGTACTTCATCATTTTCCAGTTCCCAATCTCACACTTCTCTCATTTTCAAATATAAATGGTATACATCTGCCTTAGATCTTTGTTTATCCAATAAAGATTAGGGATGAAGTGTTTTAAAGTGCAAGATTTGAATACTGAAATTAACAATTGGAAAGTTGCCGAAAATATCTGTTAACAAGACAATGATTCCCATTTGTTTTGGTACTGAGCAGGCTCATTTTGAAATGTAACATGGTGTTATGAAAGCTCTATCACCATGACAACTGAATGGGATGCCTAATTGTCCATTTTGTACTATGTTCCATATAACACTGAGTCATTCTATAACCCAAACATTGCAGTCAATCATTAATATATTTGCAACATAACACTAACCCACAAATCTTTGACATCTAGATTGACTGACTGTTTCTTATGCAATTGTTTTCACTCTCTGCCCTTTAGAGTTTGTTCAGAATTATAAACATCATCCTTTGTCCTTCACGTTACTCCTTTCATGCAATGCCATGGCAATGACCTTTAGGAAGTGACTTTTTAATTCTGTTGAACTAAACAATGCCCCAGTGCATTTCGAGGCTCAGATGAGTAATGGATTATCACTGGTACTATGTTTTTTTTATCCTTGTTTGATGTGTTACAAGGAAAACAAGAAGCAATGTGACAACATTTTGACTGAATTCCAAGTTGGTTGACCTAACAGAGAAACAGGCAACATTTGGGTCAATTAGATTTTTAAGCTGGCCCGTGAGTTTTTAAAAAAATCTTCTTTAATGTTTTTGTAAAGTTCTTGGTTATGTTTTCCACTTTTGGTTTTGTATTTATGTGCTGTTAATGTAATTGCCTTTTCACCTGAAGTTGCGAAGGTGAGCACAAAACCTATCCTCACATCCTCCCTCAAATATCCATCAGCCATCCCTGAGGAAACACCAAGGATAACCTAGCCTTTCACTTTCCTGAAATCTCCACATGCCCCACCCCCATCCCCTCAACCCCCCTGCCCCTTTGCTCAGGAACACTACAGTTTCCATATATTTGCTTCCTCCCTTAATAGTGTTCAGTTTGGGAATTGAACAAAATAACAAAGTGAAACATAAGTCTTCATCCATTCCCATAAAACACACCTTGTGTCCCAAGATTGAAGTTTTAGAAATTTTTCCATATTTTTCTCCGGACAAAGCTATGTCTCAGCATCAGTTTTGGAATTGAAGGGTAGATTATTGGGATGAAGGGAAAAGGACCAATCATAAGATATAAAGCAGGATCAATGCACTTATTCTCGTAACCACATTACAATAGCTCTTGTACAGACTAATATATCCACATCTCATTGTTTTCATTTTGCTTAATGGTTTGTTTTTGAAACTTTGGGAAAAGACAGTGTTGATTTTGGATGCAGAAGAAATTAGTACAGAACGGTTAGAAGGAATATAAGGAATGTCAACAAGTAACATCTGGAATTCGGATGTATGTCAATTCAGAGACTACCAAATTGGGAAACGTCTATTCCAGCTGGCTGCAAATAATTGAAACATTTTCCAGTTTGTTTCTGTCGAGGCGCATCTAGACCAGTACCAGCTGGTACTTTCTGAAAGCCTTACATTTTGCCATTGAGGAATATGTGAAGTAAGGATATCATGTACTGCACATAGCACTTTCCAACAGACACTACTTTGCTGGTGTTATTGCATAAAATAGGCTATATCTTGTTGTTTATTATTTAGACAAGTGGATGAAATACTTCAGATAGTCTCTTTCAAGCAGTCAGGCAATGCACACCTACTGGAGATGTAGGCCAGATTGAGAACTTGCCCTGTGCAGAGTCACGGATACAAGCCAAGGTCCACCTAATGAGTAAGACCATAGTGTAACTTAATCTATCACACCCATTGTGTTGGCACTCTTAAAGAACTATCCCTTTCTTAAATGTTTAAAGGTTAACATTTCAAAAGCTGCCTCAAAGTCTCAGTTAACTGAGGCAAATAACATGGAGGTGTTTAAGGTGGATCTAGATAAATGCATGAGGGAGAAAAGGGATGGGTAGATATACCAATTGAGTTGAGTTAGCTGGATAAGCTTGTAGAGCATAAATTCTGATTTAGACCGTTTGACTGTGCTTAAATTCCATGCAAGTATGAATATCCATGTAATGGGATTTGGGAAGTATGGAACTGAACCAAACACAATATAAAGACCTCAAGTTCTCACTCCAATTAATCTTCACACTCTTGCATCTAGTGAATGGAAGTATTCAACTTTGGGGCTCCATAATGAGTCATAATCCAGTGAAAGATGTTGGAAAGTAAATGTGCGGGGATGTCCAATCAGCTCAGGATCAGTTCGGCATTAATGTTTCTTATAACCAAACAGCCTGTTTATTTTTACTAAGTTTCGTACATGAAGAATGACCACTTGAGGGACGTTTGTAGCTGTGGGATTGTAACTTAGCTGTAGAGAAGGGTGGAAGAGGAAA
The DNA here is from genome assembly GCF_965287045.1 of Carcharhinus amblyrhynchos. Lineage (NCBI taxonomy): Eukaryota > Metazoa > Chordata > Chondrichthyes > Carcharhiniformes > Carcharhinidae > Carcharhinus > Carcharhinus amblyrhynchos. The sequence goes on from NC_137336.1 coordinate 50,436,162, forward strand.
ACCAACCACTTGCATTTGAGTAAACTAAGAATATAAATTAAGGTGAGATGAACAGTGTGACGTTACTGTAACTTTAAGAGTTTTTTTAAATCATGTTCTCCCAGCCTCAGCTGTTGTCACTATTGCCAAGCTGTCTCCTGGGAGTCCTTTTATTGGTACTTAATTGGCTTAAATGGGGTTGTTTATATTTACATTGGGATTAGTTTTATGGCCCTGCACTGTTAGGTTGGCAGGGCAGGTGACAGCAGCTCTTTCATTTTCAGTTCTGAGCTGCAAGTTGGTTTTTAGAAAGGACAACAAGCTTCTCTCTCCTTTGTCTTTTTTTGGAAATTCTGCTTGATATCTGAAAACATGGTCTTTCTGAAGGGGAGAATCTGCTGTTGGTGACTTGGCCAGAGTCTCCCTGGTTCTCCAAAAGCTGCTCTGATTTCAAACTGTTCTGGACATGTCAAGAGAACTACTAGAACTTACAAGACTGAGAGTTTTCAATTCTCCAACCAAAAGATTCAATTCTAGTATCATGTGAGCTTTCGACTTTGTTGTGTTGAATTTGTTCAAAGGGTTTTGTCCATGGAAGATTTTGATTTGATTGGAACGTCTTAGATATATTTGATAAGAGCTTTTTTGTTTGTTTGTTTATAATTGATTGAGATTATTGTTCATTTTCTTTCCATACGTGATAACTATATTCTTTGTTTGATAAAACCTATCTCGTGGGTCATTTGAATCACATCCAAAGTGAAACCTATCATGCTTATCCTAGCCAAATTCAAGATACAAAACTTGTGATCCACGCAGGCTCCATAAAACACTTTGGAGTTTCTGACCTGAGTGAGTAACATGCATGTCTTTTGTGTTGATTTTCTACAAGATGGATGGCTGTTTTGTTTGGCACCCAACAATTTGGCAATAAGGCAAAAATGATTTTGGATATGAAAAGCAGTTAATAAGAAATTGCTTTTGAGTGGAATTGCAGAAGGTTTTAAGTTCAAAAACATCATAAAATGACACAGTTAAGGAGCATTACAGAAATGTCAACAGAGATAGCAGCAATAACTTAAGTTTATTTGCATCCTTAATATAATAAAACTTCCCAAGGTGCTTCACAGGAGCATTGTAAAACAAAAATGGCATAAGGAGACATTAGCTCAAATGGCCAAAAGTCTGGTCAAGGAGTAGAATGTCTTAAAGGAGGAAAGAGAGATACTGGTAGAGAGTGTGCAGAGGGAATTCCAGTGCTTGAGGCTTTGGCAGCTGAAGGCAGGAATACCAATGGTAGTGTGAAATGTGGGATGCTCAAGAGGCAAGAATTAGAGTGGACACATTGGGGTTTGTGAGATTGCAGAAGATTAGAGGGGTAAGGCAATGGAAGGATTTGAATACAAGGATGGTAATTTTAGGCCTACAAAGACAAGGACGGGTGAGGAAAGTATGCTCTTTCGACAATGATGCTGTCATTTTGTGAGATTACAGTGATTGAATGTAGAATATAGCTGCAGCAGGGAAATATAAACTAAGATTGCTTTAGAATGACAAAATATTTTCCTGATAAATCCTCAAAAGGAGGATAGAGGCAGGCGTACACTCCAGTTGGAAAGCATCTATCTTCCCAGGTCAAATTTAGCAGCTATCAAACCAAAATAGTATCAAAAGAATAAGCAACACATCGTGCCATTAGTTAGCTCCTACAAGATGTAGAGCCATTCTGAACACCAATTTAGAAATGATTACGTTTGTAAGAACAGGTTCGCAAGCATGTTGCATAAGCCATTCTACCCACGACAGTGGTAATTAATCTCCAGTATGAGAGACTTAAAGATTTCAGTCTGATAATTAGACTGCTGTGATGATTTTAGCAGAGAGTGTTTGTGTTACTTAACCAAGTATGAATTTGATTGTGGAGCACATTTTAGATTTAATCTATTACTTAAAATTGGTCTCTCATTCATGTTATATTAACATGATATTGTTGATCTCATTATCATGTTAATATTATCAATCTGTGAGGGAACTGCTATACTTTAAAACTATTTTTCTTGCAAATAGGAAACATTGCATTATATTCTGCAATTGTATGTGTTACATTGTGTATTATCATGATATTTGTAATTGTTTTTCCTGCTCTTGCAGAGTGTATCAGTATAGATTTCAGAAGAGAATTCAATTTGGTTCACTAATGTTCCTTAGGGAAGGAAACTCTTTACTTGGTCTGGTCTGTATGTGGCTCCGGACCCACAGCAATGTGGTTGACTCATGAATGCCTTCTAAAATGGTCTGGTAATTAGGGATGGGCAACAAATGCTGCCCTTGCCTGGGGCACCCACATTCTATGAAGAAATAAAGGTTGATAAAAAGAAAAATAATTCTGTCAGATTTTCCAGCTAGAGAGTTTGATGTTTGGGCATTTTTTTTTTGGAATCAACATTTATACAGCTTGCATTTTCTCTCTGTCGCTGAATAACTTTTGACATAGGACATTGTGCAATATGGAAACTTTTCCACATGTTTCATATCACTTTTTTCCTGGACTGTTCTTCATTTGTTTGAGCCCCAAGTCAATCTTGTGCATTTGTTCAATTTTATATGCACAAGGTGCTGTCTTGTCTGTCCTTTCACTTTTTGATGACGAATCTTCCGTTTAATTTGAAAGGCTGATTTTTAAACTGGGAAACAACATGCGTCAAACATTTGACGTTTTAAGAGAACTGACCTTGGCACCAAGGGGAGAGAGCAGATGAAACAACAATGCAAATTTTTTTATCACATGTAGGGAAGACCACTGAGATTTCACAATGTACCAATACATTTTAACATGACTGCATCTCGTGTTCTATTTGGCAAATAAAAAGGACCAACTTGTCAAATATGTTTTTTTTTAAGACTAATGTTGGTTTATATTTAAAAAGAATGTTTTCTTTGCAGATTTGGCAAGAAGGTGCAGCTTAGGATAAAAGGTTGACTGCAAATGAACATTCCATGTAAGTCAAAAAGAATGTCATTCCTTCATAAAGAACAACACAAATGTAACCATGGAAATCCAATTCCCCAACAAGGGTGATTCGAGAGAACCCTACTTCTTCCATGGTTGGAAGTCCAACTGGTTCCCATTTATCACCACTCTTTTCCACCTAGATGAACTTATTCTCACATTTAACAATTTCTTCTTCAACTCCATTCTCTTTCTCAAAACAAAAAATGTCGCCATGAGTACCCACTAGAGTTCTAGCAATGTCTGCTTTTTTTTTTGTGGGATATGTGGAAGATTATTTGTCTCAGTCACACTTGAATTCCTTCTCAATCTCTTTTTCCAGTACATTCATGACTCTATTGGTGCCGTTTCCTCTTCTCACCATGAACTGGAAAATTTCATCATCTTTTCATTAATTTTCCACCCTTCTCTAACCTTAACATGGTCCATTGCTGATTCTTCCCTTTTTTTGACTTCTCTGTTTCCATTTCTGGGCTCAGGCTATTATTTCCATGTTCACAAAAAGCCCACAGACTTCCACGGTTACATTGACTATACTTTTTCACTTCCTGTCAGCTGAGATAGCTCAGTTACTAGAGCGTGAGACTGAAGATCTAAGGATTCTTGGTTTTCAGCACACAATCTGATATATCCTCATTCCTCTTTCTCCTGACTTTCAGTGTTTTAAAATCCTTCCCCACCACCAAGATTATTTGGCATCATGTATTCCAAATATAGGGTCAGCACAACCTACTTCAGGTTCAATTACATTCCTTGTCTGTTGCTGCATGAAGAACAATTTGAAATTGGCAGCCCAACTTTGGCTGCTGTGTATCCAATAGAATCCTATGTTCATCAAGTGGCAGGGTGGAAAAGTGATGACTTATGAGTGTAATCCAGATGTTTGAGCTACAGCCAGCTATTAATCACATCTGATATGAAGATATTCATTTCTTTAAAAATGAACACAGCTAACTGAACACTTTTTTTAAAAAGGGACTCTCTTCCATTCTCCCCATTTCTCCATCTCTGTGCATCTGTTTGGATGATGCACTCTTCCCTACTATCGCTAGAGAAATGTCTTCCTTTCTCCACAAGCGAGGATTCCTCTACACCATGGTTGACAGGTTAACAGGGCTCTTGGCCGTGCCCACTCATTTCACTCATGTCTACTCAGAGAAGCACAGGGTCTTTACGGAGCAGAAGGAAGTCATTTGGCCCATTGAGTCTGGCACTGAATTTCTGAAGGAGCATTCTAGCTACTACTATTCCCCTCCCTTATCCCCAGAACTTTGCCCTTTCTTTCTATCCAGAAAACAATCCTATTGAGTACCTCCATTGAATCTGACTCCACCACCCTGTCAGGAAATTTGCTCCTGACTCCAACCACCCCAGGTAAAACTTGTTTTTCTCACATCACTTGTATGCCTTTTTGCCCATCATTTTGAATTTGTGCCCTTTAGATTTTGACACTGAGTGGGAACAGATTCTCATTATTTACCCTGTCCATAATCCCTTAGGATCTGGCATTCCTATATCAAGGCTGCTTTAAGGCTTCCTTTGTCCAAGGAAAATGATTACAATCTCTCCAATCTATCCTCATAGCTTCTTTACCTCTGGAATCATTCTTATGAATCTTCTCTACACTGTCTCCAGTTGAACTGGTGGAATATATTAGTTAGGCCTCACCCAGAACTGGATGCAGTATTCCAGGTGTGACCTAACTAATGTATTCCACCAGTTCAATATGACCTCCTTATTCTTGTACTCTCTCTGCTCCTATTAATAAACCTAAGATACTATGTACTATATGCACCCCTTTTTCCTCACTCCCAGGACCATGATAGGGTTCCACATCCTCACCTTCTATCCCTTCAGTCTCTGTGTTCAACAGATCATTTCTTTCTTTCGACCACCTCAATTGCGATGCTGCAGTTTTGACAGTCGAAGAACTTTTTAAGGTACTGTTGTACTGTAGGAAATGTGGCACCTAATGTGCATATGCTAAAATGCCACAAACAGCAATGTGATAATCACCAGGTCATCTGCTTTTGTGATGTTGACTGAGAGGTAAATATTGGCCATGATACTAGGGATAATTCCCTTGTTCTTCTGAAAAATAGCACTATGGGATCTTTTACATTTCCTAAGTTGGGAGATGGGGCCTCAATTTAACATTTCATTTGAAAGTCTAGCACCTCCAACAGTTCAGTACCTCCTGAGAACTGCACTGGAGTATCAGCCTTGATTTTTGTGATCAGGTTCTAAAGTGAGATTTGAATCTTCAACTGTGTGTGATGGCCAGCGTACTACCATCTGCTGACTCAATGAGCCCACTTAGGCAGTAGAGTCTTAGGGCCCTTTGCTAGTAGGTTTGAAGGCAGGGAGAAAATTTACTGGGATGGGCTAATAGCATATTGGAACCCACCCTCTTCCCTCCTCCACCAGAATTAAGTTCTGGGTCAAACTTGTTGCCCTGCTGCCAATTGATGATCACTTAAGGGCCTAATCCTGTCACTGTTGGTAGTAATCCAGCTGCACGTGGGCCTGTCACCATGCGGTGTGCTTGACAAGTTAAGAAGGAGTGAAACTGAATCGACTATCCAGTTTCAATCTAGGCCTAAGCATTGAAAATGATGGCAAACTTAGCCATGTCAGCACAACGAAGGCCTCCTTACTAACACTAGGGACATATGTTAAAATTCAGAGAGTTGTCTCACTCACAGAATCATAACTTATGGATAATATCCCAGACATCACCATCATCATCTCTGCGTATCTTGAATCCTATTGACAGGACTGACTCAGCAGAGGCGGTATACAGTCAGGAGGGAATCCTCAACATTGACTGACTAAAGTCTCATGGCGTCAGGTCAAATATTGTCAAGGAAACTTGATTGCCATATACTGACTGCCTCCCACTCCCTGCTGATGAATCAGTACTCTTCTATGTGAACACCAGTTGGAGGAAGCACTGAAGTGGCAAGGGTGCAGAATGTACTCTGGATGGGGGACTTCATAGAACACAGAACACTACAGTACAGTACAGGCCTTTCAGCCCTCAATGTTGTGCCAAGCTATGTCCAAATCTAACATCAAGCTATCCCACTCCCTATAATTCTGGTGTGCTCCATGTGCCTATCCAATAACTGCTTGAAAGTTCCTAAAGTGTCCGACTCCACTATCACAGGCAGTGTATTTCACACCCCAACCACTCTGAGTGAAGAATCTACCTCGGACATCCCTCCTATATCTCCCAACATGAAGCTTATAGTTATCCCCCCTAGTAACAGCTACGTCCACCCGAGGAAATAGAGTGGACGTGCAGAGACTATCTATACCATGATAGGTTGAGGGAGCTAGGTCTCTCCTCCCTGGAGAGACGAAGGTTGAGAGGTGACCTGATAGAGGTTTATAAAATGTTGAGAGGAATAGATAGGGTGGATTCTGAAGCCATTTCTCGGGGCTGAAATGGTCGCTACGAGAGGACACAGGTTTAAGGTGCTGGGGAGCAAGTACAGAGGAGATGTTAGGGATAAGTTTTTCACTGAGGGTGGTGAATGAGTGGAATCGGCTGCTGCCGGTGGTGGTAGAGGCGAACTCACTGGGGTCTTTTAAGAGACTTCTGGATGAGTACATGGGATATAATGGGATAGTTCTATGGCCTGGTAGGTATGGATATGATCGGCGCATCTTGTGGGCTGAAGGGCCTGTTTGTGCTGTAGTGTTCTATGTTGTGTGGCTCTACCATTTTGCTAAATGGGATAGATTTCAAACAGAATCACAGAATAACATAGCGCAGAAGAGGCTGTTCAGCCCATTGAGCCTGCACCAACACATGAAATGTCCTGACCTGCCTACGTAATCCCGCTTGTTAGCACCTGGCCCATAGCCTTGAATGTTACGGCATGCTAAGTACTCTTCCAGGTACTTTTTAAAGGATGTGAGCATCCTGCCTCCTCCAGTCATCCAGGCAATGCACCTGGGACAATCACCACCCTCTGAGTAAAAAGTCTTTGCCTCAAATTCCCCACTAAACTCCCACCCCTCACTTTTAACCTGAGTCTCCTTGTAACTGACCCTTCAACTAAGGGGACTGCTCCCTATCCACCCTGTCCGTGCCCCAAAGCAGCTCAAGACTGGGCGTCCATGAGGCATTGCAGGCCATCAGCAGCAGCAGAATTGTTCTCAATCACAATCTGTAACCTCATGTCCCACCAGTTTTCCCACTCTGCCATGACTTCCAAGCCAGGCAATTAACCTTGGTTCAATGAAGATTTTTCTTTTATTCATTCAAGGGATGTTGCTGGCCAGGGGAAAAATATATATTGCCCTTGAGAAGATGGTGGTTAGCTGCCTTCTTGAACTGCTGCAGTCCATGTGGTAGAGGTACACTCACATTGCTGTTAGAGAGGGATTCCCAGGATTTTGACACAGTGACAATGAAGGAACACTGATATATCTCCAAGTAGGGATGGCGTGTGGGTTGGAAAAGATCTTCCAGATGGTGCAGGAAGGCATTTCAGAAGCAACACCAGGCCTAACTAAAATTGAAGTGTCAGCCTGTGAAGCTGCGCACAGGATTATGTGCATGCAAACAGCTGAAGTAGCAAGCAATAGACAGAGTGAAGCAATCCCACAATTTCAACCCTGCAGTCCTGCCATTTTCTGTCATGAGTTGGGATGGACAATTGGTCTATTAACAACTCACTGAAGAAGGAGGCTTCACAAATGTTGCCATCCTCAATGCTGAAGGAGCCCAGCACATCGGAGCAAAAGATAAGACTGAAGCATTTACTACAATCAGCCAGAAGTGACAAGTGATGGCCCATCTTAGTCTCCAGTATCTCAGATGTCAGCCAATACAAATCACTCCACGTGATGTCAAGAAACTACTGAAGACACTTGATACTGAGAAGGCTATGGGCCCTGGGAATATTCAGGAAATAGTACTGAAGACTGATGCTCCAGAAATTGCTGCATCCCTAGCCAAGTTGTTCCAGTACAGCTACAACACTGGCATCTACCCAGCAATGTGAAAAATTGCCCATGTCCTGCACAGATTAACAGGACAAATCCAAATTGCCCAGTTACAGCCCCATCAATCTACACACAATCATCAATGAAGTGATGGAAAGGGTCATTAACAGTGGTATCAAGTAGCACTTGCTTAACAATAGCTGCTCACTGACACTAAGTTTGGGTTCTGCCATAGTAATTCAGCTCCTGACTGTGATGACTTCAGACAGGCCGTTGAGGTTGGCCTATTGGAGTATGTTCTCCCTGATTCAGGATCCATCTGGTGTGGGTGGGTGGGGGGTGTGCAGGGAAGGAGGAGGAGGACCTCCTTGTGAACATGCTCCTGGACCTAGCAAGGCATGCCATCTACAGAGCCAGGCAGTGGGCGATCAATGGGATCATCCAACCTGGTTGTTTGCTCCTCTGCCGTGGCTATATTTGCAGCTGGGTGACCCTGGAGAGGGAGCATGTGGTGTTTGAGGGCACAGTTGATGCCTTCTATGCCCACTGGGCACTGCAAGGACTGGAATGTGTTATTGACCCCTTTAATCACATTTTAATTAGATGTTTTAAGTTTCCTTTCCACTTTGTTTTTTGTTTTAGGGAGCTGACCTTTTTGAGTTGAACTTAAGTTAGCTTGATTTTGTTTTATTTGGTTTAACACAAAAGGTGTCCCTGATTGGCCGATCAATTTGGATCCTTAATCAGGGAGTCTTTGCGTCTTTGCCTTGTATTTAACCAGGAGCGTCAGTTCCTCTGGCACACCTGGAGATTAACTGCTAGCACTCTGTGTACTGCTGTTCAGAGTTTGTAAATAAAGGGATTTTAGTGAATGGACTTTGGCCTCTGAAGACTTATTACACTAACCTCATTACTGTCTTGGTTCAATCATGGAGAAAAGTGTTGAACTCTAGAAGTGAGGTGAGATTGACTGCCTTTGACATCAAACGGCATTTGAGCAAATGTGGCATCAAAAAGCCCCAGCAAAACTTCAGTCAATGGGCGTCAAGGGAAAAATCTCCATTAGTTGGAATCATACGCGGCAGGGTTATTTTTCAGCAAAATGATACTAGGGAATGAAAGATCTCAGATATGTGAAGAGGCTAAAAGAAACTGGGATTGTTCTTGGAGCAATAAAAGGTTTTGAGATTTGGGAGCAGTGTTTAAAATTCTGAGGGGTATTGACAGTGGAGCTTTGGACAGAGTTGCCACAGACACACACAGGTTGCCCAACTCTCAATCAGTCCAGCTTGATGTAAAACAACCTTTAAAGCTGCACAAGATTTTGATACGTCATCCTCAGTGGGTTTGATGGTCAAATAACAACAATTGACTGCAATTAAGCTTCAAATAAGCAAATTAGTCCCCTACCTGATGCCCAGAGAATGAATATTTAGAACATTCCAAATCCAACCATAGCCTGTGAAGGCAATAATGTTATTCTTGTTGGTTTAAAGGTACTTGCACAAGTATTTTTAATCCCTTATTAAAAAAAGCTTCTAATTAAATTACCAAATCCTACTGTTTCTGGCAGAATAAATGCTCTGTTCTCTGTAAACCTACTCGCAAAATCTGTCCTACTTGGGTTGACTCCTTAATGAGGCCACCATCAGAAACTTTCTGAATATATTTTGTATCCGATTTTTTTTTTCAGGAGGATGTAAAAGATTTCATCATGCGATGTGAAGCAGACCCGGGGACGTCTCCCTATACCCTAACCACCATTCAACCCTTGACCAACGTCACAAGACAAATAACCTGATCATTATCATATTGCTGCTTGTAGGAACTTAGTGCACCAGATTCCAACCACATTTCCTACATTACAACAGTGACTGCACTTCAAATTAAGCACTTAATTGACGGTAGAGTTTCTGAGAATTTTCAAATTCCTGAATGGAGATATGAAAATGCAAGTTTTTCTTTCTTTATATTGCATGGTGTGCAAATACATTAATCCATATGCTGCACTACATTTTCAGCATTCACCGTCGGATGGCTGCAAAGGAATGCTTTTAAACTCAACTCGAGCATTCTCAGCTGATATTACAAAACTGGTTTTGTTATTTCACTTCGATGACAGGAGGGAACATTATGTTCTGTAACTGAATTCTTTCTGCAACCAGACATTTGGAAATATTCCTGCCAAATATACAAGACAGTTTTGGATTAACACAAATTCAAAATGAAATAGACTAATAGGAAAAATAAGCAAATATATAGAAATATAAGAATTCTAAAAATTAAAAAGCAATTTCAAAGTTTCTATAGGTATGGAAAACGGAAGGGATAATTAAATGTGCATCCCTTCGAAGAGACGGAAGAAATTGGCAGAAATGGGGAATAAATGTTTTGTGTCTGCTTCCAAAGCAGAAGGCATACAGAAATTGTGGAATACTGAGGGTCTGATGAGAGTGAGGAACTTAAAATAATCAATAATCATGAAATAAAATGTCTTGCAAAATTGGGGTATTGGGAATAAAAACCAGCAAATCCCCTGGCTTGTTGGTCTTATATTATCTTATTCAATCCTGGGATGTGGACATTGCTGAGAAACATAGAAATAAAGAAAATATGAGTATGAGTAGGCCATTTGGCCCTTCAAGCCTGATCCACTGCCATTCACTATGATCATGGCTGATTCTCAATTTCAGCACCATACTCCCTCACTCTCTATACCCTTTGACACTTTAGAAGCTAGAAATCTATCTATTTCCTTCTCAGTGACTTGGCCACTACAGTCTTCTGTGGTAGATAATTCCACAGGTTCACTACCTTCTGAGATAAGAAGTTTCTCTTCATCCTAATCCTAAATGGCCTACCCCTTATCCTGGGATGATGATCCAGTGGTCTAAACCCCCAGTAATAGGAAACCATATCCCTGCCTCCAGTCTGCCCTGTTCTGGCAGAATTTTAGACCTTTCAATTAGATCTCCTGCCATTCTTCTAACTGCCAGTGAGTACAGGTCAAGTCAACCCAGTCTCCCCTCATATGATAACCCTGTCATCTCACAAATCAGTCTAGTGAACCTTCGCTGAACTCCCCCTATGGCAAGTATTTCCTTTGTTAGATAAGCAGACCAAAACAAAAACCCAGGTGTGGCCTCACTAAGGCCTTGTACAGTTGTAGAAAGACATTCTTGTTCCTGTGCTCAACTTCTCTTGCAATGAAGGCCAACCTATTATTTGCCTTTCTAATTGTTTGCTGTAACTACATGCTTGCTTCCAGTGACTGGTGTACAAGGATGCCAAAAAGGACTGTAGGAGGAGAGGTAATAAGCTGTGGATAACGAAGGAGGTGAAGGAAAGTGTTAAATTAAAAGTGGAGGTGTTTAGAGTAGCTAAGAGTAGTGGGCGAGAAGAGGATTGGGAGAGATTTAAATGTCAACAAAGATTGACAAAGAAGTTGATAAAGAAGGGTAGGAGAAACTATGAAGCTGGGCTAGCGCTTAATATAAAAAAGGATAGCAAGAGTTTTTATAAATATATAAAAAGGAAGAGGCTGGCTAGGGTGAACGTTGGACCCTTAGAGGATGAGAAGGGGGACTTAGTGGTAGGGGATGGGGAAATGGCTGAGGTCTTGAATAACTTTTTTGTTTCGGTCTTCACGGAGGAGGACGTGAATAATTTGCCGGATGTTAGAGATGGAAAGGTGGTAGGACTGGAGGGTCTCTGACATTACTGTTACTAGAGAGGTGGTGCTCGACAGACTGGAGGGGCTGATTGTGGACAAGTCCCCAGGACCGGATGGAATGCATCCGAGGGTCCTGAAAGAAATGGCGGCGGTGATAGTGGATGCCTTGGTGGTTATTTTCCAGACGTCGCTGGATTCCGGGGAAGTGCCGGAAGATTGGAAAACTGCTAATGTTACGCCGTTGTTTAAGAAGGGTGCCAGGCAAAAGGCGGGGAATTATAGGCCTGTTAGTTTAACGTCTGTTGTAGGTAAAATGTTAGAATCCGTCATCAAGGAGGAAATTGCGAGGCATCTTGAGGGGAACTGCTTGATAGAGCAGACGCAGCACGGTTTCGTTAAAGGGAAGTCGTGTCTGACAAATTTACTGGAGTTCTTTGAGGATGTGTCTAGGGCGGTGGATAGTGGAGAGCCGGTGGATGTGGTCTTTCTTGATTTTCAGAAGGCGTTTGACAAGGTACCTCACAAGAGGTTATTGGGGTCGGTGCTGGGGCCTCAGCTATTTACCATTTATATAGATGATCTGGAGGAGGGAACCAAGTGTAGGGTGTCGAAATTTGCTGATGACACCAAAATTGGTGGAAAGGCAAATTGTGCGGAGGGTGGGGAGAGTCTACAGAAGGATCTAGATAGGCTGGGCGAATGGGCCAGGAAATGGCAAATGGAATTTAATGTTGGCAAGTGCGAGGTGGTCCACTTTGGTAGGAATAATCGTAGGAAGGATTATTACTTACGTGGAGAAAAACTGCAGCAGGCGACGGTGCAGAGGGACCTCGGGGTCCTTGTGCATGAGTCGCAAAAACCCAGCTTGCAGGTGCAGCAGGTGGTCAGGAAGGCAAATGGGATGCTGGCCTTCATCGCGAGGGGGATTGAATATAAAAGTTAGGAGGTCTTGCTGCAGCTGGAGTACTGTGTGCAGTTTTGGGCGCCATACTTACGCAAGGATATTTTGGCCTTGGAGGGAGTGCAGAGGAGGTTTACTAGGCTGATGCCGGAGTTGAGGGGATTGAGCTATGAGGAGAGGCTGAATAAATTAGGCTTGTAGTCGTTAGAGTTTAGAAGAATGAGGGGAGATCTCATTGAGACGTATAAGATGATGAATGGGATGGATAGGATAGAGGTGGAGAGACTCTTCCCGCTCAGAAAGGACAGTAAGACTAGGGGGCACAGCCTCAAGATAAAGGGGGGGTGGTTTAGAACGGAGTTGAGGAGGAACTTCTTCACTCAAAGGGTGGTGAATCTCTGGAATTCTCTGCCCGTTGAAGTGGTGGAGGCTACCTCGCTAAATATTTTTAAGACGCGGGTTGATGGGTTTTTGATAAGAGAGGGGATTAATGGTTATGGGGAGAGGGCGGGAATGTGGAACTGAGCCACGACAGATCAGCCATGATCTTATTGAATGGCGGGGCAGGCTCGAAGGGCTGGTTGGCCTACTCCTGCTCCTATTTCTTATGTTATGTTCTTATGTTATGCCCAGGTCCCTTTGTAAACCAACATTTCCCAATAAACAATATTTAAATAATACTCTGCATTCTATTTCTCCATCTGGAGTGGATAACTTCACATTTATCTACATTGTGCTTCATCTACCATCTAATCATCCACTCACTCAACTTGTCTAAATCACCTCATAGCTTCTTAACATCCTCCTCATTATTCACATTCTCCCCAAGTTTTGTGTTGTCAGGAAACTTGGAAATATTGCTCAAGTTGTTGATGCATACTGTGAATAGCTGGGGCCCAAGCACTGATCCCTGTGGGACCTACTAGTTACCACCTGTCACTTTGGGGAAAAAAAACATTTATTCCTACCAGTATTTGTTGATGAAAAGGCTGGGGCAAGCCACCACCTCCCCCCCCCCCCCCAACTCCTCCCCTGCACCCCACCACAAATGTGGAAGGGGTTCCTGAGGGAGGTGTCTGAAGCCCAAGCAAGATTGCTTGGTTTATGAGGAGAGACTGAGTAGACTGGGGCTATACTCATTGGAGTTCTGAAGAATGAGGGGAGATCTCACAGAAACATATAAGACTATGAAGGGAATAGATAAGATAGAAGCAGGGAAGTTGTTTCCACTGGCGGGTGAAACTGGAACTAAGGGGCATAGCCTCAAAATAAAGGGAAGCAGATTTAGGACTGAGTTAAGGAGGAACTTCTTCTTACAAAGGGTTATAAATCTGTGGAATTCCCTGACCAATGAAGCAGTTGAGGCTACCTCATTAAATGTTTTTAAGGAAAGGATAGATAAATTTTTGAACAGTAAATAAATTGAGTGTCACGGTGAGTGGGTGGGTAAGTGGACCTGAGTCCACAAAAAGATCAGCCATGATCTTATTGAATGGTTCAACAGGCTCGAGGGGCCAGATGGCCTACTCCTGCTCCCAGTTCTTATGTTCTTATGAGATGACCTGCTAGTTTTCCCCTCCTGCTCATAAAATCCTCTCGATGGCCTCAAAATTGAGGCCAGGCTGGAAGTGGATATCTGGCCACTTGAGGGCTTCAATTTGGCCTCTACCCACGTAAAATGATTGATATCTGGGCCAGGCAGGAAAACCACCCAGGGAATTAAATAGGCCTCTCCCTTGCAAACCCAATGGTGGTGGACCTCGTGTCATGGATGCTGTTTTCAGCCAATTCATTCATTCTACGTGATATCTAGAAACAGCTGAAGAAACTGGATGTAGCCAAGTCTATGAGCCTTGACAACATCCCAATGCTGAAGACTTTTGCTTCACCTGAGTCAACCTATTCCAGCAGAGCTGCAACATTGGTATCTATCCGACAATGTGAAAAATTGCTCAGGTTTATCCTCTTCACAAAATGGATAAATTTAATACTGCCAATTATCAAACATCAGTGAATCTATTCTCCATCTTTAGCAAAGTGATGGGAGATATCATTGACATCAAGCAGCATTCACTCACCAATAATCTTCTCACTGATGCTCAGTTTTGGTTCCAGACTGCATTGCAACCTTGGTCCAAACATGTGACTTGTTACTAATAAATAGACTTTACTTCTACTTTACGTGGGCAAAAGACCTAAGTTCCATAAATGAGGTGAGAGTAACTGTCGTTGGCATCAAGGGAACATTTGACCGAGTATGGCATCAAGGAGCCCTAGCAAATTGAAGTCAATGGGAATTGGGAAAACTCACTGCTAGCTACTGTCCTGGTATGAAGAAAGATGGTTGTGGTTGTTGAAGATCAATTATTTCTGCACCAGGATATCACTACAGGAGTTCCTCAGGATAGCATCCTAGGCCCAACCATCTTCAGCTGTTTTATCAATGATCTTCCTACCATCAGATGTGGAGATGTACACTGTTGATTGCACAATATTTAGTACCATTTGTGACTCCTCAGATATTCCAGCATTTGTGTTCAAATGCAGAAAGAGTTGGAAAACATTCAGCTTTGAGTGAAGTGGCAAGCAATATTTTGTGCCTCACAAATGCAGGCAATGACTATCTCCAACAATTAAGGATCTAATTCCCTTTTCTTGACTTTCAATGATATTATCATTGCTAAAACCCAATAGTTAACACCCCGGGGTTACCATTGAACAGAAACTGAATTGGTCCAGTCATATAAACACTGTAGCCAAAAAGCAGATCAGAGGCTCGAAATTCTGTGATGGGTAATTCCTGAAACGTTATCTGAAATCTACAAGGCACAAGTCAAGTGTGTGATGGAATACTATCCAGTTGTTTGGATGAATGCAACTCTAACAACACTCAAGAAACTCGATAACATCCAGAACAAAGCAGCCTGTTTGATTGACATCCATATCTACTACCTGAAACATATATGCACAGTGGCAGCAGTATGCACAATATACAACATTCGCTGCAGCAGCTTACCATGACTCCTCTGCATACACCTTCCAAACCAGCCGCTCCTACCACCTAGGAGAACAATTGTGGCAAAATGGGAGCACCACAACCTGCAAATTCCTCTCCAAGACACATATTGTCCTGACTTGGAACCATATCGCTGTTCCTTCACTATGGCTGAGGTTAAAACCTGGAACTCTCTTCCCAACAGCACTGTGGGTGTGCCTGCACCACACGCATTGTAAGGTTTCAAGAAGGCAGCTCACCGCCAACTTCTCAAGGGCAATTATGGATGGACAACAAATGTTGGCCTTGTCAGTGAAAGACACATGAATAAGTAGAAAAAAGATGACTGCAGAGATATTGGACTTATTTGCTTTGATCTTTCGGAATTCCTGAGGTTCCAGAAGTTTGCCATGGATCCAAAGTTAGAAAATGTAAACCTGCTATTCAAGAAAGGAGGGTGAGAGGAATCAAGAATTATAGGCATGTTTGCCTGGATTAGTAATAGGAAAATGCTTGAATCCATTATTAAGACCATGGTAATAGCATTTGGAAACTAATAATATGATTACACAGACTGACAAGTTTTATGAACGAGAAATCGTGTTTCACAAATCTATCAATGTTATTAGCAGGGTGAATGAGGAGAAATACATAGATTTAATATTTTAGGATTTTCAGAAGGTCTTTGATATGGTGCCTCATGAGAAATTGACATTGAAGATTAGGCTCTTGGATTGGGGTAATATAGAAGATCGTTTGATCAACAGGAAACAAGGTAGGAATAAATGGATCAACTCCAGGATGGCAAGGTGTAACTAGAGGAATATGTCAAGGATCAATGGTTGGACTTGAGCCACGTAAAATCTTTATTGTTGACTTGGCTTTTTGGGGGTGAGAGGAAGCCAGGGAGGTGGCAGGGGTGGAGAGGTGAGGGGGGCGGTAGGAGAGGGAGCAGTGGGGGGGGGGGTGCGGTGGCACTGAGTTATGTAATCCAGTTTGCTCATGATACAAAGTTAGGTCAGAAGGTTAGCAATAAGGAGAGTGAAAAGAGACTACAAAAGGATATAGCAGATCAAGTGAATGGGCAAAATCATAGCCAATGGAGTATAATGTGGTGAAGCATGAAATTATATGCTTTGTATGAAGAATGGAAAAGCATATTTTTTAAAAGTGGGAGAATAGAAAATGTTGGGATCTGGGATCCAAGCAATAGGAAGGCAAATTGTACGTTAAGTGTGTTTGCAAGAGGTTTGGAGTGTAAGAGTAGGATGTCTTGTTGCAATTTGGTGAAACCTCACCTTTAGTCTACATACCTAAGGAATGGTATGATAGTCTTAGAGGAGGTGCAATGAATGTTCACTAGACTGGCCATTGGAATAAGAGGGTTTTCCTGTGAGGTGAGATTGAGTAGAATAGACCTATACTTTCTGGTGTTTAGAAGGATGAGAGATGATCTCGTTCAAATATATACATTTCTTATTAAAATTCCTCATACGTTCTTGTTACAACCATGAAATTCTCGGGGTAGATGCAGAGAGGTTGTTTAGAAAGCAGACAATCAGAGGTCATAGTCTCATAATAATTTGTTAGACATTTGGGACTGAGATGAGGAGAAATTTCTTCACTCAGAGGTTTTGTGATTCTTGGAACTTCTCAGAGGGCTTTGGATGTTCAGGTAATCAATATAATCAAGACTGAGATCAATCGATCAATAGTTTCAGGAAATCAAGTATATGGGGAGAGGGCAGGAAATTGGTGATGGAGAATTTGACCATGATTTTGTTATAGAATCATAGGATGCTTACAGCACAGAAGCAAGCACTTCAGCCTAATGAGGTCATGCCAATTTTCCACAAGAGTAGTTAATCTAGCCTCTCTTTCCTCAACCGTGGATTCCCATCTACAGTAATCAACAGGGCCCTCAACAGCGTGCAGTCCATCTCCTACGCCACGACCCTCACCCCCTCTCCTCCCTCCCAGAACAAGAATAGAGTTCCCCTTTGTTCTCACATTTCACCCCACCAGCTTCCACATGCAAAGTATAATCCTCTGCCATTTTTGTCAACTCCAGCATGATGCCACCACCAAACACATCTTCCCTTCTCTCCCTCTGTCAGCATTCTGCAGAGACCATTCCCTCTGAGATAACCTATCCACTCCTCCAATATACCCAACACCTCTCCCGTCAGTTCTGGCACGCACCCATGCAATCGCAGAAACTGTCCCTTTACCTCTTCTATGCTCACCATTCATTCCAGGTTGAGCAGCGTTTCACTTGCACCTCTTTCAATTTGGTGTATTGCATTCACTGCTCCCAATGTGATCTCTATATCGGACAAACCAAGCAAAGACTAGGTGATCACTTTGCTGAGCACCTTTGGTCTGTGTGCAATCAGGACCCTGACCTTCTGGGTGCTTGCTATTTTAATACACGATCCTGCTCCCACTCCCACATGTCTATCCTTAGCTTGCTGCAATGTTCCACTGAAGCTCAATGCAAAGTGGAGGACACCATTTCACCTTCCAGCTAGGCACTTTACAGCCTTCCAGTCTCCACGTCGAATTCAACAACTTCAGATGATTTGCTCTATCCCACCTCGACCCATTTGTTTTCAGTGTTTTGTTTTACTGTTTTCTATCTTTTATTTCTTTATTGTCTTTCTTCATTTTTCTTCCTGTGTACTTTGTCCCCCTTCCCTTCCCTTTTCTCCCCCCTTTGCTTCTTCTTTTTAAAATTTTATCTCTGTCCCATCCATTTCCTCCTCCCCCCAAAACCACCCCCCCACCCCGTCACCCCTCAACAACTTCATCTGTTTTATCTTCTCTTCTGTTTGGCCATTCATGCCATTTATTCTCTCTGTGGATTGCTATTAGCTTTCTTTTCCCCTGGTTTTTGTGGCCATGACTCATCTTTCATTCTCTCACTCTGCAGTATAAATATCTCCCATTTCTATGCCTTTTAGCTTTGACTCAAAACGTCAGCTCTTTTCTCTCCTTACAGATGCTGCCAGACCTGCTGAGATTTTCCATCATTTTCTGTTTTGGTTACCGCAGCATTAACGTGTCCTCTCTCTATGATGAAGCACCAGCAGTGGCCACCACTAATAGTGAGGCCCATGAGCTGCTGGCCTTCCTATTTAGGTCAGCAGTTCTGGGGAAATTTAAGTCTTTAAGTTTATTTATTAGTATCACAAGTAGGCTTACATTAACACTGCAATGAAGTTACTGTGAAAATCTGGGCACCATTCTCAATTGAACGGTGGCCTTGGGGTGGCCTGTTAATTGACTGCTGCTGGTAGAATGCTGCCCCAAGGTCCCACCCTGGAGCAGGTTTGGCTCCTGCTTTTAGCCTCAACATCGAGACTTGATCCTCTGCCAAAAAATTCAGTCCATCTGCCAAATCTCCTGTCAAACTTCTCTTCCCAAAGGAGAACAATCTCAGCTTCTCCAATCCATCATCCAATTGCATCCAAGGACTTCATTCTCATGAAGCCTTTCTACCCACTCTCTCTAAGCCCTCACATCCTTCCTGTAGTGCAGTGCCCTGAATTGGACACAGTACTCCAGTTGAGGCTGAACCAATGTTTTGTAAATGTAGCTGAATGGTTTCTCGTGTTTAAGAGCTGTAAGATCTAATTTTTATTGTTCTTCAACAAAATAACTATTTTTAATGAGCTTAAAAGTTTAATAGATTATTATAAACTGACTTCTATGGAGTTCAGTTTTGTTGAGTTAATAGCTCACATTTTGAGACTAGATTGTAACAAATATTTAGGAAAGAGCCTATAATAAATTCCAATCGTTCTGTTTGAAGATTGTAAACTGAAGCACAAGTGTAGTTTATATACCAACTGTAATTTTCAGAACTGTTAGTTTAGCTTAAATCTGAATGACCTTGGCTTGTTGTGGGATTGGGAAACAAAGAAAATGCAATGCTTATTTTCTTATCTTTAACTCAGTGTTTCCACCTATTGAACAAATGGTAAAATTGCACCTCAGGAGAAATGGCTTGATCAGACAGCAGAGTTTTGATGTATTCCATTTGGCAAATTAAGCAAGAGCTATTTACATGTTTATTATTATGGCATCTTGGAAAAATTTCTCAAATGTAATAATTAAATGACAATGTTGCATCACTGAGGGTTAGAACATTGCATTTAAAATAAATTAAACTGTTGTCTGGATTCTTAATTTAATTTCTTGCTGTAATTATTTCACAGAGGGAAAGTCTCAGAGTGCTTTCTTTCATTTTTCATTTTTTTCTTCAATGTCAGATACTGATAGCCCAAATATTTTACTTCCGCTGTTTCGTACAAATCATTATATTCCTGGAATTGCAGTTCAGAGAAAAATGCTCAAAGTTTTCAACGAAGCAATATCGTGAATCTTAATGTTCACAAATTTCTTAAACCGATTTAAGCCATGTCCAAATTTATATAACTCTTCACTTATATACTGCCTTGACACAATGGAATGACTTGAGTGCTACATGCCCCTGTCTACATTAATGGGGAAGAATAGAAAGTAGAAAAGGGAGAGAGCTTCAAGTTCTTAGGTGTCCAGATCACCAACAACCTATCCTGGTCCCCCCATGCCAACATTATAGTTAAGAAAGCCCACCAACATCTCTACTTTCTCAGAAGACTAAAGAAACTTGGCATGTCCACTACAACTCTCACCAACTTTTACAGGTGCACTATAGATAACATTCTTTCTGGTTGTATCACAGCTTGGTATGGCTCCTGCTCTGCCCAAGACCACAAAAAAACTACAAAGAGTCAAGAATAAAGCCCAGTCCATCATGCAAACCAGCCTCCCATTCATTGACTCTGTTTACACTTCCCGCTGCCTCAGAAAAGCAGCCAGCATAATTAAGGACCCCATGCACTTTGGACATATTCCACCTTCTTCCGTTGGGGAAAGGAAACAAAAGTCTGAGGTCATGTGCCAGGGCTTCTCCCCTGCTGCCATCAGACTTTTGAATGGATATACCGCACACTAAGTTGATCTTTCTCTACATCGTAGCTATGACTATAACACTGCATTTTGCACTCTTCTTTCCTTCTCTATGAATGGTATGCTTTGTCTGTATAATGCACAAGAAATAATACTTTTTACTGTATACTAATACATGTGATAATAAATCAAATCAAATCAAAACATAGGTTTTTAAGGTGACTTGTTATGAAATATCTGCAGTCCTGTAATCTATTGTTAAAATAGTTTTGAATTTCTCCTTCAATAGATTAACTAATTCACCCTAAACTCTATCTGCTCCTTCAAGACATTCCTTGACCAAAGAGTTTTGACCAAGCTTTCCTAATTATATCTCCTAATTACTCCTGCCATGTCTTTATTTTACGTATCTGGTTATTTTTCTGTGAAACACCTTGGGACTTTTTCCTACAGCATTGGCACTATATGAATGTAAATTGATGTCAGGGACATAACAAAGCACTGTGGCACTGGTACAGCTGTCTTATCCCTCACTATATGACCTACTAATACTGGTGTTTTTAATAAAGAGGAACTAAGCTTACAGACAGCTTACTGAGTAAATGTATTGCCCAATGAGCTCAGGTTTCCACAGTTCCTGCTTTTGTGAAATGTGCTGATCTCAGCCAGGCTGCTAAATGGGTGCCACAATTGGCATCAGTACCAATCAGATAAAGTTTGTGCTCCTGATTGCTATTCAATGACTGGTAAGTACACTTGACCATTTCGAGGGCAACATGACAGCTCAGAGACTATCTCTGTTGCTGTGCGGACACATGGATTTGGGCCTGTGTCTGTGGGAGTTTGCACGTTCTCCCCGTGGTTGCGTGGGTTTCCTCCGGGTGCTCCGGTTTCCTCCCACATCCCCAAAGATGTGCTTTTAGGCTGATTGATTGGGTACTAAATTGTCCCTAAATTGGACCTCCCTGATCCTCGCACATTAGGCGTAGACTAAAATCATGAATAGGACACTGAGACAGTGGGACGGCGGCGCGGGCTCGTTGGGCCGAAGGGCCTGTTTCCCGTGCTGTGTTGTTCTTTGTTCTTTGTATGGATATTGGATGTGAATAGGATCATCCTGGTTGTGGAAATGCTCACAACAACACAACTTTAAACACTCACCGTCACGGGTGAAACAAAACGCAAATCAAACCTGGGAAATTCCTGTCTGACGCCCTCCCCCCATTGAGTGATCTAAACTGGCCCAGGCGATTTGTCATTGAGGAATTGTTGGTTTCCTGGAATTCTAGGAAAAGTCAACACCTCATGAGAAGGGGAAATGGAAGAAAAGGTAGGTGGGGAGCAGGGAGAGGGAAACAAATCATAAATGAATTGGTGCCCAATAGTGTTCCAAAGCACTGTACCTCAGTACCAGTGGGCTTGCACTCACAGGTCCAGAAATGATTTTGCTCTGTGCCTCTTTTACAAGCATTAAATAGATGCCTAAGATTCCAACATGTTAGTCAGTGTGTCTGCACTTACTGTGCTCTGGAAATGTGTCACCTATCCTATTGGTTGGAGCTCCTCTGTACGCACCTACCATCTACACCTGAAACTAACATTAAGACCAGCCTATGTGTCAATCAGGGCCTAATGTCCATTCAAGTTTCTTTACCAAATTGAGCATTGAATGTCACAGCAAAACTCCTGTGTGAAACGGTTAGTTTCTTCAGGCTTTTAACTGTTAAAGCAGTGATCCAAAAGGAAACCGCTGAAAGTTTATACCTTAAAAGTAGGTGTTAAATTATTTGTGTATCTTACTGTGGGGTCATGAGAGTTCATTTGAATCCACGTTAAATCCAAGGCCAGTGTTTTTTTCAATAATCATATAGTGCAGAAGGAAGCCATTCAGCCCATCGAGTCTGCACTGACCACAATTCCACCCAGGCCCTATCCCCGTAACCCCATGCATTTACCCTAGTTAGTCCCCCTGATATTAAGGGACAATTTAGTGTGGCCAACGCATCTAACCCACACATCTTTCAACGATAGGAGGAAACTGGAGCACCCAGATGAAACCCATGCAGACACAGGGAGAACGTGCAGACACCACGCAGACAGTGACCCAAGCCAGGAATCGAACTGAAAGATTTGGAAATATGACCAGAAGTAGATGAATGGATTCTTAGTGGAAGAGGGTGGTGGAAAGAGAGAAAGATGAGAAAGGAAAAGAAGAAAGTCATTTTGAGGCAGCTAACTTCCTCTTGTTGCATTGTATCCACTTTATTTTGTCTTGTAGATTGCAGCTGAAAACTTTTAAAATTCAGACTGAGGATCCCATTTCTGACTTTTGAAGTATTCTCATTACTTGTCCGTTAAATCTGATCGCTGATGGTTGAGATATTAATAACATTGTTACTTAAAATAAAAAATTAAGTAAATAACTGGAATCATCAACATCAGCTAAAGCAGAAACTTCACTTTTAAATAGAACCAAAATTCTATTTGCCAGATGGATCTTTTGGATTTTAAAATGGAATATTTTGCTGTAAGGTTATTGAGTTACAAGGCGTATTGAAAGCTTTCCCTTTCTCACTTGTGTGTCTTTCCACCACTCTCTCCCATTGAGAACACGCTGACCTACTTCTGGCCATATTTCCAAATCTCTTCTCCTTTGGTGTGACAGGTTTTTTTTAACCTCATATCTTCATGGTGCATCTTAGGCTAGTTTCCTATCATAGAGGTGAGTTGTTTTTGCCTGGTCCTCACTAATCCATCCTTTCTTAAATGGCAAAACAGGACCAGACAAAGTGTATGTGGAGAATCGATGGCCAGAAAGTTGCATCGTGTTCAAATCGGGTGCAACTCCAGTTCAGGCCGGATGAGAAACAAATGCTGGCCTAGCCAATGACACCCATATCCTGTGAAAAAATAAAAGAAAAGCCTGAGATGCTGGCGATCAAACTAATTTGTGGCCCCAGACACAACTTGTTCATCGCGGGAGGCCACAAGATCAATACTAACAGTTTGCAAGTTGTGTAAAACGTGCTACATGATGTAAAGACTGCAGCACAACATTACCACGTGACAGTTTTAATAAGCTTGTTAAGTACTCCTATTCTGGTTTGGTTTGTTTTGTTTTGGCTCTTCTACCTCTGTTTTTCAATGTCACTAGGTGGAGAGCCAACTATGAATCATGTATAACTTGCCATAACTAGCCCAAGTGATGGATTTCTGCTGCTGGTAATCATAAAGGGAGCTCACAAGTTTTAGTGAAATGTTAATGAAGCAATCTTTGAACTGGAAAGTGCAATAAAGTGGCACATAAATAGCAGCGAGATGGCGCCACATTGCAGTCATGAAGTGCTATGTTTACAGTTAACAGTGAAGAAACAGGAACTATCCGTGTTTGTACATTAAAAAAAAATAGTAATTCGGATAATAATGTTGTGAAAATTTTTGCTAATGGAACTTAATGATATTTTTCTAAACATAATGGAATGTTTACTTATCAAAATTTGTTCAAAAATACTGTTGCATTTTGTATAGGTCTTATAGCATTGTTTATGGAGCTGAATGTTCATATTGTCAGAAGCTCTGTTCATGGTGTTTATACAATTACGTAAAAAATAGCAGTTGCCATGTTAACAGGTACCATTCAATTCTCAATACCATGGCTGACATAAAGTTTGGCTTTTAAGGAATCGAGTAGAATATTTTATGCACAAAATTGGGAACGCAGTGTCTCTTGTCAATGGGAAAGGATTGATGCAGGGTACATGACATTATTTTGCCTGTTTTTCTTCTTCTTTCAGCCCCTATTGGGTTGCATACCTTCCATGGTTCAAAGGGCACTGTGAATTGCTTTCTTTTGGGCCCGCATCAACTGTTTCTAGCTCGCCGCCAAGAAATACAGAATAGCAGACTGACCTTGTTATTTAGCTGCCTGTACAGGTCTTTTCCTTTGCAGGATTCTCCGTAAAGCTATTAACAGTCAGCAGTGCCTGGATTTCACCATTTTTTAATAGCAGGCCCAGTTACGCTGGTATTATTTCCAGCATGGGCTTGAAGACATTGGGTGGAATTTTCCATGAATAAGACTACGTGTGGTGATGTTTGGTTTTGACAGTGCCCACCCCGTCAGCCGGAAAGGTGGGAACTCGGGCCCGCTTCAGTGCTCAAAGCTCATTAACTATATACAGGTGAGTAACGAACTGAAGCAGCTGGCATGCCAGGAGCTGATTTGCCTGCCCATCAGCTGATTGGTTTGAAGGTCTGGCCCCCTATATAAAGACCAGCCCAACACATACATCTCACTCTATGCAACCCACCTCTCTTCAGGAGACCATCACAGATATCTGGCAACTAGAAGAACAAGACTTTTAGCCTCAAGAAGAAGGCAGCACCCCGTCTTAACCCACCAGGCCCTCAAGACCTTGTTCAAAGGAATGCGGGCTCAAAGGCATATCCTGTATCCCAGGGATGGATCCAGGAAGCACACCAATCTCACGTCTCTGGCCTGGAAGGCCATCACAGAACAGGTCAACCTTGCCCGATGCACCATTCAGTGAGGAAGGGGATTAATGATCTCATGCATTCTGCCAAGGTAAGTCATCCTTCAGCTTCCTCCAATATCAAACTCTCATCATGTATGCAAGCAGCTCCTCTCCTCACAGATCTCACACAACCATAAGTACGGAACACATACTTATAATCGTTCTCTCACGGGGACTTTCAGATCACCACAATCCCATCTACCATGTTGCTCACATTCCATCATCTGGCATTTTCACTTAGCATACATTGGGGATATGCATCTTACCCAATCTCTGCTCCATTCCTTCTGATCATTTGCCTTTCCTTCATATTCATACAGGCCAAGCTGGCACATGGGGAAAAAAAACTTCTTCACACAATAAATAAGTTTATTTATTAGTGTCACAAGTAGGCTTGCGTGATGTTACTGTGAACATCCCCTGTTTCGGCACACTGAGGGAAAATTTAGAGTGACCAATGCACCTAACCAGCATGTCTTTCAGACTGTGGGAGGAAACCAAAGCACCTGGAGGAAACCCACACAAACACAGGGAGAACATGCAGACTCTACACAGACAGTGACCCAAGCCAGGAATCGAATCCTGGTCCCTGGCGTTGTGAAGCAGCAGTGCTAACTACTTTGCCACTATGCCGCCCTATGAGTTGGGGTCTGGAATGCACTGCCTGGACGTGTGGTGGAGGCAGGTTTCAACTGAGATACTCAAGAGGGCATTTGATGATTACTTGAATAGAAACATTGTGCAGGGGCATGGGGAAAAGACAAGAGAATGGCACTGAGTAATGATGCTCATTTGGAGACTCTGTGTGGACATGATGGATCAAATGGCCTCCTGCAGCATAACAATTCTGATATTCTGTGAATGCAGGCCAGGGGAGGGATGACCAACATCATTGCCCTCTCTAAGTTCGAGAAGGCTGCAGCCTAGCTGGCTGGGGAGAAATGGGATCCCTTCTGGAAGGAAAGGGAGATTGGCCTCTCCCAGCAACCTAGCATTGATCACAGCTCCATCACGCCATTAAATCCTGACAATAATTCAGGAAGCTCAGCAGCAGTCTAAGTCCCTGACCTGTATCCAAAGAGGAAACTCTGGACGAACAGTCACACCACACACCTACACCCTCCATCTGCACAGAGATAGACACCTCCATGGGACATGGCTCTAGATTAAGCTTGGGCTCACTATCTGGAGAACATTCCCACAGCAGTCAGAAGCAGGGACCACCCAGGTCTCTGATGCTTGGAGGATTTCTGGAGACCAGGGAACTACTCAATCCTAGTCAGATGATGACCCTCTGGTAGCAGGCACAAACTCAATACTGGGGATGCCACAGCAGCTGGCTGAACATCAAGCAAAGATTCAACAATCACTCAGCAGACTAGAACAAACAATGGAGGGGTCCATCCGAGTTCTGTCAGATGTAGTGACTCCTACATGCAAGTGCCTTGAGGTCACCATGAGGAAGTTGGTGACTACCATGGAGGCCTTGGTCCAGCAGGTCTTGACAGATTTGTGCTTGGCCCTGCACGCCATGGCCACACATCCTGTAGGCCACATGGTGATGAGGTATCTTGACCTCCCTCTGGGTGCTCCATTTTCTGCATGGGTCAGGGCAGGGGCATCAGACGTCACAGGGAGGATGAGCACCAATTGAACACACTGGGGACTTCCGCTTAGGACACTCCGTGGGTGTGCAGCCCCTCTGCCTGTGATCCCATGGATTCCGACTGCTCAGGCTACTTCTGCCCCAAGCAGGAGACCCTTAACATGTTGGGGCCTTCCAGGCCTTGACCACTGGAAGGTCATCACTGGCATCAGGACATAGCAATCAACAGGCTGCCTCTGTCTCCGCTGTGGATGTCAGGGCTGCAGCCAGACATAGCAGTAGGGTAGGAAAGTGAAGAAATTTTAGTGTCACATCTGGTTCACAGGTATGCTATCACTGGACTAGGAGTAGGCTATTTGGCCCTCCAAGTCTCCTTTTTCAACCAATAAGGTCTTGGCTGATCTGATTGTGGTCTCAACTCCATTTTCCTGCTTATCCTCATTACCCTTGACAAGCTTAGAATCCTAGAATAGAGTCATAGAATCCTTATAGTACACATGGAGGCCATTCAACCATCGGGTCTTCACTGACCACAATCCCACTCAGGCCCTCTTCCCGTAGTCCTCATTTATCTTGCTAATCCTCCTGACATTAGGGTCAATTTACCATGGCCAATCAACCTCATCCGCATATCTTTGGACTGTGGGAGGAAACTGGAGCACCCAGAAGAAACCCACACAGACACGGGGAGAACATACACAGTGACACAGACACTGACGCGAGGCCAGAATCAAACCTAGGTCCCTGGCTAACCATTGTGCCATCGCGCAGTGACTTGATTTGATTTGTAGATCAAGTATCTGTCAAATGTAGCTTTATAAATATTCAAATGTAGCTTTATAAATATCCAACCTGTATTGCTTTCAGGGGAAAGAGATCACAATGATTATCTCTGACAGAAAAAATTCTTCCTTACCAACTTCTTGAATAGGTCCTCTTATTCTGAAACTGAGCCCACCTCCCCTTCTCTCCCCAATTCTAGATTCTCCATGTGGGGAAACACCCTCTCTACCTTGTCAAATTACTTCTGAATTTTATGTTTCAGTAACATCATTCCTCATTCCTCTAAACTCCAATGAGTGTAGGTCAAAACTGTTCAACATTTTCTCATAAGAAAACACCTTCATTCCAGGAATCTTCTCTGAACTGCCTAAATGCAATTATATCCCTCATTAAATAAGAAGACCAAATCTTGGTGGTAATTTGGAGGTGATCTTCGCTAATTTTATAATCCATTGCCCTTGCAATAAAGGCCATTTGCCTTTCCAATCATTTGCAATAACTGCATTTTATGATTCATGTACGAGGATCCCTCAGAAACATAGGATTCAGCTGTCTCTCTCTCTCTCTATTTAAATGATATCCTGCCTTTCCATTCTCCCTGCCAAAGTAGACAACCTCATATTTTTCCACATTTTGTTTCATCGACCAAACTGATCTGTCTATATACCTTTGGGTGGGATCTTCTAACCATGCTCGCCTTAATGCCAGAAAATCACACCCAAGGTCAACTGACTTTTGCATGGTCCATGGGTAGATAGGTTTTTGACAGACAAGGGAATTAAGGGTTATGGGGAGAAAGCAGGAAAGTGGAATTGATCCACTTCAGATCAGCCATGATCTTATTGAATGGCGGGGCAGGCTCGAAGGGCTAGATGGCCTACTCCTGCTCCTATTTCTTATGTTCTTATGTTCACCCACAATGATTCTCACAGTAGGCAAGGTGGGAAAATTCAGCCCTTTGTATTCTCCTCACAGCTTTCCTATCTACTTTTATCTCATTAGCAAATTTGGTAACAATGCACTTGTCCCTTTATCCAAGTTGTTAATATTGATTGTAATGTAGAATGACAGAATATAGTCCCAGCATTAAACACTGTGGCACTTCATTTGTTAACATTTGTCAACCTGAAAATGGCCTGTTATCCTGATTCTATTTCCAATTAGTCAATCCTTTATCCATGCTAATATATCATCCTCCCACTCCAATAACTATAAGAAAGGGAGGAACCATAAGCTCTTCTGTAGTAACCAAAGGGGTACGACTGCTTCTTACATCAAAGCACCCAGGTAACTTTCTCCCTCTGAACCATCCTTATGTCTAAAGTTCAGATTCCAGCTCACCAATTCTGAGCTGATATTTTAATATTTTAATTTTTATATATGGTAATAATTTTTAAATAATGAAACAAAACTACTATACACCAATGAAGCTAGTAGATGGTGACTTAAGTTGTTTACAGTTATTTAAAGTTAGGTTACTCACAAATGTTGATCAAAGATGTGCAGTTTAGGTGGATTGGCCATGCTGAATTGTCCCTTACTGGCTCAAGATGCGTACTTTAGGGGGATTAGCAGGGTAAATCTGTGGGGTTACGGTGATAGGGCTGGGTAAGAGGTTCTTCAATGGGCCAAATGGCCTCTTTCTACACTGTAGGGATTCAGTGATTCAATGATTTACTTTCAACTGTATTAATAAAATTGACCTGATTGCCACTCAAATATGTCAAGGACTATATTTTAAAGCAATATGTTCTATAATGGAGAAATTCTGTTAAATTGTATTCATAATTATTGCCTGATTCATGACCCATTTTACTTTCAGTGAGATGGAAATTAGTTTAAACGAAAACTTGAGCAAAAATATTTGTCAAAACCAGTTTAATTTGCACCTGGATTGCGGAATGCTCTGAGAAGTGGTATCTCTTCCCCCTGATCTTGATAGGTTGCTATTAGATATATTAGCTAAGGATTTAGTGCTGGGTAGCACAGTCCCAGTAAGTTACACAAAGAAGCTAAAGCTGATACAATGGCCTGAACATTTGCAGTTGTAATGCTTGCAAAACAGTCAGCATTCATTATTATTACAACTGTGAAACTGACAGAAGCTTCTGCCGATGTGTAGCTGAACACAGATATCCAGAAGTTGTCATCAGTAATTCCCCACTCCTTCACATGGTGCTCTATTGAAATCCCTATTGATGAAACTTTTCCGAAATCACTTGAATTGACGTCACATTATCACACTACTCATTTCACTGTAAAAAAAACCCTAGTTGACTGAAGTTTAACTGGGTTTCAATACCGTGCTAAGTTCATAATGACTGTTGAAAAACCTCCCTGGTCCTGATAAGCTGATTTTCATATTTGTGGACTATCAAATTTCTCCACTATAGACATAGTAAAATAGAAGATAGGAGCAGGAGGCGGCTGTTTAACCTTTTGAGCCAGTTCCACCATGCATTGCCATCATGGCTGATTGTCCAACTCAATATCAAATCCTGCTTTCTCCCCATAACCTTTGATTCCATTTGCCCCAAGTGCTATATCCAGCCACCTCTTGATTACATTCAAAATAGAAACATAAAGATAAACAAATTCTAGGATTTTTCGAACAATTTTAACAATTAAGCTTCTTGTTTAACCCAATAGTTATATCCCAATCTTTATTTTGCTATTTGTAAAATAATTTTGAAAAATAATGGATGATCAATAGTTTTCATTTCCTGCTTTGCTGCCTGTGAGAATTCTTCAATGCCATTAGCTGCTTAGCCTGTTTGATAACTTCCACGTTGCTGAACACTGGAAATCCCCTTGATTTGTCCATGGGCTGAAATTAACATCAAAAAGGACAAGTCCATGCTCCAGAATTCACAAGATCTTTGTGGGCAGTTTTCTTTTGAGGCATGGTGAGCACTGTTGCTAATCCACTGATTATGAAGTCTTGCATGAACTTTTTCCCAATCCATTGAAGTCCCGATCTCAGCCATTTGTAAGCTGCTTAGAGTCCTGCATCTATTGACTAGTATATTTACATGATCTAGGCTGCTGCCATCAAACAGAATCTGTTACGTGTTGAGATTTGTGAAACAGGAAAAGTTAACATCTAGGCATAGGACTGATAAAACTCACTTTAGTGAAACAAATGACTTTGAGTACAGTCAACCCTGGAACTTGAACTTCTAACCTTTTGTTTAGGAATCAACTGAAATCATTTGAACTATTGGCTCTTAGCAGGTATTTACATTTTCTATTGCAGTTGCTTCACCTACACATAGCAGGCAGCAATCACGTGCCAGATGTATCATTCTGTTTGCGGCTACAAAGTATTCAACACAGGGAAGTTGGGAGGGAAAATGATGCCAAGCTTTTAAGGCTCAATTATACTTTTGCAATGTGACACCAGTATGATGCAAAATTAAAATTTGCTCAGACTGTCCATTTTATTTCCTGTGTGTTATATAAAGCTACTGCAGAGTCATTGTTGTTTTCATAAAGGGAACAGTTCCATCTGTGCTCTTAAAACATAAAAAGAAATTGGCATAGGCACAGAATGTGAATGGCCGTCATAGGCAGCTTGCAATATTATCTGGACCTTACCAGCTGCACTTTTCATTCTACAGTTACCAGTCTTAGACCAGCAATGCGGCATGACCACAGTCTCAATGTGTAGCTCTCTGTTTATAATATGTGTGTTTGTGTGTGTGTGTGGTCGTTGCCAAATACCAACAATCCATGTTTACACCACTGGAGTGAAGCCCATCCACATGGCTTGCTTCGTTCCACTTTGGTTCAGTTACATGGTAGGACAGATCACATCTGAGGAATTTATAAGTGTACTTTAGCTGACCACATGCTGACTTAACTTTGCCACTGTGACATCCTCACTCACCAGCTTCTAAATGGCTAACATGAGAATCGCTGCCTTCCCAATTTACAATGTATTCCATCAATTCTCTCTGGTGGCAAAATGTATTTTTATCTGCCATTCGGGTGACTTGAAAAAAATCAAGAGACTCATATCTTCATTGCAAAATGTGAAACCTCAAAGGCACAAATAAATAAAGCAATTAGGAGCCTGATTTCCTTATTGCCATAGTTCGAATGAGCCAACTTAGCAGTCAGTGTTAGTGTATGAAATCAGAACTTAGCAGACTTGTCAGTACATTGGGATTTATACCTTCAGGTAGAAATAATAGGAAAGGAAGTGGGGGGAATAAAATGGAAGAGTGCTTCTCATAAGAGAACCATGGAATCATAGAACTACAGAACCCCTAAAGTGAGGCAATTCAACCCATCGAGTCTATACCAACTCTCTGAAAGATCATAACCAGACCTAATCCCTTGCCATATTCCAATAACACCACACATATACAATGGTGAGAGAAGTGATTGACAGACATGTGCCATCCCCTTCTTCACCAGTAAAGTTTCCATGTTTAAACTCAAAGACAAGAAATTTTTTTAATCAGAAAAATTAAAATAAGCTTTCAATGATACTTTTCCCTATAAAACTAAATGTTCCAGTGTTCCTTTTGAGTCAAGAAATGAATATACAGTAGAGTTCACTCATAAAAAATAACATTTTGCCAAAAATAATTTAATTTTAATTTATGGTCATTTCTCAGTTTAGGATTAGGATTAGGTGGATTCAAGTGGGTCATTGGATGTGACTCTTGTAATCCTTCAATAGTCATTGTTGATATATAAGTGGCAGAAGAAGCATAGTTCTACCATTATCATGATATGATGAGCTATGTAAAGTTGCTGGATATCTACACTTCTGGGTGTCTCGTGAGCTGCTGTTTGATTACCACCTTAGTCAATGTGTGCAACTGGATTTTTGTTGCCTTCTATCCATGTTTGCAACCTCGAATGCCTCTAGATTTTGAATAACTACAAAAAGAAAAAAAAACACAGTGGAATGTGGTACATAGGGTTCATGGGATCTGTAATTGATCCCATGAACCCTTTGCACCAGTTGTGTGCAATTTTCCAGAATTCTTAACTCCAATGTAAAAGTATCTTTTAGATCTGTTGGAGCACTAGAAAATTATAGAATCCCTGCAGTGCAGAGGAAAGCCATTTGGCCCATCAAGCCTGCACTGACAACAATCCCACTTAGGCTCTATCCTCGTGGCCCCACATATTTACTCTGCTGATCCTGACTCTAATGGTCAATTTAGCATGGCCAATCAACCTAAACCGCATATCTTTGGACTGTGGGAGGAAACTGGAGCACCCGGAGGAAACCCATGCAGGCACGGGGAGAAAGTGCAAACTCCACACAGACAGTGGCCTGAGGCCAGAATTGAATCCAAGTTCCTGGTGCTGTGAGACAGCAGTGCTAATCACTGTGCCACCGTGTGTCACAACTTTGTAAGCAAATTTAGGGAGATTTCATCTGATTAGTATTTCAAGTGCAATCATGAATGTGGTTGGTTTGTGCTTATTAGAGCTAACATCCTAAGAGCAACTTCTTAAATTTGTTCACAATCTTGTGACACAGAGAAGGTCACATCTACAAACTACAGAGGAAATGGTTTCCAAACAACAATATGAAACACCCTTTAGAATAGCTCAACATGCAACCCCTGTGATAATTGTCTGGCAAATTCTGCCTTTCAATGGGCAATTCCCCTGCTCTCCTTACCCACCTTACCCATCACTCATTCATCCACTCATTAATTCATCCATTTAACCGAAAACATAGTGCACAGTCAAATATCATGGCTAGAATTTTACGTTGTTTGGGTGGTCTACAAGTGTGTGAAATTGTGCGAGAAGACGTCAGGCACATGTCCTAATGTCATTGTGTACTTGTGCAATATTTTGGTCAGTGGGCATGCATGAGAGTCTGAAGAGCACCCGCTGACAATCAATTAAACAGCCAATTGAAAGCAATTTTAACTGGTCCATCGACGTTTTTGGTTGGCAAGTGGGCTGATTGGCCAGACGACCTTTATGTTTCAACTGAAGCCTCGATTCATGGCCAGATGAAGGGCCCGATTTTACCATTTTGATTCTAAGTGCTGAATATGGGCACAATTCAGATTGGAAATCTGTTCTCAGGCATCCGGATACACACTTAGCCTGAAAAAAAATTGTGAGTCTGAATTGCGCTGTGGGCGGGGCTTATCATGACCGAAACACTACAGATCCGATCGGAACTTTGAACTGCTCATGCACGGTGAGAAAAAATTTGAAAAACGCTCCCACTGCCACATCGTTCCCGGGCTGCAAAAAATGAATAAAGTGAGAGTAAAAAGCAGGAGTGATGGCCCCCACGGACATTGCCCCAGCCCCACAAACATAACTGTGCCCCTTATCCACCCATCCCCCGCTCCCCAGACCAATCACAACCCTCTTCTCCCCTCCCCCCCCACTGATCACTTGCAGAGTGGCAACGGACCCTCCATACTCCTGCTCCCCACCCCCTCTGGTCTCCCCCCACCAGAGAATGATAGGGCCTTGCCCCCCGCCCCCCCAACCCCTCATCTGTGAATGATTGGGCCACCCCCCCCTCCCCGAAAATGATCAGGCCTCCCCACCCCCCACCAGTGAATGATCGGGCCTCCCCCACCCCCCAGAGGATGATCGGGCCTTGTCTTTGCTCATCTCTCCCACCAACTAGAGAGTGATCTGTTCCTCCCATCCCCTCCCCCCCACCAGACAACGATCTGGCCTCCCCCCACCCCGCCCCACCAGAGAATGACCGGGCATCCCTCCCACTCCCCCCACCAGAGGAACATCTGACCCGTCTCCTCCTCCCTCCCCACCAGACTCACCAGAGAATGATCTGATCTGCCTCCCTCCATCCCCTCTCCAGTCAGAGAGCCATTGGAAGCTCTGAACTTATCTCTTCAGAAGCTGGAGCACCCGAAGCAGCCCAGTAATTCAATTTAAATGCATGCAAATGCATTTAAACCTCCATTGCACCTGTTTCAGGATTCGGATCGTGGCCATTTTTGAGCTTTGGTAAAGTGGGCATCAGCATCGATGTGGGCGTGAATTGCATTAATGGCCTCGCATCTGACTTTACCAAGTTGTGGCGCTCGAAAATGGACACGATGCAATGGTAAAATCGGACCAGAAATGTCAGGGCTGGAAATCAGATTAGAAAAGGTGTCTGTGGACTGAGGTTTGTTTTGAATGTGTTGCCCAGACACTGTTGCATTTTTCCATTTGGATTTATTTTGTACAGGTCAGCAGCTCCTTGAGACAACTCCATGGCAGCTGCCCTATGCAGGAGTCCTTTAGAAATGCCAGCCCGCATACTTCCATTTTTGATGCCCACCCTCTGCCCGCTGTCCCTGACAATGTCAAGCATTTCTTAGTGTACCCGTCACTTGGCCAACGAGCGCGAAATTGTGTTCTGAGGCCAATAGTAGCCAGAGGCATGTTTTGCTTTGAGCCTGATGGGTGTGTGTACCCAGTGGGCAAAAAAATCAGGCCCACAATTCTTCAGAAGTTAAGCCTGCCTCTCCTTAAAAGCCAAGTGTCATGATCAATCTCCCTTTTATTAAAAAGAAAACGCTTCTTGAATTTTTTGGATTGAATGTACCTTAGTGATAAATAAACGAAAATCATTTAATAATGAGTTAATGACTTTGTTACAAGATTTGTTACAAGTTCGAAGAAGCTAATGCCGCAAAGCAGATTTCAAATCATTTCTGCTGAAGTAATGTTTTCTCCTCATCAAGGAAGTATGACTTGAAGGAGTGTATGTGAAGAAGTCATGTCAATATAACAGGATATTATTAGGTCAGCATGGTTCAGGGAACTTATCACTTCACCAGTGTACATTAATTCATATCTTTATACATGGGGCTAGATCTTGTGTAGGCTGCCTTTGCACATGCTAAGGTCATGACACAAAGAACAGCAAAAGACATCACAAGGATGATAGGCGACAAGTAATTTGAGGAAAAAAGCAATATTGCCTGTCACAGAGATGTTAAAATTATAGCGCATAATATTATTGTCAGTGGACTGAATGTGAGAAGTTGGGGGAGGCCTCAAGTGTGCAATCATGCCATCAGCAATTGACCTTCACTTAAGCAATGAAGTCAGATATACCATCATGAATGTACATGCTGCTACTGGATAAACAGGATGCTGAGGTTATTGGTCAAATAGAAAAATAGCTTGCTCTGATGACTTCCCATTATCCGAACTTGGCTTAACGCCACGTACTTTACTTACGACCACTATACTTACTTCTTTTCAAACCTGGAATATAGCCAGTTCAAGTTTTTGTTCTGTTTCAATTCCTGTTTTGAAAGCACTTTTGATTCAACATGTTCCTGGAGGGTTTTTCTCAGTAAATTTTAGTTTCCCAGGCATTTTTTTCACATCCTTCCAAAGATTTGATTGAGGGTGGCTCCATCAGGTTGTATTATCAGTACCTCATTTTCTGCCTTTTGGGAGAACAAGTCACTGGTAGATTTGTTAGTTAACTGCAATTCTTCCATTCCATTTTTTTCTTCGAATGAGGCAGCACGATGGCACAGTGATTAGCACTGCTGCCTCACAGAGCCAAGGACCTGGGTTCAATTCCAGCCGTGGGTGACCTTATGTGTGGAGTTTGCACATTCTCCCCATGTCTGCGTGGGTTCCCTTTAGATGCTCCAGTTTCCTCCCATAGTCCAAAGATGTGTGTCTTAGATTGATTGACCATGATAAATTGTCCCTTAATGTCAGGGAGATTAACAAGAAAATACGTGAGATTACAGGGATAGCACCTGGGTGGGATTGTTGTTGGTGTAGACTCAATGGGCCAAATGGCCTCCTACTGCACTGTAGGGATTCTATGATGCTAAGAAAATATTTAAAGGGATATACATGGTTTTCCTGGTTGGGGAGTATAAACCAGGGAATAGAATTTCAGATTAAAGGGGTGAACACTTTAGAACTGCGATTAGGAGGTTTTTTTCACTCACAAGGGTTACAAACCCTTGGAATTCTCTACCCTGGGGGAAGTTGTATGTTTAAGGTAGAGATTGATTTTTTTTCTTAAATACCATTGACAAAAAGAGTTATGGGGATAATATGGGAAAATAACATAGTCATGGATGATCAGCCATGATCATTTTAAATGGCAGAGCAGACTGAATGGGTTGAATGGTCTACTCCTGCTCCCCTGTTCCTATGTGGGTGAGAAGCCAAGGCTGCAATTATGGCTTGTATCATGTTGTCCACAGAAGCTGGCAGAGGGCCTCCTTTGTGAGTAGCATTTTGTTATAAAATTGATTTATCCACTCTGTCATCTCAGAGTGTTTTAAGTACTCGGATCGTATGTGGAGTAAGACCGGATGTAGATAGTAGGTTCCTTTTCCCTGGAGAATGTTAATGATCCACTTGGGTTTTTATAACAAGCTGGCAGCTTTCATGGTCATTTTTTTGATACTAGCTGCCAGGATGGAAGGTGGTGATGTAGCGGTAAGGTCACTGGACTAGCAATCCTCGAAAACCTGGTTCATATGCTGGGGACCATAGCAACTGGTGGATTTTAAATTCAATTGATAATTCTAGAACTGGAAAGCTAATTTCAGTAGAATTAATGATTGTTAACAGTAATCATTGATTGTTGTAAATGATCAACAATCATTTTGATCTGGTTCACTAATGTCCTTTTGTGAAGGAAATCTGCCATCTTTACCTGGTTGATTCTTAACTGCCCTCTGAAATCATAGAGTCATAGCGTCATAGATGGGCGAACAAGCCTTTCAGTTCAAAGGCAATTACAGATGGACAATGACATCCACACCTCATGAAAGAATAGAAAAAAAAATTTTCTCTGATCATATTTTTGTCACAAACAGAGAAATAAAGCAATGAGATAACTATTAATTAACATTATAGTTATATGTTTGCAAAAATGAAACATATGTATGTGGAATGTATTTATAACTATTAAATTGGCTTCTTTCAATATTATCTATTCACATGTATGTCTTTAGATGAATATTTAAGGGATAATTATATCCAAGTTATTTTCCTTGCTAATTGAATTGATATCAATTTTCATCAAATTTCATCTTTTCAAATTCAAATAGCACTGTTAAAGTGATGCTTATGTTAACAACTGTGAGTAAAAATCAAATGTTTATACTGGACAATGTCTCACAGATGTAATGCAAATATAATGCTTTTTCTAACAAAATACTTCTCTACAAAATAAATCGTGATTTACTCTTTGAGAATTCACTGTTTTTCACCAACATCAAATGTTTTACTTGTGGAAGAAGGGGCTGAGTGCTTTTTTTGATCCTTGGGGAGGGAGAATTTCAATTCATCTGCTAAACCTATCTGGCACTAACTTCACATGTCCCCTTAATGAACTCTAACTAGAAAAGAACTAGCACATTTTGATGGTTTTATGAATACATTTTGATTGGTTGTAACCTGTCACTCAGTGTTGGACTCAATCATTCGCCTGGGGCTCATGCATCAGGCTCAAGAACATGATGCTGTTTAGTAGAGGGCCAAAAGGGGCATCGGCCTGAGGGATCTTCACAGAAACTTCATTGCACTGTAAGCTACTTATGACTAATAAATAAACTTTGGAACTTTTTTTTATAATCTAGCCTGACACTCCAACTGACACAGTCAGAAGTGCCACCTCTCAGAACAGGCATTAAACAAAGACCCTGCCTGGGTGGGATAGTAAAAGAAGTATTTATGACACTGTTTTGAGCAGTCTACTCTTCTCTGGTGTCCTGTTCAATATTTGTCCCTCAACCTCCATCACTAAAACAGATTATCTTGATCCTATTGTATTGCAGTTTGTGGGGGTTTCCTGTGTGAAAATTGATTGTCTCATTTCCTACATTACTACAGGTAGTACAGATGGAATTTTCCATTCTGGAGACTAAGTCCGGTGATGGGTGAAAAAGTTGGCATGATTCCCGTTGGGTGGCAGGGCAGGTGGACATGCACAATGTTTCACTTTTAAGTTAATTAATTAGGCATCAGTGAGGAACTTGGTGATCTTCTGGTAGGGTGAGCAGGAGGTAACCTACCCTGGTGTTATCTCATAGGCTGTAAGGTCCTGGCATCATTTTTAAAGCATACCCAGACACACATTCATTCATTGCAAGTCAGGAGCTCTGCACTATTCCAGGGTCCTTGCAGCCGCAGCTTGTAATGTAGAAGCTGGCAGATGTGAGTAACCACATTCCAAGGCATACAAGGGTACCTGTGGCATTGCCTTTTTCTCACCTTTAGATAAAAGCACCATCAGTGATAAACCCATGGTCGGGCCAATGCTTGCTGTTTCAGTGTCCCATGTTCACCAGCTTCTTGCTCATCTGGAGACCTCTTGCTCCTCTTGGCCTTATACCAAACAGCAGTAGGCCTTCCTTTTCCTCATTAACAAGGTAGGATTTCCTGTAGACGGTATCATCAACAGCTGTGTGAACAAATTTAAGTTACAGGTTTCCTGCCATTTCAAAATCAAGTGCTAAGCCCTTCACCTGGCCTCCATCCCCACCCCAACCCTTCCAGGCAAAAGGCATCCTGTGGAACCAGATTTGGGTGCCCCTCCTATTTATACCTGAATGCATTTGGAGACATTCTTCTTTGACCAGGTTGGTGAGAGTCATATGCAAGAAGCCTCAGCAGACACTTTCCTACTTCTCCCTTCTACTCTCGAAACCTTATAGTCAGACCATTGCCTTGGAAGTATAAAAAGACTAACCACATGGTCTCTTGTCAACCATGACCATTCAACTGGGAGGACAGAGGTTTGAAGTCACAAATTGGCTGCCCTCCACCAGCCCTGCTCCTTGGTGGCATCTCAAATCCCTTCCTCTCTCTGACTGCAATAGCAAATGGCTCAGTATGAATGGCAGTCCCACATTTTGCTGAGATCTCAATGGTATAAGACCCATGAGTTGGGAACAAACCTGCTACCGTGTGAGTTTCACCATAGTGAGGAGAACACAACTGAACATCTTTGAAACCCAATTGCCTCATAATTATTAAGGTGTCCCTTTAGTCTTTTGCAATGTTGACCTTGAACTCCACCCTCCTGAAAAGACCCCCCTCCCACTTCGACAGGTCTCACGTGCTGACTAACTGCATCGTCAAGGTTAGTTTGGAAAAATGGTGTGCGTCACCTTTCAAACTCAATCCACTACCTTCTACCTTTCCCCTGTAACCCTCCAATTTCCCCCCCACCATCACCATAGACAAACCCAATATCATCAGTCCTCTCCTCTCTGTCACCCTTGAAACCACTCCCATTACCCTGGTCCTCACACCATCCACCTCCATATCTTTTTCCTCCCCTCATCCAAGCTATTTGTTTTGTCCCCTTCCGTGACCCACCCAATGAGACCTTCACCTACTAGACTTTTACCCTGAACCTGCCATCCGATGGCATCCTATTCCCCGCTCTGCCATCCTATCATTTCTCATTAACCCAGGATCACTCCATCAGCCCCATCCTCTAAGACATTACCCTTCCCCAGACACTGCCCTCACCTCTTCTCCCCATAAGCCTGCCTCTCCTTTCCATCTTTCACTCCACCCTTCAAACCTACACTTTCCCACTTCCCACATTTGCCTGTCTCCCTTCCCAAGCCTTGGCACAATGTTTGCTAACATCAGTTGAGTGAAGTTATGCACAGTCCCCAGGAAAGCGAAAGCAATATCTATGGATCTTAAAGCCATGGAAGAGGTGAAGTTCACCAAGTGCACTCCATTTCTAGACAGTTGTAAAACTGAACTTTCAAAATTTTAGCTGGTGGGGAGCTTAATCTGGAGGGCAAACTTAATTCCAGTGAGGTGCCTTTTAATTAGCATGTATGAGATTTTAATGCGTGCAAATGGAGTTTCCAACATTTGTCATCGAGAAGCTCGATCCATCTTTAACTTGTCTTGAAAGTCGAGGAAACAAAATTCCAGTTTATCCCACTGTTGGGAAACAGATTTTTTTGTCTCCCGCCAAATGCTCACACCTGGCATGATTCCAGTGGATACAAATATCCTGTCCTACATTTCAAAAGTACTTCATTGACAGTAAAACAACTTGAACCATCCTGAGGATATAGAATGTGCTGTGTAGACAAAAGTTTTCATAAATTTGTAAAATTAGAGAATGTGAAAAAGGATTTGTAAATGGCATAGAAATTTGCATCGCAGATTAAAGGAGAAGCCTGCGGGGTATAAATCTTTCATGTATTAATCATTGGGACAGAATTAGATCTAACATTTGCAGTGTGGGGGTGGGGGGTGGGGGGCGGGGTGCGGAATATCGAAATTAGTATTATATCAGAATTTACCTGACCAGATAGTTCAGCATAATCTTGTGGGGATTGGAGTTAAAATCTGAGTTTCCTGGCTTTAATAATTGAGTTACAGGCAGTATCCTTGACTTGTCTTGCATTCTTTGCATGTAAAACACAAAATTAGTCTCTTCACCTACAGAAACAATCCTTGTACAATAATGTTCCAATCAGAATTTTATTTGGCAGCCACATTGCCATAATAGGTTACAGACCTGTAATATGCTCCTTAAGGTCTATAATTTTACAGGCAGTTCCTTTGTTCATTATTGTAATGGGGAATTTTCTGCTTTGGTGAATATTTATACACATGGTGCAATGAATTATGCTGAGATTAATTTAGTTCAATAACCCTGTGAAGTTTATACAGCCAAGATCAAATTACTTTTCAGTGAACGGAACTAAAACTATGCACTCGAGAGATAAATATTGACCAGGTCATTAAGTTAACTCTCCTGCTCTATTTTTTAAGTAGAGACATGGGATCTATTATGTCCTCTTAAGAGGCCAGTGAGGATCTTGGTCTGGTATCTCATACAAAATCTAATGTCGCCAGCTTTAACAGTATAGCAGCCTCTCACTATATGCATACAATCTGTACCCAAATCTTATTCCAAATTTTATTCAATTGAATTGAATTAAATTGGTTTATTATCGTCACATGTATTGGGATACACTGAAAAATATTGTTTCTTGTGAGCTAGACAAACAAAACATACCAGTCATAGAATACACTGGATAGAAGGAAAGGATAGGGTGCAGAATACAGTGTTGTAGTTACCTATAGATGAAGAGAAAGATCAGCTTAAAAGTCTAATGGCAGCAGAGAAGAAGTTGTTCTTGGTACTTGTATTCAGATGTTTGTTTCTTTTTCCCAACAAAAAAGGGTGGAAGAGAGAACGTCCGGGTTGCATAGGGTCTTTGATTGTGCTGGCTGCTTTCCCAAGGCAGCCGAAGGTGTAGACGGAATTGATGGATGGAAGACTGGTTTGCGAGATGTACTGGGCTTCATTCACAACCACCTCAAGGGTGTGAATGCTGTCCTTGAACTAATGTTGATGGTTGAATGCAAAATAAATTGTCTCTTATCCACAATTTAATATTTGAGTAAAACTGAACACAGCACATGATCACATTTCACCATGATTAATTGAACTCTAAAAAGGAAGCATTGCTTGTTGTTTCTACTATTTACATTTTACAGGAGAAAAGGATAAACTTGAATTGAATTAAGGTATTCCAGCTACTCAGGTAGCTGGTAGAGCTAATAAATATTGTAAAGCTGGTAACGGTTTAATAGTGTATCATAGTTGTTTGAATGGTACCTCCTTTTATAAAAATGCTAGAAAGGACAAATAAATGTGTATAAATGTGATGCAATCCCACTGGATACTACAGGCCTGGAACAACATCAGTTAGCTTAAATAATCTTTCCCTCCTTTCTGCGTCTCAGTGACCTTGCAGTGGTTTGACATTAACTGAATTTAAATACTTGGACTGGGTTGACCGCTATTTTCAGAGGTTCGATCTATTTTGTTTGTCTTTACCAAACATGAGTTTGTTTTCCTCAACTCTCCTTTATAGTTATAAAAATAATGCAATGACCTGCACTGATCAATAATTGGCAAAATAACAAAATAAGCACATAATTTAAACCTGCTAGCTTTCCAAGATGAATTTTCTTCACCAAGACCAATTTTAACCATTAAAATAAGCAATCTGAGCAATTTGAATGATTGGCATTTGGCAAAAAAAGAGTGGCTTAATTATTTATAAATCTCAGGTAAAAACATTTAATTCCCAATTAAGTTCATGTAGGACATCACGTTTCAAGATAAAAGACAATCTATTATCCTCACAGAAATACACTTCTGTTTATGTCACTGCACATTCTTTCTTTGAAATTAGTTTCCATTAACCCTTAGATGTCCTGTTTTTCAGGGTAAAAAGTCTGACAGCACCAGGTTTAAGTCCAACTGATTTATTTGATAGTAAACTCACAAGCTTTCGGGGTTTGTCCCTTCGTCAGGTGAATGGAGAGTTCTGGCCTCAGACAGAGCATATAAAGCACAGACAGTTTACAGATTACTGATTAGAAACCTGTAAACTGTAATCTGTAACTGTAATCTGTAAACTGTCTGTGCTTTATATGCTCTGTCTGAGGCCAGAACTCTCCATTCACCTGACGAAGGGACAAACCCTGAAAGCTTGTGAGTTTACTATCAAATAAATCGGTTGGACTTAAACCTGGTGTTGTCAGACTTTTTACTGTGTTTACCCCAGTCCAACGCTGGCATATGCACATCATGGCTGTTTTTCAGGGCCAATGAAGTATTTTTGAAATGTCACTGTTGTTAAGTAAGGAAGCAGACCAGCCAATTTGTATCCAGAGAGGTTCTTCAAGAAGCAAAGAGCTCAATGGGTGGGCACTACTTTAGTCATGTTGATTGAAGGATAAATGATGGCTAAGACACCATAAGAACTCCCTGCTCTTT
Source organism: Carcharhinus amblyrhynchos (assembly GCF_965287045.1). NCBI lineage: Eukaryota > Metazoa > Chordata > Chondrichthyes > Carcharhiniformes > Carcharhinidae > Carcharhinus > Carcharhinus amblyrhynchos. Next base: position 50,479,343 of record NC_137336.1, read on the forward strand.
CTTAATTTTCAGTGGAGGTTGGCCATTTTTCTCTTTGATTGGAGCAATAGACTGAAGAGTGATGTCTTGGCACAGAAATAACCTTTGTTAAAGAGTTGCAAAATCTCAAAATTTACTTTAATGTCCTTTTTTATATTTTTAATCAATTTTTACAATATTGTTGTTAAAAAAAAAGGACAGTCAAATGAGGAAAAAAGGAGAAGGTAAGCAGTAAGTCATTATTTTATGTACATAATTGTCTTTATTCATTAGTTTCAGGCTGTTGCAATATATCATTTACTTCTGATTTCTGATTGTTGGTATCATTAAGATATTAACATTTTTCAGCATTAATGTTTTTGACAGGAAGATACTTCCTTTGATCTTTTAGTGGTCTAAAGGTTACCTCTTTTGCAAATGCAATATCCTAAAAGTATGCCATTCAGTTAAATAACCTTTAAATAAGGATAGTTTTGTTTCTTGCAGAAAGAAAGAATAGTCACAATGTACGCAAGTGCAAACTCTTTTTTGGAATCTGAGACAATTAAAGAACTTTAAAAGTGTTAAGTTTTGGAAATATTTAACTCTGGCAGTGCAGTACTAGATTTCATGGAATGCTCTGAGTTATACAGTCACCAGAACAGGACAACATTTTTAAATACCTATGTTCTAGTTGAGATGCAGAAAAACTTTCAACTGCAATGCTGCATTTATTATTTTCTCTTTACAATGTATTGTTCACAAAGACAGGATGACTATACATTTTTCTCTAAACAGCAATAACCTTAACAGGAAGAATACAAAGCATACAGAGAATATTTCAAATGAAACGAAACATGGCCATGCATGACAGCCTGAGAACAAGATACAATAAAGTAATCCTCACACCATCAAATGGTATGGCTAATACAATGATTGGAGACAGTGGCTAGATTGTGGCTGCAGTAAGGATTATGTTGTATGATTCATCATCAGGTGAGCCTTAAAAGGTAGTGAAACAGAAATGTGAGGTAGCAGACTGCACTCTATTCAACTGAGAGAGAATTAAGTTGTTCCTGTTTTAAGGACTTTGTGTTTCATATTTTACTTGTTTAGGACGCAGGCATTTCTAACAATTTTCTAAGGATAATTAACCTTATGCTAATAGACTATTAGCCTCTAATTTATTTGGAGTCAGGTTTATAGCTTGGAAACAGGTCTTTCAGTCCAACTTGTCTATGCCGCTGAGATTTTACCACTAAGCTATTTCCAATTGCCTGCAGTTGGCCCATATCCCTCAACACCTATGTAACTGTCTCAGTGTTTTTTAAAAGACAAAATTGTTCCCACTTCTACTACTTCTTGCAGCTTGTTCCAGACACTTACCACTCTGTGTGAAAAAATTGCCTCTGTAGACTCCTTTGTATCGCTCCCCTCACCTTAAACCTAAGCCCTCTAGTTTTAGACCCCTCTATCTTTGGAGAAAGATGTCGACTGTATGTCTTATTTATGCCCTTCATTATTTTATATATAAGATCACTTCTAAGCCTCCTATGCTTTAGAGAAAAAAGTCTCAGTCTATCCAGCCTCTTCTTGTAACTCAAACCATCAAGTCCCAGTAGCATCCTAGTAAATCCTTTCTGCACTCTTTCTAGTTTAGTGATTTCCTTTCTATAGGTTTTGAAATGAACGTTCCAGCTTGATCTACATTTTGAATGGCATGTCAGATAGCTAGCTTCAGAAATGAAACATAAAAAACGCATTTAGGCCATCTTGTAAAATAACAAACTAAATTATCTTGTGGAATTTTCTAGCAAGATGTGTTTAATTCTGCACAAGGCTAGAAACAGGCTGTTATTTTCTGAGAGGCTGGATAGTATCAAAGAATCATAAAATCCTACAGTGCAGGAGGCCATTTGGCCCATCAGGTCTGCACAAACCACAATCCCACCCACATCCTATCCCCATAACTTCATACATTTACCCTAGTTAGTCCCCCTTACACTCAAGGGCAATTTAGCATGGCCAATCCACCCAACCCGCACATCTTTGGACTGTGGGAGGAAACCGGACAATCCGGAGAAAACCCACGCAGATACAGGTAGAATGTGCAAACTCCACACCGGCAGTGACCCAAGCTGGGAATCAAATTCAGGTTCCTGGCACTGAGAGGCAGCAGTGCTAACCACTGTGCCACCATATCAATTATTAGCAACTGATAACATGGATTTCATTTTTCTACTAAGCTACATTATTGTGTAGCAAGTTTCATATCTAAACATTGCATTGGATAGTTAGTTATGCATATCTAATCAGACCATCAAAACCTATTATCTTGCTCATTTGAATGTGAAATAACATTTTTACTGTTAAATCCAACTGTTACTAGGTTTTAGTATGGGTACCACTATTGAAAGTAAAAACACATATTTTAAGATTGTCCTATTGGATGGTTCATATATATTTCATGTTGATAGGCATGCAAACATTGTGAGCCAGCTGTTGCACATTAAGTTTGCACCGATAACAATCCCAACTAAGGGGCAATTTTGCATGGCAGGTCAACCTAATCCGCACGTCTTTGGACTGCAGGAAGAAACCCACACATACACGGGGAGAACATGCAAACTCCATACAGACACAGTCGCCTGAGGCTGGAATTGAATCTGGGTTCCTGGCTCTGTGAGAAAGCAGTGCTAACCACTGTGCCACCCCATTGAGAGGTGATTATCTTTCTTCAATCATTTGTGGTAGGACAGTAGGAAACTAACATTAAATGTTGGACTGTAGAAAGTAAAAAAGTGCCTCTAAAGGCACTAAAAACGAAACAAAAGGAAAACAAGATCTCGAAAAGATTTGTGATCAGACGGGATATTTTAATCAGATGAATTTGCAATGTATGTTGGGAAAAATCAATGTGTGCATTTATACATATAATGAAAGTTTGGTGGCAAGAAGAAATAATTCATTGAATGCTACACAATATATATTTTATTTTTTTTTCTAATTTTCTATTCATTAGTATGATTTTGCCAGGATCATGTGTCTAAGACAGATGGATAACTTCATTAAATAATTAGCAGAAAACAATATGTTAGCAAATAACAACATGATTTAATGATATTCTAATTAAAACTATCAATAAAAAAGCAATTTTTGTTAGACTTGAATAAGGTGTTTAATAAATAAAGAATTAACAACTACCAATAAAATTATAGAATGATATAAAATTACAGTATGTTGCATAAGAAAACTCACTAGTGATATGAATATGTACAACACAGAAAATGAAATAGTTTAATTTACCTTATCCAACAGGTATATTGTTGATACAGAAACTACAATAAATAGTAATGTTAAATATTTACAACATAGAATAAATGTAATCAGTAGACGAACATGTAGACCTTCACAAAAGCTTTGCCCTGTACAAAATTACCCAAGATATATCTAATAATAAAGATTTTGTCCTGAAATAAAGATGTTCTGATTTTGCTTTTAAATTAAAAAGGGAAACTTTCATGCATGCTGAGGTGGCTCGTTGAGTGAGATAATTGATATAATGTTAAATTTCAAGTACAGTGATTATGGGATATATGTTGGACTGCATTCTAGGAGTTGTAGGTTTTTTTGAGTTTAAGTGAAATATGAAAGCTGACTGCTGAGGTGAACTACAATTCCCAGAATATTTTGCATGTAACACAAATCCCATTTTAGGGTATGTGTGTTGGAATGTCCATAATAAGGAAATGGGTGCATGGAAAGTCCTTAAGACTAATGCTCTTTCACCTTCTGATATCGGATAACTCAATGGCATCGCCAGTATGAGAACGTTCCTCGGTTATTCGCCGTGATGCCTGACCAGTACCTCGGGCACGTGCATGAGCATTCGGGTGAACTTTTCCGCTTCTCTCCTTTTCTCCTTTAGGGTTCCTAGCATTCTCCCTGTCAATCTCAAGATAATTTATATCTGTGCTACCCTTGTGGCCCTTACGGTTGTCCCCTTGTTTTTTGTCAGGAGCGGCAGTGGTTGGGGTGACTTGATCAACCTGCTTGCGAGAAGAGCAGGAATCCTCTTGCAACAGCTGTCTTAAAAATGCAAGGTTCTGTCCAAATCGGGATCGCACACTTTTCTTTACAGCTTCCATAACGTCTTCATGACAATGGAACAGTGCCTTTATAAATTCCAAGTATGACCTTTTTTGAAAAATAAAATAAATACAATGATCTATGAGTATACATTCAATAGTCAAATATAAATATTATTCATAATACAAAATGGAGAATTTTAGGAGATTGCGTTTTAATTTAACTGTAGACTTTAAAATATTCAATTAAACAAAATTCAACATTGTATTTCTGAGTTGGTAAATCTTCAGTTTTCATCCATTCACTATGCCTCTACAGCTGTAAGCATATGCATCTAATCTAGATCGAGAAATGTGTTTCTATTGAATTTTAAAAGTAGTACAACGACATTTTCAAAACAATCATTAATGCAGTGTAATGTATTTAAGTAGAAGGTGCAAACAATATTTGAGAGGAAACAGAATAGTGGCTATGTTACTAGACAATTAATCTAGAGATCTGTTCTGGTGGTCTGAAGACAGGAGCTGGGATGTTAAATGTAATGAAATTAAAGCTGGAAGTTAATAAAAAACACTAGCACTAGCACTACTGGATTGTTGAAAAATGCACCTTATTCACTAATGTTCTTGAAGAATGTCCCAACCTATATACGACTCAAGCCTCCAGTAATTTTGTCAGTTCTTAATTGCCCTCTTGAAATGATGTCACAAACCACCAGTTGTGTTTAAGAAGGTTACTCAACGCCCCCCTCTCAAGGGCAATTAGGCTTGGTAAGTAAATGCTGGCCTAGCCAGAGAAATCCATGTGCCATGAATGAATTAAAGGAATATGAGGATAACATCTCTGTTGAAAAGTATTTGTCTATTAATATCACTACACTAGGTTTTGTCCTTGGGGGATCCATCATAGTAACTTAGTCAAGATACATAGTTAGTGTTGGTGGGGATTTGCATGCAAAGAGTCTCATAATCTTTTCTTAAATAAATGGCTCAATTATTCCTCCAAGAATCCAATCCTATCCATTCTTACATTAATGTTGCCACTCTACCTCAACTACTTCTTTAGTGTACACAACCTTTAGTTCTCCAGCAGACCAATGATAAATCACAGTATTTTCATCTCCTTCATGTCTCCAGTGAAGCAATTTAAATCACATTTTTTATAATTTGTTTCTTTGGACTAGAATTTTTGACCCACTCACAGTCAATTTAATATCCATGAAAAGTTTCTTTAGAAGTATAATGAATGATTATTAGCAATAAGAACAGAAAATGGTGAAAGTTCCCTGTAGGGCACATCTGTGGAGAGAGGAACAATGGGATTGCTTGTCACAGATGCTGTCAGGCCTGTTGAGTATTTTTAACATTTTCTGTTCTTAATAAGACTTCCGGCTTTTGCGGTATTTTGCTTTTCCGGCAATTATTATCCTTTCCATTCATGATTCTATCCTGATTTTGCCTTCATGTCAACACTTTTTGTCTCTCTCTTCTAACCTCAATTTAGAAATCTTGCATTTCCTTTGTTACTACAGTTGGCTCCAAATTCTTTCACATTAAGTGCTTCTTTTTTACTCTAGAGGTCTGTATAAATATATTTCCAATTCTTATATATATAAATCAAGGGTCTTTTATAAATGCCTCTCTTACTACTGAACAGGATTCATTAAATAATTTTTTGTTTGATAAGTAATGTCTTTCTCACCTTTGACCTCCAAACCTTCCCTATAATTTTTATTTTCTTCCTCTTTCTATTCAGCCACTGCCCTTTCTATTCTCTCTAAGCTGAAGACATCAGTTTACTTATATAGTTTTCGTCCTTCTGAACTGTAACCTCCACCCACCCCTCCTCCAACTTTCTGACTTGAAACCCAGATTTGCTGCACAGTGTCCCAAACAAACTCATTCTTTCCAAAGTCTAAACTTGAAACTATTCTTCTCAACCATTTTCTCTTCAATTTTTTACTTTCAACTTTGGATGATGGTGTAAAACAGGTTAATCACTCATTGTATATCATGTCTCATTTTTGTTTGATTTCCACAGATGTTAGCAAAGGGGAAATTGGGTGGGCTGCAAATTGGAAAGCCAATTTGATATCCACCCATTTTACACCATTGCCCAGTGCTGAACCATGCCAACCTAAGGTATGGTCACCAGTTGATGCAGAGTCAACCTATAAGAACAAAGAGAAAAAAGGCAGAGAAAAGTACAGCACAGGAGCTGGCCCCTTGGCCCTCCAAGCCTGTGTGGGTCATGATGCTGTAACTAAAAAAAAACCTTCTGCTCTTACTTGGTCCATATCCTTTTATTCATTCCCTATTCATGCCTCTTAAATGTTGCTAATGTACCTGCTTCCACCACCTTCTCTGGCAGCGTGTTCCAAGCACTCACCAATCTCTGCGTGAAAACCTTCCCCTGCACATCTCCCTTAAACTTTCCCCCTTTGACCTCGAAGCTGTGCCCCCTTGTAATTGACAAACTTGGGCATTACCTAAATTCTACTTATCGCTTTACCTGATTTTTGTTTTATACTTCGTAAAACGCAAAGTGACAAAAGCACTGGTCATTTCTTATACTTTGAGCCTTGGCTTTTCACCATGGCTTCTCAATTTAAAGCTAACAACCAAGTTCCATCCTATCCTTAACAAATGTCCATACAAACACACACATTCCAGTTGTGATCACGAGTTGAGAGAGGTTTACATCTCTCTTGAGTTTGAAGCACTAATTGTTGGATCCAAAATGGTGACCAGGTGATTTGACATTAAGTGAGGATCATAACTGGGATTTTCTGTTATGTATGTTTTGGTATTGCACAATCTGATTACATGGCGAACTCAATTTAGAAAATGTTAACTAAATTTCACAAACCTACTTCCAATTAAAGTACAACACCTCACAGATTATTTTACTTCACAGACTGCCTTCATAATCCTACATATCTAACTTCACATATGGCAATTGCAAAATAATCCCTCACTTTTATTCAATTGCCTACTGACAGATAGATTAAAGGTTTGGAGTTCTTACTTAGGGATTATGTTAAACAAAATATCCAGCCAAGTACTGCAGATGTTTTAATCTGCAAAGGTTGGTTAAATTATAAATAATATATCAGAATAACTCCAAATATTCTGGGGAAAATCTTGATTATATCCTCATAAATTTAAGTCACTTCAAGTTTTATTTCTTAAGAGTTCTTAAACATGAAATAAGAACAAGAGAAATTAATTCCAGGACTCTCTATAGCTTCTCATTTCACTCTATTTACTTCAGTGGAGAAAATGAGAACACAATTTTCAGTGACAACAATTTATGGCAGAAATCCATTTTTAAATAAACTTCTAAGATTACTTCGGTATTAATAATAATTTTCTAAATGTAAATATCCTTGTACTAATTTTGTATTTTTACATGGAACGTGTTCATCACTGATGAGGCCAGCGTTTGTTGCCCATCCCTAATTCCCTTTGAATTGAGTAGCTTCTTAGGCCATTTCAGAGAACACTGCATTGCTGTGGATCTGGAGTCACACATAGGAGAGACCAGGCAAGGATGCAGATTTCCTTCCCTAAAGGGCATTAGTCAGCAATCATTGATAAGTTCATGGTCACCATTATGGAGACTAGTTTTATATTCTGTATTTATTAATTGCTGTGGTGGGATTTGTACCTATGCCCTCCACAGTTTCCTAGTGTTTTTACCACTATGCCACCATCTTCCCCACTGCTGATGTCTAATGTTAACTTGCCATTGGTTAATTTTATCCCACAAGTATACCTGGTAAATAACTTCCCTTTTTAATTAGACCTATACTTGAAATGTGTAAGTATACAAATTAATCTGCATTAATGGACATCTTGTTAAAAGTGTCAACCATACACTGTCTTGAGTTGAATGTGTTTCCCGTGACCTTTCAAAGCACACTAATATTGTGTGTTTGTCTTATCTGTGCAGTCCTTGAGCAGAATACACAGAATAGTACTATTTTGCCCAGAAATATTTACACAAGGCTGTACAATGTGATGCAACCCAGACTATGTTGCAGAGTATGCAAAATTGTAGGCAACTCCCTTTACTACTTACCCTTTGGAAAGCAGATGCCGAATGTGAATCATCTCCACAACCACATTGATGTTCTCCTTTGCAATGGAGCAGAGGTCATGTTTGAGGTAGCACTCTTGCTGTAGTTGAGACACCATCTCCTGGATTGTGGAGCACTTCCGACTGATGCAGCTGAATTTTATCCTCAATCCATGAGCCATACACTTCAGAGTATCTTTAATAAAGGACTTGCCCTGGACAGAATATAAATGGTAATATAGTTGTGAAAAGCAGTTGCCTTAATTTTTTAAAAAAAAACTTAATTTAGGAACCATACACTTCAGTGTAACTTCCATATTATCAAGACTGTTGGTAGGAATATAACTTGGAATAATGTAGTGAGAATACAGCTGAATTAATTTATACTTAAAGTGTTTCGGGGGAGGGGGATTACAGGTTGTCCTTTATTGTTCTGTTTCTTTGATTTATTACCTGGGCATCAAATTTCCCAGCGTTGTGCAGAAAGGCCAGGCAGATGTCATGAGGTCCATGGATTTCGCAGGAATTGTTTTCAAAGCACTCAAAAACTCCACATCCAACATCGCCAGTGTTGACCAGGCAGTGCTGTATTTCAGCTGGAAGCACATATGAAAGGGGAGCAACAATTGAAAATCTGGCACCTCACGTGGGACTGCACTCACACACTATTAACGGACCTTACATTCAGGGAAGGCCAGGAAAGGAGCTACGCAAATGCAAGTTCAACATTTTCATTTACCTCCGTCAAATAATAGTGTCCCCCCCCCCACCTCGGTTCAGTTGCAAATGCCAGAGGGTCACAATGACCTTTGATCTCAATCCAAAACAGCCGCGTGTGCATGGTTCTAGATATTTGAACCTTCCTTGTTAGCGGGTGGAAAGTTTTGGGAACGCCCTAGTTCATCAACGTATCGACCCCCCTTTTTTAAAAAATCCTTTGTGTATAAACCTGCCTGGCTCCACATCTTCAAGCCACGAGTACTACTCATCTTCACTCTTTGCCCTCGCCCCTCCTTCCGCCCGCCCCCCCCAATGTCTTATGAGTTGCCACTTTGGGAGAAAGTATTGCTGGTTAATAAACATCGCTTTCTCTCTGCCTCCGGCTCTCTCTTGAGCACAGTTACCAGCAGCTAACCACCGCCCCCCCCCCACCACTTCCCACCCCACCCCCCCACTCTTCATCCTGTTAAGTTTCCCTTCCACTTTATCCTATAAAGATCCACAGCTGCAGCCGGATGCTTGCTGCTTTTGTGTGTGTGTGTGTCTTTTTGTCGGGGGCCCCCGGGGGCTCTTCTCTTCCTCTCTCCCCACCCCACCCCCGCAGTTGCAGATATACGCAAGTCACCACCCTGCAGGTTCTCAAGGGGTTAATATGCTAACGAGGTGTGCGTGGCTGTCGACACGGAGTCTTCCCCAATGTGCTACAATGCGATCCGAGCATGGGACAATGATCCCTTGCAACTGATCGCGCTGCGCTGCACAGCCGGACCTTAATGCATTAGAAATGGGAGGAATAAATAATTGATCCCGGATTACTTTTATTGCTACTTTTTGTAAAAAAAAAGTATCGAAGCCGGCCACCGAAATCTTTGCATTCCCATCACATTTTCTTAAACCACCTCTCATTTGATCCGATTGCTTCCCAAGTCAATTTCATTCCAGTTTCAGTTCCCCCGCTTCAGCTAATCGCACGAACACCAATAAGAAAGTGAATGCTCCAGGTTTAATTGCACAATATCTATGCGTCTCATTCAACACTTTGGCCACCGACTTGTCATTTTTTACCCCCCTCTGTTTGGATGTAGACACCCCAGTTGCATGTATGAACCCACGCGGGGAGGGCAAGAAGCAAATCTGCCTCCCAACTCGGCAAGAGAGAACAGTTTGCAGCCTCCCTCCGACTCACACATACCTGTGTTCTGCAAGGAGAGGCGAGCTTTTTGCTGGTTGGCCAGTTTGTCGCGTTCGTGGTGGTTTTCCGGCAAGTCCGCCTCGTCCGTCCCGAGGACCAGGTCGGGCGGCGTGAGAATGAGGAGGGTGGTCAGCAGAGCCGCTAACATGAGCGTGTCCATAGCTGCGCTTTGTCTGCAAGGGGGAGGAGGAGAGGAGAGGGAGGGAGCCACAGGCTGGGGCAAGGAGGAGCGCTTGCTTTGGGCTGGGAGCACACACTGAGCAGCGCCTTCGCTTGCTTCAGTTGCGCACGGTATCTGAACAGAAATGCAGAGAGGGGGGTTGACTAAATATACCAGAACCGTAGCCCCTGGCGTTTCTGTCACTTGAATGAAGGCAAGAAGCAGGTGTTGTCATTGGCTCGGGCCAATCAGGCGCCCAGAAACCATGCCCAAGTTTGACAAATCAGGGGCTGGGAGGCACATGGCCAAGACTCCGCCGATTCCAGCCTGGGACCATGGGCAAGGGGGAGAGCTCAGAGATCCCGTCAACTTTCCGCACACGTTTGTAACCTTACAACAGGGGCACGTGTTCCCATGTTGAAGTATTGTTCCAGTTCGCTTCCTGTAGCAGGAAGAAGGTTACTGCTCGCTGTAAATTCCCCTCCTCCCTCCACCCCCCACCCCCCTCATCGCCCTTTTGTCCTTCTTAATGTGAGTTTGACGGCTTTTGGAACGGGAACCCTTGCTGCTTAAAGCGGCTCCTTGCCCAGCTTTCTCATCCACAGCCATACCAGCGCTGGAGGCGGCCATCCGGCCCACCGAGCCTCTGCCAGCTCCTATGGATTCTTCAATTCGCCCCACTCACCCCCTCCCCCCAGTCTTTTCCCAGTAAGTCTGCTATTTCTTCCCCCTTTTTCCTTGTCAAGTGTCCTTGCTGTTGAGGGTGACTAATTGAATCTGCTTCCCAGGCCGTGCATTTTTCATTCTCTCACTGGTCCCACCCCTCCATTATATAAAAAATCCTCTCGGTGCCCTGCTTTCTGGCTGTTTAAACTCGCTGGTGTCGGGCTGCTGAATTCGCCAGTAGTTCACACAGAAGCACATAGATATTGACACACACGTACACCCACACATACATCCCTCAGCGCCGGAGAGACGGGGGAACCAAAGCGGAATCTCTGCAGTCGATGTAACGCGGTGCCGCAGCAATGTAGCAGAACTTGACTGTTAGCCGTGAGTGTGTGCGAACTTCCACCGCATGAATGCAGAATGCCGGCAGTGTGTGTATGTGATCTCCCGAAATTTGCTCATTTATTTAACTGATCACTTGTAGGTGGCATACTGCGGTCAGCTTTCCCACTGCATTGGATCGAATGCATGGAGAAAGTGATGACCATATATATACATATATTACTCTGGAAAAGGGAGATGCCATGTATGTGTGTAGCTCGTACACGGTAAGTGCAATATCCTAAAGTGGTCCAGATTTAAGGAAAAGAGATGCATAAGGAAAAATGCGACATGGTCTTGTGCATTGAAGCCTATGCTAAAAGGGAGCATCCTGTCCCACCCCATTTGTTCTGTACTTTGTAGTAAATGCCGCCAGGCTGAAACCATAGAGACGCGAAAGGCACTAGTAATTCCTGGCAGGAGTTACATCATTCATCCATCAACAGCTGCTCCATTCAGAGAACAGACAGAAAGAATTCTTCAGAGATCTGCAAAGCTGGCCATGTGGCTGGGATGAAGGAAACATTTGTATACATTTCAGTCTGGGCACATGCCCTCTTGAACATATAAAATAATGTATATTTTTTAATATTAGCAGTGACTAACACTGTTGAGAACCGGCTTGCAACGAGCAGTTACTGCCACTTCTGTGTGTGTGGGAGCTCAGTAAATGTTTCTAATATCGTATCTGAGACAAATACTTTCGATTCTAGGCACATGCAAGCACGTATTAGTACTGGACCAGATGAACAATGTGCTTTTGATAAACAGTAGCTGACCGTTATATCACCAAGCCATTTCCCTTTTTGTCTGGCAGTGGTCAACATGTGTCCAGCAGATGTTATTGAACCTTGTGGCTCATGTCGATGCAGTCTGCAGTGTCTGTGCATGATCCTCTTGTGAATAAGCCATTGACATTTGCATTTTACATCCCTTTACGTTTTAAATCGGCCAACAGGTGTAGCAACCAGTTCACGTCTCAGCAGATTTGGGGAGATAAATATTTTATCATGTCATTGTATTTGTGCATTTTGTGTCAAGTTGTTGCTGAAACATCGCCTATCCACATATGTATCCCTCATATAGATTCATTGTTGAATAAATAAAACTGCCAGGAAAATAAGATAAACAGTTCATTCCGAAAGTAAAGACAATGAGTAAAGGTTAATGCAGAAGATAGCGATTTCTAACCGATATTGACTGAATTAACTTTTGTCAGCTTTCAGTATATAGTCAAAATGCTATCGAAGAGATTAACAGATCGTGTAGACCTTTTACTTGAAGCATCGGTGAGTTAAACATTTAAATGATTTCTTGCGGAATATTTCCCAATCTGCTTTGGATTTCTAAGGGATTTCTTTAACAAAGGATCATCTGGACTCGAAACGTCAGCTCTTTTCTCTCCTTACAGATGCTGCCAGACCTGTTGAGATTTTACAGCATTTTCTCTTTTGGATTTCTACGTATATCGTTATATTTTCCAGTATGCCACTCTGGTCATCATCAGGTCAGACCGATATTGAAAGGCGTTCCTTTGAATCTAACATGTCTGCAGTAACATGTCTTTTTCAAATATGATTTGCAACCCGTAGCACACAGTCTAGGTATATCCGCAAAAGAGGTCGTTCCAAACTGGATCAGCAGGGAACCTGTGCCGACAGTTTTTTTTTAATGAGCAGCTTGGAGTGTATTTAAAGGCGAGGGGAATCTCTCTCTCTCTCAGTTTAGCTGGGTAACACTCAGCTCCAGTTTCACTGCCACTGAACTCTGACCCAGCTCCAACCCCACTCCAGAGCGAGGAACACACCCTCAGCGGCGGCCAATCACACTCAGTCAGGACCAGGCCGGCACCCGGGCAACCAAACAACATCACAATGGAGCGTTTGTGACGATTAGACACCAACCGGCAGCGGTTCAACCAATCAGAGCAGCCAGTAAACTGATCCCTCTCAATCTACAGGATCACTTTCAGAGCAGCCTTTATACGAAACACACTCGAAACGTCAGCTCTTTCCTCTCTTTACAGATGCTGCCAGACGTGTTGAGATTTTCCAGCATTTTCTCTTTTGGTTGCAGCATCTGTACTGATCTCCTTCAACTCACTGGATCACACTCAGAGCAGTCTCTGTAACTGATTCCCCTCCATCCACTGGATCACACTCAGAGCAGTCTCTGTAACTGATTCCCCTCCATCCACTGGATCACACTCAGAGCAGTCTCTGTAACTGATTCCCCTCCATCCACCGGATCACACTCAGAGCAGTCTCTGTACCAATCCCCCTCAATCCACTGGATCACACTCAAAGTAGCCTCTGTACTGATCCCCCTCAATCCACTGGATCACACTCAGCAGCCTCTGTACTGATCCCCCTCAATCCACTGGATCATACTCAGAGTAGTCTCTGTTCTGATCCCCCTCAATCCACTGGATCACACTCAAAGCAGCCTCTGTACCAATCCCCCTCAATCCACTGGATCATACTCAGAGCAGTGTGTTAACTGCACTATCTCAATTCACAAGATCACAATTCAAACAGTCTTTACATTACTTCATCACAATCCCATAGATCACAATCAGAGCATCCTGCACACTGCTTCCTCTCAGTCAGCAAGGTGACAATCAGAGCAAATATAAACTGATCCTTCGCAATCCAAATGATCATAATCAGAGCAGCCTGAAAACTGATCCCTCTCAATTAACAAGCTCACAACCACAGCAACCTTCAAAGTGATGCCTCTCAATCCAGAGGATCATTATTAAAGCAGCCTGTAAACTGTTTACTCCCACTGCACAAAATCACAATCAGCACAGACTCTAATCTGATCCATCTCAATACACAGGGTCACAGTCAAAGCATTCTGTAAACTGATACCTCTTAATTAAAAAGACTGCAATCGGAGCAGCCTGTAAGCCATTTGCTCTGAATGCACTAGATCACAATTAGAGCAGTCTATAAAATTGATCCCATTCAGTCCGCAGGATCACACTCAGAAGGTCTGGAGAACAAATTTCTCCCTATCCACAGGATCACACCCTGAGCAGTACGCAAACTGATCCCTCCAAAACCATTGGATCACTCTCATTGCAATGTCTGACACTGGTCTCCCCTCCCCTCCCCTTCCCCACTATGGAACTCCCCTCCTGGCCTTCCCATCATGGCCACTCCACTTCAGGCCCCACCTTTCAAGCCCCATCCCTCTCAATCCACGAGATCATATTATCAGCAGTCGCTCATTGCACAAGATCGTAATCATTGCAGCCTGTAAACCGCTGCTTCGCAATCTGCAGGATCACAATCAGAACAGCCAGTAAATTGTTCGCTCTCAGTCCACAAGAAAACTGCTGCCTCTTGATCCACATGGTCACAATCAGAGTAGCCTTTAGTCTGCTCCCTCCCAATCCACAGGGCCAGAGCATCCTGTGAAACTGATCCCCATCAATCCACAAGATCAAAATCAGAGCAGCCTCCAATCTGATCCCTCCCAGTCCACAGGATCACATTCAGAGCAGCCTGTAAAACTGATCCCTCTCAATCCACTAGACTGCCATCAGAGAAACTCCGAGATGCAATTGTACGGCACTTAGAAAGAAAATGAGTCCAAATGTTATTTTCGCCAGCAGCGGGAATGGGAAGAAGCTGTTCACTCCAGGAAGCTGGCTGCTGAGCTCTAGGGGCACTATTGCACTATGTACAGTGTTTGCACAGTGCATTGGGAGATCTGTCACCCACCACCCTCCCCGATCAACCCCCTGGACATCGTCCCCTGCCCTGATTGCCACCCCTCTCAATCGCCTCCCCTAAAAATCACCCGATCACGGCCTCAGTCATTTGCCACTCCCAACCCCATGATCGCGGGTGGCCCTGGCAGATTGCTGCTGCCACATGCCAATCATGGCCCTAGGCCGATTACCCCTCTAACCTCCTCCCTGATGCAGTGTACCCCCTTCCATACCTCCTTATGGAGCTGCCCCCTGCCTTGCCATCATGGCCCTGCTAGCTCATCATGGCTCTCCCTTTTTGGCCCTGACCCCTTCAGGTCCTACCCACTTGGCACTGCCCAGTGCCCAGTGTGCAGTGCCAGTGTGCTAGATTGGCATGCCAGGCTGATAGTGATAGGTTGGCATTGCCCAAGGGGCAATGACCTTGACCACCCAGGGACTTCAATGACCTTCAGTCCCATTGGTGGGACCATACATGATCCTTGCCAGTGAGAACCTCGACTGATGAGGGGGTAAGTACAAGTGAGCCTGACTGATGGCATCCAGGATTTTACCTCTTGTGTATTGAAATTGGTCTTGAAATTTTAACCACATTGTGGGTTCAAGTGCCACACTGGAACTGAGCACCACAATGAAGGCTGATACTAGCACTGTTTTAAGGAGGTATTGCACTGTTAAAGGCACTGGAATGATCTTACCAACAAAATTCTAATGCCGAATAAGCATGAAGTGGAAGCAAATTGTGCCTTTTCTTTGGGTGAGCACCCAGATGCAACCATACGGCACTTAGAAAAATAAGAGCCCAAATGTGATTCTCGCCAACAGGGGGAGGGGGAGCCTATTCATGCTGGAAAGCTGGCTGCTGAGCTCTAGGAGTGCCATTTCACAGGCTCCCTGATCTCATGCACAGTATATACACGGAGATGTCACCCCACCACACCCCCTTCCCAATTGCTGTCCAGCATCACTCCCCTCCCCAATTGTGGCCCTGGCCAATTGTCACCCCAACCATCCCAATGCAGAGTACCTCCCCTTCCCTTTCCCACTATGGAACTCTCCTCCTGGCCTTCCCATTATGGCTCTGCCACCTCATCATGGCTTGTCCACTTCAGGCCCCACCCTTCAAGCCTCAGCCCCTTGGCACTGCTCAGTACCCAAGGCAGTGCCAGGGTGTCTGGTTGACAGCACCAAGGTGCCAAGTTGATAGTGCCAGGGTACCAGGCTGGCAGTGCCCTCCCCAACCGCTGATCCCTTGGTGAGCTTTAATGGCCTCCAGTCCGTTTGGTTCCCATTGGTGTGGACCACACATGATCCTCGCCAGTGAGGCCTTGATGGGTGAGTTCAGACAATATCTTATTGTCTCATGCATATTGAAATTTGTCTTCACTCCCTTTATGGGTAGAAAGCCGATTTTGCTGGCAATACCTGCCCAGTAACATCGCAAGAGGTGAGAAATAGGGTGCAAACCTAAATCTTTGCCTCTCATCTGATCTCACTGGCGTGACAAGCCAGTAAGATAGCCCCCACTGTTTTTTTAATGAGATATTGACCTCAGCACTCTCAGCTGGAGGTAAAATATCCCATGGCACCATAAGGAGAAAAAGCAGGGTGGAGTTATCCCGGGCGTCCTGACCAATAGTTATCCCTCAATCAACATCACAAAAAAAGCTTCCGGATCAGCTTGCTGCTGGAGGTTGCTCTGTGCAACAGGCCACTTATTCTGCATTTCAACAGCGACTGCACTTCAAAAGTACTTCAGTGGCTGCAGAGCGGTTTGAGATGCCCTATAGCCTTGTAAAAAGGATATAAATGCAAATCATTCTATTTTGCCTTTTCGAACTCCAGTTGTGAAAGGCTTGAGTCTATTTCTTTAGCCTATGTTCCTTCCGCCCTAAGGATGAGAAACCGGGCTGCAAACTGTTCACACTTAATCCACATAGTGAAAACAAAAGGGGCTGTTTAATATCTCAATCCACATACCTGACATTGGCAATTGTCAAGAATTCAACCCGGCACAGTTACTTTTGGCCTATGGGGTTGCCTGTATAGTTGTTTTAAAAGAACTTGGCCTATGGGGACACTTATGTTAAAGTTTTGAGGTAGTAAGCACCAATATGTACTATTATATATATATAAACAGTCTAGTTGATGTATTAGTTTTATACCAATCTCTGCCAGTGTCAGATTGCTGGGTGACTTGCAAAGGCAGCGGTATTTTAAAAAACAGCCCTATCCAGGCCATAATGAATGAAATGGACGACTTATCTACCCATCATATCGCGCACATAAAAAACTTATCAAGATACACGTGCCCACATTGGATATAAACTCCAAATCCAAATGTTCGAATTGTTGCATTCCTTGGCATGACATTTATAATGATGCGAATGGAAATTCCACTTTGGAATATAGCACTTCATAAATATTGTCGCCTGACATGCCGAATACATACTTCGTAGATTACTTCTGTTCCAGGGACCTTGATTTAAGGGCTTCGAAACAAGAAAAGCCTTCAGAGCGTTTTTTTGGACATGACCGCAAGACTAATGGCCCCCGGCAATGATTTATACAACTAAGATTGCGCTTAGACTCTACTTAACTAGTTTGCTGTCCTTCATTAATCTTGAGGCCAATTTTTTTTTCCGAGACAGTAATTATAAACTACTTCGCCAAGAGCCATTTCTGTCGAACATAGCCCGCAAGAAAATAACTTAAAAATACAACTCCATTGGCAAAATGTTCTGCCCGAACACTGACGATTGTCCAAATTTCACGCTCCAAATGATTATTAACTGAATTTTGATTTTCTGTTCTGTGTTCAGGTTAATCATGTAGAGGTGATGTAAATATATTTATTATACGTGAGCTACAAATATGATTTTGCTAGGGATAGGAGGCTTTTGAGACAATGGGTATTTTTGCAGGGAGCATGCAGCTCTGAAGTGTTCTGTGAAATCATGGAAAAAAGAGAGGTTTTGGACTTGTTTGAAGGGGGTGGAATTTTCGGAATGTAAATATTACTTTGTAGCGTACAGAAACGATTCCATGTGCAATGGGCAAACCCCGCAGATGCTGCAAATTGAAGCAAGACCAGAAAGTGATATTTGCACCGCTGGAAGTGAGTCAACAACATCTATGGAGAGAACGTAGCCAGTAGGTCATGTACTCCAGGTGTAGATCACTTGGTAACTGTCAGCGGGCCAGGGAACTTTGGTGCCTCAGCTGTTCTCAGTATTTCTAATTACTGCCATGCATTCAGGCTCCAATCTTATTCATAGAAATCCTACAGTGCAGAAGGAGCCTCGTCTGCACCGACAACAGATCCACCCAGGCACTATCCCCAAAACCCTACATTTTTACCCTGCTAATCCTTCTAATGGTCTATTCCACACTCCAGGGATTCTATAAATGTCTACATAATTAAACTTTACAGGTCAATCCTTTCTTTTACAGCACCATTTCCCAAAATCTCAATCTTTTTCCCTCAACATTTAAAGGTGACTAAGGTAGTCCAAAGCTTTACATGCTAGGTGGATTGACCTTGCTAAATTCTCCGCCAGTGTACCCGAAAAAGTGCTGGCGTGTGGCGACTAGGCGATTTTCACAGTAACTTCATTGCAATGTGAATGTAAGCCTACTTGTGACTAATAAATAAACTTTAGCCCATGCCTGAATAGACTAGCATTAAAATATCTTTCAGGATCTTTGGCCCTCCTGAATCACTTCCCAGCTAATATTTCAAAGTGTAGCCCTTGTTGACAACGCTGAAGCCAACTTGCACAGAGCAAAGGTCCACAGGCAGCAGTGTTAGTGGAGGGATCATTATTGGCCAGGACAATGTATTCACTCTCACTGCTTATCCTTTACCACAGGGAACTCATTAAGTAACTATGAAAGGTGGGAACTGTATTCATAACATTGTTTATTCACCCCAAAGAAGGCACATGCTTTATTTAACCAGATGAAGCTTAACGTGCAACAGCCAATGATTGTACAAGGAAGAGACCCTGAAATAAAAAGGTCACAAACAGTGACTAGTAGGTCTGCAATCATGATGTTTCTGCAATCAGAATTCCTATTTTTGCTGTTGCTCTAAACATTTTTAAAATTAATTATATCACAGTTGTCCCTTCATAGCTGATATTGCCTTTCAAAGGTTGGAACAAGGGCCGTTAGGATTATGCCAAGTGTTTTGAAGCCATGCTTTATAAAGAATGCCTCTGGTGGCTGGAAACCACTAACCAAATTTGAGAAATATTAAAGCCACATTCTGATGACTGGAAATCACAGTAAAAGGTGGCTGAACGTCTGCATCATTATATCTTTCGCATTCCAAAACTGTTGATGTGAAGACAACCTGCCTGGAAACCTTCATCAGGAACAACTACTCAAAGGAGTATGAATGGGGGCCATCTGCTACCCCATTAGCAAAACATCCAGACAATCACCTGGATACTCAACTGGGTGGGACAATCCATTAGACTTATTCACTACGACAGTGGAACTCTGGCTGTAAAAGGACTGTGCCCAGACATCATCTAACCATGTAAGTCAGGCAACTGGAATCCACTAGTCATGACTGCATTTGCATCATTGCATAGTAAGAGAGAGAGGATCATGTAAAAATCCAATTAGCCTTTTGCATGTTTAAGCAGCCTTTTTTGTTCTGCTGATGAGCACAAGCAAATGGGATGCCGAGGAAGCAAGACTCCAAGTGGGTTTGCTTTCTTTCTCTCTGTCTCCATCCAACTTGCAAGTTTTGAGCCCTGTTAATTGTTTGATTGCCCAAACAGAGGGTAAAGATTCAACCTAACTGATGCAATCTTTAGAATAATAGATAAACCAGCATCTTCACCACCTTGACACTGAACCATCAAGCCATCCAAATCACCAACCCTCAAGAGTTATATACCCTTTAACCTTACTGAACTTCTAATTGCTTGATCTATCTTCCCACTCTGTTTTGTGTGTGTGTGCCTACACGAAAGATAGACCATTTATTTTATTTTACTTAGATTGGGTTGAGTTCCAGTAAGTACTGTTATCTTTTCTCAAGGAACATATCTGTTTGTGTTATTTAAAGCCATGGTGCATAGACAGTTAAGAACTTATTGAATTAGCAGGTTGTCCAAAGGTTCCTTTTTGCTGTTAAACAAGGAATGGGAAAAGAGAAGCTATTCCACCCCCCCTTACAAGATCGTAAGACAAGATTTGAAGACTGCTTTTGGCAAATGTTCATAATTGTAGAAGGTTCCACACACACAAAACTTTTCAAACCACTGCACTAAAGCAACATAAATATATATGCATTTATGTGAGAATGAAAGCACTACAGTCGTTTGGAATTTTGCATTGTTGATATGTTACATAATAACCATAGTCTCAGGTGCAGAGTGATAATATGAGATTTTTTTTACAAGACTAGGCACTAGCTTACTGACCCACAGATGTTTCAGAATAAAGCAAAGACACAAAGCATTCACTCTAAAATAAATATCAACAAACCAGTAAGGAAATGAAGCACCAATGGGAGTTGACAATTTTGAACATTTGGAAAAAGTCCAGTGGAATATGGCTGTCTTTGGCTCCTACAATTGTAGGATCATAGAATGGTTACAGTATAAAAGGAAACCATTTAGTCCACCTTGTTTGCACTGAGCCTCTGCAACAGTAACTAAATTGCTCCCACTCCTCCACTGTTTCTCCATAGCCCTCTTTTTCTCTTCAGATGCTAATCCAATTTATTTTTTAAAGCTCCCGTAGTATTTGCGTCCATTACAATATCAGTCAGATCCTGACCACTTACAGGTTAAAAGCAAAATGTTTCCTTGGTAAGATGCTCTTTCAGAGTCTGTGTAGACTTGATGGGCCAATGGCCTCTTTTGGCACTTTGGGATTCTGTGGTCTTTGGTTTCTTTGAGCTTAAATTTTCCCTCCCTCTGGTCCCCATTTGCTTTCACTCCTCTCTCAGTTTCACCCTCTAGTTACTTAATATTTTCTATCTAAAGGTAAAGTAGCCATAATCCCAGATGACCATGGGCTGAAGTAGAAGGCTGACTGGTGGGGATTTAACCTGAGGATCACCACACCTCAGGCAAGGGGAACAAAATTGAGAAGGAGGGGGGCGGGGTGGGGGGGGGTGGAGCTTCATGAATAACTTCAGCTGGTGTAGGAATTGAACCAGTGCTTCAAAAGTAATTTGCTGGCTGTGGAACACTTGTTTCATCTTGGAATCACAAGTTATGTTTATATAAATGCTTTAAAACATGGCTCAAAAATTCTTTATATTAGGCATCCTATCTGTACAGCTCCCAATTGTGATACTTTCTTCAAGAACTACCAAGAATGAGGTTTTGGAAGGTGGTGTAGAACCATGTTGTTTCTACATTAAAAATAACTCACACACTGTTCTATAGGCCAATGTACATCATCACATCTTCAGCAAAAATTATTGTGAAATCTAGCTGAACCACCATGGTGGAGATCACCAGCAAGCTGAAATGAATAACAATAACACACACAGTGTTAGTAGCGTTGCAGCACATCACACATTCACGTTTAGTCCTCAGTATGAATGATGCAGCTTGGGTGAACAGGTGATGGACCTGATATTGCTCCCTAGCTCTTCCAGCCATTGAAATATTAGATCACACCAGAAATTCTCTTTGCCCTTCCAGGCCTCATTTGCTGCAATGTAAAAGGCTCTGTTGTTAGCATGGTCTGCTCACCTCCTGGCACAGAGCTACTTCATGGTCAGGCCTTGGGCAGGGAAACAGGTGAAGGAACAGATATCAGTAGCAAACCTTTGAGGTGTGCTTTTGCAGGATTGGTCACAGGCCCTTGGGCCTTATGGCTGCTATTCGAGAAGTGTAATCATCAGGCTTCCAGGTCAAAAGGTTTGTTGGGAGCCAAGAGAATAAGGAGGAACTTACATTTACAATGTTCCATCAGACCTTCTAATTTGATAGTATCACAGATATCTTCTTTGGGTACTTTGAAAAATGCTGCTCTTCAGACACTGAAAAGAAAATTTGATGCATTCACCTCAAATACTGTGAGTCCTCTGAACCTGTACCGCTTTCACCTGCAGCAGCTTCTTGCCTGGAGAAGTTATTTGCATCCAAGGGCAATGTACTGGTGGAAGAGATCAAAGGTTACAGGCCTTTGCTCCCCTTTCAGGAGCCTGTATAAAACAAAACATTCACCAGGTTTCAAGGACAGTGATATCAAGGCTCATGTGACAGGAATTAAGAAGAACCTATATCAGCCAAATAATGTTGGTTATAGACACTAGACACACTGAGTGTTCAGAGTACCATTCTGCATATGTAGGAATGGGCCATGTTTTGTGATGCAGGAGGTACATACTTGTGGATTTACAATGCTGTTCATGGTTTAAGAGGAGCTTCATGTTTTTCATTTGCATAGTTTGGCTGGCGCTATTGGGACATATCACATAATCTCACCCCAGATGTATTATTTTGTTGGTATAACAAAGACATTGCGAAATCTGTAGATCCTACCCAATAAAATAGATATAGCCTGAATCTGTCTGACATGTGACCAAGGCTATTTAATTTTAACTTATTTAAATTTGTTTTGTATCAAAACCAGTGTTTCAGTATTTCTCAGTAAAGAATATGAATATTAATATTGTAGATTGCTGCATAATAACTGTTTTTTCATAATCAAGAACAGTTGTAACAAGCATTCTTGAGATGGCTATATTTGAAACAGAATCATTAAACATTTTCTAAGTTATGTGCCTATTTCACTTTGTGACCAAATGGAAATTTACTGGATAAAATTAATTACATTCCTGCATTTTTGAATAGACCAATTTCACAATCACGCGCCTAATGGAAACTAAATTAAACAAAAATGAATGGAGTCCATATGGATTTTGTTAATCATAATTGTTGATTAATTTCTTCTGGCGCCACAAAGCACATGCTGATAATATTGGTTATCCAACAACTATGCTTCAGTAATGATTCTTTTCAGTTGTTCTGCACACAATGCACAATATTGTGTCACGCTTTACATTAGTAGGATTCTTAATTGTCACCACTTTGACTGGATTTAGATTTAGTTGCCTTTACTATTTCACAGCACTGAGTATCATGGGGCAAATATTTCTGGCTTTTTAATTTCACAGATTTTCATAAAAACAGAAAAATTAAGAAAAGTGATGAACAGCAAGTACTGTTCTTTGGTTAAGCACACATTGGCCTCTTTATCATTTTGTGAATTGTTATTGGTATGGTATTTGATACAGTTTACACCAGTTCCCTGTACAGGTGTTATTAGTTTAAGTTTATTCGTGTCATAAGTAGGCTTACATTTAATGCTGCAATAAAGTTACTGTCAAAATCCCCTAGTCGCCACACTCTGGTGCACTGAGGGAGAATTTAGCTTGGCCAATGCATCTAACCTGCATGTCTTTTGGACTGTGGGAGGAAACTGGACCACCTGGAGGAAACCAACGTAGACACAGGAAGAACATACAGACTTTGCACAGACAGTGACCCAAGCTGGGAATCAAACTCAGGTTCCAGTAGGGAACTACGTCAGTGGTGTGGAAATTATTGGAGAGGATTCTTTGAGACAGGATTTATTCCCACTTGGAAATAAGTGGACATATTAGTGAGAGGCAACATGGTTTTGTGAAGGGGAAGTTGTGTCTCACAAACTTGATCAAGTTTTTCGAGGAAGTGATGAAGATGATTGATGAGGGTAGGGCAGTGCATGTTGTCTACATAGACTTCAGTAAGGCCTTTCACAAGGTTCCTCATGGCAGACTGGTGCAGAAGGTGAAATCGCATGGGATCAGACGTTAGCTGGCAAAGTGGATACTGAACTGGTTTGGTCAAAGAAAACAGAGGGTAGCAGTGGAAGGCTGCGTTTCTGAATGGAGAGCTGTGACAAGTGGTATTCCTCAGGAATCAATGCTGGGACCTTTGCTGTTTGCAATAAATGATTTGGAGGAAAATGTAGCTGGATTGATTAGTAAGTTTGCAGATGACACAAAGGTTGGTGGATTTGCGGATAACAATGAAGACCATCAGAGGATACAGCAGGATATAGATCAGTTGGAGACTGGGGGGAGAGATGGCAGATAGAGTTTAATCTGAAGAAATTTAAGGGAATGCATTTTGGAAGGTCTAATACAAAAGAAAATATACAGTAAATGGTAGAACCCTTAGAAGTATTAAAAGGCAAAGGGATCTGGGTGTAAAAGTACACAGGTCACTGAAAGTGGCAATGCAGGTGGAGGAGGTGGTCAAGAAGGCATACGGCATGCTTGCCTTCATCGGCTGAGGTATTGAGTTTAAAAATTGGCAAGTCATGTTGTAGCTTTATAGAACATTAGTGAGGCCGCAGTTGGAATATAGTGTTTAATTCAGGTCGCCACACTACCAGAAGGATGTAGAGGCTTTGGAAAGGGTACAGAAAAGATTTACCAGGATGTTGTCCGGTATGGAGGGCATGAGCTATG
The DNA here is from genome assembly GCF_965287045.1 of Carcharhinus amblyrhynchos. Taxonomy (NCBI): domain Eukaryota; kingdom Metazoa; phylum Chordata; class Chondrichthyes; order Carcharhiniformes; family Carcharhinidae; genus Carcharhinus; species Carcharhinus amblyrhynchos. The sequence goes on from NC_137336.1 coordinate 50,503,812, forward strand.
AGGAGAGATTGGAGAAAGTTAGTTTGTTCTCATTGGAGCGACGGAGGTTGAGGGGGGACCTGATAGAAGTCTACATGATTATGAGAGGCATGGACAGAGCAGATAGTCAGAAGCTTTTTCCCAGGGTGGAAGAGTCAATTACTAGGGGGCATAGGTTTCAGGTGGAGGGGGTAAGTTTTAAAAGAAATGTACAAGGCAGCTGTTGTACACAGAGAGTGGTTGGTGCCTGGAAATTGTTGCGGGGGGAGATAGTGGAAGCGGATACGGTAGTGACTTTTAAGGGGTGTCTTGACAAGTACATGAATAAGATGGGAATAGAGGGATATGATCCCCAGAAGCATAGGGGGATTTTAATTAAGTCAGGCAGCATGGTTGGTGCGGGCTTGGAGGGCTGAAGGGCCTGTTCCTGTGCTGTAATTTTCTTTGTTCTTGGCGCTATGAGGCAGCAGTGCTAACTACTGTGCCACTGTGCCAATTTACATCAGTTCCTTGCACAAGTGATATTAGAGTCATTCTGTCTCCTACTCTTCATCCACCCAACCTTTTTGTTTTATCTAGCTATGCTAGATGTTAAACCCTAATACTGCATGAAAAGATGAGAGGGCAAGTCATTTTCCCCACTGGTTTCCACGTGGTAGGATATAGAAAAAGAATTGAAATGGTTGTGAGGAAATTGTAATGATTTTGCAAAACAACTTTTAGGTTTATCATCAAATTTCTTGCTGCCTTATTTATTACTGAAATCGATGATCCAGTTACAAAATTAGTAGAATGATATTAGCATATTAGAATTTAATGGTTCAAACCTATTTTCTGAGTAATGTTGAAATGCAGAAAATGGTGCATTGTAATCAAAATGGATGGCAAATTCTTTCTATGATCTTTATGATTTCTGTGGACTATTTCATTCTATCCCAGTTCTATTCCAACCAGTTTCTAACTGTGAAATTCAGAATATTCAACCTTGTTGTATTTTTAACGCGATAAGGTGTCACCACAATATTGAATTATTTCAGCCATTGTTTCGATTACTGACACCTTCGGAGATGATTTTGAAAAAAAAAGTGCTTGAACTCAGGCATATAGAGTAAGTAGAAAATTGTAAAATGTGCATTATATTCAATAATTTAAATCAAAGATAAACTATCTTGTCACATTTGTGCATATCTTCAAGGATGAAAAGGATTGAAGCAGTCCATGTCCAAGTACAGCAGGGCTGACAAGAGGTATGTAACATTTGTGCCATCAAACTGCCAGGCAGTGACCACCATAAACAAGAGAGAAATCTACCATGACCTCTTGATATTCAATGGCATTACTATTGCTGAATCCCCAAGATCAACATTCTGGGGTTACCACTGACCAGAAACCGAAATGGATTAGCTTTATAAATATTGTGGCTACAAGAGCAGGGACTAGGCTAGGGATCCTCACCTCCTGACTCCCCAAAACCTGTTGAACATCTACAAGGCACAAGTCAGGACTGTGAAGGAATACCCTCTATTTACCTGGATAAGTGCAGCTCCAAAACCAGCCAAGCAGCATGATATCATCCAGGACAAAGCAAGCCACTTGATTGGCACTCCTTTCATAAACACTAATTCCATCCACCACTGATACACATTGGGAGTAGTGTGTACAATCTACAAGATGCACTGTAGACAGTTCAAAGAACAAAGAAAATTACAGCACAGGGACAAGCCCTTCAGCCCTCCAAGCCTGCACCGACCATATTGCGCGACTTAACTAAAACCCCCTACCCTTCCGGGGATCATATCCCTGTATTCCAATCCTATTCATGTACTTGTCAAGACGCCCCTTAAAAGTCACTACTGCATCCGCTTCCATTACCTCCCCCAGCAACGAGTTCCAGGCATCCACTACTTTCTGTGTAAAAAACTCTGCCTCATACATCTCCTTTAAACCTTGCCCCTTGCACGTTAAACCTATGCCCCTTAGTAATTGACTCTTCCACCCTGGGAAAAAGCTTCTGACTATCCGCTCTATCCATGCCTCTCATAATCTTGCAGATTTCTATCAGGTTTCCCTTCAACTTCCGTTGCTCCAGTGAGAACAAACCAAGTTTCTCCAACCTCTCCTCATAGCTAATGCCCTTCCCACCAGGCAACATCCTGGTAAATCTTTTCTGTGTCCTCTCCAAAGCCTCCACATCCTTCTGATAGTGTGGCAACCAGAATTGGACACTATATTCCAAGTGCAGCCTAACTAATGTTCTATAAAGCTACGACATGACTTGCCAATTTTTAAACTCAATACCTCGGCCGATGAAAGCAAGCACGCCGTATGCCTTCTTGACTACCTTCTCCACCTGCATTGCTACTTTCAGTGACCTATGTACCTGTACACCCAGATCCCTTTGCCTATCAATACTCCTAAGCGTTCTGCCATTTAGTGTATATTTCTTATTGTATTAGACCTTCCAAAATGCATTACCTCAAATTTCTTTGGATGAAACTCCATCTGCCATCTCTCCACCCAAGTCTCCAACTGATCTATATCCTGCTGTATCCTCTGATGGTCTTCATTGCTATCCACAAATCCATCAACCTTTGTGCCATCCGCAAACTTACTAATCAATCCAGTTACGTTTTCCTCCAAGTCATTTATTGCAAACAGCAAAGGTCCCAGCACTGATCCCTGAGGAATACCACTTGTCACAGCTCTCCATTCAGAAACGCACCTTCCCACTGCTACTCTCTGTATTCTTTGACTGAGCCAGTTTTGTATCCACCTTGCAAGCTCACCTCTGATCCCATGTGTTTTCACCTTCTTCACCAGTCTGCCATGAGAGGCCTTGTGAAAGGCCTTACTGAGGTCTATGTAGACAACATGCACTGCCCTACCCTCATCAATCATCTTCGTCACTTCCTCGAAAAACTCAATCAAGTTTGTGAGGCATGACCTCCCCTTCACAAAACCATATTGCCTCTCACTAATGTCCACTTATTGCCAAGTGGGAACAAATCCTGTCTCGAAGAATCCTCTCCAATAATTTCCTTACCACTGATGTAAGGTTCACTAGCCTGTAACTACCTGAATTGCTCTTGCTACCGTTCTTAAACAAAGGAACAACATTGGCTATTCTCCAATCCTCTGGGACCTCCCTGAGAGTGAATGAGGATACAAAAATTTCTCTCAAGGCCCCAGCAATTTCCTCCCTTGCTTCCATCAGTATTATGACATATATCCCATCAGACTCTAAGGACTTGTCTGCCTTAATATTTCTCAAGAACCCCAATACCTCCTTTTTAATCTCAACATGACTCAAACTATCTACACATCCTTTCCCAGACTCATCATCCACCAAGTCCTTCTCTTTGTTGAATACTGATGCAGAGTATTCATTTAATACCTCGCCCATTTCCTCTGGCTCCACGCATAGATTCCCTCCCTTCACCTTGAGTGGGCCAACCCTCTCCCTGGCTACCCTTTCAAAGGGGGTTCCTTCCAAAGCCATGACTGTTGTCATCCAGAAGGTAGTCATGATGTGGAGATGCCGGCGTTGGACTGGGGTAAAACAGAAAGAAATCCCACAACACCAGCTTAAAGTCCAACAAGTTTATTTGTAGCAAATGCCCCAAGCTTTTGGAACAGGCTGTCCCTTCATTGACTCCCAGCCACCTGACGAAGGGACAGCCTGTTGTGAAAGCTTGGGGCATTTGCTACAAATAAACTTGTCAGACTTTAAGCTGGTGTTGTGGGATTTCTTTCTGTGACATCCAGAAATACCAGCGCAGTAGATGCATGGGGACATCACCACCTGGAAGTACCACTCCAAGCCATTCACCATCTTGACTTGGAAATATTGCAGTTCCTTCACTGTCAATATCCTGGAACTCCCAGCTTCACAGCACTGTATGTATGCCTACACCACATGGACTGTAGCGGTTAAAGAATGCAGTTCACCACCACCTTCTTGAGGTCAATGAGGGATGGGCAATAAATGCTGGCCTAGCCAGTGATCCCCACATTCCATGAATTAATAAAAAAAAGTTTTAAATATTGATAACAGATAAAAGGCAGGGAACAGATCAGTAAAAAAATTATCAATATGGTACTTTTTATTACAGTCAATGGAGTCCTTGAAAAATGCAGTCATTGTTGTAAATTCTTGCAGACATGTTGAGCACAGCGAGTTTCTGCCCTGGATGATATTTGCATTTGGTAGAAATGTGGCTCAGTCAGTAACTGACCCACCAGTCAATGACAACTTTTTTCCTTTGTAGATCCTGCAGAGGAATAAGGAGACGTGCAGATGTATCGCTTTCAGGTCCAGCTCACAAAGGCCATCCTTTGTATATATTCAAAGTCACTGAGTGCATTGTCATGCATTGAATTCCATTTCAAGTTTTGTGCTGTGCCTTTACACAAGGATATTGTAAATCAACTGTCCACGATCAATGTAATGGCGGCACATTGTCACAGTGGTTAGCGCTGCTGCCTCACAGCGCCAGGGACTGGATTCAATTCTTGTCTCGGTTAACTGTCTAAATGGAGATTGCACGTTCTCTCCATGTCTTCGTGGGTTTCCTCTGGGTGCTCTGGTTTCCTCCCACACTCCAAAGGTGTGTAAGTTAAGTTGTTTGATCATGCTAAATTGCCCCTTAGTGTCAGAGAGATTTGCAGAATAAACACATGGGGTTATGGGGATAGGGTCTGGGTGAGATTGTTGCAGGCTTGATGAGCTGAAGGGTCTCTTTCTGCACTGAAGGGATTCTATGATTCTATGATTCTGATGTCCTCACTGGTAAAGAGGTGTCTTCATCAAGATGAACACACACCTCTGACATCACAGACTCAGACCCTTCTTATGCTGATCATTTTCCTGATTGATCCTTACCTCTCTAGTTCAGCATCATGTACTAGGACAGGGGAAGGAACTAAGAAAGGACTGATGTTCAGTCTTAAATGCGGAGATGATAGATAACAAGCTGCAGAGAGGTATGGAAGCCTTATGGTGTTTCAACTTTTTCCGAAAACTCACTCTCAAAAAATAAACGGCATTACAAAATACACTTTGGAGAAGTTATTTTAATGTTCAACACAGCAATTAATTCTGCCATCCAGGAACAAGAGACATCAGTGTGAAAGCAACAGGATAATCACTAACCTTGATGAGAAATTTTCCTGAGCCCAAATAAAGGCTGCCCGAGATTAGCTGACAGGTATATTGGCCAGCCAGCACATTCACATATGATGTGCCTTTGTTGATGTGGAAATAATGGATATTCACTGTGGCGAGATTCTTTGAGTTGTGGGGGGCTGGTGGCATTACAGGCTGGACAAAGCAGGGATGTTAGCAGCCTATTTGTTAAAACTACAGGGATTGCATTGTATAGCAGGAGTAGAAAAGGGAAGAGTAGGAATTTGGCATTGTAAAAGGACATGAATAAAGATATTTAACAGAATGCCGATGGATGGACACCTTCATCCTTTGTTCCAGTCTACTGATGGCTACTGACAACTGTGCCTGATGATTCCCTGTCCCCCTGCATCTCCTTTAAAGGCTGATTCCTGAGGCTCAACAGCTTCTGTCTGTTTTCACTGTTCCATTTTTTAATATTACCCATCTTCCCTGCTGCCTAGCAAGTAGTCTTCTGCCTCATGATGAATGGTAAGAAAAGATTTAAAAATGAGAAAGGTTTTGTGTTACAGGACTGCTTGCTAATTGTAGAGCTGCTTTGTGTTCCAGAATGAAGGGGCCAAGTGGGTTCAGAATTTAGTTGGCAGCTGGGGTCACTGTTTCAATCTTGCCAGAATTCACCATCGTGGGCACACAATTGCACCATTATTTGTGCCCTCACCATATCAAGTTCCCCTCCTCATGCTGCTCCTCTTTCTCCTTCTCTGAAAAAGCAATGCAATCAGCTGCATCTTCCCCCGGCACTCCAGTCCTCTAGCATAGGATAGCATGATCATTTTTGATACCCGTGTTGGTGCATGTTGAACTGTGCCCCAGATCTGTTCAGGCACCTAAAAGGCACCTTCAGCAGCTCAATTGCTTGCTGAATGACCATAATCTGGAGGTCAGGTAGCTCTGATTGCACCCTTTATGGGCAAGGTTCTCTGGACTCCTAAAGGTGTCTTCAACCCTTCATTGGGTAGCCCTTGTCTCCAAGGAGCCAGCTGCTGTTACAGCTTCGCGAAGAGCTCATGGAGGCTTGAATAGTGCAGGATAAAAACATAATGGCAACTTCCTGGGAATCTTGCAGACATGCATGATGGGCTTTATGGTTGTACACAAGCTGATTATTGATGCAATAGAAGCTCTTGACATTGAAGAAGATTCCAGGGTGCAGTGCGGTTCTTGATTGCCCTTTTTGTGCAATTGATGATGCCCTAAGAGTGTGGGAAGCCAATCAGAGCTGTAATGCCAAGCATCCACTGGTTCTGGAGGCCTAATTGTTTGCAAAGTGCATACTAGTCCTGGCTCCTGAAACTGGCCACAAGGGAGTTGCATTTATGGGCTGCAGATAGCGAGATTTTGGAAATATCTCCTGCAGATCCACAGAGGAGCCGGAGATGAAGTCACTAAGGTTGGTGAAGACAATGACAGTCTAGGGCATCGTGTGCCCATCAGGTCCACTTAGCAATAGGTCATCATCTAGGAGGCTGCAAATGTCAATGGCCAACGGACGCAATACCCTGAACCTACTGAGACACTTGTCTCGGAAGCTGATCTGCTCCCTATAAACCTTGTGCAAGTTGTATTATCTCTTGCAATTTGGAGCTTTGTGCTCATCCTCTTTGTTATGTGGAGCAGCAGAAAGACTACTGTTGCTGCTCCTGCTACGGCTGATCCTGCTGTCGGTGTTACTCCTGCTGCTCTTCATCTTGATCCTCAACTGAGAGTCAAGCTAAAGGTTGATAAACGTCACCCTTACTGAACAGATGTTTGACCGATGGCTAGTGTAGGATTGATGTACAAACTCTGAAATAATAGAAATGATCCTAGAAGATTGAGAATCTCCTCTAAAGTAGTGATGGAAGATTGTAAGAACGAGTTCTGAGAGTAAAATCCTTCCATTTAGGCAAGAAAGCAGACATGAGGTCTAAGTCTCTATAAGATTTTTTGCCTGCCATTTATTCAGCCTGCCAAATTCTCATTGTCCTCTTGCTTTTCTTTCACTGACAGTTTCTAGGAAGCCTCCGAATCCGCAGTTAAATTCGGAAAGTGAAGACAGCTGGCAAATACCCTATAATGTATTTAAATTGGCAGCCTGCTTCTCCGGAGGGAGTTTCTCACATTGCAACCGAGTATGCTGAAGTTGAAGGTTGAAGTTTGTATTCAATGCGCTGTCAATTTCAACATCTTTAACCAGCCACTTGTTCCCAGACCCACTCAATATTTATTTAGATTCAGATTTCCCTCATCACCATGTATTGTCGAATGTTGCATTCAGCAGTGCTTTTAAGGAACTCCATCATTAAATCCAAGTTGAAATGTAACCCAGGTAAATTTGACAAAGATTTACTTTGTGCCTGCCTTTGACCACAGTGGATGCTTAAGTGAAACTGAATTTGTCCAGGCACAATGCAGTGATCAATGATTGTGGTTATAGTAATTAATCATTAGGAAATGTGAGAAAATGCTTTTCAAATCTATCTAAGACTTTGGCCAAAGAACACTGGGAAGTGCAAATTTTGGGATTATAGGGAGTTGTCCTGGGGTACATTGGCTACAATATTTGTACAAAGATATCACATTGATGTGGTCACCACATACAACTAGAAAAATCTCCTCTTTGCTAGGAACTCCCATCACTCGCTAAAATGAATCTACCCATTTTTTTTAGGTTGAAAAGATAATGGCTCAGGGAGGCCTTGAGGGTGCAGGGAAAAGTAGAGTGAGGGAACACCCTGGATGTTTCAACCCTGACACTATTAATGGTAGGACCATATTATCATTTCTTCTTCTGTTTCTCACCTGCCTGTTGACCAAATTGACTGGCTGACCAGTCAGAGATTGGAACTGGGGAACATTGCTGCTACTTCCCTGTAACTAGCAGAGACTAGGTGAGAGCAGGGTGGGTTGGATACTGGCAAACAGGAAGGAGGGAAATAAGATTGTTGTGTCAATGGGTGGGACATGTATCCTGATCTTTATCTTTAACTGCCTCCTATTTTGTCCTGTCCATAAGGGGGCTGGGAGAGGAGGGTTGATTAATATCAAGGTCAATACGCTTCTTTTTTCCTGTATTCGTAAATTGTATTTCAATTTATTTTTATGCAGCAATGAAGCTTCTTTCATGGATAATTCCTGGAAATAATATCAAACAGGTCCACAAAATGGATCCATAGTTGTCAACAAGTCTTCAGAAAGAACTAAAAATAGTTAGATAGAAACTACATGTGGCAGTGTGTTGGATGTTGAGTATTGAGCACAGTTCTGTCAAATTAAGTTTGGAATTGGAAGAAGTGAGAATGATAGTTTGGTATTGACATTAAGTAATTGTCTTTGGATAATTTTGGAAATCTTTGTCGCTTGATGAATAAGATATGAATCAGGTATTCAATCATGAGTGATGCTTAAACTTCCCTACTACTATGAACTGCGTTCATGATGAATGTAGTTCATTTTCTGATAGGGTATTATAAAATATGACATTCTATCCATCTTATATTGCTGCAAGCATGATTTTTACCATCTGCGCAATGTGGCAGTTTTGAGACATAATCCATTCCAATTACTTCTAAATTGCTAACACCCACCACAAATTAACTACAAACTGTTAAATTGTAAGCCACTGATAATATGGAAATAAATAAAGTTATAGTGAAGTTTAATGAATAACTCAATAAAGTAAACTTTTCTTTTCTTAGTCATGTATCTTCATGGGAACAGATTTTAAAATGTTAAATTACTATAGTTCAATTCCTGGTAATTGAATCAATGTTCTGTGTGAATAGTGTTATTAGAATTCTGCGCACTACTGACATTCTTACTGACTGTACTGAAAGCAGTAAAGCAGTGGAAAAAAAAGAGAAAAAAAGATTTGCATTTACATTGTGCCTTTCGTGATCACCAGACATCCCAAAATGTCTTACAGCCAATGAAATACTCGTTGAAGTTTTGTCACAATTTTAATGTAGGAAACTGTATAATAACAACCAAATGTTTTCAGATTCAAAATTATAAACCAGTCTTTAAAAGTCCCAGGTTGAATTAGATTTTCAACATGATTAAATATTAACACTGATTAACTGTGCTTTTTTTTGAATAATCAGGTTTTAAAATATTTATAAGTCAACTTATGACCATGCAGAGAGCAGTTATTAATTGCATGAGAGTAAATTGTCCTGGATTAGAAATAACTTTTGCCTTGGTCTCAAATAATCTGTTCAATCATCCAACAGGAATACCGTTTCCCTGTAGCATGCAAAAATATGGCTGTTAAAGAAACTTCAACTTTTATGTTATTAATTCTGCACTTAAGATTAATATTGCACAGATATCTTTGGTAGAAACCACTAAAGCTCACTGTTGATAAAATATATTTGTATTAACCTTTTGTCTTTTTTTTAAGGTTAACAAAAAATTTAGGGAATGAATTGCCAGCTTTCTGTACTACCATGATTTCAGAAATAAGGCAGTTTTGGATTCACACAAAATGTTCATAAAGCTGTGTTTCTCCTGTACACTGATGATCTATTATGCCGACTTTTCTATAGAATGCAGTTGTTACATCATATTTCAATGCATTTGCAAGTTTCTTAACAACGTAAAATTTAAAAAGTAACATCGCTGAAAACGCTTTATTTGTAGTATTTGCTCTTAAAGTCCAATAGATTTTCTGATAGATTATCAAGTTTGGAATTTATTTTATTAGAAAACATTTCAGAAGTTTTTATTGGAAGCAAAGCTTAAATTTGATGCTTTAAAGTGGCCAAGTAAAAGCTATTTAAATATCTTGCAAATTTGAAGAATGTAGTAATGGAAGAAGCTTGGAGAATGGAGAAAAAGGAAAAATAAATGTTTCATTTCGCTGAGTTTCATTACCTCAGACAAATGTATCAAATGATGTTTACTTTCTATTTGAAAATAGGTTTGCATGCATCCCTTGTTCGGTAATATGGTTTGCTTTGTTACATTTTCTATCATTTAATTTAACACCTAACTCAAATACATGAAAAAGAAAATCAGTTTGAAATATTTCTTGCAATAATAAAACTTAACTGTTTTTTCATTTGTTCTTGGGATGTAGGCATCATTGGCTAATTGCCCCTAATTGTCCTTCAGAAGCTGATGGTGAGCTGCCTTCTTGAATCGTTGCAGTCCATTTCCTGCAGGAACACCCACAGTGTTGTTAGGAAGGGAGTTCCAGGATTTGGACTCAGTGACAATGAAGGAATGCCAATATAGTTCCAAGTCAGGATGTTGTGACTTGGAGGGGAACTCGCAGGTTGTAGTGTTCCCATTCATATACGGCCCTTGTTCTTATAGGTGGTAGAGGTCATGGGTTTGGAATGTGCTATCGAAGGAGCCTTCATGAATTGCTGGAGTGCATCTTGTAAATGGTACACACTGCTGCCACTATTCTGGAGGGAGTGAATGTTGAAGGTGGTGTATGGGATGCCAATCAAGCAGGCTGCTTTTTCCTGGATGGTGTTGAGCTTTTTAGTGTTGTTGGAACTACACTCATCCAAGCAAATATATTCCACCACATATGTGATTAATGCCTTGTTGATGGTGGACTGGGTTTAGTGAGTCAGGAGGTGAGTTACTCACCACAGGATTCCTAGCCTCTGACCTGCTCTTTTAACCACAGTACTTATGTGGCTGTCCAGTTAAGTTTCTGGTCAATGGTAACCCCTGGATGTTGATACTGGAGGATTCAGCGATGATAATATCATTGAATGATGAGGGGTGATGATTAGATCCTCTCTTGTTGGATATGGTCCTTGTCTGGCATTTATGTGGTGCAAGTGTTACATGCCAATTATTTGCACAAACCTGAATATTGTGCAGGTCTTGCTGCATCTGGACATGAACAACTTCAGTATCTGAGGAGTCAGGAACAGTGCTGAACATGCAAAGATCTGCAAACATTCCCACTTCTGATCTTAAAATGGAGGGAAGGTCATTGATGAAAAAGCTGAAGGTAGTTGGTCCTCGGACGTTTCCCCTGGGAACTCCTGCAGTGATGGCCTGGAGCTGAGATGATAGCTCTCCGACAGCCACAACCATTTTCCTTTGTGCCAGGTATGACTCCAACTAGTGGAGAGTTTTCCCCCTGATATTCATTGACTCTAATTTTGCTAGGGCTCCTTGATGCCTCACTCGGTCAAATGCTGCTTTGCTGTCAAGGGCAGTCACCCCGTTTTTCAGCTCTTTTGTCAATGTTTGGACCAAGACTGACGTAAGGTCAGGAGCTGTATGCTCTTGGCAGAACCAAACTGAGCACCTGTGAGCAGGTAATTGGTGAGCAAGTCCTGCATGATAGCACTGTTGATGACCCTTTCAAATCACTTTGCTGATGATTGAGAGTAAACTGATGGGGAGGTAATTGGTTGGGTTGGACTTGTCCTGTTTTTTGTGGAAAATTTTCCACATTACCAGGTAGATGCTAGCGTTGCAGCTGTACTGGAACAGTTTAGCTAGGGAAATGGCAAGTTCTGGAGCATAGATCTTCAATATTATTTCGGGAATATTGTCAGGGCCCATAGCCTTTGCAGTATACCTTCAGCTGTGGGGGGAATTGAATTGGCTGAACATGGGCATCTATGATGCTGGCAACTTCTGGGGGTCAAGATGGATCATCTATCTGGCAATTCTAGCAGAAGATGGTTGCAAATATTTCAGCTTTGTCTTTTGAATTGATGTTGTGGCTTTGCCATCATTGAGGGGATATTTGTGGAGCCTCTGCCTCCGGTGAGTTGTTTTATTGTCCACCACCATTCATGACTGAATGTGTAAGGACTGCAGAACTTTGATCTGATCCATTGTTTGTGGAATTGCTTCCCTCTGTCTATCACTTGCTGATTCCGCTGTTTGGCATACAAGTATTCTTGTGTTGTAACTTCACCAGGCTGACAACTCATTTTTAAGTATGCCTGTTGCTGCTCCTGGCATGTCTTCCTGCAATCTTTATTGAACCAGGATTGCTCCTGCCATTCAATGGTAATGGTAGAGTTGGGGACATGCCATGCCATGAGGTTGCAGATTGTGGTTGTATGCCATTCTGCAGATGCTGATGGCACACAGCACCTCATGGATACCCAGTTGCAAATTGCTAAGTTTGTTTGAAACTGATTCCATTTAGCTTGGTAGTGGTGCCACACATAGATTTAGCTCAGTTGGCTCAATAGCTGGTTAGTGATACTGAGCAACACTAATAAGTGTGGGTTCAATTCTAGTGCTGGCTGAGGTTATTCATGAAGGCCTGCCTTCTCAACCTTGCCACTTGCCTGAGGTTTGGCAATCCTCAGGTTAAATCAACACCAGTCAACTCTCCCTCTCACCTGGGACTGTGGCGACTTCACCTTTAATGCCACACAATATGGATGAAGGATGAAGATGGAATGTTATCTCCACAAGGACTGTGCGGTGGATCCTTCCTACCAATCCCGCCATTGATAGATGCATCTGCCTCAGGTAGATTGGTTTTGACACTGTTAAATTCAGTTTTTCCCTCTTGTTCCCTCACCACCTACCAAAGACCCAGTCCAGCAGTTATATTCTTTAGCATTCAGTCAGTTTGGTCTGTGGTGGTCCTCCCAAGCCACTCTTCGGGATAGACATTGAAGTTCCCAATCAGTATACATTCTGTCCACATCCTTGCCACCATCAGTGCTTCCTCCGAGTGCTGTTCCCCATGCAAGAGTCCTAGTCCATCAGCTGAGGGCGGATGGTAGGAGATAACCAGCTGGGGTTTTCCAGCAGTTTTTTGAACCCATACCCCAGAGCATTAGCCTGGGCCTCTGTATTACCAATCCAGTGATTACCACTACACCACTGCCTCCCCTTTAAAAAAAAGTTGTAATAACTTAAAATGATAGTTCTGCAGGAAGAATCCAAGAAAATGTGAGCTGGGCTGTGGTTCTGTGATTATATTTATTTGCATTTCACTGTTCTCAATATGAAATAGCACAATTCTTTTCATAGGGACTATTAACACATTACAAAGCTTCTGTCTGTTCTCGCATAGTAGATAGTCACTTTCTACAGACAGCTAATTTTAAGTTGTAAAAAATGGGTGTAATTCAGCACAGCTGTATCAGGAGGGTGTGAAAATGTTTGAGGGTTTAACGTATTCATGATCATGTTGTGGTCATGACCTGTTGACATGTCATTCTGTCTAGAATATTAATGTTTGTTGGTGCAGGCTTTTCAGCCGTCTCACTTGTCAGCTTCTGCTTGAAATAGCAATGATCAATCAACTTGCAGCTGCACAATTTTATGGATTTTGACCTCTTGCGAAGTGGTTACATGATTCACCTGTCACAGTGGTTAGCAGTTCTCTCCCACCCTCGCCACTGCACACAGAATGTCTGAGGAGGAATAAAATGAAATAAGATGCAACATAATCTGCTTCATGAGCGAGACTTTTCTCCATTAGTAAATAGGAAATTTAGTCGTCATTTTAATGTTTTGATCTTCTCTTTTGCTCTACCCAATGTCAAAAAACATTTTTATAGAATGTCTATAGTGCAGGAGAAGGCCATTCGGCCTATTGAATCTGCACCAACAACAATCCCACCCAGGCCCTATCCCCATATATTTGCCCCACTAATCTGTTTAACCTATGCATCCCAGGACACTAAGGGGCAAATTAGCATGGCCAATCCACCTAATCTGCACTTCTTTGGCGTGTGGGAGGAAACTGGAGCACCCGGAGGAAACCCACTCATACATGGGGAGAATGTGCAAACTCCACACAGACAGTGAATTGAACCCAGGTCCCTGGAGTTATGAAGCAGCAGTGCTAACCACTGTACCACCCATTTTGTGCACCAATGTTTCCAGTTCTTTGCATTTGCATCAGTTTTTGCATTTTATAAAACATAGAGGCTATTTTGTGTGGAATTTGCCTCTTATGTAAATTATACTGTTATTTATTCCCCCAATAATATTGTTGTCTTGTATACAAAGCTGAAAATCTGATTTCTTGACACTTATTCTGTTTGAAATACATTTATCAAATTATGAATACCTGGTGTACAGATTTCAGTGCACGTAGAGTAAATTATGTGCATGCAGGGTATATGCTCAATATTTATTTGTGTGTACGATTAGAATTTGCAATATTCAAGGCCTGCAACAATGAAATAATAAATTGTGATATTAGGAGTAAAAGTAACCATAACAGTGAACCTTTTACAATTCTATCCTCCATCTTAATATAGCTATGGTACCAGTATTTAAGTCTTGACTTATTAACTGTTGCAACATGTCTCTTTTGTGCAACACATTTTGTGTTACAGTAGATTTGAAATATTACTTCTTTTGATCTATGTGATTTCCTAGTCCTGAAAGTGTGTACACAAAGAGTGTACATTTCTGTACATGTCTGAGAGTATGCTAAATTATTGTAGTTGCTGCATAAACAGCAGACAAGGGCACGCAAATATTAAAACAGTTGTGTTCTATAAGCTTCTTGTGATTATTGGCATGAAACTATTGTTGAGACAAAGCCAAAACAAAGTTGAGGTAACACAGCAACCAAAGCCGCCAGGAACATGGGCCACCAGGGATTATATACTGATGGTAGATTAATTGGGCATTCATCTCATTGCTATTTGTGGAATACTGCTGGTGCAGAATGGTTGCCATGTCTGTCAAAATAACAACTTCACTGCAACATTTTTTCATCTATTTATTTGCGGGGTGTAGGTGTCACTAGCAAGGCCACTATATGTTTGCCACCTCTAGTTGCCTTGAGAAAGCAGTGCCTTCTTGAACTGCTGCAGTCCACGTGGTGAAAGTGCTGCTATTAAAGTCCAGAATATATCCAATTCAGGATGAGTGTGATTTGGAGGGAAACTTGGAGAGGGTTGCGCTGTTTTCACATGTTTGCGGCCCTTTCCCTTCTAGGCGGTAGCGGTCATGGGTTCCTGAGATGTTGTTGGAGAAGCCTTGGTGAGTGGTTACAATGCATCTCTTAAATAGCGCACAATGCATCCACAGCGCACTAGGTGTGCAGAGAATGAATGAGTAAGGTGGCTGATCAGGTGGGTTGCTTTGTCATGGATGGTGTCAAATGTCTTGACCGATGTTGAGCTGTGTTCATCTAGTCATTTGTGTAAATCAATTTGAGCTCTTTTGTTGGCAATTAAGGTGCTGTTAAACTGTAAGCTTAGAAACATTTAGAATGTCAACTGCACCTCAGTTAGTCGCAGTATTGTCTTTGAGTTGCAAGATTCTGGGTTCAAGTCCTGCCTCAGGGCTAGAATGTAAATGTCAAAGCTGACACACCAGTGTGCACTGTCAGGGGTGGTGTCTTTCAGATGAGACACTAAACTGAAACCCTATCTGCCTGCTTGAGTGAATGGAAAAGATCCATAGCTCTACTTTGAAGAAGGGCAGGAGAGTTATCCCTGGTGTCCTGACCAAATAATATTCCAAAATCAACATCAGAAAAACAAATGATCTGGTCGCTATAATGTTGCTGTTGGTGGGAGTTTGCTGTCTGCAACTTGGCTGCCGGGTTGCTATATTACAATAATTTCTTTTTTATTCATTAATGGGACATGGCCATCACTGGCTGGCCAGCATTTATTGCCAATCTCTAGTTGCCCTTGAGAAGGTGGTGGTGAGCTGCCTTCTTGAATTGCTGTAGTCCATATTCTGAGGGTGGGCCAACAATATTGTTTGGGAGGGAATTCCAGAATTTTGACCCAGTGATTGTGAAGGAACGGCCACATATTTTCAAGTCAGGATGGTGAGTGACTTGAAGAGGAACTTGCAGGTGATGGTTTATCCATGTATCTGCTGCCCTTGTCCTTCAAGGTGGAAGTGGTCATGGGTTTGGAAGGTGCTGCCTAAGAATTTTTTGTGAATTGCTTCAGTATGTCTTATAGATGCTACACACTGCTGCCTCTGAGCGTCAGTGGTGGAAGGAGTGGATGTTTGTACCTACAGTTCAAAAGTCTCTATTTCATTTCATTTCTTCTTTTCATCTCATTCATCCATTTTTATCACTTTTTATTCTTAATTTTATTTTTCCACTTCTGAAATCTCACTCTCCGTCTTGTCTCCAAACCCTTCCCCCTTCCCCGACCCGCATTCCCAGGGCCAACTGCCACATTCCTCAGGTAGTCCCCTAACTAACTGTACCTTTGTTCTGCCATTCGCACATTCCAATTGCTTAATGGACACTTTTAACATCTTTTTCATCATCACCATTTACATCCCCGTTGTCCCATTACAGCCTTATCCCACCCTCATAGTATAAATCTTGTCTGAACTTCTTTGCCTTCAATTCTGACAAAGGGTCATCCAGACTTGAAACTGTGGCTATATTCTCTCTCCACAGATGCCGTCAGACTTGCTGAGTTTCTCCAGCATTTTCTGTTTTTGTTTCAGACTCCAGCATTTTGGTATTTTGCCTTTATCAAAAAGTCTCTCATTGACTGTAAGGCATTTTGACACAACCAGTGATTGTGAACGGTGCATATGAATGCTAGTTTTCTTTTCTTTTTATTATGACAGATTCTCAAGATCACTTGGACTGGGATTTTCTGGCTCCAGCTCAGCTGGTCCCACCATTGTAGATGAGGCAAGTATGTCAAAAGTCCATTGGCTTTGGCAAGAGCAGAAGATTCCCCTGATGGGCGGGGATGGAAAATCCCACTCTTGATATGTCACATAAAGGACTTATAAATTTTATACTTACAAATAATGTACTAGTGTACATCTATCTATATATTATTCTTCGCTGTAATGTGTTGAAGTGGACAACATTTACAATTTAAAAAAAACTGTCTCTGAGAGTCATGTGGTACAATGTAAAGAATCAATTAGATCCACTGCAAAGGTGAGCACTGATGTGCTCTCATTGACTTATGTCATGTAATGTTACATCTCTAGAATTTGAAATGTCCATCAGGCTAATATATGCTCACTCAAGACTTTGCTGAACTGATCGTCAAGCGCCTACATTTCCTTTTTCAAGTCAATTCTTGTTTGAGATAATGAAAGCAATGACCTGCAACCAATTCTAGGAATGTTTGTCAACAATTTCCACCTAATCCCTCAAAAAGGGACTAGGCAAACCCGCCGGAAGCACCTTCTATGATTCTCTCACTCTACCCTTATTCATACCTGCAGATTGGTTACTGTATATGCTTCTTCCTGTTAACAGATTTAGCAATTTTAACTCAAAAGCTTGTATCTGCTGTAGAGATGGAGTTGTGAAACCAGACTGTCTGACTGTATTTTCTTTCTTTCACTCTTTGCTGAGAGTGAACCATGAGTCAACCTCACATTCTGGAATTTTCTGTTTTGACTTTCCATCTTTCTATCTTCCTTTAAGATTCTGCATCCAACAAGTATCCTTGACCAGACTTTTTGATTGCTCATCTTAATACTCCCTTTTTTTGAGTTGGCAGACATTTCTAATGGCATACTAAATCATGGGGTTGTAGCTGAACAGCCACTCTGAAAAATGAATTTGCATTTGTGGAACTTCAAATTCTCCATTATAAAATTTTGAAAATCACAGATTTTTAGAATAATGAGAATTCTTAATAAATTTATTTATGACATTTCAACCTTTATCTTAATCCCAAATGTGTGTTCCAATTGTTTTTTTAACACCATCTGTAAAATGATTAAAAAATGAAGGTTAACAGGGGACTTGGTTTGATTCTTGGCTTGGGTCACTGTCTGTGTGGAGTTTGCACATTCTCCCCTTGTCTCTGTGAGAATCCTCCAGGTGCTCCGGTTTCCTCCTATAGTCCAAAGATGTGCGAGTTAGGTGCATTGGCCATGCTAAATTGTCCCTTAGTGTCCTTGGATGCTAAGGTTAGAAGGATTAGCAGTGTAAATATGTGGAATTATGGGGATAGGGCCTAGGTGGGGATTGTTGTCAGTGCTGACTTGGTGGGCTGAATGGCTTCCTACTGCACGTAGGGTTTCTATGATTCTATCTTTCAATTCCTGGTTTCCTGTCTGTGCGAATTCTTCAATATAACTGGCAGTTTAGTCTGTTTAATGATTTCATTGTTGCTGGACACTGGAGGTTCCTTCAAGTTGCTACTGGAATTAAATTCATTTTGGAAAATGTGAAGTTCATGCCACAGAGATGGCTAGATCTTTGAAGATAATTTCCTTTGAATTTAGCGGTGGGTGCCATTACCTCATTGCTGACCACAACATCTGGGCCAATTCTTATTATCTGTACTTCAAGGCTTCATAATCACTATTGTCCATGATGTACCAGCTTTTCTTTTAAGGGCTAGTATCCTTTTTGATAATAATTTTAGTTTAGGATTTTTAGCCCTTGGTTTGTTGATTAAAGCAACCCAACACCAATCAGAAACCATGCTATCCAGTTGTACTAATCAATTCGATGGAAACAGTTTAAGGATAGGCAAGAAATTTGATATTCCTGTTTCATAACGTGACCCTCAATTGTGGCTTGTCACGGAGCATTTTGGTAGATTAAAGGTATTACATAAATGTAACTTGTTGTCTGAATTGCCACTGTTTTGGGGAAAGGAGGAAAAGAGGAACTGTCTTCTCTTGACGTGCTTTGTTACAGTCAATATTTGTGATTTCATTTATCTGTCTGAGACAAGTGATAGGGTTAACAGTTAACAGTATTTGGGACGTAATTCAGGAAGTATAAAAATATCACCAAGTTAAAAACAGTCAATAAGACTGAACAAAACATTTTGAAGACAGCTACAATCTCAACCTTTTGACAAAATGAAAAGAACACAATTTTACTTTAAAAATACTCATAACATAGTCCACTCTAGCATCAAACATTTGATCCCAACAATGTCAAATAACTTTGACTTTTTTTTTCGATTTGAAAAGATATATTTCAGAAGGAGATCTTTGCAATTTTCTCCTAGCAAAAGTGTATACATTAGGATAAATGTTGCACTGTTAAGCTTCCAACAAGCTCTAACTTGCTTGTGCCCCTATAAATCTTTAACTCCTACACGTGACTCTTTTTCCTCTGGTATTATTATTATAGGTTTTGAAACGTTACCTCTTGGTGTGGAGTCAACCCTCAGGCTAAAGCATGTCATAGCATCTGTTACACTAGACAAACTTTATGTTCTACATGATGTCAAAGACATTTTTCATGTTTTCTTCAAATAGGCACTGCACTACTTAAGCCAGTCATGAACCTTCCAGCCCCTTTTTTAACACACTCATCTCCGCGCCAATTTCTGATGCCCTCCCCGCCCTCCCCTGTTGGGAGAGGTCTACAACTGCTCCCCTTAAGGGGCAACAAACATCCTCACCCTCCTGGTGGGGACAGAGGTCTTTGAGGCAAAGGTCAGGGGCAAGGGAAGGTGCACGCTGCCACTCTGAAAGTGGGATCGGTGGGACAGGGAGGGAGGAGGGCTAATGGGGCTGGTCTTCAAGGGCGGAGTTGGGCCTGGTCACCAGGATTGGGGGTGGGGCTGGCAGTGGGGGGAGTTCAGGTTTGCGGCCTGCCCAGGAGGTGGTCCAGTAGGCCAGTGATCAGCAGGGTGGAGAGGGTCAGGAAGGCCAGTGATCAGGAGGGCTCCAGGGATGGCCAGTTTTCAGAGTAAGAAGTCTGACAACACCAGGTTTAAGTCCAACCGATTTATTTGATAGTAAACTCACAAGCTTTCGAGGTTTCCCTCTTCGTCAGGTTCAGAGATTCATTCAGGTAAAGATGCCCAAAATATGGGTGGGAAATACTCTTGTTTTCCTCCCATTGAACATTTAGTTTTTTTTTGGAAGAATCCTGGCTGTAGTGTAACTTTTAGACTTGTGACCTAAAGTTCTATCTGTTTATTATTAATATTCAGCCAATAGATAATGAAAATAAAATAGTAATATTTTAAAGATATTATTTTATGAAGTAGAATTCCAATGTATAACCCCCTTGTTCACATAATACCTCAGGAGAGATGGGGAGGGTGTGGAAAGGCTGAAGAATTCAGTAAGTCTAGAATTACAGAGGAACTATTAAGCTTAATGATATGGGCTTATTCTAATATTTTTGTTCTGTTTCTCACTTGGCTAGTGACAGCCTAGTTGGTGGCCAAGAGGAAATACCAGCAGCAGGAGGTCACAGCCAGTGATCCTTAGGTACAATCCCTGACATCAGAGGAGGAGAGCACAGATTGGCAACCGATACTGACATGGAAGGGAGATTAGCCGTTGCAGCTGAAGGGACAGGGAGGTCAACATGATGGGGGTAGACATCAGTCTTTGGGACTAGAAAGAGAAATTAAGTTCATCATGCTGGATGATAAGAGGCCACCAGAACTGGATAAGGGAGGTTGTTGGGGAGTGAGAATGTGATCTACAGGAGTAACAAGAGGGTGTGATTGGAGGGATGAAGGCTAATGTCTTCAGTGAGGGTTCATTGAAGCACTTCAGTTCCCCCTGACTCAAAAGGAGTGTTGGAAAATGTATTTTCTATGTGAGGTTGGCAACTCTGGTCTCCCTTTCACTGTAAGAAGTCTCACAACACCAGGTTAAAGTCCAACAGGTTTATTTAGAAGTAAACACCACTAGCTTTTGGGATTTGCCCCTTCAGCTGATGACTCCTTTCCATTGCCAGATTTCCTGGCTACTTGAAAAATTAAGTGGGGCTCCCAATTGCACTATGGAGACTCAAGTTAAAAGCTCTACCCCTCCACTGTGGGACATTCAAACATCTCAGCTGGCATTCTCCCAGAAAAATTCCAAGTGTGTAAAAACTGGAATAAATCCCACTGCATTTTTCAGCAGGACTTTCGAAATGAATCTCCCACACTCTGTGCATCACAGAGTGCCGCAGCACTCTGAATCATGATGAAAAGATGGGGTGGGGCCTATTCCCGTTGAAGAGTTTGGCAGTGTAGTGTTGAGCAGGCCACTGTGCATGCACAGTGCTGAGATAGGCGCAGACGCAGTAGCCCCGCATTGCCAGCCTCCTGTTCACTGGTCAGCTTGATCGCTCGCCAGCATAGCAGCCCCCCCAACCTCCGCACCTCCTGATTGCTGGGCTCCCAGATGTTTCCGGACCAGTCCTGAACCGCCCCCGGCCACTTTGATCCCCCTCCTAGCAGTCCTGATCTCCTGATTCCTCCCCTCATCCCACCATCTTTGCAGTCCCAACCCATCCACGCAGCCCCAATTCTCCCCTCCCCCGGTAAGCCACAACCCATCCCACGTTCCCCCCCACCCACATGGGCACCCCCGATCGTTGGCCTCCCTCTGTCACCGCTGAATGCCGAGTATCAGCGGGGCGCCCCCAACCCTACTAATCTCCCCCCACAGACTCCAGCCCCAAAGGCCATTGCCCCCTCTGGCCCAATGCTCAGGTGGGCAGTACCAATGTGCCCTCTGGAAGTTGCCACTTTTCCCCATGGGTAGTGCTAGGTGGCCAGGCTGGCAATGCAAAGGTGGCAATGCCCTGGGGGCACTGCCTCTTATTCCAGCCCCCCACTTTACTCCAGCAGGGTCAGGCTGGCCATGGGGAGCTGCTGCTGATCCCGTTGGAGTGAAACCGTTCCTGGCGGTGTCGGGGGCAGGAAGGCTAGCAAGGCTGGAGGCTTTAGTCCCGGCCTTGCCAATGATATTTAAATCCTCATTAGACTTATTTATTCAGCTCCGTGCTGATTTCTGGCACAGAGCTGATGATGCTGGCAATCCAGCGGCCGGAGGCGCGCAGAGGGCGTGGTGTTCAGCAGGAAGCCCGTTACACGGCCTCTGCTTAAATCTCCTGGCCTGCTGCACTGCTAAAGCAGCACAGGCAGCTGGGAACATGACCCCCCACAATCTCTGTCACTGTAACACATGTACACATGTATGTCCAGTTAAAGATGTGACTCCTGCATTTAAGTCCATAAGTCCTCACCCAGTATGCCTCCTGCCCATTATGGATGGGGGAAGGGGGGTCCATTAAGTTCCTTTCCTGTTTACAATAGATCGATATCTTCCTGTTATCTAAACTACAACCTCTACAAATGTTAGACTGCAGGTCTGAATGGTCTTTTTTGTCCATATCTTGTGATCAAAATGGCAGGAGGGAAGCACAAACATACTTTGATCTGCCAATTTTGTTTCACTTCATTGCTTTTTATTTATACTTTTGGTGCTGTATTTAACGTATGCGCTATGATTCAAGTCTTACTGATGTGAAATCATGATTAACATTGCTTTTAGCTATTTGCTTAACTTCTGCAAAATCTGATCCATAGGTCACAAATTCATATGTGATTCATATCCTTTGACTATAAGGGAGCGATTTATAACACAGCAGAGTTTACAATGCAGAATTAATGGTACTTCTGTTAAAGCCTTAATTGAATTCAATTGAAGTGGTTCTTTATTCATGGATGCCACACAGATTTGAAGTTGTATTCATTACACAAAGACGGAAAAGCAGCTAATCAGTTACTATGGCTATACTGAGTGCTGCAGCATGTTTTTTTTAATGCTGTAAAAGGGAGCAGAACATTGATTAAAGCAGGAGGGACAGGCAAATACACTGTAATCAGTTCAAACCCACTCCAGCATCGAATGCTTTGGAATGTGCATTTTAGTTGACACTAGACAGGTTAAAAGCAAACATTAGTCAATAGTGTCAGTGTACAGACCTGTGCCATGCTGCTTCTATCTGCTAAGCTCGAGGTAGGATTTTGGATTTGCAGCTCAACTTAATTAATATGACTCTCTCAGCCATTTCTTACTTTGTATGTACTACCTGTTAGGGTGAAAGAGTGATGCAGCACATCGGAGAGGCAGTGCAGACTTGATGGGTTGAATGGTCTCTTCATTTACGGTAGGGATCCTTTGATTCTCCGATTTGAAGATAATAGTGCAAGAAAACATTAATAACCATGCAGAATGGGTGTTTAATTGTAAAATAAATGTCAATATAGATAAATATGCATTGATCCATTTTAGTATCATGAAGAGGCTGCATACTGCTTGGATACTAAAAGCCCTATTTTACCATTTTAATTCTAAGTACAGAGCAGACTTGAAACTGGGAGTGTTTCAGATCCAACTTTTAGACCCGTTCTCAGGTGCCCCCGTACACACTCTGCCTGCAAAAATATCAATGATTCAGAATTGCACTGCAGAAGCTTTTGGAGGGGGCTTATCGAGTTTGAAACACTGCAGCTCCGATTGGAGCCTTCAATTGTGCACGCTCAGTAAAAAGAATACCAAAAGCTCCCTTGCCACGTTGCTCCCAGGCCAGATAATGCCTCCTCCTGGCCCCCACATTGCCCCAGTCCCACAACATTACTATTCTCCTTAATCCCCACCTCCCCCCCCAGCTACCCAGACTGATCGCGGCCTCCTGCCCCCTGCCCCCTTCCCCCCCGCCATCGATTATACACAGAGTGGAAGCAGACTGCCCACTTCGCCTCCAATGATCGCACACAGAATGGCAGTGGACCCCCCTGCATCCTCCAGCCCTCCCACCCCCCCTACCAGACAGCCAACTAACTCGCCTCCCTCCCTCCCACCACCAGAGAGCGACCTGACCCACTTCCGTCCCCCCACCAGAGAGCCATCTAACTTTCTCCCTCCCCCCACCAGACAGCCATCTGACCCACCTCCCTCCCCCCACCAGACAGCCATCTGACCCACCTCCCTCCCCCCACCAGAAAGCCATCTGACCCACTTCCCTCCCCCCAACTACTGATCTGAGTCAGAGAGCTGCCAGAAGCTCAGAATTTACCTCCTCAGAAACTGGAGCACCCGAATTGGACCATGCCAAATCTGGATGGACAAATGTGGTGGTAAAGAGGGAAGAGATGGTAAAGTTGGGCATTTAAATTGTCATCGCGCCCGTTTCTGGTGCGGTCCCGATTGCAGCCTTTTTCAGCCATTGGTAAAGGGGAAATGGACACGGAGGTGGTCATGGATCGCGCTACTCACCTCACGCCCGACTTTACCAAATTTTCATGCCCAAAAATGAGCACAACTTGATAGTAAAATTAGGCTCTAAGAGTCTAAACAATGGCAATTACAATAGGAAACATTTCAAACAATATTCAATAGAGCGCAGGGAAAGTAAGTTCCATTAAAAGAAACAAACAAGCTAAACACTAATTAGCGTCCGTGGATGAATAAGGAGATAAGGGAACAATCAACATTTAGGAATGAGACATACCTTAAGTACATAAACAACAGAGGAGTGCATGATAAGAGAAAATACAAAAAGATTAGGAGAGAAGACAAAAGAGCAATTAAGAAGGCAAAGAGGCACTATGAAATTTATCAAGGAACATAAAACAGAACAGTAAAATATTTTACAGGCACATCAATTGAAAAAACAGTGATGGGAATAGGGTGATAAGGGATAGGCAGGATTATATCATGGGTAATGATAAAGAGATATATTAATTATTTCATTTTGATATTTACCAGGGAGATAGAACAAGTAGACATGGGATTGAATGATTAGATGAGATTATTTCATCCAGATATTTTAAGATCTGGGCAAGAGATAGCAAAAGCATTACAATAAACAGTTAATAAATTGTTAGGAAAAGGTGTGCCTGGAGAAAAATGTAATTCCTGTGTTTAAGAAGTGGAACAGTAGAACATCTAGAAGCGAGAAATAAAATAATGAATGATCAGCATAGATTCCAAAAAGGGAAATCTTGCTTGACCAACCTTCTTAAATTATTTTGAGAAGGTAATCTAGAATCACTACGGTGCAGAAGGAGGTCATTTGGCCCATTGAGTGTGCACCGACTCTCCAAAAGAGCATCTTACTCTTTCCACAAGGATTAGTGTTGGAATCACTGCAGTTCATAATTTCCATTAATGATTTTGGTTTTGGAATTAAAAACACAAATTCTAAATTTGTTGATGACACCAAGTTGAGAGGTTGGCGGGGGTCTGTGGTGGAGGGGTGGTGTGCGGGGTGCAGTTGCAGAGGAGTGGGTAATAGTCAATACTGAGGAAATCTGCAACAAATTACAAGGACATTAATGAATGGACAAGTAATATGCAAATGAAGTTGAACACACAAAAATATAAATATAATACATTTTGGTCAAAGGAGTACATTAGCCCCTTAATTTTGGAAGGTGCAAGTCTAGGTAGAGTAAATTAACAAAGGATCACTAATGTCCTATAGCGAAGGAAACCTGCCACCTTACCTGGTCTGGCCTATGTGTGACTCCAGAGCCACAACAATGTAGTTGAGTCTCAACTACCCTCCAAGGGTAACCAGGTGTGGGCAATAAATGCTGGCCAGCCAGCAAAGCCCATGGTCCCACGAATGAGTAAAAAAAGGATCTCAGAGAATAAATAGACCTATCACTTAAAGTTACACCACAGGTTAGCATGACCATTGAAAACTTAAACCATGCACAAGGCTTGATTTCTGGAGGGATATAAATGAAAAGTAGGAAAATTATGTTAAACCTGAACAAAACCCTTGGTTAGACCACACTTACAGGATTGCATGAAGTCATGGATGCCTTTATAAAAACAGATATGGATGCATTGGAATGGATGCAGAGGATATTTGCAAGGAAGTTACCTGAAAAGCGAGGATATACATGTCATGAAAGAGTCTCTGCTCTCTTGAAAAAAGGTTGAGGAGTGAACCTGATAGGGGTCTTATAGATAGCGGAAGAATTTGAAAGGATGGAAATGGAGAAAATGTTTCCACTTGATGAGAGACCAAAGCTAGAGGCCATAAATAGATAACAGTCACTAATCAATCCAATAGCAAATTCAGAAGAATGTCAAACTTGCTACTGCAAATAAGGGCAAATAAAATGGATGCATTTAAGGGGAAGCTAGATAAGCATGCAAGGGAAAAAAGAATACAAGGGTATGCAGATTGGGTTAGATGCAAAGGGATGGGAGAGGGCTTGTGTGGAGCATAAATGTCAGTGGGGACGAGTAGGGAATTAATGGCTTGTTTCTGTGCTGTAGGCTTGAGTAACAATGGTGTAGTGCTCATATTGTGACCTTGACCTCATTTATTATTTCTGTCGCAAGCTCCATTGAAATTGTCAATCTGTTGTGCTTTGGTTCATTTTGAATTTATTGATAATATAAGTGAGTAACAATAGAAAAGATCCTTAAAATGCATGTTAAATTTATAATCAGTGGTTTGTAATAATTTGCCAGTGAGCTTAAATGTTATTCTAGAGAATAACAGTGAACAGATCCCCAAAAGTTCAGTGTATGTGAGAGGCGATTCCTGAGAGGCAGAGTCAGGCTCAATGTAAATCTAATGTATTTCTTTGCTTTCTTCTTTCAAAAGTTATTAATTGTGCCACTGCTGCTCTCCATCTCAAAATCAAAATCTTTATCTTTAGTATCCTACCTGGAACAATATTATTCACAACAAAAATGCACAGAGAACAACTTTATAACATCTACACAAAGGAAGGCTCTGCTGCTTCATGGTTTTCAAACTATTTATCAACACATAAATCTAAGGTTTATTTACTATTGAGATCGAGCAGCAGACAGTTGAACACTGACTTCTTTTGTACAGCTTCAACTCTTATAAAAAATGCTTAGTAATGCAGTAAAAACCTGATTTGGCAATCCAGTAGAATATTCGCTTGTCTCTCTGTCTCCCACTGAGTAATGTTCTAATATGTGTTTTTTCTGGTTTCCATAATACTGTGAAAATTTTGTTTAGCTTCAGACCTTTGCAAACAATGTTCTGCATTTAACACTTTTTATTGCGCTAGTTTGGCTTTGCATTGGTTCATGAATTAGTCATTAAAAGGAACAGTTCTTATACATCAGGGAGGTTTTGGCCAAGAAAGGCTGCTTGGTTGATTTAGTGGAGAGTTGCCAATGTGCATGGGCTCATACTTCAGCATGAGTCATCATGTGCTGGAAGAAAAGGGCTAAGGTAGCGGGGGGGAGGTAGAATTTGAAGAGAAACCCCGAAAGTAATTGTCATTGGCAAGGGACAGTCTTCGCAGTGATACTTTGGCTTTCTGTGCACCAAGCACGAAAGAAAAATTTTTCCTCGACAGAAGGATAGACTTCAGCGCTGTGAACAACTATTCATGCAGGGCATACATGCTTTTTGAGTTTAAGGTTTTACAGTTTACTGTTCTCTAAAGTTACATTGGTTGCTTTATAAATAGTCTCCCAAGAGCTATAAACTATAATTTACAGGTACGCTTAATTTCTCTCCAAATTTCCTCTCCCTAGCCTCTGTCTCTTACGTAATCACTCATGCTGAGGCTTGGCTTATGGGTACTGACAGCCCCCCAAGTAAGCAACTATTCTTGGCCAAAAGGTCCCTGAAATTTAACATCACTCCCTATTAATAATCACTTCATGGACCAATGAACTCAATATAAAAACAATGCGTTTTTCCTTATTTTATTTTTGAACAATATGCCAAATAACAAGAGTGGGGTCCCGGAGACAAATGGGACAAGGGCAGGTATTTTAAGAACCTGATTTTTATGGCTACTTGAAACTCAAAATGCTGCAAAGAACCATAAGGGAGGGCATATCAAAGAATCATTACTACAATATTTTATTCGATCTCTGACACATCTGTAATTGTGACTCCCCATTGTGAATGCAGCAGCACAGAATTTATTAATGCACAAGCCCCACCTCATTTGATAGTTATAATTAATATATATTTGTATGAAAGACTGTGATCTACAGTCCAAGACAGCACCAAAACTAAACACAATAGGAGGGAAGATTATAAAATCATAAACTCTGACTAAATTGAGCTAGATTATTTTTATTATTCATTCATAGAATATGTAACTTGTTGGCAAAGTATTTATTGCCTATTTTCTGAATGCTTTATGAAACCACCTTCTTGAACTTCTGTAGTCCATCTTCGACAGATACATACAATATTGTTCAGAAGGGAAATTCAGGATCTTTACCCAGCAGCAATGAAAGTATGGTGATGTTTTTCCAAGTTGAGATGGTGTGTGGCTTGGAGGGAAGATGGCAGGTGATAGTGTTTCTGTGCATCAGCTGTGCTGTCCTTCTAGGTGATAGTGGTCTTACATTTGGAAGCTGCTGTTGAAGAAGTCTTAGTGAATTAGAACATAGAAAAACTACAGCACAAACAGGCCCTTTGGCCCACAAGTTGTGCTGAACATATCTCTACCTACTAGGCTTACCTATAACCCTCAAGCATACTAGGTCCCATGTACTCATCCAGAAGAAATTGCTGCAGTGCATCTTCTATTATTGTACACATGGCTGCCACTGTGTGCATGAGATGGACAGAGTGAATGTTTAAGGTGGTCATTGGAATGCTGTTCAAGCAACCTACTTTGTCCTGGATGGTGTTGAGTTTTGTGAGTGTTGCTGGAGCTGCATTTATTCACGTAAGTAGAGAATATTCTGACTTGTTTAATATGAAATGTACTCACTTTTCCTACTGGTCATTGAACCTTTTGTGGCACTCAGTCCAGGAGGAAGCCTGTTATCATTAGAAAAGATCATTGGCATATAAGTACATATTCAGAATGTGCATTACCTTCAGATGTGCAAGAGGAAATGCCAAAGGTGACTAAGATTTTCCTGGTAGGATTTTTTTATTCAATCAAGAGGACGTGGGCATTTTTGACTGGACCAGAATTTATTACCCATCCCTAATTGCCCTTGAGCTGAGTGATTTGCTAGGCCATTTCAGAGGGCATTTAAGAGTTAAACACATTGCTGTGAATGCTCAGATGTAGGCCAGTTGGTAACGATGGCAGATTTCCTTCTGAAAAAGACATTAGTGAACCAGATGGGTTTTTATGACAATCAACAATGGTTTCATGTTCATCATCAGGTATTTTAATTCTGGATTTTTATTGAATTCAAATCTTACCATTTGCTGTTGGGGGTTGGGGGGGGATTTCAAACCTGGGTCCCCAGATCATTACCCTGGTTCTTTGGGTTACTAGTCCATTGCGCCACTGCCTATCACAGTGATCTGTGCAAACTCCTTTAATAAGAGTTGCAGGCCCATGGGTTTGGAGGAATCCCATGAGTGTTGTCCTCAAGCTGAATGGGATCCTAAATTTCTATGCTAGTAGCTCATTTCAAGGCCTTACAGGGGTATGTGTTGCATTTCCCAGGCTATAATACCTAGATGCATGCAAGGGGTGTCCAGAAGGATCTATGAATGCATTAGATTCATAACTGATGTTGAAACCCTGGCCACGAGAGCAGTTGCCTTGGGGCCATCACATGGTTCTCACAACTACAGGTGTAATTGACTGCATTCATATAGCCAGTAGATCTCCCTGGGAAAAGTCAGCTACATTTGTCACTTGGAAGGCTTTTCACATGTTATGATTTCAGTCAAGACCAATAACTTTTTTTATAAAAGAAGAAATCCAGCAACGTGGTGGCACAGTGGTTAGCAATGCTGCCTCAGAACTCCAGGGATGTGAGACTGATTCCCGACTTGGGTCACTGTCTGTGTGGAGTTTGTACATTCTCCCTATATCTGCATGGGTTTCCTCTGGGTGCTCTGGTTTCCTCCCAACGTCCAAAAATGTGCGGGTTCGGTGGATTGGCCATGCTAAATTGCCCCTTAGTGTCCCAGGATGCATAGGTTAGAGGGATTAGCAAGATAAATACGTGGGGTTACGGGGATAGGGCCTGGTTGGGATTGTTGTCAGTGCAGTCTTGATGGGCCAATGGCCTCCTTCTTCACTGTAAGGATTCTATGGAAATCCAAAATCCCAATGATTTATGGAAAGAATGAAACCACAAAATTTCATAGTTGAAACAAAATATTTTTATTACAATACAAGAGTCAAACAAATTATGAAAGCTATGTGCCTTTGAAAAAAAAACTATATTTTATCTGTGAGAGTTTGTCCCTTTAATAAATAGGTTTCTTTGGGAGTTGATTTCTGCTAAAGTACCTGTGTTCCAGTAAATGATTAATGGACCAAATAAACAAAAGAAAATAAACAATAGAAATAAACAATAGAAAACAAAGAGTCAGCAACAAGTGGATAATAGGGTGAGTGGGTTGTGAGTATGGCTCCGGTCTCAAGCAGGGATTTTAGTTTTTTTTGAACAAGCTTGTTGCAGGAAAATATCTCTTTCAAGCAGGTGTCAGTTGAAATTCTGTGTGCTGGCTAAAAGAGTTGAAGCCCTTGTTACCTTAAGGTCTGGTAACCATGAGTTGAATTTTTGGGGATAACAAAGCTGAGAAGAAAGAGAAAGGTGCCGTTCCAGATAGAAGATCCAAAGTTTAAGATAGAACCAAAAGAGCTCTGACCTGAGATGGCTATGCTTAAGATGTTAGCGATGTTGTGTTGAACTGAGAGTCCACAACTCTGAAACATTTGGAGGAGGTTTGAAAGGAAAACCTAGCCAGAACTAAATGGAAGGTCCAAGAAATAGCAATCCTCATACAAACCATTGAAGCTGTACTGAGACCAAATGGTTAATCTTCTAATTTTTGCTGAATATCTGTCTTGGGTTTAATGAAAATCAAATGAGTGTAGAAAGAAATTTGAGTTAGGAATTTCAGTTTAATGAATATGTAACAGTGTTCATTGTATTTTAAGTGTCTTTAATGTAACTGCTTATTTAAGATAGAATATAGTTATTAGTATTCATGTCCTTTGATTTTTGCTTAGTAATTTTTTATGATTCAAATCATGAACATTGTAGCCTCATTCTTTTAGTAAATGCTTGGGTTTTCATATTTCTGACAAATGTTACTGGTCTCTACTGAAATCATTAAAAAAGCAGACACGAAAACCCAGGATCAACATTAATTAAACATGAATTAATGGGCAAATAGTCGCTGATTGTAGACTATAAATTACACATTAAATGACAAATACAAGTAAGTCAGATCTTATGAATTGGCTTGGCAGTTCACTCAGCACAAATGTTATCAATTTCACTCACAAAACCTTTCACATTTCTGGGCAGGATGCTCCTATCCCGTCTGTTCCCATCTGCTGCCAGCGAGAATGGAGAACTCGGTGCCCAGCCAAAACTCCATTCACTGCCGCAGCACCGGAGAATCCCAGCTGCAAGTGAGGTCGGAGGTTTTGGGTGTCTGTATTCCTCATGGAGAATTCTGGACTGAGCCTGGTTCCTTAGCTGGCAGCAATGCACAAGTAATCTGAGTTCCACAGGCATTGTCTTCACCAAAAATGAGAAATGTCTGCAGAGCCTCCTCAGCTCTTCTTCCAATGGTCTGGAGGGTTTAGATCTATCAGTGTTACTATCAGGTAACAGAAGCAACTGTTGCAAAGATATATCCCTATTCTCAGTTTCTGGATTTAGCCTGATGTCTTCAGCCTATCTGAAGTACACCAGTTGAATCAACAACTTCACCTGAGCTCTGGGGATTCTGAATCTTCCTTATCTGG
Source organism: Carcharhinus amblyrhynchos (assembly GCF_965287045.1). NCBI lineage: Eukaryota > Metazoa > Chordata > Chondrichthyes > Carcharhiniformes > Carcharhinidae > Carcharhinus > Carcharhinus amblyrhynchos. The sequence goes on from NC_137336.1 coordinate 50,535,306, forward strand.
TTTCAGCCAGGTTCAGTCTCCCCAGAAGTTCTGGTTTCTAATCTGTTTCAGCCTTACTTTCCTTAGAAAATGGGAGAATCAGTTTCCTTTCTCAATTCCCCTTTCAATTAGTGTCCGTCACAAGAAATACAAGTTTTGAAACTACAGATCCCAATACTCACTCCCTCGTTGTTTGAGTCATCGGCCAACGCTAGAAAAGAATCATGGAGGTTTGTGCTTGTTTCCCAGGGAAATCTAATGACACAGACCCTTTACAGAAATCCTAGCTGCCAAATTTATTTGAGGCCCCTGCCCGAGTGAAGGGTTGGATCCTAGGTGCCAAGGGTTATCCCCTGAGGACATGTTCATGACACCAATGCATCATCCTCACAGTCCTGTGGGTGACAATGCAACACATTGAATTGCAATGAAGACAATGCAAGACAAGGCAAGACAATGCCCACATTCTCCACTTTGAGGGGCGACACTGTGGTTAGCATTGCTGCCTCAGAGTGTCAGGGACTTAGGTTCAGTTCTGGCCTAGGGTCACTATCTGTGTGGAGTTTGCATGTTCTCCCTGTGTCTGTGTGGGTTTCCTCCGGGTGCTTCGATTTCCTCCCACTGTCCAAAGATGTGTGGGTTTGGTGGATTGGCCATGCTAAATTGACCCTAGTGTCAAGGGGATTAGCAGGGTAAATAAGTGGGGTTACAGGAATGGGGCCTGAGTGGGATTGTGGTTGGTGCAGACTCGATAGGCTGAATGGTGTCCTCTGCGCTGTAGGGATTCTATGATTCTATGTCATGAATCAAAGAAGATAATCATAGAGCAGACCATGGGATTGCTGAAACTGTCCTTCTTGACTTCTCTGGCACAGCGTTGCAATAGGTGCCACAGAGGATGTCCAGGATCCCAGGATTGTTGGATTCTGCACAATGTTGGAACGGGAAGGGGAGAGGGCCTGCCCTGTGATGGCATGGAGAAGCTGCTAACCTCTACTGATGACAATAACAGTGAGGAAAATGAGGAAAAGGACAGAGATATTGCAATACCTTTCGACAATGCCAGGTCCATGGCTGTCGGAGATAACCTTGTCTCAAATCGTTGTGCTCAGGAATGAGCCTCCTACATGGCCATCAGCTTGCTCTAAATGTGTACCAACCTCTGCCTGTCTACATCTGGACCAGTCTCATTACCCACAACTTCTACCCTGTAGGATACCAAGGGGAACAGACCATCATCACAAGAATGAAAAGAGAAGACCACCTCTGAGGATCCAGGCTTCTTGTTGGCACACATGTTACTGCATCGAATAAGGGCCATCGTTCTGCACCTTGCCCACAGTGTCAGGGCCATGAGTGCAAGAGCAAACCTTCCTTTTGCCTGCTTATATGTAAGCTTGACCTTAGCACATTGTTTATGAGAAGGCAGCAGATGGCCTATGTTCAGCGTCATTGCATTTCCTTGAAAATACAAATCCCATCACACACATTACCATCCAATAAAGACTGACCTCTAACAAACTGCCACATCATTGTTACAACAATGAGATATCCCTCAGTCCCCATTTATGCTGGACAATCATGAAGTATGACAGTGCAATATGCACTCAGAATGAGAATGTCTCAAAAGTGTACATGGTGCACACAATAATCTAGTGAACAAACAATAATGTGAGATTTATACATGTGTACAGAAATATACACTGAGAACCCATACCCTCAATGCCTTAATTCTTTGCTTATGCCTTGATATGACCTTGACATAAGAACATAAGAACATAAGAACATAAGAAATAGGAGCAGGAGTAGGCCATCTGGCCCTTCGAGCCTGCCCCGCCATTCAATAAGATCATGGCTGATCTGTCGTGGCTCAGTTCCTCATTCCCGCCCTCTCCCCATAACCCTTAATCCCCTCTCTTATCAAAAACCCATCAACCCGCTTCTTAAAAATATTTAGCGAGGCAGCCTCCACCACTTCAACGGGCAGAGAATTCCAGAGATTCACCACCCTTTGAGTGAAGAAGTTCTTCCTCAACTCCGTTCTAAACCGCCCCCCCTTTATCTTGAGGCTGTGCCCCCTAGTCCTACTGTCCTTTCTGAGCGGGAAGAGTCTATCCACCTCTATCCTATCCATCCCATTCATCATCTTATACGTCTCAATGAGATCTCCCCTCATTCTTCTAAACTCTAACGAGTACAAGCCTAGTTTATTCAGCCTCTCCTCATAGCTCAACCCCCTCAACTCCGGCATCAGCCTAGTAAACCTCCTCTGCACTCCCTCCAAGGCCAAAATATCCTTGCGTAAGTACGGCACCCAAAACTGCACACAGTACTCCAGCTGCGGCCTCACCAATGCCCTATACAGCCGCAGCAAGACTTCCCTACTTTTATATTCAATCCCCCTCGCTATGAAGGCCAGCATCCCATTCGCCTTCCTGACCACCTGCTGCACCTGCAAGCTGGACATCAGCAGCTGATGAGCAGTCAGATGACTATAGGTGATACTTCATTGCTTATGATTACTTTGGCGGATGTCCTCTGGTGGTCCAAGGCCTTGAGAGCCCTGGCCTACTTGGGGGAGGATCTCCAGTATAAATGGAGGGACACCATCCTTAGACTTGTCTATTGAAGAATGGGATTGAAGAGCACCTACTCATCCTGGGGGTATCCCTGACAGGACACCCCCCAAGGCTAGAGCTCCTCTTCACTCTTGATGTGCAGTGTCACCTCTCTGTATTCCTGAGGAGAAGGGACACCTGCAAGAGGATCCAGGTTCTTCATTCCTCTCTTGCTTAGCCACTGATGTACTGAGCCCATAGTCAGAGTGATGCAATACAGGTCTTTGTGCAAATGGGCTGAATTATAGACCTGATTTTCTATGCTTCTTGCCACCCCCTTCATTGAGGAAGCCATGCGTTACACACTGAAGCTACAGCAGAAGTCAAGACTTTGATGGACTTCACCATCCGTGTGAGGTTCCATGTAGCCTCTGGCAACTACACCAAATTTCCCCACTTGTCTCTTATTCTCTAATAGGTTTGCTATGGTTGAGACCAGAGGCCTGTTATCAGCCTGGGCTTGGCATGGGCCTTCTTCCCAAACATCCATCCACTGTCAGGGACCTCGGCTGACTCTCAGCTGCTGTTGTGTGTCACCAGCAGGATCTAGACAGAATCCTCCAGAACTTGTGCTGTTGTAGAATGCAGGAGAGGCAGATGATCTGGTTTTCATCAGAGATGCTCTTATTGGTTTCTGCTATGGGCTTTGGCCTCCTTTGTCTATGGTAACAACCTGCAGTGGAGAACAAGAAGAAGCTCAGTTTATCAGTAAACTGCAGTATCACACATGCCCCTTATGTGTCAATGTCTCAACACCATGTTGGAGGCATTCTCACTCTGCTGGTTGTGTAATCCAGCCTCACTGTTTTAAATGGACTGACCTCCCTATTTGCCCACATTTGCCAAGGCTTCCTCCGTACATGGTATTAGAACTTTCAGTTCAGACACTTCTCCTCTTCTTGGTCTCTTCCTGTTATCGAAGGACTCCTTATCCTGCGTTACAAAGTGGAGACTTAGTAGCATGTCAACAGGCACCTAACTAGCTTGCCTTCATGCATCCTCATGGCACATACTGGTCACACAACCCAATCATCTTGTCATGTATAACCATCACACAATTTAGCTGCTTTTGCCATGTGGTACAGTTGATAATCACACAGTTCCTAGTTTGGCCTTTCTCTGTGCTTGAAAAGTACCTTTGCCTGATAGCCTCATGAGGCTCTTTGATGCAATGCCACATTGCCAGTTACCCTGGCTGACTGAAGCAGGTCATTCCTCTTTTTCTGGCGCTGGACCCAAGTGCGTATCTGGATACCCTGACTGCCCAGTACCTCTGTGATCTCTTCCAGAGTAACTTTGTCAAGCAAGAGATCCTTATAAGAGCAATCCTCTCACCACCACACCTCCCCCCCCCCCACCCCGCCGCCCAGCCCATCGCCCCCTTTCCAAGATGGCCTGGAGGAGAACCTGCAGGGAGGCATCACTGAATCATGCTGCCACTCTTTCTTTGTGTGCTGACATGTGTTGCTGAAAGGGGTGAGTGATGGGAGTCCAAGGAGATATTCATATATTCATAGAAAATCTTACAGTGCAGAAGGAGGCCATTCAGCCCATCGAGCCTGCACAATCCCATCCAGTCCATATCTCCATAACCCCATGTACTTACCCTAGCCAGTCCCCCTGACACTAAGGGTGCAATTTTCAACATGATCAGGTGGCTCTTGCATTATGAACTTGTGGTACAGTACTTCCAATCAAGAAACATAAAACCATTGTTAGAAACACAAGAGATAGCCAGTCTGAAGGTCCTGCAGTGAAAACCACCTTGCCAGATGAAAAGGAGGAGTGATGGGATTTATTTGATGAAAGGTGTCAAAGGGGATAGAACCTGACGGTAGGAGGAAACGTTTCTAACTGATCTTGCCAGTGGAGGATACATAATCAAAAACAGCATTTGCCTGCAAAGACTGGATGTTTGCAGAGCTGAGACTCTTATAGCCTGCCACGGCCTGAAATTGAGTCACCTGATGGTGGGGAGAGGACACGTTCTGCCTGCCCCCGACCGTAATAATCGGGCAGACACGCACTTATGATTTACACTCTAATAATGCGTATGTTACCTCCTGATACACGGGTGGAAGTGGTGCCCACTCTCTGGTCCACTGTTGAGAGCTGCATGCTTTGGATACAATTAGAGTCTCTCAGCCCTATGTCATTATGCATTCATTTTTAAAGCAAAGTGTTCCAGTTCTTAGTAATCAGCTACCTTATAAAAACCAGATGCAATTACTGTAATTGATTAACATGGCACTTTTATTGCATAATGGTCAGATTCCCAAGTCCTTTATTTTGTGAGTTGGTAACGATTGTTTCAAAATATTTCTGCCAGTGTTATTGCTTTGCCTTGAGCCTTGCCCTATGAGATAAATAAATTCTTCACATGGGACATTGCTTCAAAATGAGATTATGGCCGCGATTCTCCCATCCCGACCCACAATTTTTCTGGCGGGTCGGGGTGGGAGATGTGCGACGCCGGCTTTGTTCCAGGGTTTGTGCATGTGCTGGGAATGCACGCATATCTCTCAGAGCCGGTGAACAGTGGCAGGCCAGACCACGCTGGAAACCGGCAGGAAGGCAGGTAAGTAATTTGAATTTTTTTTACTACGTTTTACATGGTCTTTTGAATGTAATTATTGGCAAGTTACCGGTCCCGATTGAATCTCCCATTGAATCATTCCAGCAGGGTTTAGAATAGCTCCCCATGTTTGTGGAATGAGCAGGAGACCCTGCCAGAATGAAGGGGTGGGGAACAATCGGGGCCCCCAGGGGGTGGGGCAGCAGGAAGGTGATGCCCCCTATGCATGGGCACCCTGGCAGTGCCAGCCTGTGACCCCGGCTCTGCCCAATAGGAAAAGTACTCATGTCCAGGGGGTACCTTGGCAATGTCCGTATGCCATTGAGCAATGCCAAGGGGCAGGGCCCACTGTAGGCGGGGACTAGGAGCAATTGATGAGAGGGTGTCCTGCTGCCACTTTGCATTGGAATTGGCCTGCGATGGAGGGAGGGCAGTGATTGAGGTGGGCTTGGGGGGGGGGGGGGGGGGGGGGGCGTGGTCTGCCAGGGGAAGCCTGCCTCTGTGGGGATCTGACCTCAGGGGAGGTCAGCAGGGGAGGGGTCTGCTGAGGTGAGGGGATGGGGGTATCGCCACTGCTTTGGGGGGGCTGGGCTGGACATTCGGGCACTCCAGGGTTGGGGGGGGGATAGTCAGAGCTGGCCTGGGAATTGTTGTGGGGGGTCATGATTGGGCTGTGGGGAGGGGGCTGGAGAGACAACACTGCGAGGATCCCGGGCTGGCCAGCAGTCGAGCTAGCCAGCAAACAGGCAGTCTGACAGAACGGGACCAGTGCGCATGCACAAAATTCCAGACTGTCAAACTCTGATACGAATAGACCCCGCTCCTCTGGCTTTTTAATGGGATTCACAATTGGGACTGCTGCAGTGCACAGGGTACGGAGATTCTAGTGAGAAGTTGGACTGACAAAACAGTCAGGATCTAGAACAGTTTTCCTGCCAATTCAGCACTTTTGGGGGGCTCACAGCCTACTTTTCTGTAGCCTCTTGAAGCAAGCATGGAACAACCGAAAGGAAGTTAAGCCGATTTAATAGCGGTACATAAAAAGTTTGGCTAGGATGCAGTGATTAACATCTGTTTAAAAGGAAAGAACATATTACTGCAATGCCACTTACATACTGGAAAATGTCAAATTCCAATTTATTATGTAAATACAAGGCAGATCATCATGGCATATGTGCTGAGATATTGCTGATTTTACCAAAGCTCACAGGGTTATGGGGAGGCACACAAACCACCAGGAGCACATCTGGTTTAAAGTTTATTTATTAGTGTCACAAGTAGGTTTACATTAACACTGCACTGAAGTTACTGTGAAAATTCCCCAGTCGCCACACTGCTGTTCGTGTACACTGAGGGAGAATTTAGCATGGCCAATGCACCTAACTAGCACATCTTTTAGACTGTGAGAGGAAACCAGAGCACCCGAGGAAACCCATGCAGACATGGGATCGACATGCCGACTCTGCACAGACAGTGGCTCCAGCTGGGAATCGAATCCGGGTCCCTGGTGCTGTGAGGCAGCAGTGCCATACTACTGGTCATTGGGACTCAGCTGGGAAATTTTGTAGATGTGGTTGGCAAAGGAGAGGCGCTTCCTACTGAAATAATGATTTGGTATCTCTTTATTGGTAACAACCCGTCTGGTTCACTAATGCCCTGGAAGAAAATCTGCCATCCTTATCTGGTCTGATCTACATACGATTCAAGATCAGCAGCAATGTGGTTGACTCTTAAATGGCTAAGCAAACCACTCAGTTCAAATGCAATTAGGCATGAGCAATATGTGTTGGCCAATACAGCGATTCTGCATCCTATGTTTGAAAAATTTCTCTGATTGCAGGAGATTCCTTTTCCTTTGGGTAAAGACCACAGTCCTGTGTCAGATTTCCACACTACCACTGTGACCACATGTCAAAAGCACTTCATTGGCTGTAAAATTCTCAGGAATGCCCTGAGGTCATGAAAGGTGCTACATCAATGCAAGTCATCCTTTCCTTTCCCTATGACTACTGATGGGTCAGGATTTAAATCTTGAGTTGAATAGCTGCACTTCTGGTGACCATATGCCAAATTCCTCTGAAAGCCAAGGGTATGGCAACATTAAAATATATTAAAATACCTACATCTACAAGTGCCAAAGGAATGGATGAGCGTTTCAAGCAGCAGGTGAGCTGAGATAGGGGCAGCTGGAACTGGACAATGTTATGGTGGTATAAACAAGAGGTCTTATTGATGGTGCAGGTATATATGATCAGAAGCTCATCTCAAGGTCAAATATGACACCTAAGTTGTAAAAAATTTATTTTATCCTTAGAAAGTACAAGGGAGAGGGATGGACTTAGTGATCATAGAATCGAAGAAACTCAGAATCTCTACAGTGCAGAAGGAGGCCATTTGGCTCATCAAATCTGCACCAACAATCCCATCCAGGCCCTATCCCTGCAACCCCATGTATTTATCTGGCTAGTTCCTTACACTAAGGGGCAATTTAACATGGCCAATCAACTTAATCCGCACATCTTTGGACTGCGAGAGGAAACCGGAGCACCCAGAGGAAACCCACGCAGACACAGAGAGAACATGCAAACTCTGCACAGACAGTCACCCGAGGCTGGAATTGAGCTTGGGTCCCTGGTGTTGAGAGGCAGCAGTGCTAACTGTTGTGTCACCATGGCACCCCATGGAATTAAGTTTGTGGCATGGACCAAAGATATTACATTTTTGGTAAAAATAAGGGTAAAACTGTCATTGTTTGCCATCAATACTTCCCCGAAAATGTCAGCAATCTCCGAAGTCCACACATACAAAGTTGAATACAGAAATCCAGGACATATTGTTTGTGATTCTACTCTTCTTCATAGGGTATGTTATTGAAGTCTTTGCAGGCTGCAATCAATCAGAAATTACTGAACTGACAAAAGTTTGATCTTTTACACTATTACTTTCACTGTAAGCATAGTTAATTGAAACATTACTGGGTTTTCAAAGGTGTACTAAGTTAATTACAGTGGAATTATTTATCTTGCCGTAAAATATTAATTTTATATTTGTGAGATATCTGTTTTCTCTATTACGATAAAAATGCACTTGTTAATATATTTTTAAGAAGTTTTTAAAATGGCATTTCACTTTTACATTTATTCTGTGTGCAATCATTTATTTTGCTCTCTATAAAATTATATTGAAATGATGGATAATCAGTATTTTTGATTTCCTAGTTTGCTGTCTATGAGAATACTTCAATGTGATTGGTTGCTTATCAATGATGGCAACAATTTTGCTTGATACCTGGACAAAATGATACCTGAAAAGGGGAAATCTATGCCAGAGTCATTACCAGATCTTAGTGGATGGATAAGCACCATCACTTTTCTACTGATTGCCATATGACCCTAGTGTATCTTCAAGAATTTAAAAAAAAATGATGTTCCCTAGCGGTTGTAAGCAGGCCTTTTTGTTTCACTGTTGCCAAGCTGTTTGCTAGAAGTCCATTTATTGTTGCTTCAATGGTTTAACTGGGATTTTGTTTATCTTTAATCTTAGCTTCAAGACCTGACTTGAAATTTACAACTGGGTGGCAGGTCATGTGTTTTGGACAGTTTTTTATCATAGTGAATTCAAGGTTTCATTTTCAATTTGACTGCTGGCTGCAGTTTTAATTTCAAAGAGGTTTGGACATCAGACGGAAAAGCAGTGTTTCTGTTTTTCTCTTTCCCTTGTATTGTAAACTCTCCTGGCTAGCTGGAAGCAAGACTTTTTGCCTTCCCGGAGTCAAAATTCTGCTGTTGGTGGTTTGCTAATTAGTATTTAGATCCTTTGTCTGTCTGTCTGTCTCTCTCTCCCTGGTGTTTTAGAAAGCTGCTCTGACTCCAAATTGTCTGTATGTCTGTATCAAGGGAAATACAGCATTTAACCAAAGGACTAAGTTTCAGCATCACGTGAACATCTGTATTTTCTGTGCTAAACCTGTGGCAAGGGTTTTTTTTTAAATGGGATTTGTTTGGTTGCTACAATATTTAGCTGTTCAAGTTTATACAATATCATGGTTGTTTTTTAATTGTTTATAATTAGTAAAAGTTACTGCTAATTTTCTTTCTGTACATGTTAACTGTGTTCTTAATTAAACTTTGATTGATAAAAATCTCCTAGTGGGTCAGTTGAATCATACATTAAGTGAAACATCTCATGCTTACGCTAGCCAAATTCAAATTGCAAAACTTATGATCCAAGCGGACTTCATGAAACACTTTGGAGTTTCTGGCCTGGATTATAAAAGCCATATCTGGGTCTTTGCCTTCAGTCTTCCCAATATTTAATTGGAGGCAATGTCTACTTATCCTGGATGTCATCGGATAAGCAGATTGAGAATTCAGCAACAGCGTGGATGGTTGTGGAAGAGGGAGGTGTTGGGGCTGTGGGGAGAGTTGCTTGCAGTTCTGGGATGGGATGGGGTGGGGGGGGTGGGTGGTTGAGAGAGATGGTAGTGAGGTAGAGCTGAACGTCATCAGAGTATATTTCAAAATCAACACTATTTTTAGTATGAGTAGAAGAGAGCGGGCCAAGGATAGATCCTTGGGGGACATCACAGATGATGGCGTGGGAGCAGAAAGAGAAGTCATTGCAAGTGATATTCTGGCTACTATTAGATAAATAAGAATAGAATCAAGTGAGTGTGGTTCCATTCAGCTGAACAATAGTGGAGAGATGGAAAGCAGGATTATTGCCATCCATGATAAAGGCTGCAAATAGGTTGAGAAGGATGAGGAAGGATAGTCTAACCTTTGTAACCATATGTGGCTTGGATATGTACAGTTTCAGTACTGTCGCAGAAACAGAAACCTAATTCGAGGGGTATACAAATATCTGGGAAAGCTGAACATTTGGGAACCAACAACATGTTCAAGGGATTCTGTTAGTGCGGTGAAGGCAAATACAATCGAGGGTTCCAAAAGAATTTGGGCAATTATCTAAAGAAAAAAAGATTGCAGGTCTGCAGGGTAAGGCTCCATTGCTCTTGGAGAGATATGGCATAGGTGTGATGGGTTAGATAACCGCCTCCTTCTATGCTGTAACCATTCCACAGTTTGATTTTGCTGAGAACATTTTTCTCCTTTCTCCTTTTCTCCCTGTGAGCAACTACTCTTCTTCCGTTTTCCTCTGTTCAATCTCCCTGTAACAGCACACATGACTAGCAGTGGTCTGACTCGAACCTTTGAAGCGAGAACCAAGTCCTTCAACACATGCCACACTGCTCCCTGTCGACTTCAACAACTTTAAATAGCAATACAAATCACCAAACACTTCGACTGAACTCTGCAGCAGCCAGGAGACATCAATCAACAACTAACCTGAAAGTAGTTGATGATCTCTTTAAATAGCACTGGCGGGGGATCCTTGCTGTATATTCAGCTGTGCATGTTTAAGAGAGGGTGATAGCTGGAGCAGCAAGGTGAAAAATGGCATTACTGGCATCAAACTGACATTACACACTGACTGGCGTCATGATTTGCCTTCTCCGCATTCTTTCAATGCTTGGTCCTAATGCCTTCACCAAGATGGCATCTTGCTGCAGCACATGTGAGAAGTGGACCCTCACATTACAGATATAATTTAGGTACCAAAATGGCACCTGTACCACTGAAATTCTGTTCTCTGTGAAATCAGCATTTGAGCCAATGATACCGAAAAGAATATACCTACAACACTACTTGAAGCAATAAAGCAATAAATCAATTAAACACTGGAATAACTGGGATCAAAAGTTCCTGATCCAGAAGATGGAAATATGACATTTATGTTGTCTAGATTATTGTTTCTTTCCTTTGTTATATCAGTGAAATTATGAATCCTTTTCAAATTAAAGGTATTGCGCCTGTGTTTATTGATGTATTTTGAATTGCTCTTAAGTAATCAAATACCAAATACCTTAGTTGATGTTCTTTGCAATAACGTAGGCCACTTTGGCGGAGAATATATTGGGATATGGAATTTATGATATATCTGTAAACGTTTGTATACCAGTATATATTGGTGGCAAAGGGGTTAACAATAAAAGGTGCACGATTCTGCCTTGTCTTTCATAGGCATGTTGTGGATGATTTATTTTACTTTTGGCAGAAAAAAGCCTGACTGGCAAAAATGTTTGTGTTTCTCTGACATATAACCTATAGTCTGGAGTACCTCTCCATGCTTCAGAACAATGAAGCAACTGCATAACAAATGCACAAATGAGGTAATCACAAGTGATGAGAATTAGTCGATAATGTAGGAACACACCCATGGTATCCAATAGTCTCCTTGTGCTTTGTATTATTGCAAATAATTACTTTAATTGTTTTAATTACCTTGGTATGTTGACTGAAGTGTAGCACTTGCAATGACAAAGATATGTTCAGTCAACTATCATTGTCTATGTAATGAGGGATCAGAAATTATTATTCATTACTGAGGTGGGGAATCTGTAAGGGTTTGTGAATTGACATCTTTTTGCCACCTACTTTACCATCATGTCCTATGTAATCAAATGGATTTTGCTTAAAGCTGTAAATAACTGCAGATGTATTACGGGAGAACAAAGACTATTGAAACTTACATAATCATATCAGGAGAGGATCCTCCAATAAGGAAATGATATTATTCTGTGATCAGCTGAAACAAAGGGAAAAGCAGGGCTAGTAAACAGATGGATTTACATGATCAAACAGCTAAGTCAGAATGGAAACAGTGGGCGCGATTCTCTGCCAGTTCACACCAGCAGGATTCTCTGGTCCCACTGCAGTAAAAGGAGGCTTAGCTGAGTGTCAAAAAGTCCATCCCCACTGACAGCGTAAACAGCTGAAAAATTCCGACCTGTGTCTTTGGAAAATTAATACAAAGTATTGGATAAAGGAAGACAAAACCAGGTGCTAACCATGACAGTTTTGATGATCCAGTGGTCACGTGACTGAAAGAGATCTAAGAACGCAGATGAAGCATCTTCTAGTTGTTGTTGATGTGCCAAAGGCCAGTTAGAGGAGGAATGGGATTTTACTTTGCTGCAAGTTATTGCTTAAATGGTGCATTACGATAATACCCATTTGTGTTTGAAATGCAGGACTGTTGTACTTTCAGGTTGCAGACACTATCACTCGGGGAGGGTGGATAGATGTTCATCAAAATCCTTTGCTAAAATGGTCACCTGCAATAGGATCTGGGGTGCCTATCTCGGCAATGATGCTCGCCAATGCCCTTGTTCCCCATTCTGGGATACTAGTGTCTCCAAACCTAAAATGTCAAAGTCATAAAGAATATGCAATTGTTTGTTACATGTAACAGATTTAAAATAACATTGTAGAGACTCCTTTGTAGCAAAATGTTATTTGTGGCAATAAAATTTCAAATGTCCTTGAACCTTATCTGTGTCTGCATAAACAGTGGGATCAGTTGATTCAATTATGGTTCTTTTCATATGGTAACAGCACAAAGTGAGATTGACTCAAAATGAAAAAAACCTCTGCACAGAGTTTCAAAATCTTGCGGAACATAAACCATTTTGTCATTGCACCTTGAACGTCAATCATGGGGCATATATTCCGTTCCTATTTGCAAACAATTTCTCATGAGTATTGACACCACTGGGCTAAACTTTACCCACCTCTGGTTGGCAGGATTTGTGGGAGGTGCAATAACATAGTAATGTGTGATGTCAAGAAGGCTTAATGTCCCTCTTCTGTTCCTGATGGGTTTCCAATTGGTGGATTGGCTGCCGGCTGTGTGGGGATTTGCATAACTAAAGCCCCAGTTACAGATGACTTTACAGGCTTACTGGAAGTTTTCCATGGTTAGTGTGCACTCCCCCTCCCCAACCCACCCTGTTGCAAAGTGAGACCGTCAGCTTCATGGAAGAGGTGTTCCTGTGGCACACCAGGGTTCCTTTGGAACCACAGGATCCATGCCCCAATGAAGTGGCCACAAACAAAACAAAATCAACTTCTGTTGAACCAATGATCCCCTGGAAGGGCAGGCTGAGATTTCCCCTCCATCCCTACTGCCCTTAGGCGCCAAATGTTAGCTTTTATATGTGTGTCCCATGGAGCCTCCATTTTGGAATGCTTCTGAGGTATCTGTGTTGCCTCAGCAGTGCTCATCTTTCTCCGTGGGGGAGTTGAGGTTTCAGACTGCTACTGCTTTCATTGGATGGCAGGCCTAGAGGGGAGCAATTAGGAAACTCTGGTAAAATCACTGAGCCAGTTCTGATGCCAGCAAGTGCTGACTTGGGAACAGTTTTACTGTTTAATACCAAAGTCCCGAAGCCCATGATAAAATCAGCCCTGACAAACAGCTGAGCTTTAAGTGTGTTGGTCAATAAATTGAAACTAAGATAGGACCTATAACTCTAAACAGAGGCTATTTAAATAGTGAACAGAATTAATGACTGATACTCCCTGGAAGTCTCCTGCTGAAGTAAAAGTTTATTTATTAGTCACAAGTAGGCTTACATTCACAAAATCCCCTAAATTATTTATCTGGCAAAATGCAGTAAGTGGAGGATAGTTACAGAGTATAAGCTGTCTGGGTAAAGCCAGTCTCAAGTCACTTCCAGCAGTGGTCGATGGGGTATTATGCAATCAACTCCAATCACATCAAGACTTGTGGTGCCACTATATGCAGTCTTACCTGTCAATTTCAGGGAAAAAAAGATTGATGAACATAATATACAGTAGTATAAATTGCATTAGAAACCATTATTGTGTCACTTCTACACAACAACAATGATACACAGCTGTCTTGGCTCTTCTTGCTCCCAAACAACAAAAAGGTTTTCTCTTCCTTCAAGACAGTGATCTGTTAAGATGATTTAATAGAACATCTTACATAATCCTGAAAAAATGGGTGCAGTTTGAGTTTTGTTCAATAATTATTGGTTTGCCAAAAACATCCCAGACAGGTTCTAACCCACTCACGCTCTTACTGTTTGTATGGTATGACATCCAGCATCCCTAGTGGGGTATTAAATTATTTTCTAACATGCATTAACTGTAGTATTGAATAACAGTCGATTACGTGTACATATTTAATTGTGCCAGTAGCAAATGCTGCGCAATAAAACTTGCTTGCAGATTTTGTTACATTTTAACAGTTTCAACCTGTCTCTTTAAAGTTTGCTTCCCAGCGCAGTTTATGTTATATCTGTCTAGGGGGTACTTAAGAGGCAGCTGTGAGACTTGTCTCCTTGTCAATCATTTTACACACCGTTAATAATCTGACACGTCCCACAGCTCTTTTACATTAGTGCTGCATAGACCCAATCATTATCTGAATATTGTTCACTCCACACAGCGCATCATATGCGGCTGTGTACCCTTCAGATCAGATGTTGCTCACATCCATCTTAACAAATGCTCCGAACACACAGGCTTGTTTGTAAGATGGTTTGTGCGGGGCACTTCATAAAATCATTCATTATCTGACATCAAATAAATAACAATACTTCAAAATTAATTTTAAACACAATAGGTCATTTTGACCTATTGTGACTCGTGAAACAGGTCATACTTGTTTATAACCATGCAAGAACAAATTAAATATTTGCATTGTGTGCTACAAAACTGAAACAAAAAAACAAGAAAAGATCCTCAACAACATACAACTGACACAAATGTACAATTGAGCAGACATTTGAGGAAGTAAAGTAAGAAATAACATTGGCTTTAGAGATTAGAAGTAGTAACAGGCATTTTGCCAATGGAAGAAGACAACATTTAGGAAATTCTTTACACTGGGCTGATGATTTGCCTCTGCAGGATTGCAAAGCTGTGTTGCTATAATGATGCCACAGAGGATGTGCACAACATTCCAGTGAATTGAAAGCTAAATAGTGAACTGATGGTTTCTGTACTGTCCAAAAGCACAAGAATGCAGAAAGCTCGAGCCCTGAAGTTTTGTAATGCTAAATGAATGCCACATGTTGAATCCACACTTTGAATAACTAGGGCAAATATTTCCCACATTAAGAATAAGTTCCCGGCCAATCCACAAAAGAGTCACAGTTAGAAATGTGGTAAATGATTGACTTACTGCATCTTATATTTGATTCTATATCTTGCAAGACTGATATAGCCATTTAAGAATCAAACTGAAGCTGTAAATTAAATGAATGGAAATTGATCATTACCAACTGATGTACAGTTTCGTTATTACATCGGATTACATGGGAACAGAAACAAGCCATTTGGTCTAACCAGATCATGCCAGAATTTGGTACTACACCATTTGATGTTGTCATCTCATACAGGAAGTGTTTTTTGCACATCTTGGATGGGTCTGCTGATATCTTTGTCTTTTTTGCGGATGGAGGTCCCTCACCTATTGGTGAAAAAATGGTGGTAGCAAATCTGCTACCATATGGTACCAGGCCTAAAGCCTGCTGTAACTGCTCTTTAATCATGGAGCACTTGGTGAGATGATAGCTTGCTAGTGTGGTTTTCACCTGTAGAACAAACAGCAGGTGATGGCAATCCATTGGCATCCATGGCACTGCAAAATAAAACTTGGTTTTATTTTGCCTGGTTTCCAGATTCTTTTCAATCCACGATTTGATTGTCCTGACCATATGTTCAATCATCCCATTCAAATAAGGATATCAAGTGATGATGTGATGTGTTTGATGGATCATCATTTACACATATCCAAGAATGCTTTTCCCATGCATCATGGACTTTTATTGGGTGCCACATCCATCAGAGCACAAGGACACTAAAGAAGATGTCAGCAGTGCTGACCACTGCTACACTCAATATTGTCCAAAGCTTCTAAATAATTGGAAATTTGGTGTGGTAGTTTAGCAAATAGTTTTCTCTGCTCACAGTGAAAAGATCTGATGATATCCTGGTCCATCTAGATGATGGCATGTCATGAAGAGGAGAGGCTTTTTCTGCTGACTGGCTTGATGTTCTTGGCATGCATCACAATCTTTATCTAATTGATGTCCTTGCTAATCTGGGACAGAATACCTATTTGCAAGTAATTAGTCTCATCTTCTCTATTCTCAGTTGTCCTAGGTGGAGTCAGTCAAGTATGTCAAGTCTAAGCGTCACCAAAATAAGTACGTGGGTATCCTGTTAATAGTAGTCCTTTCGGTATATCAGTCTTATGACACGGTAGCACAGTGGTTAGCACTGCTGCTTCACAGCTCCAGGGACCTGGGTTCAATTCCTGGCTTGGGTCACTGTCTGTGTGAAGTTTGCACATTCTCCTCAAGTCTGCATGGGTTTCCTCCAGGTGCTCCGGTTTCCTCCCACAGTCCAAAGATGTGTGGGTTAGGTTGATTGACCATGCTAAAATTGTCCCTTAGTGTCCTGAGATGCATAGGTTAGAGGGATTAGTGGATAAATATGTAGGGATATGGGGTAGGCCTAGGTGGGATTGTGGTCGGTGCAGATTTGATGGACCAAATAGCCTCTTTCTGCACTGTAGGGTTTCTATGATTCTATGGCCAAAAGTTCTCAGATTCTTTGGGATTTATTGGATAGTCTCAGGCCATAGAGCTTCAAGAATGGGGTCTTGATAGGTCTCATTCTGGAGTTCTTCTTTCTTATAATGACTGAAGCACATGAGATCCACACAGTAGACATCCTCCAAGTTAGCACAGGCATTGCACACCTAGACATGACTGGGGAGTATACTTAAGGACTATCTGACTACCAGGTTTGTATCTGACATCATAATTATAGTCCTAAATCTTGAGTAATCTCTGGAATTGAGGCAGGGCACTTATCAGTAGTTTTCTCTAGATCATCTCCAACAGCTTATGATCTAACTTGATCGTGAACTCTTTCCCGAGTAAATATGTGAGAAACATGCTGATCCCAAAGACAAGATAAGAGTTTACGTAAAAACATAAGAACATAAGAAATAGCAGCAGGAGTAGGCCATCTAGCCCCTTGAACCTGCTCCGCCATTCAATAAGATCATGGCTGATCTGATATTGGGTTCAGTTCCACTTACCTGCCTGCTTCCCATAACCCTTAATTCCCTTATTGGTTAAAAATGTATCTATCTGTGACTTAAACACATTTAACGAGGTAGCCTCTACTGCTTCATTGGGCAGAGAATTCCAAAGATTCACTACCCTCTGGGAGAAGAAGTTCCTCCTCAACTCTGTTCTAAATTGACTCCCCTGTATTTTGAGGCTATGCCCCCTAGTTCTTGTTTCCATTGTAAGTGGAAATAACCTCGCTGCTTCTACCTTGTCTAGCCCCTTCATTATCTTATGTTTCTCTATAAGGTCTCCCCTCAACCTTCTAAAACGCCAATGAGTACAGGCCCAGTCTACTCAATCTCTCTTCATAAGCTCACCCCCTCATCTCCGGAATCAAGCTGGTGAACCTTCTCTGTACCCCCTGCAAAGCTAATATATCCTTTCTTAAATAAGGGGACCAAAATTGTACACAGTACTCTAGCTGCGGCCTCACCTTGTACAGTTGCAACACGACCTCCCTGCTTTTATACTCCATTCCTCTCGCAATAAAGACCAACATTCCATTTGCCTACTTGATTACCTGCTGCACCTGCAAACTGAGTTTTTGTGCTATCTGATTTCTTGGTCAATATTGGAGTCATTTGCTCATGCTGGCGACATTTTATTGAACCAAATGTGACAATCTTGCCACCTTGAAGGTGATATGTATGCAGGCCCTATGGCAACACATTCACTTCTGAAGTTGCTGCCTTGTAAAGGTAATAATAATGAAGACATGGCTTGGATGACAGCTGTTACTCCAATGTGTTGAATGTATGTTGGTGATCATCCTGTCAGAGTAATGGTGAGTCTTTCTTCAGTAATATTTCAGTGGAGGTGTCTTCCCCAAGAAGCTTGGTACGTAGGTAGCAAGGAAGTTGAATAGACAGCACACTTCTGGAAGTTGCCCTGCTCCTACAGAGTAGAATTATAGAATCATAGAATCATAGAATCCCTACATGCAGAAAGATGCCATTCAGCCTATCGAGCTTATACCAACAACAATCCCACCCAGGCCCTATCCCCGTGACCCCATGTACTAACCCTAAGGAGCAATTTTGCATGGCCAATCAACCTAACTCACACATCTTTCAAGCAGGCATTTGGTCAGCCTTGACAAGATGTCTTCAATCTTCCCAGGGTCTGGGTGGATATCTGAGCTTGGCATCAGAAAATTTATGGTCTGCCATAATGAGCACTTTTTGCTGTTGAAAACCAACATGTTGCATTTGGTGCTCTCCATTAACACTGTTTGGTGCTCTCCATTAACATATCCCACTACAATGACGTCATCCACAAAATACACACAGCCTGGGGTTTGTTCCATTATTCAGTCCTTATGCTGCTGAAAAATCCTGATGATTGCCCAATGGTAATCGGAAGAAACAATATCTTCCAAAAGGAGTTCTAAACTTTGTCAGGTCTTGTGACTGTCTTGACAAGTGTAAGGACCAATATCCATTTCTCGCATCTGATTTGGAAAAATGTTTTGCTCGAGTAATCATTGGATTTATCTCTTTGAGTACTGGTATTATATGAGGACATCTTTTTAAGGTTTTGTTTTGTTCCCCCCTGTGAGTTTTCATAAAGTCGAAGTTAAATACCTTCCTTAATTGCGGTAGTGTTGGAATTGCACCAGTCCATGTGATGTTACACTTGCTGAAGGATGTTTGATTTTCCATTCCATCCAGTTCCATCCTCAACTTTTCTCGAATGTGCACACTTCATTTTTGTGGCAAGTCAATTGCCAGCATTGTGCATTTTTTAAGGTGTAGGATTGTTTATCTGTGGAAAATCCAAACAGTATCAAACCATTCAGGGAATAACCACTAGAGCTCTTATACCAATCCAATAAGCATGCATCTGTTTTGACTGATGTGACCTTCTGATTTGGTGAGTTCACAGATGGTGACCATGTGACATTTGTTGAAGTCAGCAACCCTACAACTACTTATCCTGAAACATCTGATTGGACTATGTTGACACTTTGCACCCAGACTAGAGAACCTAAGCACTTTGTTGTTGAGGTTGTATGCTGTAAGCTTTGCTCTCTAGGGTTGGACCACAGACTTCCATATCTTGTGGTATATGTGGAAAGGTAGAGTGTTGGCACTTGCACCTGTATCAATTTTCACTCCAGCCTTACAGGGGCAGACAATCTGAGTGTTGCAAAAGCATCCACTTTGTTAATGGACTGTACCAGTTCAGCCAAGATGAATAGCTGTTCACCTGTTGTGTCTTTACCTTGATCCACTTGATCCATTTTGGTCAGGCATTCCTCCATTTCCTATGCTTACTTTTGGTGATGCCTAGAAGTATCTTGCCTCCATTCACCTCTTGGTGGCGTATTGCTGCATTCTGAGTGCTACCTGTTCGAGCTTCTTACTGCATTCGTGCTGCTGGATCTTCTGCAAAGTTTGACCAGTATCCCTTAAGCCCACAAGATTTGCATATTTGCATATGCAGAGCATCTTCATAGTTTATTGGAAAGTCCATAATTACTGCACACCTTGCATTGCTAGGGTGCCTTGGATACTGCAGAATCATAAGGCTTGCAAATACTTGACCTTTAGTCATTTTCCTCTCCACAGGAGAAACATTCTTTCTGTATCTGCTCTGTCAAAACCTTTCATAATTTTAAATACTTCTATTA
Source organism: Carcharhinus amblyrhynchos (assembly GCF_965287045.1). Lineage (NCBI taxonomy): Eukaryota > Metazoa > Chordata > Chondrichthyes > Carcharhiniformes > Carcharhinidae > Carcharhinus > Carcharhinus amblyrhynchos. The sequence goes on from NC_137336.1 coordinate 50,555,129, forward strand.
AGTTACCCCTCGGCCTTCTTTTTTTCAAGAGGAAAGGCACCCAACCTGTCAATCCTTTCCTAATACATTTACCTACGGTACCATCCTTGTAAATCTTCTCTGCACCCTCTCCAAGTGCCATTATATCCATTTTGTAATATAACAAGTACTGGTGGTGGATCAGATGTTAATCAAGTGGGCTGTTTTGTCCTGGATGATGTTGAGCTTCTTCAGTGTTGTAGGTGCTGCATTCTTCCAGGCAAATAGATAGTATTCTGTTGCACACTTGACTTGTACCTTGTAGATGGAAAGACTTTTGAATCAGAAGATGAATTACACATTACAGAATACCCAACTTCTGACTTGCTCTTGTAACCTCAGTGTTTAAGTGACTTGTCCAGTCAACATTCTGATCAGTAGTAATCCTGCAGAATGTTGATGGTGGCAGATCCACAATGGTGATCCAAATTGAACATCAATGAAAGATTTTTAGATGCTCTCTTGTTGAAGATGGTCATCTCCTGGCACTTGAATGCATGAATATTCCTTACTATTTTTTGTCTATTTGTACTGTGGGTGTGTCTGCACCACACGGGCTACACTAGTTCAAGAAGGCAGCTTAAAATCACCTCCTCAAGGTCAATTGGAACGGACAGCTGGCCTTACCACAAACACCCACATCCCAGAAATGGATTAAAAAATATATAAATACAAATAACATTTTTTTGTTAGAACAACATAGAAGGAGAAAATTTCCAATTATTCAGGAACCAAGAATAAGGAAGCAGAGGTATGAAGTTAAATATAAGGCATTTAGAATAGACAACAGCAGAGGGTCCTTCACACTATGGGGCTATGAAATTCACTGCAAATGTTAGTGTTTGAAATAGAAATTCTGCCAACGTCCTGATGAGATTGGATAATTGGATGGTAGAAAAAGAACAATGGAAAAAAAAAGAAGGAAAATATTATGATGAAGAAGTCAAGGGATGATGACCTCATTGTCTTTTCTGGCTCCCTAGTCACCTCTCGTGCATTTTAATGTTCGATCCTCAGCCCTCCAGTTTCTCATATGTATGTGCACCCTCATCTGCAAACATGGTATTAGCTTCCAGGTCTAAAATGATGATACCCAAACTCTTTGTTAATATCCTCAACTTCACAGTTATTGCTGTGCTGTTTGACTGTCTATTCAACATCAAGTCAAGGATGAGCTAATACCTTCTCTAATTCAACTTTAGCAATGATAAAAGTCGTCCTTCAGCCCTTATCAGAAACCTCTTGTCTTAGAAATTGATTCCTTTCCCAATGGCTCAGTTAGGCTGAATCCAGTTTGGCCCTTAACACGTTGAAAATTTCATATCTTGTCTATCACTGAGGCCATTCTATTGTCAAGACCACTTTGATTCTACCCCTGTAATATTTCCCATGTTTTTTCCTCACTTATACTGTTGAAATACTCATCCATCACTTTGTTAGCACCAGGGTCAACTTCTCTAATGCTTTCTTAGTTAGGTTCCCAAACATTGCACTATACAAACTTCAACACATCTAGGAGGCCATTGTTTACATTCTATTGAGCATTAAGTTCTGTACTCACTGACCTTCACTGGATTTTCATTTCCCAGTACACTGATTTCAGCATTTTAGTTTTTGCCTGTAAATCTTTTTATAGCCCTGCACTTCTGCAACCTGTTCTTTGTTGCAGCTTGCAATTTGCTTTTCCAACTCTAGCCTCCTGTACAAGATGAGTGTCAGAATCTTCAGTCTGGGATTTCATCATATTTTTAAATCACTTTTTAAAATCTTTTAAATTACTTTAACTGCACTTTCAAACCACACCTATTAATTATTCATTTTTCTACTTGGTGAGACAGCTGGGACAATTGTTATGCTAAGCAGGCTATATAAATGCATATTAGAGGTGACTATGACTAAAGGTAAGAGGTGAGGCAATCAGACTTGTAAGTGACATGGAGAAACGGGATCATTTTGAACTTGTGCAATTGGGTAAAACAGGCAATATAGATGTCAGAGTCCATTACAAAGCTATCCTGATTTCCATTGAAATCAATGCACTGAGAGGGCAAAGATTGCTAAATATCATATTGCCTGAAGATACCACCAGGCTACAGTGAGATTATTGAATAAAATACTTGTTTACTCAGTTTGCTGTTTCTAGGTAATGCTGTTGGTATCCAACTGGGTCTGTCTGACAGGTATTGCACATACCCCTGCATCATTACATTGAGTAATCTTACCACACCTTGAAATCCTAAAGTGTCTTTGTTTGTTCAGGGGGAGGGATGGAGGGGGTGGGGGTTGGTTCTTCTGTAGCAAAATTGTAAACATATTCTTTGCACATGCAGCTTTTACATTTTGTCCACCGTACAAATTCAATCTCAATTAGTTTGCAGTGGTGTAGTTTTTAAAAGACTTTCATTGGGATGTGGGCATCATTAGCTAGGCCAATATTTATTGCCCATCCTTAACTAGCCTTGTGAAGGTGCCGGCGAGCCAATTTCTTGAGCCGCTGCAGGCCATGCGTTGCAGGCACACCTACGGTGCTGTTAGGAAGGGAGTTCCAGGATTTTATCCCAGTGACAGTGAAGGAACAATGATGTAGGTTCAAGTTGGAGGGGAACTTGCAGATGGCATTGTTCCCATGCATCTGCTGCCCTTGTGCTTCTATTTGGTGGAGGTCACATGTTTTGAAGGTGATAGTCAAAGGAGCCAAAGGAGGCGAGTTGCTGCAATGCATCTTGTAGCTGGGGTACGCACTGCTACCACTGTGTCAGTAGTGGAGGAAGTTAATATTGAATCTGGTGCATGAGGTGCCTCTCAAGCAGGTAGCTCTGTCCTGAATGATGTGAGCTTCTGGAGTGTTGTTACAGCTGCACTCATCCAGATGAGTGGAGGTTTTCCATCACACTCCTGACTTGTGCCCTTAGTGCACAGGCTTTGGGGAGGCAGCAGCTGAGTCACTCACTGGAGAATCCCAATGTCTAACCTGCTCTCGGAGCCACAGTATTTATATGGCTGGTCCAGTTCAATTTCCATCAAATGGTAAGGATAGCTTCATCGCAGTGTTAATATAAGCCTACTTGTGACACTAATAAATAAACTTTAACATAAACTTAATTTCATTGAAAGTCATGGAGTGCTGGTTGGATTCTCTCTTATTAGAGTTAGTCATTGTCTGCCACTTGAATGGTGTGAATGTTACTTGCCATTTATCAACCCAAACCTGAATGTTGTCCAGCTCTTTCTGCATATGGACGTGGACATTATAGTATCTGAGGAGTTGCAAAGTGTGCTAAACATTGTGCAGTCATCAGTGACATCTCCACATCTGACCTTACGATAGTGTGAAGGTCATTGCTAAAGCAGCTGAAGATGATAAGTTTTATAACTATTAGACCCATGCGGCATGGGATTCATTCCCCCTGATTTTTGGATGTAAGGCCCAGGATTCATGATCTGCGCAAGCCCTTTGGAAACAAGATGGGTAAGAAACAAAATTTGTCTACACACCTCATTTCCCTAATAGTAACATGGCCACAAGTGACTCCAGAAAACTCTGGACTCTATTTTGTTGCTGGAGTCTATTGCATACTGCAGGGGACTGATTAGCCTTGGGAAAAATGCAAGCGCTCCAGGAATGCTCCCCTTTTAAGAACATAGTCATTATAAAAGATGAGTTACAGCAGTACACTGCAGGCTGCCACTGATCATCTTTTGGCACCGAAGGCAATGAAGGGTGGTACAGCAGGGGAAGGAGAGGGCTCCCTTTTTCAGTGATACCACTGGAGACAGGTGGAGATCATGTTTCCAGCCAGGGGCTGAAGCCCTCAAGCACAAACCTTAGAAAGGAATGGGAGCCGGTGGTGAGGGCAGCCGATGCCCAGCATGTGGCTCCGAGAACATGGCACTGGTGCTCGAAAAGTTTTAATGACTTTACCCGGGTGATTAAAGTTTGTAAATGCAACTGCATTTCACACCCATTGTATAACCAACATTCACGATGCTCAATTCACTACACCTCCCCATTTCTGAAAAAGCAGCACTCCCTCAGGACTTGCCTCATCCACACACATCTTCCAATCATGTCAGCCCCTCACACGCACACACTTCTGCATGTTCCCCCAAATCAACAACTAATCCAGCTACATCATATAACCATAGTGACACGCAGTCACTGACATTCTGCCCTCTCTCTTGAAGGAGAAAGTTGCTCCCAACAGGACGATGAGCCAAAGGACCAGCTGAGGTTCATGGTACATTCATCCCCTCAACGCCTGTCAACAAATGATTCTGAGGGTCATGGGCGTGACCCTCAGTGATGCCTGGCATTGCTAAGGTCACTCTGGATAATGGTAGATTGCTACCTTGCTCAGCCACTCCACTCAGTCTTCCCCTTCATCTTCTCTGATGCCATGAAATAGAAACTGTTATGGGCCTTTAGTTTTGCTTCCCAGTCATGTTGCCCTCAGCCCACCCCTCCCACCCCTTGTGCTTTCAGAATATCAAGAACTGCCAGCTGCTCAGACACTGCAGCCTCATGGGAAAAGGGAGAAAGGAAGAGGTCATCTCTGAAGAAGAAGCCCCATCACTTGATCATAGAATGGCAGCTATCAGCTCAGATGCAGGCACTGTACAAGCACCATGGGCAAGTTTAAATTCACAATCTGCATATAGTGAATGTGGTGTTCAATTGTTCTTAGTTTGATTTGTGAGTCTGTTTAGCATTGATGCTCACTGTGCTTGATTGGTAAAGCCTGGCTGTGGAAAAAAAATAGCTGTAGAAAGAGCTGGGAGCCAGAAATGTTGCACTTTACAGCACTGTGAATAAAATCTGTTTTACAATCTCTGCATAAATCTGAGGCTTGTAAAAGACACAACAATGTGAGATGGTTGAGGAAAATTTAACTCGAGCTGTCATCCTCTATAGTGCCATGAAATAGAAATTGCTGTGGGCCTTCTGTTTGCAAATGTGCTGATCACTCAAAAGCAGTTCCATTTGGTTGAACATACCTGATACCAGGCTCCTGAGGAAACAGCTGCACTCAGAACTCAATCGTGGCAGGAGACTCCCAGGAGGATAGCGGAAACACTTCAGTGATGCCCTGCAAGCATCCCTGAAGAGATCAAACAACTCTGCTGATTCATGGGAGTCCCCGGCTTGTGGCCCAACCTAAATGAAGAGGGCTCATTTGCGAAGGCACTGAACATATAAAGAGACTTCCTTGGGAACCTGCAGATGCAAAGTCAAGGTGTTAGAGGGAGAGCACAAATCTTCAAACAACTCATCTAAGCAACAAGCACCTCTTGCTGCCCGTGTGATAGTGTCTGCAGATCGTGCACTGGATTCATCAGCTAGTTCCAATCCCATCAAACCAGAGTGGAAGCAAGTCATCCTCGATTCTGAGGGGGAGTGACAGTGACTCTGTGAAGCCACTCTGAGTCCTCCCTCATGATGGTGGCACTTGTGTTCCTGTTACTGTGCCAGTGAATTTGTTGTTACCCCTCAAACCAGCCAGCCCAGGCCACTGAGGTGATCCCCTGCTGAGGCAATGCATCTGAATCCAGGATCAGTAGGCCCAAAACTGCTTGAGATCATCCTGCAAGACCAGCTTAGCCCCTCACAGTGATGGTTAGTAACCTTCCACCAGTTATGCTGTTGCCACAAAGACAATATTGTATTGGAACATAGGCCTGGCAAAAACTAAGGGTGGCTGAGTTCCATTATATTATGATGTGCTGTTGGGAGAAAGTTATTAACTGAAGGCTTTTGCTGCTGAGGTTTTACTGAGTGAAGTTGTCCAAAGGGGACTTTATGATGGAATCTGATTTGAATATTTGGTAAGAGAACGGTCAATTCATTTCTACAGAAGCAAAGCCTCACAATGCGATTCGTCTTCCTTCATGCAGTTACATGCAGTGGATATGGTTTCCTCACTTCCTCATCCTCCTCCTCCTCCCAAGGTGACCTCAGATCCCAGGAGGTGGTGGCCAGGATCTCGGAATTGCAATTGTGTGGAGGATGCAGCACACAGTACAAATATGGAGACCTCTCAGGTATATACTGCAGACAGCTCGCCAAGTGACTGAAGTATGAAAACCTTCATTTGAGGAGACTGATAAATTAATCTACATTTCCAGTGACTCCATGGAATGTCTTCTGAACTTGCATGGTGAGATGGTGGTAAGGGGCTATGATAACCATGTGAGGACAGTGGTATCCCTGGCCAAGCAACCACCCCGTTGTGTGCCTTGCAGGGCTGAAGAAAGTGGGCATTGCCAATTGTCACAGAGTAGAAACATTGAGGAAGCGGCCAGGATAGCATCACTATGTGAATGATTTTTGCACTCATTGAGTGTTACTTGCAATAATGAAGGAGTCTGGCGCTCATGTTTTCGAGCAGGAGATTGACAGTGTGGGAGAGAGCATCTTAAATCCTTTCTGATTTCAAGAAGCTGTGTGAGCTTCATACTTTTGAATTAAATTTAACTCTAATTTGGAGCATTACCTTGGCTTTTGGTGCCATCCAGGGCAACCAGTTTTATGGTTCTTTACATTGCTCTTTTTGCATAATTCTAACTATATTCAACAGCAAACTATTTCTAATTGAAAATTACAATGTCCCTATCACAGTGACATGTCACAATGCACACAGTCTCAAAAGGTCATTTGAAGTAAGTATGGGTCATTCCATTGGTCTATAAAGCTAAAAGACCACAGTCAACCAACTTAATTATTCTACTAAAATCAAAAGGGCTGCAAATCAGAAATTGACCATTATACAAATAGTGGCAGTCTTCTTGTTTGAGTTATCTGAATTGTGAAAAATCAACTCCTTTGCTTGCCAAAGACGACTTATTTCTGTGAAGTTAATTGAACCACTAGAGAAAACTGTAGAAATATAAATGTGCAAGTGAGCAATTTATTTTACTTACAAAGGCAAAGGGAAATTAAAGTAATTAACAAATCCAAAACTTGAACAATGCTGCATTTTGAGTTCAACAGGAGGGATAATTATAAACAATTTGGGTAATAAGAACATAAGATATAAAAGCAGGAGTAGGCCATCTGACCCCTCCAGCCTGCTACACCATTCAATAAGATCATGGCTGACCTTTTCATGGACTCAGCTCCACTTACCCTCCCGCTCACCGTAACCCTTAATTCCTTTACTGTTCAAAAATTTATCTATTCTTGCCTTAAAAACATTCAATGAAGTAGCCTCAACTGCTTCACTGGGCAGGGAATTCCACAGATTCACAACCCTTTGTGTGAAGAAGTTCCTCCTCAACTTGGTCCTAAACCTGCTCCCCTTTATTTTGAGGCTATGCCCCCTAGTTCTAGTTTCACCTGCCAGGGGAAACAACTTCCCTGCTTCTATCTTATCTATTCCCTTCATAATCTTACATGTCTCTATAAGATCTCCCCTCATTCTTCTGAATTCCAATGAGTATAGCCCCAGTCTACTCAGTCTCTCCTCTTTAGACAACCCTCTCAACTCTGGAATCAATCTAATGAATCTGCTCTGCACCCACTCCAGTGCCAGTATATCCTTTCTCAAGTAAGGAGACCAAAACTGTACACAGTATTCCAGGTGTGGCCTCACCAGCACCTTATACAGTTGCAACATAACCTTGCTGTTTTTAAACTCCATCCCTCTAACAATGAAGGAGAAAATTCCATTTGCCTTCGTAATTACCTGCTGCACCTGCAAATTTATTGGCCTTAGTGGCAGCCTTCACACGAGATGTATTTATCTGGTACCTGTTACCTTAGCCATTGGAAAAGATCAAACCAAAGTGAGTGAACAAGATAGAAAGGATGTCCGGACCTCACTCACTGTAGCCCTGCCAGTTTTGACCTTCCAGCATTGCTGTTCTCTGGCTAATTTTGGAAATTTTCAATGCCAGTAGTTTGACTTAGATTGGGAACCATTATAAGTGAGAATGATTTAAAATGCATCTGAGACAAAGCTAACCTGAAATGTGCCATGTTTAATTTCTAGAAATCACGTGCTTGTATAAAGAGCAGATCTGGTTATAGTTTCCAATAACTTAATTCCATCATTTTGTGAGGAAACATATAAGGTGATTTAAATGAGCTATAATTTTGGGAAGGGACTGAAAAAGATTTAAGTAAATTCTCTTAGTATTTTGCACACAGTGGAAATTAAGAAAAAAAGCTTTTACAAAATATTCATGGTTAAGAAACTAACTAAAGGAAGCAGATTCAGTAAACTTTAGTCACTTATTGAAATTAGCATCCATACTACTTCACCCAAGAAACAATTACCCACTACCACCACCATTTTGTCAATGGCTGCAAAAATCTGGCCTATTTTTAAATTGGCATCACGAAGCACAGCTTTCCATGCAACTTTTAAAAACAATTTAAATTAACTTCATGCATCGTTCTCTCACATTGAATTGAATGGGTTAATTTGAATAGTTCCAAGGTATTTTTGGATAGATTTTGTGTGCCCTTTGCAGAACAGAACAGTTCTAATTTGAAGCTGTTCATATATGAGGGCTTTTGTGGCTGAAAAAACTCTTACTGCCTTCCAATGCAAATCACAATGGCAATGATGAAAAATCTACACATAAATAGATATGATAAAATGTTTGCATCTGAAGTCATTACTTATATTTCTTAATGTCAGTTCAGGTCCATACCCCTCAGCAATATGAAGATTTGTACAGTAAAGGTGCGTATTGGTAAGTGGAACTCAAGTAGAGAATATGTCACTCATATTGCTGATAATACAATTAGCAGTTCTATTTGTCTGTAGAAGCGTTGAATAACTGGATACATGTGAAGGTGTTTTCCTCTGGGCCAGAACCTGTGGGTTCAAGTCCCACTTCAAACTTGATGTCCAAGAACCAGACAGTTTGATTATCAGCCTGTAAATCCTTCTGATGCATCCAATGCCAGTTGGAAGAGCAAGAGACTATCAGTCAGTTATGCTACAGAAGGCAAAAGCAAACCACCACAGTACTTTGCCAAGCAAAATCGTGGACCAATCCAATGGGTGTTGGTGGCTGCCAAAGCCCTGTTATGGCATGTAAACTGGAGGAGGATATGGCGGCAGTGAGCAGTGGGCATGAGGTTGGCAGCATTGGTGTGAGAATGAGATACTATATATGGAGGTAGGTATGAATCCTAAGTGAAGGGAGGGTGGTTCATTAAGCAGAATGAGATGTTGGTGGATGGTAGGTAGGAGATATCCTGTGGAGATGCATTCAATGAACCTGACCACCAACGTGAGGTCATTGGACATCTTGCATCACTGCTGCCAAGCCGTTGGATCCAGACTCTAAAGCCAGGTTTTCCATTCCCGTTGCGTGTGTTTGGAGACAGGTGCAGAAAGTATCATGAGAAATGCAAAGTTGCGTTTTACGTCGGTGTAAAAGCATGAAGTAATTGTCCCCTCAGTAGCTTTAGAAATGGTGCCCCATGCCATGAAGTGTCTAAGTTGCTGGCAGGACAGGTGAATCAGAGACTGCCCTGCCAGCTACATGATTTGGGGCAACCGATTTTAACTTCTTTTCCGAAGTGCTGCACTATATGGCAGAGCAAGCTACCATTGCAGCTGATGGCTTCAACACCACTTTTCCTGCCCAACATTGGCCTTTGCCAATATCTTTTCAGTTTATTTATCACAAGTAAGTTTACATTAACAGAGCAATGAAGTTACTGTGAAATTCCCCTAGTTGCCACACTCGGGTACTTGTTTGGGTATACTGAGGGAGAATTTAGCGTGGCCAATGCACCCAACCAGAACGTCTTTCAGACTGTGAGAAGAAACCGAAGCACCCAGAGGAAACCCACACAGACACAGGAAGAACGTGCAAACTCCACACAGACAGTAACCCAAGCAAGGAATTGAGCCCAGGTCCCTGCCACGGTGGCAGCAGTGCTAACCACTGTGCCACCATACTGCACACCTATTCTTATCAGGGAAAGTTCTAGCTTAGGAGTTGACCTCCCTGGCTGTCTGCTACTACCCCCTTGTGATGCTAATCCTTGAGGGTCTCCTGATCCCCTCCCATGGAACCAGGGTGTCACTTCTTTTGCCCAAATCCACCACTAATGCCTTGGATATCATATCCATCACCAAGGAACCTTCTCTTCACCCCAGTACTCCTTTCTCCTTTGTTTAAATTCTAGAAATGTTATTAAATGAAGCTTCCCATTAAGGACAGAGTATATTTGAGAAGAGCAGACTGTGTTATCAATACAATGATGTTCAGCCTCGTGTTAAATACAGAGATAGCACAAAGTGGAAGCCAGCAGTATACTATTATCATAGCAATGAGATGGGAGCACCAAACGTGTGTGGAGAACAAAAACAACATTGAAATGCCACAAATTACAACCTTCATGCCCAAAATATAGACCAGATGAATTTTAATCCTTGCTGTCTTTATTTAACATCCTATTCAAAAGACACCAGCTCGAACATTGCAATATTCACTGACTGAAATATCAGCTTTGGTTATCTGCTGCTTGCATACCTTCTGATTCAAAGGCAAGAGTACTGACAACTACTGCATTTCAGAATGTACACTATTTCAGCCTTTTACATTGCTGATTATACGTTGTCCTCCAATGTCTCTCCATTGTCATCCAGCTGGGTGTAACTGATTTCACCTGATTCCATTTTTATCTGACCAGTTGCAGTCAAAGATTCACTTGCAATGCCTTATTTTCCCCTCACCTCTGGCGTTCCTTAAGAATCAATCCTTGGACCCACTCTATCTCTCATCTACGTGCTGCCTCTTGATGATGTCATCCAAAGGCACTGTGTTAGTTTTTGATTTGATTTGATTTGATTTATTATTGTCACATACATTAATGTACAGTGAAAAGCATTATTAAGTATTAAAGTATTATTTCTTGCGCTGTACATAGAGAAGGAAATGAGAGGAGGTGTGCTGAGAATGCCCAGCTCTGCCTCACTAACACCTCCCTCAACCCCTCCACATTTGGTAAATTATCACAGTGCTTATCCGACATTCAGTACTGGATGAGAAGAAACTTCCTCTAATTAAATATTGGGAAGATTGAAGCCAATGTTTTTGCTCTCTGCTCCAAACTGTTCTCTAGCTATTGACTCCATGCCTCACCCTGGCAACAGTCAGTGATTAGGCCAGTCTGTTTGCAACCTCAGTGTCACATTTGATCCTGAGATGAGTTACCGATCACATATTCATTCTATCGTTCAGGCTGCCTCTGTAACTCGTCTTTGTAACTTCGCCTGATTTTGTCCTTGTCTCGGCTCATCTCCTCCTCACTCATGACTTCATTATCTCTGGGCTGTAATATTCCAGTGTACTCCTGGCTGCCCTCCCACATTCTACCCTCCATTAATTTGAAGACATTTAAAATGCTGATGTGCATGTCATAACTCGCAGCAAGTCCTGTTCTTTTATCACCCCAGTGCTCCTGAGCTACAGTGGTTTCCAGTCAAGCAGCATCTCATACTTGCTTTCAAATACCTCCCCTCTCTGTAGCCTATTTCAGCCTCCTTACTCTCCAAGATTTTGGTGTTCTCTAATTCTGGCCCCTTGTGCATCCCCAATTTTAGTTACTCCATTATTGGTGGTTATGCCTTCAATCGCCTAGGTCCCAAGATCTGGAGTATCCTCCCTACACCTCTCTACATCCCTACCTCACTTTAACTCCTTTAAGATGCACCTTCTGAATCTTTGGTCAAATTTTGTTAGCTGACCGAATATCTCCTTGTGTGGCTTGGAGTCACATGCTCTGGTGAAGTGTTTTGGGATGGTTGACTATATTAAAGCCACTATATAAATATAAGTTGTTGTTTTGGCATATAACTATTTGAAGTATTTGATCACAATTACCCCCAAATTGCAGTAAAACTGATGTAACATTTCCGAAAAGAAATGCTAATTTTAGTTCCTGTTTTTGAAGTCCAGTTGTGAACTTTAACATTACGTTAGCATTAATCAAATGCAGGAAAATATAACCATAGATTCAATTTTTAAAATATCACACATTCCACAAACTGTCTAAAATTCTTCATGTGTTACATCATTGCTGCAGGATAAAGAATGGCCACGTTCACATAGTTTATTTATTAAAAAGTATCAGTTCAGCAGAGTGCCAGGTATTAAATCCTACTGAAAGTGCGACTTGGCACATGTTTACTGTTCAACCAAAATGTGCAAAATAACAGCTTAGTTTAATTCATTACATATGCTTCCCATTACTACAATACTTAACTGCACATGGACTTATGCCTATACTATTTCAGGGTTATATACTGCAAATATGTTGTCACTCCTTTCTCCTTTCCCAAATTTACTTCCCATCATTAATAAATAAGCAAATAGTTGCTATCTGATCACTGTTTTGTGATTCCTATTAATCAACTAGAAGTTGTTATAATTTGCCTTGCGGTATTGTAATGGAAGGAGATCAAAAACTAAAAGATTGCATAATTCCATGTCCTCACTAGAAAACTGAGCGTGCATCTATGTTCCTGATATTACTAAACTTGCATATTGGTCATCAAAGATCATGCATGGGAACACGAGTACGCCATTTAGTGCATTGAGCCTGCTCTGCTGTTTAGTATGATCATAATTGATTGGACACTTCAATGCCTTTTACACACAATATCCCCATAACCCTTTGAATTCTTGTAAACTCATAAATGCCTGGACAAATCTGACCCAAATTCTAAGGGATTTTGAATTCTCAGTCTTTGTACAAAGGGAATGATTTGTAATCGGATAAAAGGTTTATTAAATTACGATTCTGGTATGCTGCTGAATATTATTGGCTTGTAACTTTCTTGGAATGGCGCTCAACGGCGGATTACCCCCAAACACAGTGCTGAGAGCCAGGAAGTTATGATCCCATTTTATCTGTCATTTGTACATGACAATAGTGGCTACACAATTAAAGTATTTCAGTGACTATGAAACATGTGAAGTTGAGGTCCTGGTACAGCAAGTAATCAGGAAAGTGAATAGCATGTTATCATTTATTGTGAGGGCAAGTGAATACGAAGCTAGGGAGGCTATGCTTCAGTTATGCTGGTCATTAGTAAGACCACATCTGGAGCACTGTGCACAGTACTGGTTTCTTTATTTAAGGAAGGATGTAAATGCATTGAAAGCAGTTCAGAGAAGGTTTAGTAGATTAATACCTGGAATGGGAGGGTTGTCTTATGAGGAAAGGTCAGCCAGGCTAGGCTTATATCCACTGAAGCTTGGAAGAGTAAACGGTGACTTGATTGAAACTCATATTAATCTGAGGGGTCTTGACAGGGTGGATGTGGAAAAGATATTGCCTCTTGTGGGAGAATCTAGAAGTAAGGGTCACTGTTTCAAGATGAGGGGCAGAATTTTCCAACCACACGCACCCCAAGATCGGGAATTCCCACCTAAAGTCAATGGACCTTTAAATGGTCCGCCAAGTTTTCTGCCCCACCCCCTACAAGTCCCATGGCTGGCAAGACAGGAAAATTCTGCCCAAGGGAGTTGTTCTTTTAAGACAGAGATGAGGAGAAACTTTTTCTTTTAGATGGTCATGAGCCTTTGGAACTGCCTTCCTCAGAAGATGGTGAAAGCAGAATCTTTGAATATTTTTAAGCAGGGTAGATAGATGCTTGATAAATAAGTGGGTGAAAGTTTATTGTGGGTAAGCAGGAATGTGGAGCTAAGGTGACAGTCAAATCAGCCATGATCTTACTGAATGATGGAGCAGGCTTGTGGGGTTGAGTGGTCGACTCCTGGTCTTAATTCATATGTTTGTAAGTAATATTAATACTGGTGAGACAGTGAAGACCAAAACAATGAGGTTATTTTTAACATGACCTGGGTCCTGATTTAACAACTTATCTGCATTTTTTAAATTCATTCATGGGACATGAGCATTGATGGCTGGCCAGCATTTATTGCCCATCCCTATTTGCCCAAGGGCAGTTGAGAGTCAACTGCGTTGATGTGGCTCTGAAATCACACGTAGGCCAGACCAGGTAAGGATGGCAGGTTTACTTCCCTAAAGGGCATTAGTGAACTACATGGGTTTTTCCTGACGATTGACAATGGCTTCATGGTCATCAGTAGATTCTTAATTCCAGGTATTTTTTAGTGAATTCACATTCCACCATCTGCCATGATGGGATTTGAACCTGGATCTCTCGAGCATTAGCTGAGTCTCTGGATTAATACTCCAGTGATACTACCACTAGACCATGGCCTCCCTACGCTATTCAGCACGGCGCTGAAGAGACAGCCAATGTTTTATGCTTCGGTTTATGGAGTGGAACCTGAGCCCACAGCTTTCTGACTCAGAGGTAAGAGTACTACCAACTGAGATATAGCTGATACCACATTAAAGGTGCTATACAAATGCAAGTCATCAATGTAGTTGGTGCAAGAGGACTGGTAGCATTAAAACTAGCTTTTTTAAATTAAGCATCTCACAATTATTTACTAATAACTGTGATTAAAAACTCTCTGCTAAATAGATTGGTTCTCTTTTTGCGGCATGTTAATAATAAAACATTCTAATCATAGTAATTATAATAAATCATTGGAATACATAACCATTCAGCATTCTTGTAGATACAATGACTATTTTGTTTTTTTTTGCTCATTGAGTCATAACTACTTCAGGATGACTGGAATGTGCATAAAGGGTACTTTTATTTTAGGCAAGTTAAGGCAATGGGCAAATTAAACTAATAGTATGCCTGTATTAAAAGGACAATGCACTTTTATTGTAAACTTTATTTCTTTCTTCATGTCAGTACAAGTAGAATGAAAGGAAAGGAATTTCAGACAGCCACGATGATCCTGCAAGCAGGTAATCTATTTCATTACTGTAGTTTGGCAAATAGTAAGTATGAAAATGTTACAAGATTGCAATAACTGCTAATACTCACTTGAGTATAGCAGAGTGAGAGGTGGTTTGATTGAGATCTTTAAAATTTCAAAATAATTTGAAAGATAGACATGAAGGACAGAAGCTTACCAAAAAAATGGCAAAGAGGCGATTTTTCCACCTCACCGTGCCTGGTGGCTACTCCAATCCGGAGAATAGTGTGTGAGCCTTAAAATTGGTTTTGCTCCGGATGCCAATGTGAGATTCTCCCAGTTCCTTTGTAATTGTGCAAACTGGATCGCACCCAGAAAGAGTCTGAGGCTGATTTGCATGAGATTGCTCGGATTCGGCACATCATCGTTCTCCCCTCCTGGAAGGTTCCAACCTCTTTGGTGGACATCATACAGGCACGAATCACTACTGGTCCCTTGAAGCACAGTTTAGGTACAACATTGTGAGGGCAAACGAGGAGGTGAGTACTCCAGGGTGCAAGAGGGCAGGTCAATGACTGCCATGGTGCAGGGTAGTGTGGGAAACCCCCATAGGCACAGGGGCTTGGGGGGGTTTGGGCTGGGCCACAGGTCCTCAGGTAATGGGTCACCGCTGGGTTGGGCGTTTGTGTGGTGCGTATTCTCCCCTGCTTGCTAAGGTCGAGTTCAAACCCCATGAATATTGTCCCCTTCACCCTGTCACCCGTCTGCTGGAAGGGCTCTGTGGTTTACCGTAGACATTCCCACTAACAGTTATAAGCACCAGGTCTGGCAGCTGTCACCGCAATTAAGGAAGCTTGGCTGATATTAATAAAGCTTTTCAGTGTGCATGGACTCTGCATTGCTCTTTACAATGGGCACTTGCCACATGGCAGCAGGGTGCTTCTCTGTCTGAGCTGCACACCGTGTATGAAAGCCAGTTTGCAAAATACATCCAGCAGATTTATACTGCAAGGATCTCTCAATAAAGACCTTCTCACAGCCACAGTTATGCTTCACGTGAATGCCAGAATGCTGCCCTGTCTGCCATTTGCAGTTGCCAATGGTTTGTGGTATCCAGGGGATACCTCACCAGCAACAACACACCAGCTCTGGGAGTTTAGAAGGCATCATGCCATACTCTGTGAAGGGAGAGTACAGCCATGTGGGATGACATTGGTGATAATGTTAGGGCAGGAACTGAGGCAGTGATGTGATAATGATCGGCAGCCAATTGAAGTGGGGCATGGCACTGGCAATGGTGACTTCATCAGTGCAGAAGGAGACCATTTGGCCCATCGAGCCGACACTGACAAAATTCCATCCAGGTCCTACCCCACAGATTTACCCTCCTAATTCTCCCTGATATTAAGGGGCAATTTATCATGGCCAATCAACCTAACCCGCATATCTTTGGAGTGTAGGAGGAAACCGGAGCACCAAGAGGAAATCCACGCAGACATGGGGAGAATGTGCAAACTTCGTACAGTGACCCAAGGCCAGAATTGAACCCGAGTCCCTGGTGCTGTGAGGCATCAGTGCTAACCACTGTGCCACCATGCCATCTACCCACTGTGCCACTGTGTCAAGTGAGCCTGTCGTAAACCTCACTGATGTGACTTCATGTTAGCGAGATTTGAAAATATGGAGAGGGGGAAGATATACAAAGAAAAGAACAAAGAACAAAAACAGCCTGGGAAACAGGCCCTTTGGCCCAATGAGCCCGCGCCGCCATTTTAACATTACCAGTCCCCCCTCCACCCATGACCCTTATCTATGCTTATGGCATTCCACATTGAGGGAAAACTAATTTAGGGACAATTTATTACCTCCAATCAGCCTAATAGCACATCTTTGGGGTGCGGGAGGAAACTGGAGCACCCGGAGAAAACCCACGCAAGCACAGGGAGAATGCGCAAACTCCCACAGACACTGGCCCAAATCCATGTGTCTGCACAGCAAACAGTGATAGTCACTGAGCTGTCGTGTTGCCCAGCATCTGGTCCAGTTTAAGCATACACTAACGACATGAAGCACTAGGCTACTCTCCAACATCCAAGAGCAGCCCTTGTATGACCCATCGCGTGTATGCCCCTCGTTGGACAACAAGGCGGACCGACTTAAAGCCTGTGAATTAAAAGAGAAAACATTAGTATCATCCCACATCCTCATACATTACCAGGGACGTCCCAATGCAAATGAACCTTATTTAAGACAATCTCCTATATCCTCCCACCTCCAACCCACTCATGTGCCTGTCTAAATAACTCTTAAACAACTCCAGCGTGCCTGCCTCCACCACCTTGCTTGGCAGAGCATTCCATACCCCCACTACCCTCTGTGTGAAAAACCTCCCTCTAATATCCGTGTTATACCTCTCCCCCCTCACCCTAAGCCCGTGGCCTCTCATACTGTGCATTTCTAACATAACATATAGAAGGGCGGGAGCCTGATAATTATACTAAAATTCATTAAAATCTGTATAAGTTTGTGCAACGTCACCGGTGAGGGAAAGGGAAAATCATAGAATGGGATTTTACTGGAGAAAATCACGTTTCCTGATTCTCTCTGGATTTTAGGCCACATTGCCATTCTCTCTGACAGCAAACACATGCTGAAAACCATCCCGGAAGAAACAATTTCCTCTGGAAGAATTGAGAATAAGCAAAATATAAAACTTTGTATTCCTGGTGAATGTAGCAAACATGAGCACAAAATTGCAGCTATAGTTCCAAAGGTGACACATCGAACACTGAACTATAGATCCATTAATATGATGTCAGTTGTAGATAAAATATTTGAAGGGGAGAGTCAAAGATAAATTCTTTATTAACGGGGTAGTAAAGGATTCAACAGAGATGCACGGCCTCTGAAGTGAAAGCCATGTCTTGCTAATTCGCTCAAATTCTTTGAAGAAGAAAAGAATAGTGGATGAGATTTGTCCAGTTGTCATTTGTCTGCCTTGACCTTCAGAGAATATTACACAAATTACCTCACGATAGGTTGCTCAGCAAAACAAAATGTTGTAGAATATGTTTGAAGGTGCTACAATGGATTAAGAATTGTTTGTATTCCAGTTGTTATTAATGGTTGTGAATTGGTTCGAAGCAGATTTGGAAGTTTATTGGTGGCATCACACATCACCCAATAGGGAGCCTTTGCATTTTGCTATTTTCATAAATGTCTCAGCATATGTTTGGGTGAATAGACCACAAGTTTGCAAACAAGATAAACATTTGTGTCAGGGCTATAGTACCATGGAGTGAACAAAGTTTCTGCCAGCTGATTTGAATGTACTAAGGAAATTGAGAGTAACTTTGTCACATGTTATTTAACTTGGACTTCTGATCCTTCCTAACCTTTTAGGAGTTCAAGAACACACAAAGGGTGGGATTTTCCAACACTATCTGCCACTGGGATTGTCCAGTCCCGACAATAGTGAATGGACTCCTGGCTGGGCCAGCAAACCTCCCGTGGTAGGTCCTACCACAATGGGGCTGGAAAATTTGGGCAACACTTCACTGAGTCACTTCTGGCCAGATTTGTTCCCCTTGACTTGTTACAACTGCTGGCTGATAGATATCATGGGACCTCCTTGCATAGATCTTATAATGATGGCCGGGCCATAATGGTTGAATCTTAAATAGGCCCCTGCTTGCTTTGCGCAGAAGCCTCATCCAAAGCATGAATGGCCCAACCATCTCCAGCTGCTTCAACAATGACCCTCCCTCCAGTATAAGAACATGATGGATGTATTTTGTGGTGATTGCACAGTGTTTGTTCCATTCACTAATGACTAGACATTGAAACAGTCCATGCCTAAATGCAGCAAGATCTGGACAACATTCAGGAATGGGTTGCTCAGTAGCAAGTAATATTCACACCACATGAGCGCCAAACAATGACCATCTCTAACTAGAGACAGCATATAACTGCCTCCCATTGACATTCACTTGCATTACCAACTCTGAATTCTGTCCCCCCACCCTCCCCATTAACATCCTGGAGCTTACCAAACATTACCCAGAATTGAACTGGATCAGTAGTCACATAGAATCAAAGACTCCCCACAATGCAGAAGGAGGCCATTTGGCTCATCGAGCCTGCACCAACAACATTCACACCCAGTGCCTATCCCCACCCCCACAATCCCAAATATTTACCCAGCTAATCCTTGACACTAAGGGGCAATTTAGCACGGCCAATCAACCTAGTCATGCATCTTTGGAGTATGGGAGGAAACTGGAGCACCCAGAGGAAACCCACACAGACACAAAGAGAATGTGCAACTGCTACACAGTCAGTCACTCAAAGCTGGAATTGAACCTGGGTCCCTGGTGCTGTGAGGAAGGGAACAGTGCTAACCACTATGCCACCGAGCCATCACATGGATACTGTGACTACAAATGAAAGGCAGGTGGTGGGTATTCTGCAAAGAGTAACTCACTTCCTGACTCTCTAAAGCCTTTCCATGCTGTACATGGTCATTAAGAGTATAATGGAATACTGTCCACTTGTCTGGATGAGTGCAGCTCCAACAACACTCAAGAAGCTCAACACCATCCAGGACAAAGTATCTCATTTGATTGGCACCCCATCTGTGACTTTACACTTTTATTTCCTCCACCACCAATGGGCCATGGCTGCATGTTCTATCATTAACAGGATGGACTCCAGCAAATTGCCAAGACTCCTTTGACATCACCTTAAAAACCCATCACTTCTATCACCTCGAAAAATAAGTGCAAAAGATACATGGAAACACCACCTTGTGTAAGCTCCCCTCCAGGTCATTCAAGTCTTTCTGACTTGGAAATACATCGCTGTCCCTTTCACTGGGTCAAAATCCTGGCATTTCTTCCCTAACAGCACTGTGAGTGTTCCTACAACACAAACTCCACAGGTTCAAGGTGGCTTATCACCCACTTTCTCAAGGGTAGTTAGGGATGAAAAATAAATTCTAAATTTGCCAGTGTCATCAACATCCCATGAACAAACAATTTTTATAAAACATGATGACTGGGAACATTGTTTTGGTGGTTGGATATCATCTTTTCGGATTCAAACCTTCACCTGATGGGCAAATTAAAATCTAAACCAAGTGCCTTCACACTGAACAGCAAAAGACAGACAGAGCATTTGGAATGCTTATACTGAAGTGTAACTTTCAGAAACTTAATGAAATACTTAAGCTTAAGTTTTTAGATTCTTACCCTGATGAAATAATTGAAACATTTTTCTTATAATTCCTTATCCTAATTGTTAGATCATTTCCAACCAATCATTTTTGTTCAAGGTAAATCAAAAATATTATTAAAAAGGAAAGAATGTCTGCATCGTCAAAATATTTAAATTTGTGAGCATATTTGTAAATCATAGGGGATATTGGTGCCACTCACTGATTATTGATAGGGCACTTACTTTTGATTAATAAGACTATATGCTCAAGA
The DNA here is from genome assembly GCF_965287045.1 of Carcharhinus amblyrhynchos. Classification (NCBI taxonomy): domain Eukaryota; kingdom Metazoa; phylum Chordata; class Chondrichthyes; order Carcharhiniformes; family Carcharhinidae; genus Carcharhinus; species Carcharhinus amblyrhynchos. The sequence goes on from NC_137336.1 coordinate 50,575,411, forward strand.
TCCACTCTGAGATTTCAGCATGTAAACTAATCTCACTTGACATTCTGTTCTGCTGGTTCAGGTGGATATTAAAATCCTATGACTACTATTTGAAGACAAGCAAGAATTTCCCATAGGGCCCCAGTGAACATTCCTTCTCTCAGCAATATCACCAAAAGAAATTAATTTGTCGTTCACTTGATTTCTTTCTGTGGGATCTTCTGATGTATAAAAGTCCGCATAACAGCAGTCAACCTATTTCAAAATAATTTCTTTTTTATAATTTGCTTTGCGATGTCATAAATTGATTCAATATTACTTCACAGATGAATCTTTTATTTTATTTAGTGCGCTTGTTTCTCTCTGTAATAAACAACATCAATTCAATCTGATTTTAAATTTGAAGCACAAAATGTTGCAGTAAAAATTAACAGTTGCTTCTTTCAGGTTTATTTAAAATCTCTTTTCTTGATAAGAAAAAGTGTTTCCAGCAGACTTGTTTTTATAACTATTTAATATTTTTCATGAGCAAAAATATTGCTTGATGTCGTGGCTTGCGTAATATGCCTAAATTCATTGTCAGGCATTCCACCTCCTGTGGTTTGTGCCTGAGATAAATTGCCTTCAGTTTCCTTTGCTCACAACTATGCATTTTTGTACACGTTCCAACTGTTCAGACCAAAACTGTAGTTTTATGTATTTACCTCTTTTCTTACTGCAGTGCATAATAATTGGACATTGAATTAGTGATGATGCCAAAACATCTGAACAGTGACTTAAGTTTGCCTTTTTCACTGCCATTGACAATGGCTGGAATTGTCCAGTCTTGCACGCCCAGCGGGAATGGAGAATTTGGCTCTCAGCTAACCTCCATTCACAGCAGAGGGACTGGAAAACCCCAGCTGCAAGCGAGATTGGAGAATTCCAGCCAATGACTTCAAATCAGCCCCTATTTGGATCGCTTGTATGACTTTTTGATAAGAGCAAAATATTTTCAAATCAGTGCCATGCTACAGCACAGACAGTTGATGATGATGGCATTCAAGAAAGCCATGAGGACAACTAGTATCAGGATTTGAAAATTCTGAAGGGAATTCTTCTCTAGGTTTAAGGTTAGGACATTGAGCAAATGTGTGCATGGAAATGATAAATTTGCTCATAAAATGTATTTACAATATTGCTATACTTAATGTACATCTGGGAAAATCTGATGCTTATTGTGGGCGCAACTTGGAAAAATATGTTCTTTTTATCCTGCCAGAAAATAATCCCCAAAATAACTGGCATTCGAACAAATGGATCTGATCTTCCAATTCATGTGTTGCTATAGAAACATTTTTTTCTAGCTCTTAAATTAATAGACAATAAAGAATTCAAGGAATGGAATTATAATTGTAGGTATGTTCAGCAGTTGCAGTCACATATTGAAGAAAGACTTGTTTGTAAGTTAATTGAGTGAGTACACGAGCAGAAAACCTTGTGGGATGAACTTCACATACATTAATGCATAATTAAACTTTAACCTACATAGATATAAAAGAAAATAAATTTATTGTATTGAATACTGTCCAGAAATGTTCTTTAGTACATCTTAGAAGTATTTAATATGCTGGGTTTAGTGTACAGATTGCAGGGAGTTTTTAAACAAGAAAAATTACTCGTTTGCTCTGAATAATGCTGCCTTTGTAATATGATGTTTAATTTAGACTTGTGGGACTGAACATGTGACATTAATTTGATGAAATTTCACCCTCTTCTGCAGAAAAGCTAGGTGTAGTTTAAAGGGAAAGAAAATACAAAATACTGTTGATGCTGGAAATCTGAAATTAGGATAGAAAAGGCTTGAAATATTCAGCAGATCTGACAGTCTCTGTGGAGAGAGAAACAGAGTTGAGGCTTCAGGTGGATGATCTTTATCAGAGCTGGTAAATGTGAAAGGTTTGAAGCAACTGCAGGGGCAATGAAGTGGGAAGGGGAGGATGAATCAAAATGGAGATCTGTAATAAGGTGGAAGACAATTAAAGATAAATGATGAAAGGAATGATGATGCAAGGCAGAAGTGGGTGAAATACATTAAGTAAAGAAATGAAGAATGGGTCCAGTGGAAGTGCAAATGGGAATCATTATCAGCAGCTGCCCTACAAACAAGAAACCATAAAGCATTAAACAAAATGGGAAGCAGAGCTTATTATTTGAAATTCCTGAACTCAACGTTGAGTCTAGAAGGCTCTAACGTGCTTAATCAGAAGAGGAGGTGCTGAAGCTTGAGCTTACATTAAACTTCATTGGAGCAGCATAAGAGACCAGTGCTGTCAAACTCACTATTAATCCTAATTTCTATACAAGTGAATTCTTCCAGCAGGGAATGTAGCCAACACTTTGCATTCCATCATCTAGGTTGTATCAAGGAAATATAAACGTGGAGTGAGAACTTTATAGTCCTCTCTCTTCCCACAAAGGAAGAGTGGTCACATGGTTGCCAGGGTGATGGGATTCCCAATGGTGCAGAGAGCCATTGACTTTATGTATGTGGCTCTGTGGGTGCCAGATTTAATTTCAGAGATATATCAGGACTACAAGGAGTATCTGTCTATCAATATGCAGTTCTTGTGTAATCAAAGTGATTGAATGTCTGGTAGCCTGAGAACAGCCACAAAGCAATAATCGTGAAGCAGTTAGCCATTCCCAGTTCCGTTGGGCTGCCATGATGAATCGGAGATTGGTTGCTTGGTGATATCGATAAGCCAATTCCGTCTGGTCATGACTCCCATTTCTGCTGCCTACCCGTGTGAAGACAATTCGCTATGTGACTTCAAAGAATATTGGCATCCTGAAAAAACCAGTCCTTTACCTTGACCACTTGGGAGTAACAGTACTTGTCAGAGTGTTGTCCAAGTTCATGATGACTAGCTTTATTTTGCACAACCTTGTCATGATGAGGGCACAACCTCTGTCAGCAATCAATCAGAGGCGATTTCCAGAAGAATCCCAAATTTATAATTAGCAATTGCTCCGCAACACCCAGCCTTGCTGTCAATCTGATATGTCCCATCACAGCATCATCTTGGCTAAAATTCTGAAAATAAATTCACCAACAAACAAAAACCTTTTCATAATGTGTTTTTTCAACAACATATAAAAATAATACTTTCAAAACTGAATTATTCATCCTTGTGTATTGCTTTAGTGTCAGTCTTGTGGCTGCCATTGTCTGGCCTCGTGCTGTTACGCATTGCTACCCCAGTGGCTGCAGCATGGCTGTTGGAAGGTTCCAGAAGCTCTTGCGAGGTGATCTTGAACAACTCTGAGTCACGTAGAACCAGCTTTGGAGTGGACCATCTCCATGTGGGTTACAGCAGCCTGGGCTGATTGACTGAAATGTAGCAACAAAAGGACACTGACTGAGTGGTGATGGCGGGAGCATCAGTGTTGCTAATATGAGAGAGGGCAGCATGCTCATGCCTCATGGAGCCATGCCCCCCTCCCCCCCAACAATCTACTGGGAAGACAGATTGGTGCATGGCGGTGAAAGCCTACAAGCTTTTTAAAAACCGATATCTGCAGTTATAGCAGCAGCAGTTGGGGCCTGCGCAGCGACAAACATGGATCTCATGGCCCAAGTCTGAGCCTCCCCACTACAGCACCCAGACATTAGGTGGCTTCTGGCTGTGCTGCAATGGAACCAGTTACCAGACGTTGCATCACAGCTGGGTTCTCAGTGCTGTCATGGTCTTGGCCACAACTTCCACATTGGAAGGACAGGGCTCAAATCTCTTCAAAAAGACTTATGCCAAGTTGGAGCCAGACTCTTCCATGATCCTTGACAGTGACAACTGGCTGTATGGCAGGCCTGCCAATGCATCAAACATCTGGATATAGAACATAGAACCAGGAACAGGCCATTGAGTCTCTTAAACCTGTTCTGTCATTTAATGAGATCATGGCTGATTTGCAGCCTAACTCCATGTACCTGCCTTTAGCCCACATTACCTAATATGTTTGGATAAATTCAATCTATCAGTGTCAGATTTAAAATTAACAATTGATCTAGCATCAATTGTGGTTTGTGGAGGAAAGTTCCAGACTCATACCACCCTTCCTCTGGGTTTCATAATTTCATTCCAGAAGGATTTGGCTACAATCTTTAAACTATGTTGCCTGATCCTAGTGAAGGCTCATCAGTGATCTTTTGTACCTTGCCCTATCGAAGTTCTGCCACAAGAACTATCCATAGCTCATCCTCCAGGGAACTGGCCCACTTACTGTCCTTTCCCCAGGATCGCGATAGACCACTCATACATAGTATTGGCCGGGCATCTGTAGATCCTTACTCTATGCTGTCTAAGTTACACACTATATCAATATCTGAGCTGGTGGTTACAGTTGTTGCGCCAAGTGTTAGTTCTTCTTTCTCAATAGTGCGTACCTGCTCTTGTCCTTCCTGGCAATAACTGGTGAGGTGACAATAACTGGCCAGATCTGAAATACTAAAAGAGGGTACAATGAGGGACAAGTGGAAACCAACTGGTTTACAGTCACACCATATGTAGATTTTGCCTCAAGGTAGCAGAATGAGGGTGAAGTGGGATTTGAAAAGGGACAGAGAGGAGGAGCGTACCATCAGCTTGCACATTCTCAATGATGTCGGATGCAGTGGCTCTGACAACCTGGCTCCATATTGAAGAGCAGAGTCTTCTCTCTTCGACTCAGGTGATGCAGACTTACTCGCCCTCCCAGAGGTCTTGCTCTGCTCCTCTCTGTTATGAGTTGCTTTGTAAAAGAATGGAAAAAGATGAGGGTGTGTTGCTATGTGTTTGACTGTTATACATGCCATGACTAAACAACTAGCAGCAAGCCAAAATTGTGAGAGTTGGATGTGAGGCTGGCAACATGAGTATGTGTGTGAGGGTGAGATGGAGTTCTGGATGTTAGGCATGAGTCCTGATTGTTAATTGGTGAGTGATGAGGTGCAGTGCATTGAGCAGTGAGATAGGTTGCTGGCATGGTGGAGAGGGGATGACCTAACCACCTACGTGAGGTCATTGGTGGTATTGCGCCCCGCAGCGACCCCCCCCCCCCCCCCCCCCCCCACCGCCATCGCCCTCTCAGCCCATGGAAACATGGTGCTCTCCTGCTTTGTACCTTCAGTATTAAACCTCTAGCACTAAATTGGAAAACCTGAGAGTCCTTCCTCTGCTTGATCTTCCTTACTTTTCCTTGTGGCCACTCCCTCAACAGAGATCCACTGGCAGCTCCTATATAATGATTGTAGTTCCCCTTCAAGAGAAATCGGCTGCCTTTAAATGAGTAGGTTACAAGCCATGCTTGGCCTTCACTTGAGCAGGCAGCGAGCCAGAAGCATGTGTGGCAGAGGGTTGCATGCTTACATCATTCATTTGAAGAGCTGGCACACATTTTATGTGCTACCTATCTCAATGGGACCAGGCATGTGGTAACCATGAATCATCATCCTTGTGCCCAAAAATATGAGTACATTTTCCTCTGTAACATTGCAAACTTGTAGCATTGTCAAGACTATCATTATAGTACCAGCATTCCAACCTATTAGGGTAACCCAAGACAGACTAATTATAACAGGTTTTCCAATTTAGTGCTAGAGGTTTAATACTGAAGGCACAAAGCAGGAGAGCACCATGTTTCCATGGGCTGAGAGGGCAGTGGTGGGTGGGTGGGGGGCTGCGGGGTGCAATACCACCAATGACCTCACATAGGTGGTCAAGGTCAACGAATGCATGACATCCCCTCCCCACCACGCCAGCAACCTCTCTCACTGCTCAATGCACTGCACCTCATCACTCATCATTCTATTTTTTCTAATTTACATTGACAAATTGCCCTGCTATAAAAGAATATTGAGAGGTCTTGTGGTACAGTGGGTAACCTCCCTCCCACTGAACTTGAAGCCCCGGGTATGAGCCCCACACCAGGACTTGATGATCATGGAATGTGCATTTTTAACATGGCCAGTCAGGTTGATTATTAACCAGCAGATCCCATCAACGTGCTTATGCCAGGCAATAAGAGTGGGAGAGACTCCAAGTCAGCCATATTTGATGTGGAAAGGTACCTCTCAAGCTATAGACTTTGGTCTCAGTCTTGTGAATTGTTCCAGGAAAAACAAGGGACAGAAAACAGAAGTAAGCATGTGCTTACATGATATCTTGTATCTTGTGCCCCTGATATCTTTGTCCAATCTCTCCTAGCTCCCACCTTTCACTGACTTATTTTTAGCTCCACTTAAACATCTATCACATTTCTCCCTCTCTTTAACTCTGAAGAAGAGTAAGCCAGACTCAGAATGTTAACTCTGTTTCTCTCTCTACAAATGCTGCCAGAGCATTTTCTGAGCATTTTCCATTTTTGTTTCAGATTTCCAGCATCCAGCAATATTTTGCTTTTATTATGATGTAAGCATGTGCTTAATTGTCTCCTCATGCATGTGGGAGTTCTTCTAAGTTTAATAAGGAGGATATTAAAGATGACTTTAATCTTTTTTTTAGCTAAATGGTCTTAGGCTGCACTTACGACATGTAATTTTTCTAAATTTCCAGAACAGGATTTGAATACACGTTGTAGTAATTGTAAGGATTGGCGACCACCAGTTAGCATATCGAACTATTATAGTTTCTTTAGAAATACATACGTACACACAGAGTATTTTCACAATGTTCTCACTTCCAGCTCCAGGATGTACTCTGGCTACAAAAGCCTGCACTCTGCACAGAGATCTCCATGCCAGTTTCCCATTGGGTGATCGGTTCACATGACCCTCCCAATGTGTCCAGCTGCGATATTCCTCCCCTTTTAAGTCTCTTGGTCAAACAGGGGCAATTGGGACTAGTTTAATGGTTAAAAACTGGGCAGCATGGACAAGTTGGGCCAAAGGGTCTGTTTCCATGATGTAAATCTCTACAATACATAAAAAGCTTTTACACTTTTTTAAACAATAGTAATAATGAACATTTTAACACAGTTTATCAGAAACTTAGTTTACCCAAAACTCAGTCTATCAGGGGTCTTTCTCTTTCTCTGGGTGTGATGTAGGTTAACTGGTTGAGGTTCAACTGTTAAGATAGTTTCAGTTGGACTTGCTTGACTGGGATTCTCTTCTGGAATCTATGCCTCACCTCCAACTATTTCCTCAGCTTCATTGGGAGCTGCATTTTGGCTTGCCACTTGCTAAACAATCACTTCATTCCCTGGACAAACAACAACACTATTTGCTGGCACAGTTGGATCAGCCTGTAGCACTGACTCTTGGAATGGCTTCTGTCTACTGTAATGATCTGTGTGTTACTTCGCTATCTTGCCTGCACTGTCACCTCACAAGGCCGTGGCCCAGTCCTGGCCACCACAGCTTCTGAGACCCAATTTGGTCCGCTTCTAAAATTCTTCACAAAGACTGGGTCACCTATCTCAACTGCTCTTTCTACTTTTGACAAATCTTGACTCCTTTACTGACAACACTGCCTTGTCTCTGCTCTAACAGATTTGGAACTAACAGACTCAACCTGGTTCTTAAGCATTGACCCATCAGCAGCTCAGCTGGAACTGTTCTTAGAACCATAGAATCATAGATTCCTATAGTGCAGAAGGAGGCCATTTGGCCCATCAAATCTGCACCAACCACAATCCCCACCCTGACCCTATATCCATAACCCCATGCTAGTTAGTCCCCCTCTCACTAAGGGACAGTTCAGCATGGCCAATCAACCTAGCTCTCACATCTTTGGATTGTGGAAGGAACCCGGAGGAAACCCACACAAACACGAGGAGAATGTGCAAATTCCATACATTCATCCCCGAGGCCCAAATTGAACCCGGGTCCCGGGTGCTATGAGGCAGCAGTGCTAATCACTGTGCCACCATGACAACCTTCTTGTAGTAGGGTGGTTATTTAGGCTATCAGGCTAACTAGGAACTGTGCTATTTTAGTTTCTAATGATGCAGGTGGTTGCTTCTTCATACCAGCCTTGAAAGCGTAAACTGCATGGTCGGCCAGTCCATTCAAAAGGGGTGATGGAGCACAGTTTGGATACGCTTTACACTATTAGATGTCATGAATATCTGGAATTCAGCACTTGTGAATGAGTGGCAAAAGATTGGCGCAGTTTACCGACCATGACACATGAAATTGTGGACCTCATTTTGAATACTTCTATTCATTTCATATGGGTATCCACTAACAAAAGGAGCATCGCGTCCATAAATGGACCAATGTAATCCATGTGAACTCTTACCCATGGCTGACCTAGCCATTCCCATGGATGTAGGGAGATTGTAGCAGATAGTTTTTGCTGGAACTGGCACTGGTCACGTTGTTTGACAACCCTTTGCATATCAGCATCGATGCCAGGCCGCCAGATATAGATTCTCATTGATATTTGCATCTTTGACACACCCAGATGGGCACGATGCAATTCCTCAAGCAAGAACACGCTTCCTGGTATGGGGGATAACCACTCTTGCACCCCAAGGGATGAAGCCATCCTTACAACTGAGTTCATGCTTTCTGAGCTGACAAGGTTTCATTTCCTCTGAAGCACTCTCATTCCGCCATCCAGACAGCATCCTATGTTTAATCTTCAATAAAACTGTGTCTCTATTAATTCAGTATTTAATTTGTTGTGCCGTTACTGGTAAAGAGTCCAGAAAATTTGAAGCCATTATAATCTCTGGCGGGACTCGAAGTGGTGCTGTGCTTTTGGATAACAGGAGACTACTCAATAATACTGGAATGAAGTTCAGGAAGTGAATATATGCATTGGTAATATGACCCCCTGGCTGATGTTTGAAGATATATTCGTAAGCTGACAAGAACAGAGCCCATCACTGTACTCCAGCAGAAGAATTGGCGGAATCATTTTGTCCTCCCTGAAAGCCCTAAAAGCGGCTTATGATCTGTGATGATAGTAAAATGTCTCCTGTAAATGCTTTGATGAAGTTTGTTGATGCTGAAGATAGCAGCTAGGCCTTCCTTTTCTCTTAGGGAGTATCCTCTTTCTGTCTCTTCTTGATACATATCCAATGGGTCTCCCTACCCTATCATCCATTGTGTGGGATAACACAACCCAGTTCATATGATGATGCATTGCATGCAAGTACTATCTTCTTAGAGGGGTCAAAATGCACTGACAAACATGTTGACCTAAATGACAACTTAATTTGGTTAAAATCTCCTTTCTGTGGTTTTTCCAACACCATCTCTGGCATTTCTATATCGGTAAAAAGTCTGACAACACCAGATTTTAGTCCAACCTATTTATTTGATAATATTCTCACTAGCTTTCGAGGGGACAGCCTCTTCGTCAGGTGAATGGAGAGTTCTGGCCTCAGACAGAGCATATAAAGCACAGACAGTTTAGAGATTACTGATTAAAATGCTTTATATGCTCTGTCTGAGGCCAGAACTCTCCATTCACCTGACGAAGAGGCTGTCCCCTCGAAAGCTAGTGAGAATATTATCAAATAAATAGGTTGGACTAAAACCTGGTGTTGTCAGACTTTTTACTGTGTTTACGCCAGTCCAACGCCGGCATACCCACATCATGATTTCTATATCGGTACATACAATGGTGCTAGCAATGTTGATAGATTTTGGAGAACTCGTCCGTAATCCCAAGAAAGGATCTGGGTTCTGAGGTGTTCCTCGCGATGAGTGCCTCTTTAATCATTTTCACTATCCAGTATCACAGCCTGGTTTACCTTCAGCATATTGTCCCTGCAGATACGGGTGATCTTCTCTGGTATAACTCCTGGCCCACTCTGAAAATTGCTCAAATCTTCCAGTCATTTTAACTCTGTCTCTACCTTCTCTACTAGTGTGTAGGATCTTGCTCTAAAAAATCTTGGGGTGGCTTCTGGATCCACATGAATTTTTGCTTGCAATCCTTTGATCTTTACCAGTTCCTCCTGGATCACATCTTTTATCTTAAAGATCTCAAGCTGATTCAGCTTAATCTCCTGAAGCCAATCATGTCCTAAAAAAGGTGCAATGTGCTATTCCTAATAGCTATCAGCTTTGTCATGTTGTAACAACAGGCATAGATACAGCTATCACATTTCAAAAATAAAGTGTAGAAAAAGTTACTTTGAAATTGGCCTTGAACAGATTATAATATTGTATTCAACAAAACAAACAGGATACTTGTAGCTGGCCCCCTTTAAGAGGTGTACATTGGCAGGGTCATGTTACCTGATCACCCAATGGAAATGAACACAAGGATCACACTGCAGAGTGTGAGCTTTTGCAGCCAGAGTAGATCCTAGAGTTGGAAGTGAGAACATCATGAAAGTATCTTGCAAATGTATGTGTTTGTAAATAAACCAAAAGTAAATAGTTTGGAATGCTTTATGGTAGCTCCTTTGGAAAAAGGATTTTAAAAAAATGTCAAAAAATATTTAGCACAGCTGTGGGGATTTTAAAACAAACTATATCTGCTATGACTATTCATTTCAATTGAATTAACCATAGCTGATCTTAAAACAGCTTAAAGCAAATATGGAACAAATGAATCTAAAAGATAATATTAAAGAGGGGTTGAATTTTAAAGTGGCATTGCAACCTCTATGTAAGTTTTTAATGGGAACAAAGAGAAAAATACCCTGGGAATTGTAAACTTTCCTAATGGTGTAGTTGCTGACAAATACCAAGAACTAGACAATGCCATCCCACGATAAAAAATGGAAAGGGATAGTTTACATTGGCAAATCGATTCTGATGTAGAATTGCCATTGTGAACAGTCTGCAAACATGGTTGAAGTAACATAGTGTAGAGTCTAACACAGGCACTAAATCAATACCAGCTGTCTGACAGGCCCTGCGTCGTTTGCCAGGAGTTGCAGTGCAGGAATCCTTTGCCAGACGAGGAATCCAGAATGTTATGCCAAAGAAAACATTGGTCAATGGCCAGGGTACTCCCAAGACCTGGCAAAGAAAAGAAAACTGCAATAGTAGCCTTGGAATGATGTTCAGGAATTGAATATATGCTTCAAAAGGTCACATCATAACTGATAAAGTACAACTTAAATATTACAACCACTAATCTTTAAATGTTAATTTGAATGCTAAGGTCTCCCAGTCCTCAGTCAGAATCAGAGCTAACAAAAAAAGGATGACACTAAGCTTGGTTTGCAAGGTCATTTAGAATCAATGTACAAACACAACTAAGCCTAATTTTCCTACTTTTTTCAATGGTCCAGATTTTGCGGTCAGTGCAAATGGCATCAATCATTCATTACACTTACCCATAGACATTATATGGTGTTTTGCATAGGAACGAAAAGTGATTGCAAAGTCATTTTGGTGTTTTACCCTATGGAGAAGATCAGGGAAAGCAACAATGTTTATCCTCAACCAATCAAAACATTAAATCTTTATTGAGGCTTGTGGGGTGGGATTTTCTGACCATACTCGCCCCAAGGCCAGAAATTCCCACCTGAGGTCAATGGACCTTTGCATGATCTACCCTCACCTGCAATGAGAAAATTGCACTCGCAAAGTCTAAAGCAGGAAGTATAAATGACTATATTTAATTCAATGTCGAATCAGATACAAAAAACAAAGTAAAAGAAGGAAAGAAAGATCAGAAAGGCACAAGATAAAATAAGAAGAAAGATGTTAAATATTCTATAATTTAATTTTAAAAAGTCTCCAACATTAATTAAAATCTGAAGGAATGAGACTTCATGTGTCATTTTTCAGTGGCCAAGAAACTGGGACCTACCAAACTGTTAAAAACGTACTAATGCAGGAATGACAAACTCTAATCTTTTCTTAAAAGAGTTTATTTATTTATTAGTCACAAGTAGCCTTATATTAATACTGCAATGAAGTTACTTTGAAAATCCCCTAGTCACCACACTGCAGTGCCTGTTCGGGTGCACTGAGGGAGAATTTAGCATGGCCAATGCACCTAATCAGAAAGACTTTCGGACCGTGGAAGGAAACCCATGCAGACATGAGGAGAGCGTGGAAACTCCACACAGACAGTGACCCAAACTGGGAATCGAACCCAGGTCCCTGGTGCTGTGAGGCAGCAGTGCTAATCACTGTGCCACCATGCTGTCCCACTTGTCAGTTTGGTGGCCATCCAAGTTTTGCCACAGGTGAAGTGCCTGAAGATTGGAGAGTGGCAACTCTTTTACCTTTGTTTAAAAAGGGCTGCAGGGAAAAACCTGAGAATTACAGGCCGATGAGCCAACCATCTGTTATAGGTAGTTGTTAGAAGTTATTCTGTGAGACAAGATCTACAGGGATTTAGAGAAGCAAGGACTGAGTAGCATTGCTTTGTGAGTGGAAAATCATGTCTGACGAATTTGACTGAGTTTTTTGAAAGGGTAACCAAGAAGGTAGATGAGGGCAGTGCAGTTGATGTTGTCTACACAGACTTTAGTAAGGCCTTTGACAAGGTACCGCATGCAAGTTGTTGCATAAGATTAAATCTCATGGGATCCAGGGTGAGGTAGCCAATTGGATACAAAATTGGTTTGATGGCATGAGACAGAGGGTGGTTGCAGATAGTTTTTTTACAAACTGGAGGTCTGTGAGCAGCAATGTGCCTCAGGGATTGGTGGTGGGTCCACTGTTATTTGTCATTTATATTAATGATTTGGATGAGAATTTAGGAGGCATGGTTAGTAAGTTTGCAGATAACGCAAAGATGGGTGAAGAAAGTTATCTAGGATTACAATGGGATCTTGATCAATTGGGCCAGTGGGCTGATGAAAGGCAGATCAAGTTTAATTTAGATAAATATGAGTTGATGCATCTTGGTAGATTGAACCAGGGCAGGACTTACTGGTAGAGTGTTGGAGAGAGTTATAGAACGAAGAGATCTCAGGATACAGGTTCATAGCTCCTTGAAATTGGAGTCACATGTGGACAGAGTAGTGAAGAAGGCATTTGGCATACTTGGTTTTGTTGGTCTGAACATTGAGTACAGGCGTTGGGATGTCTTGTTGAAGTTGTACAAGACTAGTAAGGTCACACTTGGAATACTGCATACTGGTCACCCTATTATAGAAAGGATATTATTAAACTAGAAAGAGTGCAGAGAAGATTTACTAGGATGCTACCAGGACTTGATGGTTTGAGTTATAAGGAGAAGCTGGATAAACTGGGACTGTTTATCCTGGAGTGTAGAAGACTTCGGGGTGATCTTATAGACGCCTATAAAATAATGAGGGGGATAGATCAGTTAGTCAGCATCTCTTCTCAAAAGTAGGGGAGTCTAAAACTAGAGGACATATGTTTAAGGTGAAAGGGGAAAGATACAAAAGGGTCCAGAGGGACAATTTTTTCACACAGAGGATGGTGAGTGTCTGGAACAAGTTGCCAGAGGTAGTAGTAGAGGCTGGTACAATTTTGTGTTTTTTAAAGCATTTAGACAGTTACATGGGTAAGGTGGGTATCGAGGGATATGGACCAAATGCGGGCAATTAGACTAGCTTAGTGGTTAAAAAAAAGGGCTGCATAAACAAATCAAGCTGAAGGGCCTGTTCCCTTGCTGCAGACCTCGATGACTATAACTACATACCATGTGTTTCAATGCTTCATTGTCAAGCTTCTAGGGGATCAGTGCAACTTGGGCATCAACATTTTGAATTCCAGCTTTATCTGGGCATGTAAGTTTGGACGTTGAACCTTGCTGTCCAATTCACTCTCCAACAACAAGGTCTGATAGCTTCACCATTGATTTTACCACTTAATCTGGGCCAATATTTTTCATTAAAGTAGGTATTAGAAAGGCATGCAGTAAGGTGAGGATAATTAGGTACTGTTGGATTATTTTTCTCAAATTCAGTCAATAGAGCCAATTCACTTAATTTAGATGGCATGAATTTGGAAAAAGATCCAGTTTTACCACATATTGATGTGGCCAAAGACTATAAATACCGCAGTCAAATATTTAAAGAGGAAATAACATAGCAAACTCTAAAAAGCTTCTTAAGTCATTACTTGCATGTGTTGAAAGAGTGCTTAGAGTCAAAGAGTCATAGAGTTATAGACGTTTACAGCGTAGAAACAGGCCCTTCAGCCCAACTTGTCTATGCCACCCTTTTTTTAAAACCCCTAAACTAATCCCAATTGCTTGCATTTGGCCCATATCCCTTTATACGCATCGTACCCATGTAACCATCTAAATGCTTTTTAAAAAACAAATTGTACCGACCTCTACTACTACCTCTGGCAGCTTGTTTCAGGCACACACCACCCTCTGTGTGAAAAAATTGCCCCTCTGGACACTTTTGTATCTCTCCCCTCTCACCTTAAACCTATGCTTTCTAGTTTTAGATTCCCCTGTCTTTGAGAAAAGATATTGACTATTTAGCTGACCTGTGCCCCTCGTTATTTTATAGACCGTATATGATCTTCCCTCAGCCTCCTACGCTCCATAGAGAAAAGTCCCAGCCTATTCAGCCTCTCCTTGTAACTCAATCCACCAAGTCTAGGTAGCATCCTAGTAAATCTTTTCTGCACTCTTTCTAGTTTAATAATATCCTTTCTATAATAGGGTGACCAGAACTGCACACAGTATTCCAAGTGTGGCCTTACCAATGTCTTGTACAATTTCAACAAGACATTCCAACTCCTGTATTTAATGCTTGTTGAGATATTTATAATTTAATTGTTCCAGGATTATAAATACGAAGATTACTGTAATAGCAAAAGCTCAATCAAACATGTTTTATGAAAGGGAATATTGCAAATAGTATGATTCAAATTTATCTCCAGCAAAACCAGACCTATTGATGTTCCCAAGGATACTAAGGACAGGATATTCTCCCCACCTGCTGTCGGGATCGTCCAGTCAATGGACCTCTGGCTGGGCCGTTGAATCTCCCATGGCAAATCCTGCCACGTTGTGGCTGGAAAATCCCAGCCTAGGTGTATATAATATGCGGTCAGCAGTTGCAAAGGAAACTAATTCAAATAACAACAGTTGAGGTGGGTGGAGTGGAGTGGGCGAGTGGGAAGCAGGGCAACAGTAAGATGTCAGTTAAACTTATTTTTGATGACAGCTTGCAAGGAAAGCTAACGAGCTGGGCATGGATTTCAGTAGGACTGGAAGATCCCACAGGTGGAAATGGCTAAGAATTCTGCCACACAGTTATAGTTCTTCAGCTATGCCTCAGTTGCAGCACTTTCACCTCTGAGTCAAATGGTTTTAGATTTAAGTCCCACTCCAGAGACTGATAATTTAGGCTGAAGCTTCAGTGTCATACTGAAAGGGTAATTAGGACATGTTGCACAGTCAAAAGTGCTGTTTTTAGGATGCAGTTTTAAACCAAAGCCCGATCTTCCCTCTGAGATCACATGAGAACCTCATGATATTATATGATGAAGAGCTTGAGGAGTTCTCCTAGTGTTGTGGCAAGCATTTATCCCTAACCATCTCCTATAATAAATGAACTGGTTATTTATTGCATGGGTATTTGTGGGAGCTTCCTGTGCATAAATTGGCTACCATTGGCTTACATTACAACAGACGCTACACTTCAAAAGTGAAGTTGGCTGTCAAGCATTTGGATGATGAAAGATGCTAAATGAATGCAAAAGATTGGGTGCATTAAGGCCTAAGCCAGAAACCCGAAGGTATTTTATGAAGATAGCTTTGATCTTAAGTTTTTAGATTTGAATTTGACACAGATGAACATGAGGTATATTACTCCAGGTATAATTCAAGTGACCCACTAAGAAGCTTTTATCAGACAAAGATTATTTAAGAACACAGTTAAAATATAATAAAAAGATTTAGCATAACTTTTACCAATTACAAAAATCAAACATGATGTAATATACACCTTACCAGCTAGGTCAGTTGACCTTGGGTGGGATTTTCCAATTTTGGGGCACGCTCAGCCTGAAAAACCTGCCCATGATGTCCATTTATACTTCGTCAGAATAACAAGACAGGACACCAGTTACAGACAAAATGGTACCAATAAAATACATGGAGCTGCTTGAAAAACCTGCAAAGAAACATGATTAAATTATGTTTCTTAATGGCACAATATCAGCATAGGTAGGATTCTATCCCACCTACCCCCTCCGCTACCCCACCCCCCCACCCATCTCTCCGCGGTTTGTTTCTTGGTGGTGGGTGGCAGCCCGCCATTGGTCCTGTCACAGTCCATGGGTTTTCCAATTGAATCCACACCGCTGGGAAACCCGCCATGGGAAGGGTGGGAAAATACCACTCATTCTTTCTTTTTTAATACCTGTTGTGCATCAATAATAGAATACTGTCTAATCTCAACTCATGATGTGTGAACTCATGGAAACTTCAATAAATAATCATCAGAAAAAGTGATTCAATATCGGATCATTTATTATGCTGACTAAGGCATAGTTGTAAGCACTGCTGCTTCACAGTGCCAGGGACCCAGATTTGATTCCTGGTTTGGGTCATTGTCTGTGTGGAGTCTGCACATTCTCCTCTCTGCTTGGATTTCCTCTGAGTGCTCTGGTTTCCTCCCTCAGTTCAAAACACGTGCTGGTTAGGTGCATTTGCCATGCTAAACTCATGCTTGTGCCTATAAAATGATTGTATTGTCTCTATAAGCTAGCAAACCTTTTCACTAAATCGAATGATCAACTGATGTTTTAACAGACACAGACCATGAATGTAATACGCTTTTTTTTCTTTAACAGATAGTGACTGAAATGCTATACATTTCTACTATTTTTAGTTTTACCTTTTGTTACCCTGATGTTTCTCATTGGTCCCCATTAGCTTTCTATCTCCTCTTCAGGAATTGTATTATAAATTCAATAACTGATATTGGTCCCTACATTTTATATTAGATATCTGTCACACTAATATATATATATTTTTCATTTGCATCATGTTGTGTTGGATATGAGGCAAATCTACTCCTTTCGTTGTTGCAATTTGCATTAGGTAATGCTACATTCACAGATATTTGCTAAAGATTACATAATAATATCCCAACATTAGTTTATAGCGTACTTCTGACGTGGTGGCTCGGAATCCAGAAAATGCAGCATTTTTATTGCAAAATACTTAAAATAGAAAATACCATCGAGCAAGAAGCTAAGCAGGAGGAAGGTTCCTTTTGAAGTGTGGGATTGGACATCACTTCAGATGAAAATCATAAATAACAAGTGAAAATATTTCACTCCTGTTCACCAACATCAACCAAAAGTTACCCAGGTAAAATTCAACTCCAGTGATAGCAGCTTGACGAGCCCAACACATTCTACCCAATTTTTCTATGTTGTACATAGCAGCTTATTCCTTTAGTTTTAACATCTGTGCTGAGGAAAGGAATATTTCTACATTTGCTTCTTAATTCAGGAATGAAGGATAGGAGCTAGGACCCATAGTACAGAGCAAAGTTAAGACCACTAGACCATAAGAAATAGGAACAGGAATAGGCCTGTTCGAGTCTGCTCTGCTACTTAATAGGATCCCAGCTTGGGCCACTGTCTATGTGGAGTTTGCGCATTTTCCTTATATCAATATCAGTCTCCTCTGGGTTTCCTCTGGGTGTTCAGATTTCCTCCCACAGTCCAAAGGTGTGCGGTTTAGGCGGATTGGCCATGCTAAATTGCCCCTTAGTATCATAGGGGGATAGCTAGGGTAAATGCATGGGGTTATGGGGATAGGGCCCGGGTGGGATTGTAGTGGTGCAGACATGGTGGGCCGAATGGTCTTCCTCTGCACTGTAGAATTCTATGGCTGACCTAACACAGTACATTTTCCTGCCTTACCTCCAGAACCCTTAATTCTCCTACTGATTAAAAAGCTATTGATCTCAGCCTTGAAAATTTTCAAAGACTCAGCCTCCACAGGTTCCTGGGATAAAGAATTTCAAAGATTCACCAGTCTTTGAGAGAAGAGGTTTTTCCTCAAGTCCATCTTAAATGAGCATCCACTTATCCTATGACTATACTCTCTGGTCCTACATTCTCCCATGAGTGGAAACATCCTCCCAACATTTACACTTTGCTCATATAGCAATCCCTCCATATCTGGGATTATCCTAGTAAACTTCCTCTGTATTGCCGCCCTCCAATGATAATACACATTTCCTTAAAAAGGGGGACCAAAACTGGTCAAGGCATTCTAAATGTGACCTTATGAGTCACTTGTACAGTTGCACCTCTTTGCTTTTATACTCCAGCCCCTTTGAAATAAAAGCCAGCACTCATAAAGGAAATGCGTTGAATTTGGAAGGAGTGATTAAGTGATGGCCAACACTAAGTTTCAAAACCCTGATGACTAGGAGGCTGCAAAGACTGAGGAAGTTAAGGAGTTGCATGATTTGAAAATCTGGAAATCAATAAGCTTCTGTAGGAGACTGTGCTGAAACAATTACACTTTAATGACATTATAAGGAAGAGGAAGAGTAGGCACTTTAGCATAAAAGGAAGGACGATAGGGCAACTCAGAGCAGTCTTGATCACTGTAGTGTTCATAAAGGATAAGCATACTAAAAAAACTTTGGACTAAAGTAAGACAGAAAATTGAGGTTAGAACAGAATTCAAAACACCCATAAATTAAGGGCAAATAAATTTGGGTGCTAAATGGTCTCTGAACCATCTGGTATGGCAGACAGGAAGCATACATACATTACCAGTGAAAATATTAATTTTCTCAGTGTTTGATTATGTGTATCTGTTTACTATTGATACTCACTGTGCTTGATTGGCCAACTCAGGTGCAAACTGACAGAAAAATAAAGAAGCTGTAGCAGTTGCCAGAAGTAAAGAGCTGTAAGCATGTCATTGAAATTTTAAAGCATCTTGAATAAACATTCCTACTCAAACAGAAGCCACTGTGTTATCTCTGCATAGCTTCAAGTTATAAAGTATACAGTAAAGTGGCAACAAGGATGATGGAGAAAAGTTTAAATTTACCAATTCCAGCACCAAATTCTTTCTTCACCAGGATATGCACCCAAGCCATGGGATCTGTGGATTTCAAGAATCAAGGCCTACTTGTTGACTACAAGATTGAACAGTCTGGATAGAGAGTGATCTGCAATAATGTAGTACTCGTATATTGTCTCAGAGTAGAAGGCCAATGAATGTTATGGCAGCTCACAGAAGATACATCTATGTTTGATATGTTGACACGGTCTCAAAGAATACTTTGTGCCAAAGAAAAGGGTGATTATTGAATGACAAACATTCTGATAGAAATGCTAGGGAAATCCCATAAAGCAATGTGTTCCAATATTGTGGCAATTGCCTTCTAAATATAGATTTAGCAAACTAACCAACAGACCAAATCATTAAAAAGACTTCAATTCCATGAATTAGGAAATGTTATGGAGGAGGATGATTTAACCTTGGAAAAAACTAAGACTTATGCAGTCCAAATCAAGCATGCAATATAATATATGAAGCGGTTACACAGAAATGTACCCTGCGACTAAGGGTTACAGACAACTCAAGTGCAAGGATTATGGGCAGAGGCCTCAATATGTTACATTTTATATCTGGCAGCTATGCAAAGATGACACATCAGCTTATTATGTCTTACTCACAGTGTTTTAAAGTATCAGCTCCATGCTTCCAGCTCTATCTTTCAGCAAATTTTAATGTTTGCCCATTTTTCTCATTTGGTAGACACCTTGCCAATCTTGGCAAAACACCAAATTGTGGACAGGAAGAGACCCGGTATTGGCAAAAGGAAAAAAACGATGATCATGCAAGGGTGGCAGTATGAGAAGTCAGACTTGTTAAAATCCTGCCAAAGTAGAAGGTCAAAAATAACCTGTGAAGACAGGGTGTTACTGTGGGGGGTGGTGGGGGAAGGGGGGAAGGGGAGTTATAGCCCCACCTCAGGGAAGATTACTCCTGTTGCAAGAATTGCATGACTCTCACCCAGGTCAAGGTGGGCTGAAGGCCCTAACCAGTAGTTATGTGTAGTTTCCGGGCATTGATAAGAAAATAAAACAGATGATTAGTCAACACTCTATTGTGAAGCTCAGCAGGCTTTACCACCACCAATGAATTTGCATTCATAAGGGTGGCCAGGCTGACCATGGGCGAGGTCACATACAGATTTTGCTGGTCCATTTATGGATCATATGGTTCTTAAACAAGCAGACACATTCTCCAAGTGTTTAGATGTGCAATTGATGAAGTCCACAACAGCCACAGTCACTATTGACAAGTTCAGGAAGATATTTCGTATCCATGGTATTCCAGAAATGATGATGTTGGGCAATGGCACGTCATTCATTGTAGAAAAGCTCCAAAGACTTCTCAAGTCCCATGGCGTTGGCATGTGATGTCAGCACCTTACCACCCAGCATCGAATGGGCTGGCAGAGCAGGTAGTACAAACATTTCATTTGTCAATAAAACAAACAGCAGGAGGTTGCATATTATGGGTGGAGAATGGACTTAGGTTGAACCCAGGGAGTCGAGTAGAGCAAATCACATTGTAATTTAGCCTGAACTTGTATATATATTATTCTTCATTTGGCAATAAAGCCTTTGTTGATTCAAGCCACATTGACTCACCCTCGATCTATTACAGATGTAATGTTCAATTGTTTTGTGTTTCATTATGTGAGTCTGCTTACTATCGATGCTCACTATGCTTGAATGGTTAAGACTGAGTGGGGACTCAGGCAAAAGTAAATCACCTTTAGAAGTTGCGGGAAGCAAATCTGCATGGAGCAGATATCTAAAAATAAGTCTCATAAGTAAAGTTTCTACACACATAGAATCTGTGTGTAATCTCTGTACTGCACTAAGATATAAAATATGTAACACCATCTATATTGGAGAAGGCAGAAATAGCATCATCTGTATTGGATAAAGGAGAGATGCTGGTGGCAGGAACATACACTAGGAATACATAAAGGGCTCATAATTTCTTTACATGTAGGACACATTTACAAACATACCAGCATGTTGAACTTGCACGGCACAACATGGCACTAACTGGAAAGCAGTTCCTACTTATCTCACTGTGGAGTTGGGGGGAGGAGGAACATTCTTTCTGACCCTATGACAAACAACTGTAGACTGTTTTAACCCCTAGCTATCGATATCTACCAGCCAACAACCACACAATATCTATCACCGAGAGTGACAGCAGCATCTGGAGAGCAGCCCCTGGCTGGCAGGTAGGAATAGATGTTCATGCAGAATGTGATAGGCAACCATGGACCGAGAAGAAGGTAAGTCACAGAGAGAAGGTTTCAGCAGAGTCATGCGAAGCTCAAGATGGAACTTTCAACAGGGCCCATCAAAACCTTCCTTATGATGCTTGGTGCCAGTAAAATGTTTTTGAAGTACAGTCATCTTATAATGTTGAAAACAGTGGTTAGATAAATTACCAGACCATCTGTTTTACATGTTGTTTGAGTGATAAATTTTGGCTGGGGGACTGGAAGAACTCCCATGCCCTTTTCTTCGAATAATGCCATGGGATCATTTCCATCCAGTTGTGATGGCATTGCAGCTGTTCCCAACTCTGTAAGGAACAAAATAAAACAAATCTTTCTGTTTCTCCATCCTCTTTCTTACTTCATGTGGCATTAAAGACTCAGTTCTTTATCCACTGAGGTCACAATTATATTGCAGCTGACACATCAAAGCCTGATCCTACTGAATTCATGCAGATACATTATACCTGAGGCTAAAATCCAGATCAGCATGAGCGTAGGTGGGAAATTGGTCGATAACTCACCTGGGGGATTTTAACTGCCTACCATATGCTGTTCAAGAGGCTGCTCTTCATCAGTCAGGGCGTTGAGTACAGAAATTGGGAAGTTATGTTGCAGATGTACAGGATGTTGGTGAGGCCGCACCTGGAATATTGTGTTCCGTTTTGGTCCCTTGTTATAGGAAAGATGTTATTAAACTGGAGAGCAGAAGAGATTTATAAGGATGCAGCCAGGACTCAAGGGATTGAGTAATAGGGAGAAATTGGACAGATTAGGACTCTTTATTTTGGAATGTAGGAGACTGAAGGGTGATCTTATAGAGGTGCATAAGATCATGAGAGGCATGGAAAGGGTGAATGCAGAATGTTCTTCTGTTCTTATGTAGATAGGATAGGTTTAGATGGATATGGCCAAATGCAGGCAAATGGGATTAATTTTGGTAGGCATGGAGCAGTTTGGGCCGAAGGGCCTTTCTTCTTGCTGTAAATTCTATGATGCTATGATCTATGAACTACTTTCTTCAGGTGAGTAAGGTAGAAATTATTCTTCATTCTTCTGTATTTCCAAAATTTTGTCATTTAGACTTTGTCCATGAGAGTTGCTTGAAGACATTTTCTGTAAGTAAATCTTATTTCTTGAGAACAGAAGTGTGTGTCCTTCATTCTTTACCATGCTGAGTTAACATCTAACAATTTAGGTGGATTACCATGAATTACTTATTGGACAACAGTTTGGAAATTACTCCATTTCTTGTCCATTTTGTTGCTAGAAATGATCACAATCTGAGACATTTCTTACATCATAAGTTATTAATCAAACCTATTACAGTGTAAAATAACTTACAGAAGCAAAGATATAGCCCAAATATTAAACAGCAACATTACTAGTTAAACAACCCACAAGAGGATATTTTTGGAAATCTGCTCTCAGCTTGTTTTCGTAATGCAACTGAGCTACACAGTTTATGGCACAGAGTATCAGTAAAACCAGTCATTCTTGTTCAGTTTACGCATCACGTAGTGAAGCAGAATATTTCTTGGCAATCCAGTGATGCATTTATCAAAACTCAAGTATATCAAAATTGGACAGTTTGTTTTTCAATTTGAGACGTATACCACATTTCTCTAAAGTGTTAAATAACAGAAGGGCACATAAAACAGCACAGGAAATTCTGACCTAACTTAATGACTCAGATCAGCCTTCCCTTGTTCCAGTCTTAATTTATTATTTATCTATTAGTCACAAGTAAGGCTTACATTACCACTGCAATGAAGTTACTGTGAAATTCCTCTAGTCGCCACAGTCCGGCACCTGTTGGGGTCAATGCACCAAACCAGCATGTCTTTCAGAATGTGGGAGCAAACCAGGGCACCCTGATGCAGACACGGGGAGTACATGCAAACTCCACACAGACAGTATCCCAAGCCGGGAATCGGACTCAGGCCCTGGCACTGTGAAGCATTAGTGCTAACCACTGTATTACCATGTCTTGAGTTATAGCCTTGGACTAAGAAGGTACACATGAATTATATTTGCATCAACTGCCCACACAACACTACTGCTTCTTAGAATTGAAGACTAGCAGCCAGGACTGGAATATTTATGTCTCTGACATATTTGAAATATTAATTCTGAAGAAGTCAAACAAACATAAATGTTAACAATCTTCATACCTTTGAGGAAAATTGGATAATGGTCTCTAGCAGTGGAATTTCTCTTTCTGCATTTTGATTTGGCAATGATCAAAATTATTACTTTAATAAATGTTGCATCCAATAACATTTTGTTCCCCATCACCAGGAGCTCCTTATTATTTAATTCATGATCAACAACCTTGTATGGTACTGCAAGATTTCCCATGCCTTTATTTGGTGCTCTGCAAAAGCGATGCTATCATTTAACTCCAATTATTTTAATTGTATAAAAACTAAAGACAGAAACTCCTATTTTTAGTGCATTACTTAGATTCTTGTCCTTTGGTGAATGCATGTTGTACATATAACAATTGGATTGGATCAGCAGCTGTGGGTTTTGCAAATACTTAAGTTTTACAAGCTCCAAACAAGATGAAGCTGAATAAAGGACAGAGAATTTACAGCACAGAAACAAGGCATTCGATCCAGCTGGTCAATGCCAGGGCTTATTCTCCACATGAGCCTCCTTCCACTCTAGAATGTCAGAATGTTCCATCTGAATTTGAAAAAAAAATTAAGTACTGCAGCAAATTAACAAATTCTTGCACAGTTTATGGCATAGAATATGCATAAAACCAGTCATTCTTGTTCAGAATACACATCATATAGTGAAGCAGAGTATGCCTTGACAATCCAGGGCAGCACAGTGATTAGCACACAGAGCCTGGGACCCAGGTTCAGTTCAACAGAGCCTGGGACCCAGGTTCAGTTCAGGCATCTGGTCACTGTCTGTATGGAGTTTGCACTTTTTCCCCATATCTGTGCAGGTTTCCTCCCACAGTCCAAAGATGCGTGGCTTAGTTTGATTGGCCATGCTAAATTGACCCTAGTGTCGGGGGCTTAACAAGGTGAATGTGCGAGGTTACGCGAATAGGGCCTCGGTGGGATTGTGGCTGGTACAGCTTCAATGGCTGAATGGCCACCTTCTGTACTTGTAGGGATTCTATGATTCAGTGATGCATTTATCAACTCTCAAGTATGCCAAAATTGTAGTTTGTTTTTCAATTTGAGACAGATACCATGTTTCATAAATAAGCGTTAAATAATAGTAGGGCATTAAACCAGCACAGAAAACTCTGACTTAGCTTAACTTGGATGAGATCCAAATGAAAAATGCTTTGAATAAATGGGACTTCAGTAAACATGAGCACTTTATTGCCGTTTGTTCTGCATCGACCAAACACCAGCCTCTCCATTTCCTGTGTTTAAATCTCTAGCCGGCAGACTCTTGCGCTGTTTTACTGAGAAATGTATTGAGACATTCTCCAGTGAAACACCCATCACATCGTAGGGGTTTTTTTTTTCAAAAGATATAGTGCAGCTGTTCATGTGTGGACAGCTTTCAGATCTTTTTACATTCAATCTCCTTGCAAAACAGTAGACTGCAGGAATCAACACTTTTGAGTCTAAAAAGTAGCAAGAGTGAAAATGGAAAGCATCAAAGGATTATTCTTATTTTTAGAAAATATGGTTCATGTTTCATTTGGCTGATTTCTAATGAGCCATAACTGAAGTGATTTAAAATGCAGGATTCTGCTCCCTGAGCTGCCTGGCATATCTCAAGGTTAAAATATTTTTTTTTACAATTTGAAGTTTAATCTATTGGAGAGAAAATGGAATAAATGCACAGCTGCTTAGCTAAAGGATGTTATAAGTGGATTCAGATTTCCATGTAATGGAATATTAGTTGGAATTTTATGCTTATATATGGACTTTGGGGCAAAACTGTTCCATTATGAAAGGATAGCATCATCTAGCAAGACAACTGAGCTGTTGAGTGATAGGGTGCTGACTTGATGTCATTACTTGGAGCCCACACCAACCATTATAATGCATTTAAATGTACCTCATTCAGCCTTAAATCACTTGAGACATGTTTATGTTGCCGCAGGCAGAGCTGAAGTTCCCCTCAGTAAGAATCATGACTGATCTCTCATGGGCTTTGCCATTTGACTTTTCAAGGGAGCAAATTTTGGAGGTCGCTGGATGTACAACATGGTGCCTGATTTTACCATTTTCATTCCAAGTGCTGAATCTACGCGTAATGCAGATCAGACTTAGAAATCTGCTTAGAGGCACCCCCATATGTACTCAGCCTGAAAAAAAAAGCAAGTCTGAATCGTGCTGTGGGTGGGGCTTAGCGCAGCCGAAACGATCGGAACTCTGAACCGCGCGTGCGCAGTTGGGAAAAAAAATGTGAAAAAGCGTGCCCCTATCACATCGCTCCTAAATCGCAGAAAGTGGAGAAAGTGGCCCGGGAGCGAAAATCGGGAGCAATGGCCTCCACAGACATTACTGTCCCCCTTATCCACCCACCACCCCCCACGCTACCCAGACCAATCGCAACCCCCTATACCTTTGCCCTCCATTGATTGTCCATAGAGTGGCAGTGGACTTCTGACCCCCTGCCCCCACCAGAGATCCATCTGAACCACCCACCAGTGAGTGATCGGACCCCCCCCCCCCCAATCAGAGATACATCTTATCCGCCTCCCCCTCTTCCCCTCCAAGAATGATTTAGCTTCACTCCCACCCCCCCCCCCCCTCCCACTCCCCGAGAACGGTCTGGCCTCACTCACCTGCCTCTCCCCCTCAGAGAATGATCTGGCCTCACTCTCCCGCGCCCCCCGCCAGAGAATGGTCTGGTCTCACTCACCCCCCGTCTCCTCCAAAGGAACATCTGACCTGCCTCCTCCTTCCTCGCCACCAGACAATGATCAGCCCTCCCTCCTCCTCTCCCCCTCCACCAGAAATACATCTGACCTGCCCCCCCCTCCTCCACCCGCACCCCCCACCCCCCAACCAGCAATGATCTGGCCTCACTCCCTTCCCCCCCTCAACCAGGAAATGATCTGACCTGCTTTCTCCTCCTCCTCCCCCCCCCCGCCCCCCCCCCCCCCGCCTCCACCATGGATTTGAGTCAGAGAGCCATTGGAAGATCTGAACTCACTCTTCAGCAGCTGGAGTGCCCGATTCAAACTTTTATTCAGCAGGTCCATTTCGGTGCAATTCTGAATTGGCGAACGCAGTGGTAAAGGGGGAAATGCTGATGAAGTGGGGCAGGCAGTTCATTAATTCAATTTAAATGCATTTAAATTGCTGTTGCACCCGTTTTGGGCGCGAAGCAGATCACCACCATTCCTGGGTTTCAGTAAAGTGGCAATCTGCGTGGACGCGGGCGTGGATTACATTAATGGCCCCACACACGACTTTACCATGTTTTCACGCCTGAAAATGGTAAAATCGGGCCTGTGGTGTATAAAATGACATGTTAGCAGAATTGTATTTTCAATGATGTTTTAGCTAAACCCTGCCATGGGAAGGTGGCCAATAAATATTAATCCGAAGTGGCTTCTAAGGGTGCCAAGGTCAGAATTGCTTGGGTGAAATTTGCAATTCAAATCTATGATTGCAATTGAACTGAAAAAACAAATTTTAACTATGGGGTTTTGAGTCTCCAAGTTGCACTTTGGAAGTACTGCACATCCATGTGATGCAACATGAAGTCTAACAAAAGGAGCATTTGGATATGACAGAAAAACAGTGAAGGAGAATGCTCAGCTTAACCCAGGAATCGGTTACTGAGATGTGTGCCATGGTGTAACAAGGTCAAGCAACACAGTCTGCAGAACAGCATGTCCTGATATTGGCACTGATGATCACAGTGGCTCTGAATCTTTACGCTGTTGGCTCGTTCCTTGACTCAGCTTCAGAGCTCTGAAGTCTCTTACAATCAGCTACACACGGATGCGTCAAGGTAGGTACTTGCTCAAACCTTGCTCATTGAACTAAAAATGCCAATAGGAACGTGACTTTAGACCCTTCACCTTCAGGTATGATTGTATGTGCTAACGGTACGGCACCAACTAGACATTGTACAGGGTGATGCCACACATTTGAAAGAACAACTCCTTTTACTGCCTTCCTTCCACATTATCCATCCACCATTGGCATCCAGTTCCAACATCTGCAAAAGGCAATGCTGCCAAGCACCTTGGCTTCATGACACCGCAATAGCCTGTATGATCCACAAAAAAGGCTTAAAGTGGAGAAACCCCACAAGTATCCCTGGAACATACATGGTATCTTGACATGCAGAAAATCCACTGTGTAATGCTCATGTGCGGATGACTACCTTCAAAACAGCACTCAGGCTTGAAGTGCACCTTGATCTTTGAGTCTGATCATTGATCCCCCCTTAAAGACAATGATAGATAGGTAAGAAATGTTGCTGGGAGCATCTCAATCTGCCAGCCTTGGTTTGCCACTACCTTATCTAAAGGACTGGAGCAGGAAACAGCTTCCATTTCTGAACAAGCAAGGGCACCCCTCTAATGGTGTATTTGAGATTAACTTCAGCAAGCAGCCTTCAGTGCCAATCATCTTCATTATTTTAACATTCCCATTCAGGGTATTAGTGTACAAAAGCAGACTGAAGCATTTTTGGTAATAGTGATTTGTATCTGCAATGTGCTTAATTGCAATGTAAACAAAGTGATTTGAAGTGGAACCACAGTGAATCCATCAGTGATTGAGGTGACACACTGTCCCACACCCACAAATGCTCTTATGTAGTGTCCCCTAATATTGCAGAAGAGGAGATGGAGGCAGGCTGCTCACCCCTTATGTGATATTGCATTGAGGAACTCGATGGCTGGCCTCATTATAGAGGGACCCATTGGTGAGCAGGCTGCTGCATTTCTGCAGGTTAGCCATACTAAGTTGAGCAAGTAGAGTAGATGACACTCCAGTGAAGATGCTGGAGAGTTAGAAGGTAACGTGCTGACATGTTCTCAGAAACTTCACTTTCCTCATCAACCTCCACAGCCCGAGGTTGGATTTGCTGGGGCTAGTTACTGAGTTGTAGCAGCTGTCCACTCCAGTCACTATTGCGCGACGAGTACCAACCTTTCAGCTCCTCATATATTTCATGGGTGTAAGCTATCATACTCTTGATGGACTGCTCTAGGCTACTGAGTGAGCTTTGTGCCCTTTGCAGTAAGTTATACCACTCTTGTATCCACCCCCAGTGACACTGGAAGTGTCTCTCTGTGATTGGTCATTTTCTCATGGTTGGGACTCATGTGGCCCAGCCCCTGAGATAAAGCTGAAACTCATCATTGCTATGGATTCATCCTGTCATAGTGCGTGAGTTCACATTACTTCAAGGAACTCTGCCAGATGTTCACACATCTGCTATTGATGCTCCAAATGCTGCGATGCTTAAGATTACTCTTGAGGCCCTATCTATGCCTACTGAGCATCTGTGTTGCGAGAGATTGGGTTGTCAGATGTGATGTTGGCTCCTCAGATATTTTTTTCTCCTCTTGATGCCCAAGGGATGAGCCCGGGAGGCTGAGCAAGCAGCTTGGGGACCTGTATGAGGAACAAAAGGAGAGAATTGTATTTGTCCCTTTACATTGTGAGAGCACAATCTGACACACATCTTTGCCTTTAGTGTCTAGCTACAATTGTGATGCCCTTGTCATGCAACTCAACTTTCACATTCCCTTTCATACTAATATCCCCTTCTGCTTAATGAACTTATATCATCACTTCCATTATTACTACCATGTATCAAAGTTCCTCTACCACTCCCATCAGCATCTACTACTCACAATTCTCTATTTTCGACAATTAACTAGATAAGCACTCTGGCTAAATCTATGGCTATCTCTTCCATGTTCCTTATAGCTTATAGACTCAGGGAACTACCCCAGTCCAGGCCATCTCCCTGGAATTATGATCCTTCTTGTCTTGCAGATATTGTTGTGTTATCTGATGATATAATAGGCGTGAATCACTCATAAGTAATTTGGTAAATGTGTTGTGGATTCACTTATCAAAACAAGACACATGAGAACAGTTATATTCAGGTAACGCTTGAACACAGCAGAGAACACTATGTCTGTGTCCTGCTCAAAGAAAAAATGAAATTAAGATTGGATCACATAACACATCTCCTTTCTAGTGATGTCATGCTGCTATCCCTTAAAGACATATTACAACAGAAGTAGCATAGAGAGTGATGTTAGCTTAGTATATAAAGCAGCCAGTGTTCAATTTCCTGAATCTGCCGGTACATTACAGTAGATAGACATATCCCTATTGTGTGTACCTACAGGAATAACTTGTACATGCAGCTTCTATGCTATAGAAGAAGTATGTCAGGTCTCCCCATTATAAATACAGTAATCAGATATGAATGCTGTACTTATAGTGAAGAGGATAGTGAAGAGGATAGTTGTTGACTCCAGAATTATATCAATAGTTTGGTTGAGTGGATGGAGAAGTGGCAAATGGAATTCAATCTGGAAAAGTGTGAGGTAATGCATTTAGGGTTGGCAAACAAAGCAAGGGAATAGCCAATAAATGGGAAGATATTGAGAGGGATTGAGGAAATGAATGACTTTGGAGTGCATGTCCACAAGTCCTTGAATGTGGCAGGACAGTTGGACAAAGTGGTCAAGAAAGCAAATGGAACTCTACTTTTTGGGCAAGGTATTGTATATAAAAAGAATACAATGAATATAAAATGCTGGCATTTTGTCTACAGCTCTGGTCACTACATTAAAGGAAAGACATAACCGTTCTGGAGAAAGTGCAGAGATTTTCAAGAA
Source organism: Carcharhinus amblyrhynchos (assembly GCF_965287045.1). Lineage (NCBI taxonomy): Eukaryota > Metazoa > Chordata > Chondrichthyes > Carcharhiniformes > Carcharhinidae > Carcharhinus > Carcharhinus amblyrhynchos. The sequence continues at coordinate 50,605,385 of NC_137336.1, forward strand.
TGATGCCAGGGCTTGAAAATTGCAGCTATAAGGAGAGTTCGGACAGGCTAGGGTTGTTTTCCATAGAACAGAGGTGGCTAATGGGTGACCTAATTTAGGTGTTCAAAATTATGAGGGACCTAGACAGGGTAGACATGAAAGATTTGTTTCCCCCAGCTGAGGGATTAGTTACCAGGGGGCATTGATTTAAGCTCTTTGGTAGAATGAATAGGGCTAACAAGAGGAAAAGTTTTTTTACCCAGAGGGTGGTAGGTGTCTGGAATTCACTGCCTAAATAGGCATTTGAGGCAGAGATTCTCAGCTCATTTAAAGCATACAAATGACAATAGTGCCAGTGGGACAGCGCTCTGATTTCAGCCTCTTCGGCGAGAATTTTTGTGAGATTCCCACGAGTGCACACTGCAGTGCACAGAATCCCACTGAAAAAACAGTGGGATTTACCCCAGTTTTAGTGAATTCAACAGTTTTTGCGGAGAATCGCCCTCCTGCCTTTATCACCAGTCTTATACAACTATGTGTAGCAGACTGTGAGACCCTTCAGGTGTCTCGCATAGCTCAGTGGGAGGAAGCAGAGTCTTGTGGGCCCTTTTGACTTCTGACCCCCAGACCCAGCAAGTAACTGGCTTTCCTCTCGAGTAATGTAGATATCTGCCAGATGCAGCAACATCAGTCTGTCAAAGCACTGCTCTTCTAAGAGGAAATTGAGCTTCTGTCAGTACACCACGGTGCCCCCTGCAACCTTAGCCAACCTTTCCATGTACTTCCCTCCTGTAAGCCTCTTCTCAGTGCCCCACCTCCCTGTAGTTCCCCTCCCTAGTGTGTGCCTCTCTTCTGTGCATGTGCTGATCCCACCACTTCAAGTTATCATTGCTTTGGATGGTGATGGTCCCCCTTCTCCTGATGTGCTAACAAACACATGCAACCTGCTTCCCATTCTGATCCTGATCTTACCCATCTGTAGCTCCAAAGTTTAGAAAGTGCTACATCTATACAAGAGCACTCTGAAACATATTTCCCAGAGAGGACTGAGATACCAACTGTAATAAATAAGGCTGATTTCAAATGCAACAATCAAAACATTTAAATATCTACGTGGTCTGCTTCTCAATCTCTCCTCAATTTCACTGGTCAGCATCCCAAACCTCAGAGAACCTATGTTGGACACATTAATGTAAATCAAAATAAAATTAAATTGAGAAAGCTTGCATTAATATATCCCAAAGTTTAATTGATGCAAATGCTCATCAGCCTGCACAAATTCATGCCCCAAACATCAATGAATAGGTTACTCCCAAACAACCAAACACATCTTCTTAAACATGGTAGTGAGCGCAATGGAGCAGAATTATGATTTGTTTAACTACTCAGATATCTGCTACCCACTCATTTTTGGGGGGGTTAATATTACCTCCACAGTTTCTAACACCCCTACTGCATAAAAGATTGTGGGATACTGATTTGTCAACTTAGAACATGTCACCTATGCTTTATTCTTGTTAATAAGCCACAGATTAACAATCAATAAATCTATGGAAATAGCATGACAGGCAATCATTTTTATTGTAAATACTTCAAAGAACCAAATGTCTGGGGCCTGGTCGTTGGTGTTCTGGGAACTCACCAAATGTGGCATTTGCTGCATCACTGCCGCTGACTACTGTATTCTTTGGGACAAATGGAGCAATGCATGTGAAGTGCACTCGATTTCACAAATGTAATGACTTAAAGACATTTCAAGAAGTGATTAAAAAAACAGGCTGGCATCCATTCCACCTTGCCTCCTGTCCACAGGAAAATGACTCAGAATGTCATGCAGTCATAGAGTCATAGAGGTTTACAGCATGGAAACAGCCCGACTTGTCCATGCCACCAAATTTTTACCACTAAGCTAATCCCAATTGCCCGTATTTAGCCCATATCCCTCTATACCCATCTTACCGTGTAACTGATAAAAGACAAAATTGTACCCACCACTAATACTGCCTCTGGCAGCTTGTTCCAGACACTCACCACCCTCTGTATGAAAAAATTGCCCCTTTTGTATCTCTCCCCTCTCACCTTAAACCTATGGCCTCTAGTTTTAGACTCCCCCAACTTTGAGAAAAACTGTTGACCATCTACCTTATCTATGTTCCTCATTATTTTATAGACCTCTATAAGATCATCCTTAAGCCTCCTATGCTGCAGGGAAAGAAGTCCCAGTCTATCCAGCTCTCCTTATAACTTAAACCATCAAGTCCCGGTAGTATCCAGTAAATCTTTTCTGCCCCCTTTCTAGTTTAATAATATCCTTTCTATAATAGAGCGACCAGAACTGTACACTGTATTCCAAGTGTAGCCTTACTACTGTCTTATTCAACTTCAACAAGACGTTCCAACCTGTTTATTTAATGTTTTGGGGGTCGTATGAGGATGAATGGTAACACCCAACCACCATCCTAATCTAAGTAGCAGCCAAATATGTGAGTTGAGTATGCAGTCCAGCTCACACAATGCCATGTTTGTGTATGAGTATTATTTCAAGAACTTTCATGAAGCCAATGTTTTGAAAAGTATGTTCCGTTCCTGTTTTTATGAGATTTCAAAAGGGAACAATGCCAAAATGCACATGGAAGAAGCAAACACAACATAGGATCCTGCAGCAATCATCCACCTGTTGCAAACAACAGCACGAATACCCTGGGAAATTTTGTTAGTTGAACTTTCAGGAGACAACACGAGGTGAAGGGCAAAAGGAGTGAGTAATGGGAGAGGTAAAGGATCAAAAGATGTGTCAGACAATGCAAATGGCAAAATGATGAGCAGCTGTAGTCTGCAAGCAAAAAATCAGAAAAGGAAAAATGGAGGGAGGAACAAGAGAGTTAAGTCAAAACCGGCAAAGAAAATGGGAACATAATGGGAGCCAATGTTACCGTCTAAAATTGCTGAAATCATTATTGTGTCTGGAAGGCTCTAATGCACCCAGTCCAAAGATGAGGTGCTGTTTGTTGAGCTTGTGTTGAGCCTCACTGGGATGATGCGGGAGGATAACAATACAAAGGTCACAGTGGGAGCCAGGTGGAGAATTGAACTGACAAGTGACAGGAATCTCAACTTAATGCTTGAAGTCTGCATGGAGGTGTCCTACACATTGATCAGCCAAATCAGCATTTGGTCTCCCCAGTGTAAAGGAGACAACATCAGAAACAGCAAATACAGTTTACTAAATTGAAAGAAGTAGAAATAAATGGTGATCAGCCTGCATTGCCTGTTAACTTGATCCTGAGAAATCTACACCTCTCTGAAGTTGAGATGAGTGGTTAATCTTTAGAGTTTAAATAATTTGAGATTAGGTGAGAGCACTGTTCATTTTTAAGGGCTAGTTTTAAACAGTATTCTTAATGCATAAGCTGAAATTACCTTACCTGTTGCATTTAGGTTGTACTCAGATGAGATCTAAGGTATTTGACACTCATCCAAGTGAGCGATGCCCACATATGATTCATCACTTCCCAATAGGCCATGTGGTTTTCCTTAGGCTTCTAACAGATGGCTACAATCTCCATTGTGATGATTTTGATAATGGTGACTCTCATTAAGCTTTTAATGAGATTAATTTATGCCCAGATGTCACCGTCAGCTGTTATAGCAGTCCCACTGGCACTATTGTCATCTGCACTTTACACAAATGATTAATCTGAAGACCCTTATGTGATGCAGACCAGAAGGATAACCCTTGTTCATTGCTTTCTGTATCAGGAAGGATTTGTTAATGTCGTACTGCAGAAAGTCATCCTTAAAGTCATCCATTTCAAAGAAAAGTGAAAATTATTTTGCAAAATTTGTCACCAAAGGTACAGTTTAAATTGTGCTGTTGTTGCTTTAACAATGCTGTTACCACAAATCTAATAGAAATAGAATAGAATCCCTACAGTGCAGAAGGAGGCCATTTAACCCGTCAAGTCTGCACCAACAACAATCCCACCCAGGCCCTCTCTCTGTAAACCTACATAATCCTGCTCACTCAAAGGGACAATTTAGCACCGTCAATCTACCTAGCCCACATACCTTTGGGATTTGGGAAAAAAATTGGAGCGCCCGGAGGAAATCCACACAGATATAGGGAGAACATGCAAGCTCCGTACAGACAGTCACCCAAGGCTGGAATTGAACCCAGGTCCCTAGTGCTGTGAGGCATTAATGTGAACCACTGTGCCACCTGGCTGCCAAAATGTTTGGTTCTTTGTGAAAACTCTGTTGTCTTGTAGGGTCAAGATGATGGCATAACTGAGGTAGACCCATTTGCTATATTTATATTGCTTTCTTGCAAGTGATTTTCTACATTGATTAGTAGTTTCAGCATAGATCATTGCTTTGTGGTCAAGTTGACTTCAATCTCATGTTCAAATGAAGAGTCATTTCATCAGATTGTTCAACATTTTTACCTTCCTTTGGCATGTCTTAAACCAAAAAGTGTTCTGACAAAATCTTCTTACATTAGATATTGACATTTCTTTTCAAGTTAAACACAAAAATTCACCTTAACATTTGAATTTTTGCTTTGTGGTTCACCAGTGATTAAAGTTATCCCCAGAATAGGAATATTGCTGAAATTCTGTATTTTCATCATACCTAAAGCCTTGTTTTCCATCATTCTCAGTGAACTGTTACCGTTGTCAAATAATGGAAATTGTGGGTGTGCTGAAGGAAACAGTTGTTAGCCATGAAACCTGGATCACAGATTTTGATAAGAGCTGCTCTGTGGCTACAGGTTTGTCTGCAAGAGATGGCAGAGCTCAGTGAAAAGCTCTTCAATAAAGCAGAGATTCTGCACATATTGGCCACAATTTTCCAACCCAGCTCCCCATCCTCTGCCGTAGTGGGTTTTCTCATGGTGGAGGCAGGGCACCACTGGTTGCCAGTGGGATCTTCTGCTTCTAGCAGAAGTCAATGGTAATTTGCATGACCAGAAAATCGTGTTAGTGCGAAAGGCCGAAAAATCCCATTCATTATTCCTTGCTGAGGTTGAGATGGAAGGACTTCTTCCTGGAGATCCTGTGTGGCCAAACAGGCCACCTAAGATGGCGGTTTACAAAGCAAGCTGTGACAGTTGGCCAAATATAGAAACAGACAGGCTGCAGCCTTAAATGAATATTGGACAGAGATGAACAGGCTGCAGCTCCAGACTACAGAATACACAGGGAATAGGCCATCTCGAAGACAATGGACACTTTCTGCTCAAACATACTTGTTTACCAAACAAAGGGGCACCTTAAGCTCTTATTTGGGAGTGAGGTATGTGACTTACGTGCCTCCACACCTACAGGCGTGGCCTTTGGGTACTCACCCAGAGATCCATGTGACGGCACCTGATTGGACACTCAATCAGGGTGATCAAACCATGATCGATTGATTGGTAATAATCAAGAGACCGTCCAAAAGGACACCGAACAAATGAGGGACAAAAGGCACTGCACAACGGAAGGAAGACCACAAGAAGTATATACAGAGTATATACAACAGAGACAGAACCACGGTGACCACCACCAGCAATTGCCACCATGAGGAGAGCCCCCAGACCAATGTCAGAAGGAAGACCAGAGCCAGAGTATCAGGCCAGACTGAAGGACCAGACCACACCGAGGTTACAGAGACCAGCATGTGGATAAAGGCCAGTATTTGCCTGGGTATTTGCCAGTCACACAAAAGTTAAGTCAAGGTCTTCAACTTGAACTTTAGTATTCTGTAAGATAACTTATATTGATTGTGTGGTTGATTAACATTAATTGTGTGTATGAATAAATACTATTGTATTAACAAAGTCAACTCTTTGTCCACCGTATAAGGGTTAAAACACACTGTGTGACAGGCACAGTACATAGTTGGATATAGCCTTATGCTGAGAACACTACTGCTCCCTCTCCCCTCACCTCCCTTATAGAATCATAGAACAATAGAAAAATTACAGCTATTTGGCCTATCTTGTCCATGCCGGCCTGAGAACACCCAGGTGCCTTTTCTAATCCCACCTTCCCGCACTCAGCCCATAGTCCTGAAGTTTACAGCACTTAAGGGGCAGATCCAGGTACTTTTTAAAACAGTTTAGAGTCTTTGACTCCACCACCAACTTGCGCAGCGAATCTTATATCCCCACCGCCCTCTGCATAAAAAAGTTCTCCCTCCAGTCCCCTCTACACAAACTGCCACTTATGTTGTCTCCTGGTTATAGAATTCTCCACCAAGGAAAACAGTCTTATCCTGTCCACTCTATCTTTTTCCCTCTATCAAGTCAGCCCTCAGCCTTCTTTGTTGCAAGGAAAATAATCCCTATCCAATCTCTCCTGATAGCCAAGCCTTTCTAGCCCTGGCAACATTCATGTAAACCTCCCCTGCACTCTCTCCAGAGCAATTATGGCCTTTCTATAATATGGTGACCAGAACTGTACATTAGATTCCAGTTGTGTTCTCACCAATGTTTTTCACAATTCTAACAATACATATACATATACATAACAAAACATTATATCCTTTCTCCCTCCTTAAGCAGTTTGGCTCCCTCATGGAGCTAATTTCCTTCAAGGTTAAGTGTTCTGGCAATCTCGAAAGGACATCATTTTAGGTACATTACTTGGAGAACAAGCTCCCCAGAACTAAACACTACCTCTAAAATATTAACACAAACTATGTTGTTGGCTGTGTGATGAAGGCCTCCTGAAAGAGAAAGACTCTTCATTTAAATTTAATCTTCAGTCTAATGAGGGCCTCTATCTGCCTTTGACCTATCCCCTTTGAGTAGCTGGGTGATATCCTGAATTTGCTAGCAGCACAAATGTTGGGTCCATCTGTTGCACCCCTATAAATGAAGGACATCCATTACTCAGACAACTTGTTTCCTGTGATGTGGTTCAGGGATACAGAGAAACAAAAGCAGTGGAGGGAAGGTGCATATTTGTGCTATGCTGACCGAATTCACAGAATTCTTAGGCTATGTTGCCCATGTCCAGACTTGAAGAATGGACATTGAAGCATCGAACCTTTTCAATGCCTATGGAGCACCAGGCTAACAAGTTAGAATCATGAGGGAAGGGAACACACTTTGTAATAAATGAAATGAGTATAGATAGCCACAACGTGATTCTATTTTCTCATTGTGTTTATTTTCTCTGCCTTTTTAATCAGAAAATGAGTTTCATCAGCAAGAATATTGCTAAAATGAACAAACCAAAACACTCTCTTAATGTTCTTAGGAATCATGTATTTCAAATGCTACAATTAATTGCACCACAAATATACCACATCAAACATAAACAGTAAAATAAAAAAACTTGGTTTGGGGTTCTGAACTTGGTTGTATGGTCCATCAAGATGGCTGCTTTTTCACAAGTTATTTTGTGCAGAACTTTCACTGCCCTGATGCATCATGTTGATGAAGGAGCTCTGAAATATGTAATGACCGCTCCTGGAGAGCATTGCCAGGAGATTGAGAATGTTAATACGTGCAAGTTCAGTGCTTATCATGATTAAGGAAAATGAGGTGGCATGGTGCCACAGTGGCTAGCAGTACTGCCTCACTGTGCCAGGGGGCCGGGTTCGATTCCAGCCTTGGGTGGCTGTCTGTGCAGAGTTTGCGTGTTCACCCTGTGGCTGCGTGGGTTTCCTATGGGTGCTCTGTTTTCCTTCCACACTCCAAAGATGTGCTGCTTAGGTTGATTGGCCAAGCTAAATTGTCCCTTAGTGGCAGGGGGATTAGCAGGGTAAATATGTGAGGTTACAGGGATAGGGCCAGGATGGGATGCTCTGTCAGAGAATCCGTGCAGACTTGATGGGCTAGATGGCCTATTTCTGCACTGTAGGGATTCCATGATTCTAAAGTAAAAACTTGACTGGAGATATCTTTAGGCCCTTCCTGGGAGCCCCACAGAAGCAACCCCTGCTCCCTGCTCCAGGTAATAAGGATTGCTATGTGACCCTCAACAAATCCTGTCTAACTGGTTGGTTGACAAACCCCATCATTCTCCTCCCCACAGCTCTCCCCACAAGGCCCCTTCCCATGATCCCTTGAGTATAATGGCCAGTGACATTGATTACAAGGCCCAAACACTCTGGAAACTCTGATTTTCAGATACCTCTTTCAATTTATATTACTGTATTACTCACATTATACTGTCCATTGGACAGACTAATCACTGACAAGGTGTCTGTAAAGGGCATGGCTGATGGTAAATGCCAAACTGTTCAAATCCCAGAAGGAAAACATGAAACAACTGCCCTCACATTTATGTCTGTAATTTGCAAAGAGGAGAAATTTTGAGACCCAGAAATGATGTTTGTGACTACTTGTGATTTTATAGTAAAGTAAATGTTTATTAAGAAACAGGAAAACACAATAAAATGAAATAGAATTACACCTAGCTAGGATTCACACAGTATCAATACTTTAAAACAGTTCTAGATATTTTTAATCAAGCTACCTTCAGAGCTAACCTTCCCCGGCTGTTCAGCAAAACCTTATTGATTTTAAGATCTATAAAAGACCAATAGCTTATACTACACATTGAATACTACACATTCTGAGGTTAACCACAATTGACTGTTAAGCACTGTCCTCATTCAGACAATTTGCTGGAAGTTGACCAGCTATTCCTACTGTCTGCTGTGACCCCTTCATTGCTTTCAGTATCTCCTTAAATATGTTCTTTCCCTTTGATCTCTCCATTGTCTCATCCAGTCTCTTTAAAACTGCTCTCTCCCAGAATTAATTTCATCTCTTTACTTTAGCTTTCAGAATTTAAAAGAAAAGTAAACCCATTCTGTCCACACTTTACCTATGACATTTTTTAACATGTTGCATATCTTCTCCTTTGAATCACAACCTATTCAAATCGATTCCAGTTCTGTAATCATTCTTACTAAATTAACTTGTGTAAAAATCTGTTTGAAGTTTTGCTAGTCCCATTACCATATCTAACCCTCAGTTTAGGTTCACACAATCTCTCTGTTCCTTGCTTTAATTATTACTGACATACCCCAACAGTTTAAAATATGACCAGCATATTGCCAACAGAAAAGTATTACAATCTCTTTATTTTCCTGACATGTTTTCTTGACAGTGACACTTCGTGGAACACCTTCCATTCAGTTCACAAGAGTGACCTGTGCTTCCAGCCACCTGTCACTTTAAATCTCCACCTTGCTCTTACTTTGATCTTCCTGTCCTTAGCCTCCTGCTTGATGAAGCTTAATGCAAGCTCCAAGGACATCATCTCATCTTTTGACTGGGTACTTTACAGCCTTCTGAACTCACCATTGAGTTCAACAATTTTAGGTGATAACTTCTGCCACTGCTTTGCTTTGTTCTTCTTTGCTTGTTTTGCTTGTTACTCCCTTATTTCTTTTAATTTTGCCTTCGGATGGCAACTCTTCATGACTCTGCATGTCTAATCTAGGCACATCTTTATTTTCTTTCCTTGTCCTCTTGTCCCTTCAGCCTTGCACCATGATACCTTTTGTCATTTAACTCCTAATGCCCTCCACACTGTCACAGATCTTCCCTTTTGTTCTTTTTCCCATCTTCCCTCTTTTGCTTGCTCTAAATCTCTTACATTTCTAATTTGTCCCAGTTCTGATGAAAGAGACACTCTCGAAGTGTTAACTCTGTTTCTCTCTCCCCTATTGCTTGGCAGAAGTGCTGAGTATTTCCAGCATTTCTTGTAGCTATTAGCACCCGCTATTGCCTTATCTATCTCTGTGACGGGCCTGCGCTTACCACAGCTGCAGCTCCAGTTTGATTCCATTGTAGAGTTCTCATTGTCCTCTTTTCTCACAGTGGATGCTGGCAAGTTATTTAAGTCTGGAAGGTATTTTCCTCTAGACCGTATTCAACATTTATGTACACAATTTCCAAGAAGGATCATTGGATAGCTGTCAAGTTTGTTGTTTTTTCTCCCTTCAGGACAAAACTATTAACCTGGAGAAAAACGGTCTCATTTTAATTGGTTACTTGTATAGACAGATGAGATGTTTTGGTATAATAGCAATGATTTATGTTGCAGCAACTGAGCCAACACAATACTTTTCCTTGTTTTATTCAAATTCTTTCTTATGTTTTGGATTGTTTACTTCAGAATTACCTGTTCAACACATAACTGCTTGCTTTGTTGTGTCGGATGCTAACTAGTCTACAACTTCAATGAGTCCAAGAGGAATGACCGAATCGAATGTACATTCAGTCGGTTCTTTATCAGCAAATACACTGTTAACCATAGAAATGCAGCCAGACCTCACTGTAATTTAATCTTGATGAATACATCATTCCTTTGCCAAGACATTACACGCTTGGATTAGGATCTCTGTTAACTCCAGATAAAATTGGTCAATTTGCAAACCTTTGTACCGCAACAATATTTCATCATTGGCTCAGCCATTCAATCGAATGGAAAACAGGAAATGCCGAACCGACTCATATTTTCACACAGGTGATTTATTTTCAAAACGCTGTTTTGATTGGATCATGTTTAACAGTGGATTGACTGTGTTTTGTGTGCTGAATCTAAAGAAAATGATCGGCGGAATATTTGATATTTAGCTAAGGTCCTCTATACAATTACGATGAATCTGATATGGGTTGCGATGTTATATTGCCATACTTCCTTCTGTAGACAGGGATTTGAAGCAGCTCTACAGCAAGATCTGATATTTTACAGTAAGGAAGCTCAAAACTTTCAAAATCCCAATTCACAAAAAGCATCCACCTGGATTCCAGCTGAAATTCCACCCTTCATGATCTATGCATGATAACAGACATCAATGTTTTTAAACAACTGCTCTCAGTCCTTCCTGAGAAGCATTCTCAGTGCCACATATGGTTTTATGAATGCTCTCGACCTCCCTCTTCCGCAGCCCTAACTCACACTCTGGCTGAAGTTTCCTAGTCTGCTTGTTCCATTTCATCTTTCAACTCACTGACACTACAACAAAAGTGATTCTTTCTCAAGGTGTCAAGAATCAGAAGATTCACCAATCCTTCGACACAGTTGGTAGAGACCAGTAACTTTCTTTTAAAAGTAGAAGAAATCTGAAATCCCAGTTCTTTACTAAAAGAATGAAGTCACAAGATTTTACAGTGTGAGAGTCAGACAATGCAAACACTAAATATTATCTTCGATAACTGGGACCATGAAGACTTTGGACATAACTATACCTTCAACATTGACTAGAGTAGGAGACTAAAGGAATAGGAATTGCAGTTGTCTTACAGTCTGCTACCCTGCAAATCAGTAGGACTGCCAGCCTGTTGTCCATCCACTTAACTTCTTTGCAACCTCACAGCTTGCATTCCCACCTAGCTTTGTATCATCAGCAATCTTAAGTACATTACTCTCTGTCTCTTTGTCTAAATTAGTCATTAACATAAATTGTAAATAACCCCAGCATTAATCCTTGAAGGATTGCACTAGTCACAGGATACCAATTTGAAAATGTTTCATTTATCCTTATTCTCTATTTCTTGTCATTTAATCAACTCTTTAGAACATAAGAACATAAGAACATAAGAAATAGGAGCAGGAGTAGGCCATCTAGCCCTTCGAGCCTGCCCCGCCATTCAATAAGATCATGGCTGATCTGTTGTGGCTCAGTTCCACTTTCCCGCCCTCTCCCCATAACCCTTAATCCCCTCTCTTATCAAGAACCCATCAACCCGCTTCTTAAAAATATTTAGCGAGGCAGCCTCCACCACTTCAACGGGCAGAGAATTCCAGAGATTCACCACCCTTTGAGTGAAGAAGTTCCTCCTCAACTCCGTTCTAAACCGCCTCCCCTTTATCTTGAGGCTGTGCCCCCTAGTCCTACTGTCTTTTTTGAGCGGGAAGAGTCTCTCCACCTCTATCCTATCCATCCCATTCATCATCTTATACGTCTCAATGAGATCTCCCCTCATTCTTCTAAACTCTAACGAGTACAAGCCTAGTTTATTCAGCCTCTCCTCATAGCTCAATCCCCTCAACTCCGGTATCAGCCTAGTAAACCTCCTCTGCACTCCCTCCAGGGCCAAAATATCCTTGCGCAGGTGCGGCGCCCAAAACTGCACACAGTACTCCAGTTGCGGCCTCACCAATGCCCTATACAGCTGCATCTTTATCCATACTAATATATCATTCTCAATTCCAAAAGCTCTTTTTTTATGTCTCAACTTTTTGTATGGCAACTTACTGAATGCCTTTTCGAAATTCAAATACAATACATTTACCGGTTCCCCTTTATCTACCCTATCAGTGATATTCTCAAAAAACTCTAAAAAAACTTGTGCAATAGGATTTCCTTTCCATAAAACCAGTACACTTGTTCTAATCATTCCATGCTTTTCTAAGTTTTTTTTCTTATTTATTAATTTATGGAATGCAGGCCAGCATGTATTGTCCATTTCTAATTGTCCCTGAGAAGATAGTGGTGAGCTGTCTTCTTGAACCACTGCAGTGCATTACTAAGATTCCTTATTATTGCTGGGAAAGGAGTCATGCTGTCAAAGTTTTTCATTTTGTGCTCACCAGGATAAATGCAAGAATGACAAATTTCAAATGGTCACAACGATTATACTACAGGGTAAAAGGGTGCTGATTGATTGGCAAGTTGACACTGACTGACCAAGGAATTGCCTTGGAGGAAGCAACAGTAAACTGTAGCAATGTTTCCCAACCAATGTGCCACGACATGCTAAAGTGCTGTGAAGCACCCACCTGCCCCCCACAGTTGTGCCATGAAAAAAGATTCCAAATTATTCAAAATTCTTACAACTAAACTAAAACTAACCTTCCTTTTAGCTCTGTAGCTGACATCTCCAAGACTCAATGAATCTTGGGTTGGGCCTCCCAAACATGCTCCAGCTGGGAAAGAGCTGCACATGCATGGCTTAGATTTTTTATGTTGGTCGGGCCCATGCACACGATCAGTGGGATGTGCAGTGCAAGACAAAGGCCCCATGCACCTGCACAAAAAGTGAAAACTTAGAAAGGCTGCAAAAACTCTGGGAAAAATGAGAGAGATAGGGAAAGGTTAAATACAAATCAGATGAGAGGACCAAGAGAAGTAAGAAATGAAGTTCCCAGAAAGGGAAGAAGACAGATAAAATAGGATGTGTGCCTCAAATATATTTACAGGATAGAGGCATGCCATGGCATATAAAAGGTTGGGAACCACTGAACTGCTGGCTCCTAAGCTCCTGGGTAATTTAAATAGGTTCAAGGCTTGAACATATTCATTTTGTTTGCGGAGTGATGAATACAGATCATTTTGAGCAAGCTTCAATGAGCAATGCTTTGAGCTGGGCTGATTATCCTAATTTGGTTGTTGATATAACTTAGCACACACAAGATTGTTCCATTAGTGCCATGCAATTGCTGAATCACATCGCAAAAGAGACATTTTTGTCTGTATTTTGCAATCACAGGCTGATTGAATACAGTCTGTGCTCTAACTCTCAAGAACAACCGAAAGAACATACTTTTTTTTCTGATCAGCCCATCATTGGGAAGCATGGCCTATGCACCTGGCATCATTCCGGCACTGAAAAGCATACATCTTGTTCAATTGTGTAGTGGACAGGTGGTCTGTTCGGACTGTTGGTACAAATCCCTTTTACTGATATCTGTGCCCGTGAATTGAAATCCATTTCTCCCACGCCAATCTTTGGGCCATGCATTCAACACTCTTATCTTACTCACTATAAACCAATTCGCTTGGGTAGTAATCTAGAGATTAGTAGTGTTGCTTTTTAATTTTTCTCCTGGCTGTTCATACTCCCTTAGCAGAACCTTTTTCTTAGTCCTGCAGCACCTGTGGAGAGAGAAATTTCTTCCGATCTCATGTTCTAGCCCACCTGGACAGAAAAAGACCTTTTTACTGAATTTCTAATCCACATGAAGCAGAAAATTGTAATCAATGATAACTGCTTACAAAGCAAGATATTGGTATTTAATTTTGGAAACCAATGTTAAATATTTGCCACTGTTTGTTTTATATGAAACTTTTTTTTATTTCAACAACATAGAGAACAATTTACAAATTAGAAAGTACTGCCCAAAATAATATAGATTATATTTATAAGAACATAAGAAATAGGAGCAGGAGTAGGCCATCTAGCCCTTCGAGCCTGCCCCGCCATTCAACAAAATCTTGGCTGATCTGAAGTGGATTAGTTCCACTTTTCCACTTTGTCCCCATAACCCTTAATTCCCTTGTCTATCAGAAATCTATCTACCAGTGACTTAAATATATTCAGCGTGGTAGCCTCCATCACTTCAATGGGCAGAGAATTCCAGAGATTCACCACCCTTTGAGTGAAGAAGTTCCTCCTCAACACCGTTCTAAACTGCGCCCCCCCCGCCCTATTTTGAGGCTGTGCCCTCTAGTTCTGCTATCCTTTCTAAGCGGGAAGAATAGATGTGATATATATATAGATATATATATATGTAGATATGATATCTTTATATAGATGTGTGGCTTGATTCTCTGGTCTCCCACCTGCATGTTTCCTGCCAGCAGGAGGTGGTGTGTTGTTTGCTAGCGGTGGGATTCTTTGGTCCTGCTGCTGTCAATGGGAATTCCCACTGATGTCACCCCATTCCGGGGGAAACCCATGGGTTGGAGTACACTGCTGGCAACACCGGAGAATCCCACTGGCGTGAATGGCTGGAGAATTCTAGCCAAAATGTTTTGTAAATGATCAGTCAATATCTCTTACTGCTGTTGAACTGGAAAGCTGTGTTTGTTAAAATCATTGGCTTACACTACAAACTCAATGTTACAAAAAAAAGCAAGTGGGCAGAATAGGTAGCATCTTTTAATATTGTTACTGATGATGAAATGTTTCAATAATGCAGCATTTATTAAGTTGCTCCAACTGCTACAGTAAACCTGCTGAGCAAAACTCTACGAGGTCCAAATCATTCAACTTTTAATGCTGCATATGGTGCTGAATTGCAAGGATATTGGGAAGTGGTTTACCACAATTTCCACTATATGGCAAGGTTCTGGCAATGAGGTGATTGCTGTTGAATGAGCAGTGAATTTGTGATGAAAGAAATGTAAAACTCTAACCCAGACTGAAGTATGTGGTGGAAAAAGCAAATAAAATCATTTAAATCTCCATTACACTGTGTAAATCACCTTGTCATTTAATAGATGCTGACCTTAATAGTTACTTAACAACATTGGATACAAGACTTCCATTATAGCTGCAGCAATCAGCATGGATGAGAAAAAGCAAATAACAACAGAGTTAAACTAACTGACAACTGGGTAACCTGATATCCTTATGCTACTCTAATGCCCATATTAGAGCTTCAACTTCTTAAAAAAGGACTTACTTTTAATGTCATCATAGAATTCTACAGTGCAGAAGGAGGCCATTTGGCCGATGGAGTCTGTACTGACCACAATCCCACCCAGGCCCTCTCCCCATAGCCCCATGTATTTACCCTACCTAGTCCCCCTGACACTAAGGGACAATTTAGCATGGCCAATTCACCTAACCACACATCTTTTGGACTGTGGGAGGAAACTGGAGCACCCGGGGGAAACCCCTCGCAAACACAGAGAGAACGTGCAAACTCCACACAGACAGTGACCCAAGCCAGGAATCAAACCTGGGTTCTTGGTGCTGTAAAACAGCAGTGCTAACCACTGTACCACCATGCCACCCTTAGGGCAATGAATGGTTGAAATCAATCCTTTTTATGAAGTTAATTGCTAATATGATATAAATCTTGAGTAGTAGTTATGATGATTAATGCCCACATGTGATGCAACAGCTGTGTATGTTACATGTCACATAGAAGTCATATTTCATTTTGAAAGTCTAACTTCCTCAGAAGCCAGTATCTTAAAAATAACAAGGCATACAGAGTAGTATCAGGGCCAACTGCAATGATGCAAACCATGTTCATGGTTGTAGAACCATCTCCAACTGTGCTCAGAGGAGAGTTGCAGACAACTATGATGCTGGCTTCTGAAGACCTTAAAGATAACTCAGTGCTGAGGCAGATTTGTAAGTGGACAAGTATTCCAGGGGTGTTATACATGCCTGATACCAATTATATAGCTCTCCTAACCTGAAGCAAATTGGCAAAAACATAACACGGCCATATTATAGTGTTCACCTGTGCACTTTCATAATCCAAAGTGCCATTGGATGTTTCATAAATAGATGTGTATGGGTGGTCAACAGTTGAAAATTGTGCAGAGGGGCATCTCAGCTGCCTCTGTGATGCCCAGTGCCCACTTGGTTTAATATTCAGATGGGGCTGTAAATGGGCAAGGAGCCTTTATGCTTGAAACTTCAACATTAGGAACAGGAGAAGGCCATTCGCAACTCTTTTGCAAAATTCATGTACAACATTTTTATTTTTGTTTTTTTTATTTTTGTGAGCCCCATGAGAAGTACTTTTCTCTGAGCTTGAGAAAACCTCTTGTTCATGTCTTCAGACTCTGCACATGTGGCCCCTCCCCTTTCCCCCTTACACATTTTATCAGCCAACCCATTCTCATGGGACTTCCAAACTCCCAAGCTGTGAATTGCAGTAGATCAGTCTGTTTGCAGCCTGCAGCTTGCCAATAATTTAAATACAGCCCAAAGTCTAATTTGGGTCACGAAAAGTTGCGGGTGGAGTAGTCACTCTGAAGCTTTGGGCCCAAGGAAAGTTTCTCCCCCAAAGTGTTTATAACTTGACCTTCAAACCTTCGTCTGATAGACACGATAATACAAAGTCATAGAGCAGTTACGGTGGAATTAATCTTTTTTATCGGTTTGTTCATTCAATGACCGTTTAATCATATGTTTTCCTGGCCCCAAGGCTCAGTAATTAAGCAGCAAAAGAGTGAAGTTACCATAGACCGTAGGCTAAGGGGGAGAGGTGACTGGTGGTGATTTAACATGAGGATCACCACACCTCAGGCGAGTGGCAAAGTTGAGAAGACAGGCCTTCATGAATAATCTCAGCCTGTACGGGAATTGAACCCACGCTGTTGGCATCGTGCTGCATCACGGACCAGCCATTCAGCCAACTGAGCTTGTCGACTCTCCAGCAAAAGAATACTTATAATTATAATCAGTGATATTGTAAGTCTGTAAATAATTTCCAAGGTTCCAAACTACCAGAAAATCATCATGACCTTTCATGAAAGTGTTGATTAATAACAATCTCTCCAGCAGGTACATCTTGTCCAGGGTTATCTGATTAAGATAACAACAGCAAATTTCTTCTCATCGAATCCCTACAGTGTAGAAGGTGGCCATTTGGCCCATCAAGCCTGCACTAACCACAATCCCACCCAGGCCCTATTCCCATAACCCATATTTACCCTGCTAATCCCACTGAGACACTAGGGTCAATTTAGCATGGCCAATCAACCTAACATCTTTGGACTGTGGGAGGAAATTCGAGCACCCAGAGGAAACCCACACAGGCAGTAGCCTTTGTCACCATTCAAATTATGTAACCACAGATGAAGTGCCAGTATAATTTATATTCAAAACTGGCTGCCTGTGCTGGTGCAAACAATCCCCCAGTAAGTACACTGAAATATAGTACAGTGATGATTTGACCAACCAATGCCAAACTCACCATGTACAATGATTTGGAGATTTGATCCCTGGGATCCATTGTACTCAGTATTGCTAAAAAAAACTCAAGCCTGCTCACCCTAGACATTTTATATTGTAGACATCGCAGGTCCAGTGATCACAGGCCTACTGGCATTCAAGGAACTACCCAAGGTCATCAACCATGGTATTGTTAAGACAATGATGAGGACCACAGACTACAAGAAGTGCCATTGGGTCTGGCACAGGGAGGAAGGTCACCTAACACTGCAATACAGATCATCAGTCAATGGGCTGAGTGTCACAACTTGAATTAAATATATATACCCATTCCAAACTTGCAAACTTCATACTCCTCCAACAGCAGAGAAAATTAAGAGAAGATCAGAGGCGTTCAAATTTATAAAATGTTTTTATGAAGTAAATGAGGAGAAAGTATTTCCAATGGCCAAGGGAACCTAAGGGAATAGATTTAAGGAACAGAAGTGACACCAGGAAAGTTTTTTATGCAGTTTTTTAATTTAAATATTCCACATGAAAGCTGAAAGTAACTACTTAGTAAACATTGATTTCTGGGAAGAACTAACTTTGAAATTGGGGTGCCCTTTAAAAAAGGTGCCCCGATCTCAGAGTTCCAGCATTGCCAATGTGTTTAAACCATGTGTGAGCCTTGTCAACACTCTGAAATTACACAGAATGCCATTAAATCAGGTGACAAAAGACAGAAGTGAAACTGACAAGCTTCAAAACACTGCAATTTTGGGAAATCGCACATAGAGTTTTTTAGCACAAGAAGAGGCCACTGGCCCATCATGTCTGTGCTAGCCATCAAGCACCTATCTATTCTAATCCCACCACTTTTCCAGCACTTGGTCCATAGCTTTGTATGCTTTGACATTTCTAAACGCTTCTTAAATTTTGTGAGTGTTCCTGTCTCCATCACCCTTTCAAGCAGTGAGTTCCAGATTCTCGCCACTCTCTGGGTGAAAGAGTCTTTCCGCAAATCCTCTCTAAATCTCCTCCCCTTATTTTAAATTAAACCCTGATTATTAACCCGTCCACAAAAGGAGAAAGTTTTTTCCTATCTACTCTAACTATGTCCCTCATAATGTTGTACACTTTTTGTATATTAAGCTACGACTTAATAAGCATTTTACACAACTCCATCACAACCTCTCTGCTCTTAGGTTCTATGCCTCAGCTGATAAAGGTAAATATCCCATACGTTTTCTTAACCACTTTATCAACCTGCCTTGCTGTGTTCAGAAATCTATGGACATTCATCTCAAGGTCCCTCTGGTCCTTTGTACTCCCTAGCGTCCATCTGTTCATTGTGTATGTCCTTTGCCTTGCATCATCTCACACTTTTTCAAGGTTAAATTCCATTTGCCACTTTTCTGCTCACCTGACCAGTCTGTCTATGTCACTCCGTAATCTAAGGTTTCCTCCTCACTCTTTATCACCTCACCAATATATGTGTTATCTGTGAACTCACTGATCATATCTCCCAATCTCATGTCTAAGTTATTAATGTGCACTACAGAAAGCAGGGGACCCATCACCAATCCCTGTGGTACACCACTGGACACAAGCTTCCACTCACAAAAACAACTTTTGACCAGCACTGTTGCCTCCTGTCACTAAGCAAATTCTGGACCCAATTTGCCAAGTTGCTCTGCATCCCATTGGCTGTTACCATTTTGATCAGTCTCCCATGCGGAACCTTGTCAAAAGCCTTATTGAAGTCCACATAGATTACATCAACTACACAATATATTTTTTGGAATCAAAGCTCCAAGCTGCATAAGGCTGAAGATTCTGTTGTTCAATCTGTGGAACCCCTTGGCCTGCTCTCCCTCTTCCTCGAACCGCCAACAATCTCTACAATATCCCTCTTACCTTGTCTTTCCGGTCAGGACGTGACCTGGCCCTACACCTTCACATCCCGCTTCAACATGCCAAAGAATTCCTTCATTTTTCCCCTAGGACCCCTGAACTCCAGGTGTCACATCGTTCAAAAATTTACCCTGTCTACCTAAGCAGGACCAGAAACTCACTCATGATCATGCTTGATCTTCTTTTAAATTCATTCATGGGAGATGGGCATTGGCCACATTTATTGCCCATCTCTAACTGTCCTTAAAGGAGCAGTTAAGAGTCAACCGCATTGCTGTGGATCTGGTATCACATATAGGCCAGACCAGGTAAGGATGACAGATTTCCTTCTCTGAAGAACATAAGTGAACCAGATGGATTTTTACAAGAATGATTTCATGGCCATTGTTAGACTTCTTTAAAGTCCAGATTTTTATTGAATGCAAATTTCACTATCTGCCACAGTGGAATTTGAACCCAGATCCCCACAGCATTATCCTGGGTCTCTGGCCCAGTAACAGTACAACTATACTGGCTCCCTACTGTTTCCTGGCTTTTACATTAAATATGCCACATCCTCCTTTACATCTTTTCATCTATCACTTTCATTGGTGACTTTTTCCAAAGCTTGATCTTTTAATATGAGCACTCAAGGCAGTTGCTTCATTTTTGTATGGAATGACCAGCACAAATGTGGTCAGCTGAATAACCTCTTCTATTGAATCGAGTGCTGCAGACTCAGTGTGATTGAAAACTCCCACTGCAATGAAGTGAAAGGAAAATCCATTCAAAACCTGGTAAAGACTTGAAGTAAAGTTTTGAAACAGACGTTAAAAGACGCAAAATATAATTTAATGGATAATTTTACATATTATTGTCAATCATTAGTTTTTTAAAAATTTGTTTGTAATCTTATTTTGCATATTAGGATTTAATTACTAAAATTGGTGGATGATTTACTCTTGCCACTCACCACCCCCCACCACCCCCCCAGCATTTTGTATGGTTTGTGGGAAAAGATAACACAGCGCCACCTGTTGTGACAGATCACCATTACAGGCCATTATAATCATTTAGTCTTGGGATTCCCATCAAAGCACCACCTGATGGTGTGATTGTTATAGCTACAAGTAAATGTGACAAGTAACTTTGATATAATATTGAAATTCCAATTGGAAACAATTGTAAAATAGGTTATAATGCTATGCATGCCAACACAAGATTTTTAATATCATACTGATGTCCATTTAAGTTACCATTTCGTCAGTATCTTTGGGTTGTATGTTAGCAGTATTTAAGTATGCTTTGATGCAGACTAGTGTTAGGTGAACATAAATTAGATAGTATTTGAGAATGAATATTTTGAAGATTTTCATATTTGAAATTTCAGATGACTGAAAGCAAAACTTAAAACAATCCACCAACCACAACAACTTTGTTAAACAATATTAAATTAGGATTTCTTAGATATATAACAGGATAAATGTACATTAACCAGCGCACACAATTTAAGGGCCCCTTTATGTTCCTGAAATGTAATACAGCCCCTTTCAGAAAGTTTCAAAAATAAAAAGGAGCCAACAACTTAACTGTTGTCCTTCTTGTGTCAAACAAAGTTACGTTTTTGTTTTAAACCAGAAGAATTTCTAAAAATCCTTAGTTGTTGCAAGTCAATGCTTTCAAATAATGCCTGTCTATCTATCAAAGGGTCACCAGTGTCCTTTTTCGAACTTGAAACGTTAACTATCTTTCATTTTCCACCGATGTTGCCAGACCTGCTGAGTCTTTCCACCACTTTTTGTTTTTATCTCCAGTAACCACAGTATCTTGCTTTTATTTTCTTTCTTGTCAGTCATTCTTGCTGTCACCACCAGTTTGAAAGGAACATACGGGCAAGAATATACTGATCAAATAAAAGCTAAAGCTAAGAAACTATAATGGAAACTACTATCTTGAGTTCTAAAAAAGACAAGACAGCAACCTGTCTGAAATCATGTACTGTCTGTAAGTCAAGGCTTCTGCCTTCAAAGGCCAGTGAGACTGAACAACACTTGCTATTCAGAACATGTTTCTGTCTAATTTGTGCTAGCATAATTCTTGCTAAATCTCAGAACTGTGAAATGTAACACCCAGATGGATTTTCGTAGTTACAGTACTTGACAAGCCTTGTGCAAACAAGCACTCAGAGTGGACATGTCTCACAGTTTGTTTTCACAACACATATCTACTGATCTTTCCCCATGGTGCAAATCATCGAGTTGGTCAGACTCTGAGAAATGCTTATAGAAGCAAGCAATGTTGTAATGTTACAGTGCTGTAACTTTTCCTGATAACCGGGGTTGTGCAAGAATTATAGAGTCTTTGTATTGTTAATCTGGCACTTTAGGAAACCTCTCTTTTACCCTGCAGCCTTCGTGAGGTTTTGTTTTAATTAAACAGTCGGATTCCCCAGGTCTGCACCAGTTCTAAGTCAGCTGCTGGGTACCGGCTGAGGCCACCCACCTGCCGTTGAGGCTGAAGGGCACTGCGACTGGGGCAATCCACAGGATGTGCAGGTTAGGTGGATTGGACATGCTACAGTCCAATTTGCCACGGGAAATACACAGGATTATGGGGATAGGGCAAGGGGAGAGGGCATGGGTAAGATGCTTTTTCAGAGAGTCGGTGCAGACTCGATGGGTTGAATGGCCTCCTTCTGCACTGTAGGGATTCTATGGTTTCACTGTGGGACAAGAAGTGTTAACTAGCCTCGGGAACAATATGATTATTTTTCCAGCACTGTGTTTTATTATAGCCCTGAATTTTCAATAATGGGAAAAATAGATTGAGCTGATCCAAGGCACAGATTTTCCTTTGGAAATCCTATCTTTTGGTTAAAATAGGGTACAAGATCAGGAATAACTTGGCCAAGAAGCTTGGCTGGTGCCATGCTTGGCTGTGGATTGGAAAATCTAGCTCTCACAATTAAAGATTGAAATGAACCTTGTGGTAAGGAATAAACAAGTGGCCCAGTGGTGATGAAGAGTTAGAAATTCAGCTGTAGGAGATAAAGGAATGGAACCACACTGGGGACTGATGATTACTCTCAAGTAGAAGCACCGGCATGGTTACTATGTGGTAGAGTATCAATCAGAGTGCTCCATGATAAAGCTGTGTAGTGCTTTAGACAGACTACATCTCAATTATTGTGCCCAGTACTTGGTACAGAGAAATAAGGGAGGCACTCAAAAATTGGAAGAAGCACACGGAATAGCTACAGGACCAACGCTAGAAATCATAGGAACCCCAATGCAGAAGGAGGCCATTTGGTCCATTGAGTCCACACCAACAACAATCCAAACCTTATCCCCACAAATTTACCCCACTAATCCCTCTAATCTACACATCCCGGGACACTAAGGGGCAATGTAGCATGGCCAGCTAACCTAATTTGCACATCTTTGGACAGTGGGAGGAAACCGGAGCACCCGAAGGAAACCCACGCAGACAGGGGGAGAATGTGCAAACTCCACACAAACAGTGACCCAAGCTGGGAATTGAATCCAGATCCCTGGTGCTGTGAGTAGGCAGTGCCAACCATTGTGCCACTATGCTGCCCATATTTTGCCTGCAATATGAGAAAAAGCATGGAATAATCTAAGCTCTTCATCCTCAGAAGACATAATCTGGAAAGCCACTTTAAAGCAGATTATGGGCCATAGGTTCAAACTAATATCAAATAAATTTACGTGACTTATCAAAATGAAGTAGTTCAGGAAGGCATCAAACACACAATGAGAGATTTGGTTGGGAACTCACAGAGATGAAGCCGAGGTGTTGGAGAGAGTGTACAAACCTCCAAGCACCATTGGCCCTGCACGTGGCAGAGTTTGCAGGTCGCACTTTACGCTTGTCAGTCTATGTCAGGACTCATCAAATCAGAATGGAAGCAAGTCATCTTCAATCCCGAGGGGCAGTCTAAGAGGAAAGCAAATTTCGTACAAATATCAGGAAGGTTTTCATAACAAGAGAGATTGACAATTTATTGGAACAGAAGGAGGGGAGACATATTACAGACACATGCAATCTGCAATGCACACACATGTCTGGTGAGTTTTTAATGAGCTTGTTGTTCTTCCAGCTCCTTGTTGCAAAGTTTGAATACTCCAGTGGTGACAGGTGATTACGATTCTATAGTTAAGTTTACAATATTATTTTCCAAGCTATTATTTGAGAATCAGAAAATTAAAAACAGACTGCTTCAGAAACTCCATGGCAATCCTGCAGCTGTTACTCAAGTGTGAGTTTGGGGACACTTCCAGGTTAACTGGGGAAGCTATGACGAACATCCATAAAATGCTGATTTGACCTCAACTGGACTATTGCGGCTAATTCTTGGCAAAATACTTTAAGAAAGTTGCAAATGCTTTAGAGAGGATGCAGTAAAGATTTACAAGAAACGTTCTGGGGATGAGGGACTTTAGTTAAATGGATAGATTGGAGAAGCTGGGTTGTTTTTCTCCTTAGAAAAGGCTGAGAGGGGCTTTGATAGGGATGTTTAAAAATGTCAAACCAGGTCTAGACAGAATAGGTAGGGAGAAACTGCTTTCATTGGTGAAAGGTTAAGTTACCTCAGCTAATATTTTTATGCAGTGAATGGTAAGGACCTGGGAATATACTGCCTGAGAGTGTTGTGGAAGCAAATTCGATCTTGACTTTTGAAAGGGAATTAGATAAGAGAAAATTTGCACATCTATGTGGAAATCGTGTGGAATTAGGACTGCCTGAATGGTTTGAGCAGAGAGATGTACTAGGTATGATGACTAAATTGCTTTCTTCTCAGCTGTAACTGTTCTAAGATTCCATTATTCTACAATGGGCCCTGTGTGCTATTTGTTGACTCTATAATTTCCTTTCAAGACTTGGATGAATCAAAATTTTCAACAGCTCAATGTAACCAAAACTGAAGCTATCAATTTTGCCACCTGTCAACCCCTCACTTGATTTAGGAGCAACAATCCCTACATAGAAATAGAATAACAGATGTTCATGGGGTATATGCAAAGTAAAGCGATGGGTCCAGTTAAAAATCAATGAAGGATATTAACACCCCACCACCTCCCCCCCCCACCCAATCTACTTTTTACCCTTTCTAATTGAGTTGCTTTTTCTGTCATTATCTTTACATGTCATAATATTTAGCAATTTTATAATTGTTTGGATGCTGTTGAAAAATAAGTGAAAATAATAATGCAACCTTTGGCTCTTTGATGTTTATTGAAATTTGAATTTACCCACAATGATTACTGAGCTTGAATTAATGCATGGGCAGCACAATGGCACGGTGGTTAGCACTGCTACCCAATAGTGGCAGGGGCCCAGGTTCAATTCTGGCCTCGGGTGACTGTCTGTGTGGAATTTGCACATTCTCCCCGTGTCTGCATGAGTTTTCTTTGAGTGCTTCAGTTTCCTCCCATAGTCCAAAGACATGCAGGTTAGGTTGATTGGCCATACTAAATTGTTTCTTAGTGTCAGAAGGACTAGGTAGAGTAAATATGTAGGGTTATGGGGATAGAGCTAGGTAGGATTGTGGCCTGTGCTGACTCGATGGGCCAAATGGCCTCCTTCGACACTATATGGTTCTCTGATAACTTTGTTATTCCCTTGCTATCCTAAGAAAAACCTTGCAAATATTAACAATGAAGAGTCTTTGAAACATTGGTTGTTTTATTATTTATATGACCGAATTATTTGGCTAGCCAAAATTGTTTATCATTGGTTTCCAGTGATTAGGCCACTAATTTTTTTGCTTTACAATTTACTTAATGATACAGAAGTTCCTCCTGGACATTATCCAAAAGTAGCAGCACAACAGGCCAATAATTCCAGCAAAACAAGAGAAAAAAAAATTCCCATGGGCCTTGGGGTGACGAAGAAATTTGCATTTTTAAAAACCTAACATAATCTAAATTTCCACTTATCAGATGCCTTAAAACTTAGAAGTAACTCATTCTTTTAACTTTGTTTTAAGACATATTATATCACATTAAATTCTAAAACTTTTCCTTCTTTTATTTATCACTCTGGCCAGAGTTTTCTGGCCATTCTTGATGGTGGAATCTTTTGGTTCTGCTGATGGTGAATACCCACCATGGGTTTTCTGGTGGCTCGGATGCATAAAATGGGAAACTCCATTGACAGAACTAGGAGACTCTTGCACTAGTCAATAGTGGATCACTTCTGCTGCCGTGAAATGCTAGGTCGGAGGTGCGGAAAACCCTGCCCAAAATATTAATGCACACTATCTGATTTGTCTGATTTAATTAATTTGTCTAATCATTGTCACATCAATCAGATCAGATCAGGACACAGTTGGCCAAAACGTGTAAATAATACATGAAGATTTGATATTTGTATTAACTTCCTATAGCAGGTTCCAATCATATTGATGAAGATTCATTTTCAAATAGCATTAAGCAATAGGGGGGAGAGAGATGGCTCTCTGTACATTATGTATTATTTACATGTCTTGATCAAGTGTGTCCTGACCTGATCTGTTTGGTGTGACAATGATTGTCAGTTAAGCCAGACAAATCAGATAATATGTATTAACCCTTTAGGAAGGATTATTTAATTATAATATCCAGGGGTGTAATATTTTGCACTCTGGTCTGGATATCAAAGGCCTAAATTTTCCAGTCCCAACCACCATGGGAATTGTCACAGGTGGTTTGGATAGTTTGACAGACCAGCGAAAGGTCCGTTGACCTCAGCAGGCAATTTCCAGTCCTGTGGTGGGAGCAACCAGAAAGTCACACCCTGTGTTTATTACAGAAGTAATGTCTTTGAAAGCAAAATGAGAAAACACTTGACGAGGTGAGGCTAGAAACAAATGTTCACAGAAATGAACACACAAAACAAATGTAATGACAAGATTAACTTAATTCAAACAGTACAACTTGGCTTCATGTAATAACATAACATAATGAATCTTCCTAATGTCTCCGCATCAATGGATCTACTTTATTTACAAGAACCCAAGAAAACCAGAATTAGGAGTAGGAGTAGTCCATTCAACCCCTTAAGCCTCTTTGCCCATTGGATTAGATCACGGCTGATCTGGTTGTGATTTCAACTCTACTTTTCTGTCTACCCCACCCCCCCGATAATTTTTGACTCCCTTGTCAATCAAGAATCTAACACAGCCTTAAAGATATTCAATGGCTTTGCCTCCACTGCTCTCTGGCAAAAATTCCATGGGTCCTTCTCCCTCTGAGGGGAAAAACATTCTCCCGATCCCAATCTTAAATGGCAGACCATTGATTTTTAACCTGTATCCCCCAGTTCTAGTCTCTCCCATAAGGGAAAATATCCTTTCAGCATCCATCCTATCAAGTTCCCTCAGGATCTTAATGCCATCTCTCATTTTCCTAAACTCCTGCACAAGCAAACCTGTCCAAGCTTTCCTCATAAGATATTCCCTTCATCCTAGCAATCAGTCAAGTCAATCCCCTCTGAAAAGCTTCTAATGCAATGCTAACCTTTTTAAAGTAAGGAGACTTAAACTGTACTCCAGATGCGATCAAACTAAGGCCCCATACAGCCATAGCAACACTTCACTACTTTTATACTCAATTCCCCTTTTAATAAATGCCAATATTTCATTTACCTTCATAATCAGTTGCTGTACCTGCAAACTAACAATTTATGATTCATGTACCAGGATACCCATATCTCTCTGTATCTCAGAGATCTGCAATCTCTTTCCATTTAAATAATATTACACTTTTCTATTCTTCCTGCCAAAGTAGGCACATTCACATTTTCCTATATCTGCCAAATTGTTGCACACTCACTAACTTATACATATCCTTTGGCAGACACTATCCTCTTCACAACTATTTCCTCCTTGCCTTTGTACCTTCAGCAAATTTAGCAACGATTCAATCCCCTCATCTAAATCGTTGATATAGACTGTAAATGGTCAAAAGCCCAGCACTGATCCCTATGACACTTCATTAGTTACAGCTTGCCAACTCAAAAATGTATCATTTATCACTACTCTTTGATTCCTGCTAACTAACCAGTCCCCTGTCAATTCTAATATGTTACCGTCATGCACTCTTATTTTGTATAATAAATTTTGATATGGCACTTTATCAAATGCCTTTTAGAATTTCAAGTATATTGCATCTATAAGTTCCCCTTTATCCACCTTGTTTGTTGTCTTCTCAAATAGCTCTAATAAATTAGTTAAACATGATAGTTAAACATGAAAATCATGTTGACTCAGCTTGATTTCATTAAGATTTCTAAGTATCCAGCTTTTGATCCCCTTAATATTAAATTCTAGCAATTTCCCTATCACAGATGGTAAGCT
Source organism: Carcharhinus amblyrhynchos (assembly GCF_965287045.1). Taxonomy (NCBI): domain Eukaryota; kingdom Metazoa; phylum Chordata; class Chondrichthyes; order Carcharhiniformes; family Carcharhinidae; genus Carcharhinus; species Carcharhinus amblyrhynchos. The sequence continues at coordinate 50,633,194 of NC_137336.1, forward strand.
AACTGGCCTGTAATTTTCTGCTTTCTGTCTCCCTCTTTTCTTGAATAGAGGAGTTTCATTCACTATTTTCCAATCTGATGGGACCTTTCCAGAATGTAGGGAATTTTGGAAGATTACATTCAACACATCTAGTCTCCCAGCAATCATTTATTTTAGGACCCTAGGATAAAGCTCAATAGGACCTGGGGACTTGTTAATCTTTAGGTCTAATAGTTTTCTCAGTTTTCTCTAGTGATTGTAATTGTTTTAAGTTCAAATCTTCCACCATTTCCTTATTCCCCATTATTAATTCCCAAATTCATTCTCTAGAGGACCAACACTCACTTTAGTTAATCTTCTCCATTTTAAATACTTGTAGAAACTCTTCACTCCACTATCACTTAACTCTTACTCCAATTCAGGGCCATGGAGAGTTGGAGCCTTCCCAGACACACACTAGGCACCAACAGACAAGATACCAGCCCATCATAACAGCATGCTTTCACAAACACAAGCATGGACAAATTAAGGGATAATTTACAATGACCAATGCACCTAACCTACACGTTTTTGGACTGTGGGAAGAAGCTGGAGCACCTGGAGGAAACCCACACAGACAGACACCAGAGGCCAGAATTGAACCTGGGTCCCTGGCACTGTGAGGCAGTGCTAACCACTGTGGCATCATGCCATTTTCATTACAGAAACTCATTTCTAGCTAATCTTTCTTTCATAATTTCTCCCTCCTTATGAATTCTTTCATAATTCTTTGCTGGTTTTTAAATCCTGTCCAATCTTCCAACTTAGTAAGAAGTCTCACAATACCGGGCTTAAGTCCAACCAATTTATTTGATCGTAAACTCACAAGCTTTCGGGGTTTGCCCCTTTGTCAGGTGAATAGAGAGTTTTGGCCTCAGACAGAGCATATAACAGCACAGACAGTTTACAGATTACTGATTAGAAAGCGAGTCTTTACAACTAACCTGCTATTCAAGTCTTAAAGATGCTGACAATGTGAGCGGAGAGAGCATTATGTATAGGTTAAAGAGATGTGTATTGTCTCCAGACTGTACAGTAAGTGAGGTTTTGCAAACCCAGGCAAGTCATGGGGTTTACAGATAGTGCGACATGAACCCAAGATCCTGGTTACCACTAATCTTTGTAGAATTTCACATTTTCTTTCAATTTGGTATTAACTGTCATTTCCTTATCAGTCACATGTGGTGCACACTTCCCCATAGTCTTTCTTTCTCACTGGAACGTAACTTTGTTGAGCATTATAAAATATCTCCTTCTCTCTCATGGTATCTCTACTGGCTTATCATTTAACTTAATTTCCCAGTTCACTTCAACCACCTCTGTCTCCATAACTTTGTAATGAATTGATTTTATTTAAGTGTAAAACCCTAGACTGGGATTTTCCAGCACCTGCGCACCATGTTTTCTGGCAGCAGTGGCAGCTCAGCATTGGCCACCTGGTGGGATCTTCTAGTCCCGCTGAAGACTATGGCATTTTGTATGGCTAACCTGCCCCGCCACTGGGGAACCCATCATGGGAGATTGCCTTTGGCAGGACTGAAAGATCCCATTGGTGGGACAGGCCAGAAAATCAAGCCCCTTGTCTTAGAACTCCACTCTCATCTTTGAATTGAATGCAAAATTCAATCAGTGCTCCTAATTAACTTGGACTTGGATAAAAATTGCCCTCAAAGCTTTCTTTTTAAAATGTGACTGGCTTTGCAGCTTTGGCTGTATCTGAATGATGCACTGGTGCCTCTGATGTTTCTTCCTCTACCAGTCAACCCATGCTGCGCAGACAGAACCAGATATATCCCAGCAAAATTGGATGAGAGGTGCTAATCTCATTTTAGATAATTAATTGCTTATTGTTTAAAATCTTTGGAGAGGATTAGCACTTCAATTGCCTGACACTTCTGTTATTTTTTACAACCTTGAGTGAATAAGTTTACTTTAAATTCCTAACATTTAGAAGTAACTCGTTTTCCCCACTGAAAACATTCAGTGAGAAAATACTCACAAAATCCAGAAACATGACACCATCTCCCATGGGGCTATATCCTCCATACCAGACATATGAGGCTCTGTCAACACTTCTGATTAAATATTGACTCTCTGGCTTTTACTTTGAGTCGTTACAGTGCTTTTGTTTATGTTGCCCCATAATTTGGGATGTTTTCAAGAAGATTTAGCTCAGCAGCAATCCAAACAAACTAATAATCCAATCTGGACAAAGCAACAAGGCATGTGTAATGTGCAATGCATTCATTTTGGCAGAAGCACTGCAGTAGGATTTTACAAAGTGTAAGCTTTAAGCCATGTAAAATTTTCATCCACTTGATTTGTGAAATACAACACGCTTCTGATAAATTCAGCCTTTTTTTGTGCAAATTAAAACTTTAAATCACACGTGATTTTAAATTAAGCTAGATAAATGGCAGAGAATTAACATTTTCCTGCTTAAGAAAAGCTTAAATTTCACCTTACTCCACAAAGTAACTTCCGAATTAACAGAAATAGACTATACACCCCGCAGTGAAATTATGCGTTTTGTCTCTCAAAGTTACATTCGAAAGACCATTTTAGGATATATTGTGTTAGTCACAGATCTGTCACTGACGATAGTTGTGGTGAGGGGGAGCATACTGAAGTATAATTTTTATTCCCATCACATATTAGCGCCAATGCAAAAATATACTAGTGACAAAAACAATGTCACAATTTTCTTAAAGGAGCACATTAAATTTATAATTTTGGTTCATCTTTATATAACATTTCGATAGTATGAGTGGAGATGTCATGAAATTGGCAGGCATGTCAGAGTGTGAATTGCTCCCTATCCAAAAATCTCACGGCATACTTTGCAGGGAATGTCCAGGCAATATTGCCACAAAAGGGGTTAAAATGTCTGAGAACATTATGATGTGTTCTTTTGCCTTATGAGATCCTCAGCACTGGACAGCTGTAAATTCTCAAACTTTTATATAAAAGTATCATATTCCTGTCACTGTAGTCAATGGGATTGCATCAGCGAAATGGTTTAATAGCTTCGCCCCCTTGCTTGATGTAGTCTCAAATGTTTTTGTCACATAGTTCTGTCCTCGTGATGAAATACGATAGTAGATCAGATCGAGTGACTGGAGCAACTGTAGGTAATGCGTATACGGTTTTAGATTTTTCCCTCCACAGTTGTCCAGAAAAGCTTATCCTTACAGGCACCATCTGGGTTCAGTATGCAAGTGCAAAGTCTCAGAATGACAGTTATGCACATGTTAATTTTAAGCCACACCAATAGAATCCATAGTATTTAAGAATAGCCTCTTGTCAGCTTCCCCTTCCCCCTTTATGTCTCTAACCATCTGTACAATTCAGGAACCAGAGAACACTGGACAATGTAGGCTGATATCAGTACTATGTTTCTGCGTAGCAATTTGCTGCATTAATAATGGTCTGCATTAATACTGTGTTTATTAAATTTATTTTGTAAGTATTTTCAAACAAAGTATTTATTTGTAAGCTATTTATGTATGTATATAATAATAATAATCTTATTATATGAGATATCAGGAGTAAGTTTTTCACTCAGAGGGTAGTGGGTGAGTAGAATTGGCTGCCGTTGGTGGTGGTGGAGGCAAATTTGATAGGATCTTTTAAGAGACTTCATGGGAGTTAATAAAATTGAGGGTTATAGGTAAGCCTAGTAGGTAGGGGTATCATCGGCGCAACTTGTGGACCGAAGGGCTTGTTTGTGCTGTAGTTTTTCTATGCTCTATGTTCTACTTTGTCAGGGTACAATGCTTTGTTCTGTTCTTCTGAGAAGATACCACTTTTGTTAACACTCTCATCTCTTGAGCCAAAACTTTGTGGGTTCAAGCCACATAATAAAGACTTGAGCTCATTATCTAAGTTGACCAAGTGTCAGAGGTGCCACCTTTGGACAAAATGTTAACCGAGACCTCATAGAACATAGAACATAGAACACTACAGCACAAACAGGCCCTTCGGCCCACGAGTTGTGCCGATCACATCAACACCTACCAACCTACAGACCTATCTATAACCCTCAATCTCATTAAACCCCATATACTCATCCAGAAGTCTTTTAAAAGACCCCAGCGAGTTCGCCTCCACCACCACTGACGGCAGCCGATTCCATTCACTCACCACCCTCTGAGTGAAAAACTTACCCCTAACATCACTTCTGAACCTCCCTCCCCGCACCTTAAATCTGTGTCCTCTCGTAGCAACCATTTCAACCTGGGGAAATAGCCTCTGAGAGTCCACCCTATCTATTCCTCTCAACATTTTGTAAACTTCTATCAGGTCGCCTCTCAACCTTCGTCTCTCCAGGGAAAAGAGTCCCAGCTCCCTCAACCTAACTTCGTAAGGCATGCCTCCCAGTCCAGGCAACATCCTTGTAAATCTCCTCTGTACCCTCTCAATAGCTTCTACATCTGTTCTCCCAAGTGGTGCTATTTGAATAATAGCTGGAGAATTCTCCTTGTCCCTTGATTTACCTTTATCCCTCAACTAAAATCACATAAAAGACACCAGATAAACTGGTCAAGTGACTAATTGATGTTTGTGGGACTGTGCTGTGAGCCAGTTCGTTATTGCGCAGAAGTGATTCTACTTTTAAATACGTCAGCACCAGTGAACTGCATTGGAATGCCCTGAGGCCCAGTTCATTAGTTGGTTCTGTATTTCAAAAACTTCACTTCCTTAAATCTGACAAAAGTCACTTGTATTTTGCTCTACAGTTGGAAACAGTAGGGATTTTGCGCGATAGCTTTCAGATTAAAATTTGGGGTAATTTAAGGTGTAAAAGTGGGAAATGACTATGGTTAGGATAAGCTGACATGAGCAGTAGGTATCGTGGCTGAACTAATACAGTCAAAATTGCACGCATCTAACACATCTCTGAAAAATAAGCAGGCTGTGTTAGATAAAACAACAGGAGGAGCATTGGCTGCATTCCTGCAAACAGATCCTTAGATGAAAAATCTTTAAATTTAGGAGTGTACGCATTTGAAGTAGTTAATTGAAGTTACCGTGGATACTGAAGTATAGAGGGGAAAGTGCCAGACACAGCAAATTTGAAAAGATAATTGCAGGGCTTCCTGACTGAACAGCATATCCAGACAAATCTGGATTCTACCATTTTTCGAACAAAAGCAACAACATCTGATGTTGTGGTAAGGCATTTGTGCCTTAAAAATAAATGTGTTGTATTAAAACATGAGGGTGTATCAGTAAGTACACCTAGACGAACAGTAAGTACACCCTAGACATACAAGTAACCTGACTTCAAGAAGTGTAGTGGAGGACATGCCCCTGTCTACATCAATGGGGATGAAATGGAAATGGTTGAGAACTTCAAATTTCTATGTATTTATATCACCAACAACCTGCCTGGTTCCCCCATGCCGACACGACAGTTAAGAAAGCCCACCAATGCCTCTACATTCTCAGAAAACTAAGGAAATTTGGCATGTCTGCTACAACTCTCACCAACGTTTACAGATGCACCATAGAAAACATTCTTTCTGGTTGTATCACAGCTTGGCATGGCTCCTGTTCTGCCCAAGACCGCAAAAAATTACAGAGGGTTGCAAATAAAGTCCAGTCCATCACGCAAACCAGCCTCCAAATCATTGACTCCGTCTACACTTCCTGCTGCCTCAGAAAAGCAGCCAGCATAATCAAGGAGCCCATGTACCCCGGGCATACTCTCCTCCATCTTCTTCTGTTGGGAAAAAGATACAAAAGTCTGAGGACACGTACCAACTGACTCAAGATCAACTTCTTCCCTGCTGCCATCAGACTTTTGAATGGATCGACCTCATATTAAATTGATCTTTCTCTACACCGTAGCTATGACTGTAACGCTACATTCTGCAATCTATCCTTTCCTTCTCTATGAAGGGTACGCTTTCTCTGGATAGCGCACAAGAAACAATACTTTTCACTGTATACTAATACATGTGACAATAATAATCAAATCAAAGTAGGGTGCAGCTTGGATATACAGCACAAGAGTTCAACCCTAGGATTTAAAAACATGTTCCATCTAGAGAGCTGACGTGAGGTAAGTCGCTATGGATGCACAGGACTTTTATGTTTACCACAATCGATATATCAACTTAAGATATATCAGAAGCTAAGTTTGGAATTTCTTCATTAAAGCATTAAAGTTACTAACATTAGACACTTGGGCCTATTAATAAGATTAGCTGGAGTGACTAATAATCTTACACTCAGCAGAAGAAAACGTGCATACGCTTGCTAAGTTCATTTAGTTCACATTGACATCATCTGTGGTCTGGAGTCATTCCACTTCTCCTCCATTGCTTCATTATATCCATCAATCTAAAATTAACTGTTTCATTCTGGGGATAACCTGTATCTTTCTTAACATATAATGCTAGATGAAGAAAGACTAATGAGCAATCAATACAGGAGTGACGTTAGTCCTTAGATTACATTATTCATGATATTCTTCATTAGCTTAAGTTATTTTTTTAGCTGCTCCTTACAACTGCGATGAAAGCAGTCACAGTATAATTGAATTGTGGAGAAGCCTTGAGGAGCTGACTGTGGTATTATTTGCTCCTGTAGTGTGTAACTGATACAGGGGTCACATTGTCAAACAAGTACGTGAATTCTTTATTGTAACTTGAGCTGGAACGTGTACACACACTACGAGTACAAATGCACGTTTACTGACATCTTACTCCCTATCCACACCCACAACTCCTGAGTCATGTAAGACGTGACATAATTTCATTCAGTGGCTCTCTAATTGTGTTCTCTTAAAGTGATTCCACCACATTCCCACATTTTTCCAAAGATCAAAACATATCAAATTAAACAGAAAAGATATGTACAATATATAATGATGTTTTGGTTTGAAAATTCATTCATGGATGTGAGTATCACTGACTAGGTCAGCATTTATCGCCCATTCCTAAATGACTTTGAGAAAGTGGCGGTGAGCTGCCTTCTTGAACCAGTGGAGTCTTTATGATGTATGTACACCCGCAGTGCTGTTAGGGAGGGAGTTCTAGGGCTTTGACCTAACAGCTGTGAAAGAACAGTGATATATTTCCAGGTTAGCATGGTGAGTAGCTTGGAGGGGTCTTCCAGATGGTGGCATTCCCAAGTGTCTGCTGCCCTCATCTTTCTAGATGGCACTGGTTGTGGGTTTGGGAAATGCTGTCTAAGGAGCCTTAGTAAGTTCCTGCAGTGCATCTTGTAGATGGTACACACAGCTGCTCTGTGCCTCAATTGTGGAGGGATTGAATGTTTGTGGAAAGGGTAGCAATCAAATGGGCTTCTTTGTCTTGAGTGTTGTCAAGTTTCTAGGGTGTTTTTGGAGTTGCACTCATCCAGGCAAGTGGAGAGCATTTCACCATATTCCTAACCCATGCCTTGTAGATGGTGGACAGAATTTGGGGAGTTAGGAGTTGAGTTACTCACTGCAGGATTCATAACCTGTTACCTGCTCTGGTAGCCACAGTATTTATATGGCTAGTCCAGATTAATTTCCAGTCAATGATAACATCAATCATGCTGATAGTGGGGATTTAGCAATGTTAATGCCATTGAATGTCAAGGAGTGATGGTTAGCTTCTTTCTTGTTGGAGATGGCCATTGCCTGACACTTGTGTGGCATCCACGTTTCTTGCCACTCATCAGCCCAGGACTGGATATTGAACAAGTCTTGCTGCATTTGGACACAGACTGCTTTTAACTGAGGAGTTGCAAAAGGTACTGAAAATTGTGTACTCATCAGCAAAAATCCCCACGTCTGACCTTATGATGGAAGGAAGACCATTGATGTATCAACTGAAGTTAGTTGGGCCTCAGACACTAAGCTGAGAAACTGAGGTACTTCCCTGGAACTGAGATAGTTGACCTCCCACAACTACAAACATCTTCCCATGTATTAGGTATGACTCCAACTGCCAAAGAGTTTCCCCTGATTCCCATTGACTCCAATTTCGCTAGGGCTCCATAGCATCACATTTGGTCAATTTGGGCAGTGACTCTTGCTTCTTTGCCTCTTGCCTCGTTATTCAGGCCTCTTGCCAAGGAGGCAAGTTATTCTTGCCTCTTGCCTCGTTATTCAGGAATAAAACAAAATGTAATTTAGAAGTTTTACAAGTACACAGTCTTTCAGTGAACAAATCACAACTTGAATGCTGATGGGATATCAGCCACGTTCCCACCGTCCCCCGTCCCCCCCCACCCCCCGCACCCCCACCATTGTCTTTCAATCATGCTGCGATTATGTGGACAATGAGATACAATGATATCACATCATTGGACTGAAACAGACTGGGGAGGGCATCAGTACCTTACTAAACCATAAAGAAGCCACCATAATTGTCTGGGACCAGCGACTCAGAGGGAAAATTACACCTAGCTAAAGGCAATAATCCTGTCTCAAAGTGACAGTTGCCTCAGGCAGTGAGAAGCGATTAATCCATTTTACCTACAAGATTCTATCTCATCGCTATACTGTCAGGATACCCAGATAATAGCCTTAGTTTTAAGCTGGGATTTTGGAGGCTGGGAACTATGGTTTCCAGTGAGTCTCGAGCCTTCTGCATACACACTGGCTGGAAAATGGCTTCAGAAGTTCAAATTATTTTGCATTTTTCGGACCTTCGTGCGTATAGATCCGAGAAATACCAGCTGGTAAATGGCCCCACACGTGCAGTTGACGTCTCTTGCCATCTTTAGGTTGGAAACTTAGGCTTTTCATGCATAAACTATCTAGGATAGGACTTAGTTGCACATCTAGACTTTTTTACTTTCTCTAGGTCAGGAAGTAGCATGAAACTGGAAGGCAATTGAACTGGAGCACCATGTGAGAGAAGGTGTCCCTGGGAACAGGACATAGAAAGAGGGACAGAAATAAGGTATCAGACCAAGGGGAAGGTCCCAAAACAGAGAGAGGAACAGAAGAAGGATCCAGGCAGGGACAAAGACAAGGATCAGAGATAGATCCCATTGAGTTAACTTAAATAACAGAAGAACAAAGAACAACACAGCACGGGAAACAGGCCCTTCGGCCCAACGAGCCCGCGCCGCCGTCCCATTGTCTCAGTGACCTATTCATGATTTTAGTCTACGCCTAATGTGCGAGGATCAGGGAGGTCCAATATAGGGACAATTTGTTACCCAATCAATCAGCCTAAAAGCGCATCTTTGGGATGTGGGAGGAAACCGGAGCACCCGGAGGAAACCCACGCAACCACGGGGAGAACGCGCAAACTCCCACAGACACAGGCCCAAATCCATGTGTCCGCACAGCAACAGAGATAGTCTCTGAGCTGTCATGTTGCCCTCGAGATGGTCCAGTTTAAGCACACTAACGACATGAAGCAATAGGCAACTCCCGAAGCAACATCCAAGAGCAGCCCACTACAGCCTGCCGCATGCATGAAGCAGAGAGAAAGTTTCCTGGTGAATGAAAGAGCTCTAGGGAGCAGACTTGAAGCAATCCAGGATTTAGAGAAACCCAGAAAATCCGACAGGAGAAATCTGAAATTGATGCATCACAGCTGGAGATAGTGAACTATCAGTTGCAAATGCTGCAGATTGGGATAGAAAAAGGTAGAGAGATTGAAAGGACTTAACTTGGCAAAAGAGAAAGTAATGGAAAATGAAAAAGTTCCAATTGGAAAAAGAGGAAAAGGAAAAAGAAAGATTGAAAGAAATGGAAATGAAGAAGCTTGAACTTGATTTCCAGAAAGCCAAGTCAATGAGGGAGGAGAGCGATAAGAAAAGGCAACAAATTTTAGAGAGATTCAAAAATCAGACAATAATGAATTGTTTTAAAAAATGCTTAGCTTAAAGGAAGAAATGAGAGTCAGTGCTTCAGAGGATGAGTTTGATTCCACTAAGAATTTTGATTTAGCTAAAAAATCTTTGTTTGGTGCCAACATTTACAAAGGAAGGATTAGAAAAATATTTACCACTTTTGAAAAGATGTGTTCCCTTTCTACAGGCTGCAGATGTTTCCTGTGGCCATCACCCTACTCTCTGCAGCTGAGTACAGTACTCCCCACTGCCTTCTCTCTCTGACTTCAGACTGTGAGGTCCACATAGCCCCTAGACTGCCTAACATCTGTGACTTCTTTCCATTTCACAGCAACACCAATCCTGTGGCACTGATCACTGTCATGTGGCTACTGTACTCACGCAGCTTTTTTATTCTTCTGGGACCTTGTCTGTGGTCATGTCTTCTGCACTGCTGAACTGTTGAGGTAGATTTAGCCAGTCCAGGTAAGCAGTCTTCTATCACTCTAACGTAATTGCTGTTCAGAACTCCCCAATGCTGTCACTGCATTGTGACATGTTGTTCTTCAAATTTCTCAAACACTATCACCATGTTAGGTTAATTGCTTCTTTAGTATGAGACTATGAGAGGAATGCAAACACAATATGCAACAAGTATGTAAGTCCTTTATTGTATATTGAACTAGAACATACCATACATACAGGAACATGTTTACGCACATCTTACTCTGTCGGTCTACACTCATGATGTGAGGTGTGACATAAGTGATTCCTCTTCACTGTGTTCTCTTAAAGTGATCCCAGAATAGTCTACTATTGCTTCTGATGGTTTTACATTCCTAATGAGCTTGGTTCAATAATACAGACAGTTGGATCACTATGACATTTCTTGTTATGACTTTTAGGCAAATTTATCTCGCCACAGACTCAAAGATCCTTTGTAATTCTTCCCTGTGACATTCATCTTCTAAATTATGTGATCCAACTGACTTTTCAAGGATACTCTGAGTCCTTGATTACATACTTTAGTTACACATGAATGTCTGTTATCTGAACTTCAATTATCCTCTTCCCAACTACTTGCCAGAATTTTTATGGGATTATAAAGCCTGATTCAAGACATTTCATTATCGCTCAGCTGAAATAGAACAATTCCCTCGTGGCTACTAAAAATCCACTTCATAATCCAAGAAAATATATTTTTTGTTTGACTTATCTTCATTCCCACATCTAAATCGTATCCTACATGCATGTAAAGCCAAATGTCAGGGAGACCGGCAATTTGCAGGTAAGTAGAAGACTCCATATTGTAGGTGATAGAGGTTTCACCAAATATTTACAGTATAGAATCATAGAATTCCTACAGTGCAGAAAGAGGCCATTCAGCCCATCAAGTCTGCACTGACCACTATTCCACCAGGCCCTATCCCCACAATCTCATGCATTTATCCTAGCTAATCCCCCGACACTAAGGGACAATTATGGCACGGCCAATTCACCTAACCCATACATCTTTGGACAAGTAGGAAAAATAAATCACAACAACCCAAAAATTATCACAGAAAGACAACAAATTGTTATGAAACATATTTTATTGAATGGTTCATTTTACATGAACATCCTTTACAGGTATGGAGGACAAAATTTGTTGGGAAAGGAAAACTCTGCACTTTCCTGAAAGAACCTTTTCTGCTTTCTATGTGTACATAGACATGTGAGAGAGAAAGTACTTGCTTTTAAAGAACACCTTTCACAATCTCACAATCTCGCAAAGCCCTTTCCAATTAGTGAAAGACTTTTTGGGATGCACCCACTGCTGTAATGTAAGATCCAAAATAACAATTTTGTGTGTAGCAAGTTTTCACAAACAGCAATGTATTAAATGACCAGATCAACTGTTCCCTTAGTGGCGTGGTTTGAATAATAAGAATTAGCCACGACACTGGCGAGAACTCCCACTCTGTTCAACTTCTTATGTCTACCTGAGTGGGCAGATATTTTACATTTCAATCTAAAGGATGTTACTTCCAATGCAGTGCAGCACTACAATGCAGAAGTGTTGACTGAATGATGCATTCAAGTCTCTGCAAATGACTTGAACCCACAACTTACTGCCTCAAAGCAAAAGTTGTAATGTCACTTACCAATCTGTTACCATGGCATGGTGGCACAGTGTTTAGCGCTGCTGCCTCACAGTGCCAGAGACCAGGGTTCGATCCCAGCTTCGGGTAAGTGCCTGTGTAGAGTTTGCACATTCTCCCCTTGTCTGTGTGGGTTTCCTCCGGGTGTTCCAGTTTCCTCCTACTGTCCAAAGATGTGCAGGTTAGGTGGATTGGCCATACTAAAGTGTCAGGGGGATTATTAGCTAAATATGTGTGATTACCAGAATAGGTCCTGGGTGGGAATGTTGTTAGTGCAGACTCGGAGGGTTGAATGGCCTCTGTCCGCACTATAGGGATGCTATGATAATTTTATGTGGAAAAGTAAGAATACATAAATCAATTTTTAATATTTTAGTTTCCTGAAAATTTTGCATTATACTCTGATAGGATCAGAAACTAAACTTATGATTTGCGTATTTAAATACAATAACCTTATCAATTTTAAAACAGATGAAAAGGGCTCTCATCGCAAAAGCACATTGATAGGTCAAAACCCAACTACAGTGCAGGTGAATGGACCAAGTAAGTGAGTCTATGCACCAAAAATCCCTACTCCAAACAGGCTGCTTATGTAAAAAATAATAGTGGCTCTGGAACTTAAGTGAACCAGAGCTCCTTTTGAGTACCTCCTAGTGAGTGATTTTGAAACTAATACAGTTGTCTCATGAAATTATGTTTCAGAAACATAAGAAAAAGAAAAGAATGATAACATTTTTATTATCGATATCATTTAATATGTTAAGTTGGTGCCAAATTGACATTTACATTAGTCTCTGACGAAGGGTCATCTGAAGTCGAAACATTAGCTCTGTTCTCTCCCCACAGATGCTGCCAGATCTGCTGAGATTTTCCAGCATTTTCTGTTTTTGTTTACATTAGTACTTGTTACTTTGTAATTGATCAATGAAATTAATGTCACAATCTTCAGTTAAATCACTAACGTCTCCACTCAGCTATGATTGGCAATGGGACTTCCTTATAAAATTGTGATTTAAGTTGAATAGTGTCAATAAAGTATTTCCTGTTTTACAATGATAGAGTTTGCGGAAGGCTGTCCTATGATGATAAATATGTGCAGATATTGTTTTCGTCGTTTATAAGTGAAGTTCAGAAGGTGGCTGCTGTTTAAAATTGCTAAGGACCAAAGAATCAAAGAGCTTATCTTTTGTGCACAGTGAAAACCTTTGTATTGAGTGATTCCGAACAGACACAAACATTATTTTCCTGCTAATTCTATTAGTCCAGTCTAACTCTGTTTCTATATTCATACATTTGAATTGTTTTTTGTCTTTGATAATCCCAAAATTGTTAACTATTCAGGACCCCATTTCTAAGAATCACAGAATCCCTGCAGTGCAGAAGTGGGCCATTTAGCCCATTGAGTCTGAACCATCCACAATCCCCCTAGGCTCTATTCCTGTAACTCCAAATATTTATCCTGCTAATCCCTAATAAATGGGTGCTTTTCTGGTCAGCAGTTGGTGACTCGTGGCGTGCTGCAGGGATCGGTGCTGGGGCCTCAACTATTTACCATACACATTGACGATCTGGAGGAGGGGACTGAATGTAGGGTAACAAAGTTTGCTGATCACACAAAGATGAGTGGGAAAGCAAATTGTGTGGAGGACGAGGAAAGTCTGCAGAGAGATTTGGATAGGCTGAGTGAGTGGGCGAGGATCTGGCAGATGGAGTATAACGTTGGCAAGTGTGAGGTTATCCACTTTGGAAGGAATAATAGTAAAATGGACTATTAATTAAATGGTGAAAAATTACAACATGCTACTGTACAGAGGGACCTGGGGGTCCTTGTGCATGAATCGCAAAAACTCAGTTTGCAGGTGCAGCAGGTGATCAAGAAGGCGAATGGAATGTTGGCCTTTATGGCGAGGGGGATAGAATATAAAAGCAGGGAGGTCTTGCTGCAACTGTACAGAGTACTGGTGAGGCCGCAACTAGAGTACTGTGTGCAATTTTGTTCCTCTTATCTGCAAAAGAATATATTAGCGTTGGAGGGAGTGCAGAGAAGGTTCACCAGGTTGATACCGGAGATGAGGGCGTTAGCTTATGAGGAGAGATCGAGTAGATCGGGCCTGTACTCGTTGGAATTTAGAAGGCTGAGGGGAGATCCTATAGATTCTTATAAGATAATGAAGGGGCTAGATAGGGTAGAGGCAGAGAGATGCTTTCTACTTAGAAAGGAAACAAGAACTAGAGGACACAGCCTCAAAATAAGGGAGAGTCAATTTAGAACAGAGTTGAGGAGGAACTTCTTCTCTCAGAGGGTAGTGAATCTCTGGAATTCTCTGCCCATTGAAGCAGTGGAGGCTACCTCGTTGAATATGTTTAATTCACAGGTAGATAGATTTCTGATCAATAAGGGAATTAAGGGTTATGGGGAGCAGGCGGGAAAGTGGAACTGAACCACTTTCAGTTCAGCCATGATCTTATTGAATGGCGGGACAGGCTTGAGGGGCTAGATGGCCTACTCCTGCTCCTATTTCTTATGTTTTTATGTTCTCTGGTACTAGGGTTTGTTTAGCATGGCCAATCAACCTAACCTGCACATCTTTGGAGGAAACTGGAGGAACTGGAGGAAACCCATGCAGACACAGAGAGAATGTGCAAACTCCACACAGAGAGTGACCCAAGACCAGAATTGAACCTGTGTCCCTGGTGTTGTGAGGCAGCAATGCAAACCACCATGCCACCACCCAGGGAGATTTGATGGAAGTATTTAAAATGACAAAGGATTTGAATAAAGTCGACTGGTTAAAAATTTTTCTGATGGCTGAAGACTCGATAGTAATAGAATACGAATTTGCCTGATTGGCAAAAGAACCCAGTGTGACTGGTAAAGAAATTTACTAATACAATGATTGAATAGAAATTGGAATACTCTGCTGGTTATGGTAGTGGAAACAGATTTAACAGTGGCCTCTTGGATATCTACCTGAAAGAGAAATAAAGGAAAACAGGGCAGGGGAAAGTGAAGAGCCAGCACAGAGTCAATGGGCTGAATGGCCTCCTGCTGTGAACAATATTCTATAATGATGCAAAGTGAAAAACTTGTCATCATTGATTTTTCAAAGGCAAAGAAGAATTCTCAGAAATGGTTGCTCCCAGTAATATGACACTAAATAAATGTATTTATTATTGTTTTGTATTGTTGTACCCTGTCTATCTGAATATCATAGCTGGCTGTTATGATGAATTTAATATTACAGCATGGGACCATGTTGAATCGATGATTCGAATTACTTTGAACAAAAGTTTGTTAACCTTCTGTTATGTAACTTGGCAATGTTAAAAGGTAAATCTTCCAATGCATCAGAGACAAATCCAATTTGTAGGGACTACTGTTAGAACAATATCAAGAGTGAAACCATTCTATAAAATCATCTAATTAAGGCATCTGAGCATGGAAATAAAAAAGATAATTGAATCCACTCAAAATATTCACTCATCCAAGTCCAAGTTCCAAGCATTTTTCATTTTTTCCATCCTACAGCCATATCCTTTACTTGATGTTGAATTAGGAATCACTCCAATTCCCTTTAAATACTTAAACTGTGTCAGTGTTTAATGTGCGAAGCAGTCATTTATTCCGTAAGTCAATAACACAAAGTGTACAGAAGTTACCCTTAAGGGAAGGTTTATCTTGTGGTTTCTTCAGTTTATAATCTTGTGCTCCACTTTTCCTCCTTAGTCTTGCACAAAAAATCTCTCCACATCCACTTTATCACTTCTCTTCCTTTATGTGAAAGAGTTGGATCATGCCCTGTCCTTTAATTTATTTCCAGTGAGAACATATTTCCTTGCCTCAGTTTTTCTTCTAACTGATCCAGCAAATCTGAATCTGTAGAAGATGTTTTATCAGTCTATAGGTCAACACATATAAATTATACCAACAATATAAACATATATTTTTAGCCAATGGGCCGGAAGGTTTGAGAGGCGATCGTTCTGACGCAATTTGCACTGTGTCTCCGTGCATCTCCCAGCCTAATTTTTTTGGCGTTGTTGGATCTACGCTGAAAATCAGCATTATAGACGTTAGCATGTGTTTACATACCTTAACATCTAGAATCTCCGTCCCTGTTAGCATCTCCCCCCACTCTGGCGTGATGTTACGCTGGTGCGGATTATAACAGCTGTATAAAAGTTGGGAGCTGGCGTTGAACAGGAGTATGTTTTATGGAGCTGCAGCACTCAGAGCGCAGGGGAGGTTGGAGACAAGGCCTGGAAAATTTCTGCTTGCTGTGGGGAGGTTCCTGGAGAGCTGGAAGTGTTGTCCCCAGGCCCAGGGATTTTCCATGTCATCTCTGTGGGGTGGGGTGGGCTCCTTTACAGCGTGCTGGTCAGGCTGATATCTGCAGCCACTTGGCTGTTCCATTATTCTGTCTGTGGTGTAGGGCGAGGAACTGGACTGAGTGCTGGGGTTTTAGCGAGGGTGGGGTGGGAGGGTGGAGGGGCTGGTGTGGTGGGGGGATTGGAAAGTGAACCACGTGAGGGCTCATCAGTTCAAGCAGCTGGTGCTCCAAGCAGGGTTGCTCTGGCGAACATAGACACTCACAACTGCATGTATTCTGTAGTGAATGGGAACCTGTTTTGTGATAATTAGGAGTCTGTCATAAGAACATAAGAACATAAGAAATAGGAGCAGGAGTAGGCCATCTAGCCCTTCGAGCCTGCCCCGCCATTCAATAAGATCATGGCTGATCTGTTGTGGCTCAGTTCCACTTTCCCGCCCTCTCCCCATAACCCTTAATCCCCTCTCTTATCAAGAACCCATCAACCCGCTTCTTAAAAATATTTAGCGAGGCAGCCTCCACCACTTCAACGGGCAGAGAATTCCAGAGATTCACCACCCTTTGAGTGAAGAAGTTCCTCCTCAACTCCGTTCTAAACCGCCTCCCCTTTATCTTGAGGCTGTGCCCCCTAGTCCTACTGTCTTTTTTGAGCGGGAAGAGTCTCTCCACCTCTATCCTATCCATCCCATTCATCATCTTATACGTCTCAATGAGATCTCCCCTCATTCTTCTAAACTCTAACGAGTACAAGCCTAGTTTATTCAGCCTCTCCTCATAGCTCAATCCCCTCAACTCCGGTATCAGCCTAGTAAACCTCCTCTGCACTCCCTCCAGGGCCAAAATATCCTTGCGCAGGTGCGGCGCCCAAAACTGCACACAGTACTCCAGCTGCGGCCTCACCAATGCCCTATACAGCTGCAGCAAGACCTCCCTACTTTTATATTCAATCCCCCTCGCTATGAAGGCCAGCATCCCATTCGCCTTCCTGACCACCTGCTGCACCTGCAAGCTAGGTTTTTGCGACTCATGCACAAGGACCCCGAGGTCCCTCTGCACCGTCGCCTGCTGCAGTTTTTCGCCACGTAAGTAATAGTCCTTCCTACCATTCTTCCTACCAAAGTGGACCACCTCACACTTGCCAACATTAAATTCCATTTGCCATTTCCTGGCCCATTCGCCCTGTCCCTGCCCAGCTTTCCTGACCTGCAGCACAGGTCTGGAAGGGAATGCTGTAGTGCTACTCATGGCAATGGTTCAAGGGAGCACAACTGTTGTACCCGCACACCAATGTTTATGCTCTCCCTGCCGGCTGTATTCATGATGCCAATGATGTGGAGCTGCTGGCGTTGGACTGGGGTAAGCACAGTAAGAAGTCTCAGAACAACAGGTTGAAGTCCAGCAGGTTTATTTGGTAGCGCAAGCCACTAGCTTTCGGAATGCTACTCATTCATCAGGTGAGTGGGAGTTCTGTTCACAAACAGGGCATACAAAGACACAAACTCAATTTACAAAATAATGGTTGGAATGCACGTCTCCACAAGTAATCAAGTCTTAAAGATACAGACAATGTGAGTGGAGAGAGGGTTAAGCACAGATTAAAGAGATGTATATTGTCTCCAGCCAGGACAGTTAGTGAGATTTTGCAAGCCCAAGCAAGTTGTGGTGGTTACAGTGTGACATGAACCCAAAATCCCAGTTGAGGCCGTCGTCATGTGTGCGGAACTTGGCTATCGGTCTCTGTTCAGCGACTCTGCATTGTTGACAAAGCAGAATCCAGGGGGTGATGTTTGACTGAGGGTTCAGTGGGTGTTGGGGAAAGTAGGGCAGGTGGTCTATAACTTTTGGCCGAGGGGCTGGTATCGCGCAGCAAAGCAGCCTGCACCTTGATGTGTGGGATTGGGGGACACTCTGCTCTATGGGGAGAGAATCAGAGACAGATTAGTCACAGCTGTGAGGGGCAAAAAACTTTTAATTGCGCTCTTAACATTGACCAAAACTTAACCCCGACTACTGCTGAGCTTCATCGTGCCCCCTTAATGACCCTACAACTTTCTAATCTTGTGCAGTCTACTGCTTTGTCTAGGTGTTACCCTAAGTTGCACATCAGAGGCGGAGGCGCCCAGCTGTGATCTGCAGCCTGATGCCTTTGGCAGCCATTTTCTGGAGGGTCGAGACCTGGAGGATGACACTGATGTTTTGGTGCCACCCTGTTCATCCAGCTGGCCATAAGATGCCCCGGTGAGTGGAAAGGGGGAATCAGAAAGTCTCAGGATGTCCAAAGTCTCCTGGGTGGAAGGCCCCAGCATGGTCTCTAGCCCTCCCTCCTCCCTTGGGCTGCCTGGAGGACCCGGGGACAGTCCATGGGATGGCAGGGTAGCTGGACTGAGCACCTGAAGCTTTGGTGTCACCTGAGTCTGCCAGTCCTGAAAGTGTTGGCCTCATGGTCTGCGATCTGAGATTGAGCCAAGCTCTGGCATCCCTCTGCTACAGCATTCTGTGAGTGAGACAGGCTCTGGAGCCCCGCAGCAGTAGCCCTCTGAGGCTGGGCTAAATTGCTGAGGCCCACAGCCATAGCTTGCTGTGTCTCCAGAATCCTAGATGGAGTCCTGGCCATGGCCAGCAGTATCTCCAGAATGCCAGCAAGAGCTGCAACCATGGCCAGCTGTGTCTCCCACCTGCCCCTGACACACATGGCCATGGACCAATGTGCTTCCAGGATGTTGGTGGCACCCACGGCCATGGCCCACTGTGTCCCTGCCATGCCCACTGTGCCTCCAGGACGGCCTGGACCCTGTTAACCATGAAACCAGATCCCTGTGCCAGACTTTCCACTGTGGACGCCACTTTTGCAGTGTTGGCCTGGTTAACACGCTGTGCTGGCACCACCTCCTGTGACAGCACTCTGTTTGATGACTCCTCTAAACAGCCTTGCAATCACAGCATGGTTGTTGACAGCCCATCCACAACTCCCCGGGTTTGCTGATGCATCTCCACCAGCTCCAGAATAAATGAACTCTGAGGCCTGGCATATGGCTTGGGACCAGCTGATTTCCTCGCCTCTGGCAGACTTCTGTGTGCCCAAGTCCTTGGATGTGTCCACCTCCACCCAATGTGCATCAGAGGCCATGATCTTCTCACCAATAAGTGACCCAGAAGCCTCAGCACTAACATAACCCATCTTCATAATAGTCTCTGTGTTGATGGATTGTGCTGTGATGCCAGTGATGAATCACTGGATCATTGGTGCTGTCCTTGGAGGGTTCTTCAGGATCTCCGTCCGAGGTGTCATCCAAGGTGTCCATAGGAGTTGGTTCCTGAGCAGTGATTGGGAGGAAGCGGGGGGTGGGGGGCGGGTGGGGGGGGGGGGGGGGGAGTGCAATGACACCAGAAGGGGCTGGTTCATCAGGATCCAGCAGTGCAAGAAAGAACACACATTTGGGAAAGGGAGGGAAAACAGCCTGTGCAACATAACGTTTATTTTGAAGAAGACTTCGGAATAGGGTTCAGCTGATGTTGACTTGCATGGCGGGGCCAACTTAGCTGTCGGTGACCATTCTAGGCGTGTCTGCCCTGCAAGCTCCAGGACACGCCACTCAGAGCCTGCCAGCAGCTGAAGCTCAGGAACACCCCCACCAGTTTCCTCCCTCTCACACCAGTTGTCTTCTGTGGGAATGTTAGGGAGATTGAAAGCATGATGTATGGGAGGGCATGGGGTGAAATGCGTGTCAAGGGCAGTGAACTCGTGTTTGCCATTTTGGGGAAATGTATTCCCATTGGGAAGTGCTGATTGGAGGGGTGCCACATGTGTTGGACCTGGTAACAATGCTGCAAGCCTAAAGAATCTTGAAATACTTCCCTATACTTACACATATATCACTTCTATCTTTTCAGTAATTTGAACTTCTTATTTTGAATCAACTGACTTCCTGTATTTCACAGCAGCACCAAAAGAGATTTGTTTAAACACTAGAAACTCCTACATGAGTCAACTAATTAATCTGACCCAGCACATTGTTATGATCCTGTTAGGGCCTATTAACATTCAAATAGGAAATCCCACTACTCAGCAATTAACTAACAGAAATGCCATACTTGTTTTTTTCATTTTTAAACAAAAACAAACTTTATTGTATATTGAAAAATATGTAAGCATAATTAACTTAACAAGATAGCTTGTGAGATTGATGCTATAAACTCAGTTTTACTCTTTACTCCTCTTCCAGAGTCCTCTTAGCTTATTAAGTTGTGAAGGTTCATTCACTTGCCCTGCAACAAATACAAACATGTGCCACAGCCCTCTAGAATTCATATTAATTGTTATCAGTATTCCAGGTTTCCTAAAGGTACAAATTAAATGGGATTCTTCCATTTTGACTAAGCTATCCTCCAAATTTCTTTAAATACGTCTTGATTCTTCAGCTGGCATCGGACATACATAGGCTGTTTTCTTCAACCTGCTCCCACAGCTTCTATCCAGCTCTTTCTAAGCTCACAATTTGAGCTGTCTTTGGCTTTCTGCCAAAGGTTCAACAAGGACCATTGTGGATTTATTCCACTTACTGCAAGCCAGAGAAAATAATTAAGCTGCCTTCCCTTGTGAAAACCAAACTGAAATGTTTGTTTATTTCAGCAAGCATACTGAGATAAATTAAACAAAGGAACCTTCTAAGCAAACTCCATTCTGAATCATTAATTCTGGCAATGCAGCATACTTTGAGATGATTTGAATAGAAACGTAAATTAATTATTTTACCTTCAACACAACTCTTTGATTCTGTAATCCATGTGAATTACTTCTGTTTTTAATGGGTGTAATTGACCTCTCTCCAGACTCCCTGGCTTCGTTGCAAACTTCAAAATGGACCATTCATTGTTCATAATTTTTCACAATTAATTCTGACTTTGCATGATAAACATCAGCTATCTTTTAAGTGCAACTCCAAACAAGATTCAAACACAGAGGACTGGATTTTCAATAGACAATGGGGGTGAGGTTGGATGGGGGTGTACGTTGAAAACAATGCATTCAGAGAGGATATTAGTCATCTGATGCTTCTGTGATGTGCTATAATTTCTAAAGGGAGGATGGGAGTAAGGTGGAAACAACAACCTGCGCATCACTAATTAACTTGCTGTTAAACATTTTGAAAAGCTTATTAACAGGCTGGAGAGGGACATGACAGCATTTTCATAGTTAATAATGGGAAGAATGTTCAGGGAAATGTTAGTGCTCATTTGTCAGGAATACAGTGGGGCCTATTATTCATTGACTGCTGATGAAAAACCAAGCATAAAAAAGCAATAGGTAAACTGAGGCACTAATGCAGTGGCACAATGTTGCCATCACTTTAGCCGAGTACCTAAAGAGTGAATGTTTGAGCATTTGTGTGGATCTTGTGGTTGTTTATCCTATGCCCTCATACCTGCTGCATTCCTCCAGGCAACTGCAAGCCCAGTTTGCTTTGTGAAATTGCCACTGTGATGAGTCCCTGCCTCCAGCCTGCATCTGGTGCCACTAATTGGGAGCCAAACATGCCCTTGGGCTTGTTGGGGCCTTTCCTTTTAGAAATCATGGTAAGTGCGGGATCAGGACTGGGGAATGCTCCAGCCACCTGATTCCTGACCCCGGACTGAAAATGCAGTCTTGAGAGTTGTCTGATTAGTACTGGATCTTCACTGGCGTTATGTCACTCTGACATTTCAGCAGAACTTTTAAATTGGCTTCAAGTGTCCTGAATTGTGGTGCTGGATTTGGCTGGGCTATGGTATTTTCTAGGTGCACCATAGTTACGTACACATTGAAAATCAGGCTTGAGATTTGCACACCCACTCCTGACAGCAGATGCTTAGGACATCATTTTGATTAAAGGCCTAATGACTGCTCACAAAATGTACAGCAACAAGATGCTGAAGTAAATCCGGACATAATGCTGATTTAATTCCAGCGCTGGTGTGTAGGAACTGCAAACTCCAGACAATCCCTGCTTTAATCTGAAACGATGTGGAGATGCTGGCATTGGACTGGGGTAACTGGTGAGGCTTCTTACTGTACTCAATCTGACACAACAGGCCACAGCATTCAATGGGATGAAGGAATCGCTACCTGCAGCATTTAAGGGATCATGAATTACTTAGAGGTTAACTGATGAATTATTTCTCTGGCTGCAATTGTATCTGTTTTTGAAGCTTTCCTATTCAATAAGGAGTGAGCTGAATGGTCTGAACTTCTTCATCATTTAAGATCTTATGGTGATACAAGCTGATTCCAGACCCAATGTCCTCAGAGGGTTTCTCCTGGGAATTGAATATAATTAGATTAATAAAGAGAGGACACACAGAACAAGACAAGTTGCAATATGATACAGGATCACATCTACCAAAGATCTTCAGACCAATTTCCTTACATTAGCATCGACATGAGGCAACCAACTGCTTCACAAAGGAGGCTGTGACTGATATTTGTCAAATGCTACAGTCACAACTGCAGCCTCAGACCAGTCTAAGGAATGAATTGTAGCTGTCAAGTTGATCATGCTGTTAGCTATGCTTCAGAATCCTTTCAGTCTGCTGCTAGCAACATCTAACTGTTTGCAGTAGACCACTCTCTAAAGGACGTCACTGACGCTCTTTCTCACAGAGAAACACATTTATTTTACTCCTTCTTGTCAGAGACAAGTAGTCTGAGCGGGCTGAAGATTTTGTATAGATCACAGACATCCCCAGGTGCGGGGTGCCAGTGTTTGCACATTGTCTTACGTGAAGACAGCCATTTTCATGTACCAAAAGGGATTCCACTTCCTCAATGTGCAGCTAATGGGTGACCATAGGAAATGTATCATGCATGGAAGTACCAGTTACCTTGACAGCCGTCATGGTTCTTTCATTCTGTGGTAGTCAACTGTGTGCATATAAACCACCATGGCAAGTCAAAGATAGGCAAATGGGTGACAAAGGGATATCCCACTCATGGCATGGTTCAAGATTTTGATCTTGAACCCATGCACAGGAAGCTCTTAGATGGCCAGTGCCAGGATGATTGCAACCATCTTGATGCTGCCCTCCTGCTGGGATTCAGGACTCTTTAAGAACATAAGAACATAAGAAATAGGAGCAGGAGTAGGCCATCTAGCCCCTCGAGCCTGCCCCGCCATTCAATAAGATCATGGCTGATCTGAAGTTCCACTTTCCCGCTTTCTCCCCATAACCCTTAATTCCCTTGTCTATCAGAAATTTTATAATTCTGATGTCAGGACTTAGCTTGCACTAGAAAAATTCTGGTCAAAAGCTATGTTGCCACAAAGAAAAATCTAGACCACAGCAATTGTGTCCTCAGGCAATGTTTTAGTTGCAGGACATAAGCCCTGCAGCACTCAGCTCAGTGGGTACCAAGATTTCTGGTAGTATGCTGAATAATACACAACCTGGGCTGTGATTCTCCCATCTGGGAGAACTGCACATCAGTCGATTCGTGGGCTTCCTGCAAGCTTGCGCGCTATGTTTGCCGGATTTTTGGCGCGCTCTGCTTTGCGCCGGAAATCAGTGGGGAGATGCGGAAAAGATTTAAATGGTCATTTCCCAACAATTTAAATGCGATGAGCGGACCCAGAACTGAGCTCTCCAGGCCCTCTAGCCTCTCGCACCCTGGTGGCGTGTTTCGCTCCAGCACGGCTTAGAAGAGCTCCCCACTTTTGTGGAACTAGTGGCCCAACCCAGCTTGAGTGAAGGGGGTCAAATGGAGCCCCCCAGGGTGTCGGGCAGTGGGGGGATGATGACTGCAGGGCATGAGCATACTGGCAGTGCCAGCCTGGGTCCCCTGGCACTGACCAAGGGGCAAGGTGCCCATGCCCAGGAGCATCTTGGCACTGCCCACTGGGCATTGGGCAGGGCATGGGGGTGGAGCCTAGGGGACGATCGGTGGGGGTGGGGGGAGTCTCGCTGCCACTCTGCTATTTGGATTGATGGGGGCAGGAGGGAGGCCAGCGATCAGGGTGGGCTAGGGAGGTCAGCCAGGGGTGGGTCTGCCCCGAGGGGTATCTGCATATGGCGGGTGGGGAGAGATGGGCACTGTAGGGAAGTGGCAGCTGGAGATTGTTGCAATCCAGGACAGGGTGGGGCAATGGAGGGTGGCCCAGGAATGGTTTGGGGGGCTGTGATTGGCTGTGGGAGGTTGAGGGGGCAGCATTGTGGCGGTCACATGGCTGACCAGCGATCAATCTGGCCAGTAAAAGGGAGGCTGAGACTCGCTGGTTTCAGCCTCCTGGGTGGGAATAGGCCCTGCCCCTGAAATCTAATGATATTCATGCTGGTGGCCTCTGCATTGTACAGAATGTGGGAGATTTTAGTGTGAATTCCCACTGGAAAAAACAGCATGAGTTACTCCAGTTTTCCCGCAAATTCAATATTTAGAATTTTTGGGGGAGAATTCCGCCCCTGGATTTTGAGGAACTCGCCACCATTTATCAGGTGAGAAGGTGAGGGGTAGGAGCAATCGGAAGAAGGACAGGGTGGGGGGAAGGGGACTGGAGAGGGAAGAAGGGAATGTGGAAGAGGAACTGTATTGGCAGACAGAAGTAACTGAATTTTTACAGAAGACAATGCTGATGAAGGTGTACTGCCTACTTGCAAGCAATTATTCTTTCACATGAAGACAATCTAATATATTTGGTTTATTTGAAGGAGATATTGAATTAAAAGGATGGTTCCTAGGAGACAAAGGCTCCAAGAGCTGTGTTCTTCCCTGGCCCATCACAAAATGTGACAGCCAGCGGCATCAGGTGAACACAGACATAAAGTGCCAGAATTCTACTGTCTTGCCTGCCCAGGACTTGTAAGATCCTGCCCAAGGCAACTTATAATGCCATTCTGTGAGCATTGCCCGTTCCAGTATCACAGTGGGTATGTCGGTAAAATTCCAGCAAAAATGTTATGCAGGCAACAGGAAAATTATTGCATGTTCCCTAGGCTTATTAATATAGCACTAACAATGCTTGCACAGATCAAAGAGCATAGTGCTGTATAGCCTTGCCTGCAAACTCCAAATTCATTGGCTGCTGCACGCTGCACGATATCTGCAAAGCCTATGGCTCCCTCAGCTTGGTTGCTTTGTCCATGGCGTAATGAATGAATGTGCGGTCCCATATGAGCAGAGCATCGGTTATGGGCTTGATGCAGCTATGGACAACTATTGGGACATTCCACACAGACCCCTGGAATGATTCAGGCGCATAAAAATTGAGGGCTACTGTGATCTTCAGAGCCACAGGTGTTGGGTGCCCACCTATACATTTGGAAGTGATCACTGGCCTAGTTATGCAGCATTATGACATAATGATGTCTGTAGAGAGGCAGAGCCCCCTGCAGCATTGGACCTCAGACATGTTGAGGTAGCTGCATTGGTGCCTGTATGCTCTGGCAGGAGGATAGTGGTGTCTGCTGTGTTGCTGTCCTTCTTGCTCTCCCTGCAGGCCCTGCATATCCTGTGCCTCGCCTCCCACACCTCTTCCTGTGATGCTGCCTGCAAACACCTGACTTCCTCTTCCTTCTGTCCCTCTGAGGAGGTGCACCCAGTGAAGTACACAATCCCCATCTGCTGAAATTCAGATGGCGCTGCCCCATACACTGAAGGCTGCAATGAGCAGAAATGCTCTGACAGAATTGCCAAAACAAGGGTCCTCAAAGGAAAACTAGCAATGCAAATATTTCAGAAGCAAATGGAGGAAAAGGTCTGAAATCTCAAGACTAAAGTGACAACAAACTCTCAGCTGAACTCCTCACAATTCACACAGCCAATGTTCCAGTCTCCTTTTATCTTGAATTTGGATGAGAAAAGTGGAAAAATGTAATGGCTGCCTGCCTGTGTTGCCAATTCTCCAACCTAAAAATTGCACGGGCAAGATAAAATTCCAGTCAATCGACCTTTTAATTGCCTTTACTGGCTGATTAACTGTTGACAGGCATACTGCTGATTATTGTATTGAGACGCATGTCCGACATCTTCTTGCATGATTTCATATGATTTTAGTTTGGGCACGTGTCCACTTAAATAAGTTTTGGCCCCAAAAATAAGTGGAAAACTATAGTCCTAATATTGAGAATTATTTGCTTTGTGTTCATAATAATAGAAGTAATCAAATGGGGAGGTGTACTATTTTGTGTGACACAGGAAATCATGGACTTAAACCCTGGTATGTGCTACATTTGTTAATTCCAATCATGTTGGTTACTAAATGAAAATATTCTTTCCTAAATTTTTCAGAGTTAATCAGGTTCACATTGCATTGATTCTCAATTATGCCTGCTATTCTTCTTTTCTCAAAAAAGCTGGTTTATTTACAACACAGAACTCTGCTTCGAGTAAGGCACGGAGCTGGATTTGGTATTAATGGAGATTCAATGTCAAGTTGTTGCTCATGTGGTTTTCCAATATAGTTTGACAGGTGATATTTCTCAGAAACCTGTGTAAATCTTACTGTAAGCATCAATTACTGAGCACAAGTTTATCCACATGACTTCTTGAAGCAGTCTCACTGATGTAAAATGGCCTATACAGGTTGCTTTGCTGCGTAGTATCTTGTTTAGGGTTACTTGTGGGGAAGGATCTGAAGCAATGGAATTTTAGTTTAACAACAATGTCAACACCTGGTGTGAATGTCATACAACAAGGAACACAATTGCTATAGCTACAAATTCTCTTTTGAAGGTAAATTGTTGTCTTAAGGACAGCAACAATAATGTTTACATGTTCAAAGGACACACACCAAACAAGTTGGCAACAGGATGTGGAACGCTTTCACTACATTGTTTGAAGCCAGCAGAGGAAAACATGTAGAAAATTATTTTGTATGGAAGCCAACTAGGGAGTGGAAGGTCCACAGATCAGTCTGCTTTGCTCTACTGAAGCAAATGATTCTGGCTAATGTTAAGATGCTACATCATCATGAAATATTGCAATCCATGATGCATTGTAAAGGCATTTGATTTGTGTTATTCCACACACTGTAATATATAATACACAAGTTATGTCATTTTCCACTTCACCTTTTCATTACCATGCCACGCACAAAGAAAGCACAATATTTTCATGTGCTTGTCTTGACATATTCGCTCGCTGCAAGAATGCTGTATTGAAGGATAGCTACAGTTGGCAGGAAGAGCCATTACCACAATAACGAGTAGTGCCATAGCACCTTGGCCGGAGAAGACAGAAGAAGCCAACGCAGTCATACCTTTGGATCAAATGTTACAGTATCCATGATTGCCAAGGTAACAGAGCATGCATGTGACAGCCTCTTAAAAGGTTTGCTTGTCAAAGTTTTTTTTATTGCTCCTTATTGTAAACTTAATGCACTAACACAAAGGCAGGAAGCAGGGATCTTTGCCAACTGCATTTTTCTTTGTAAATATATTGACTAATTTTCTCCTGCTTTACTTTACCATGTTCCCATAACACAGGGCTGCTTACATGGACATGAAATGGCTCAACAATGAAATGGAAGGTAACATGCCAGTGCAAGTTTTCATAAGGCTACATATTCAAATACCTATTTCTTATTGTCCCGGACACTTTGGCAGAACACAATTTATTACACGCAGCACTTTCCATTCTACTTACAACAGGAGATGACACCCAAGGGGAGGCAGTGCTTACAGACAAGAGAGGGGAAGATGGCAACATTGTAACAATTTGATGTCAGAGTATCTTTGGAGAATCCTAAACTCACATGAAGGACTGAATTTTCTAAGTTCATTTGTGATCCCAATTGATTGGTAACTCAGAAGTAGCCGTGGCAGGACCTCAGTCACGATTCTACTGGAGGTGTTTTTGTCCAGTTAATAGCTGCAGGTGGACCAGGGAACCAGGAGGCTATATTGTTGGGGCCACAGCAATATCTGACGGGCAGATCCACTAGGAGAGGTGAGCACTGATGTAATAGGTAAGTGAACACAAAGGCACCTCAAGATAGATGGTGAAGAATTGTAAGTTTGTAAGAAATAAGTGTGACCATATTTTATAGAAAGTGAACCCCTTCATAGGCATAGGCATATAGCCTGCTAGAGTAGCTATGCCTCTCTGATATCCATGGCTTCAGGAGTGGGAGAGAAGGGGATTTAACAGAGGCATCGATGGCCATGTCACCAGGTGACTACCTCCAGTCAACTGACCTTTGACCACAGTGGGCAGCCTGTCAGCTGTCAGGAAGATCCAAACAGTGTCACTAGTCTGCCTTTGAGTGATCATTGAATTGAGCCTAATTAGATACCAGCTGCTACTGGACAGGTGGATGATACTGGTCACACTCTGCACCCAGTCAGACCTCTTGGAACCAGGGTAATGTCAGGGAGCCACCTAGACAGAAGATTTTCAAATTTGTTCTGTGTTTCTGGGAACATTCAGTGCACATGTGCCCAGCAGTGCACCGTTTTAATGAGGTTCTTATCTTTTTAAATTGGTTCTTGACAAGACTATTTATTTAATGTAGGTGTTAAGAGTTCACAATATGGAACTGGAATAGGGATGGCAGATCTTCTTCCTGAGAGATCCAGCGATGTTTTGTTGAATTAATGTTTTGGTGGACATTTCGTTACAATTTAGAAGATGTGCTGAGGTCACTTTCACAGCTAGCTATGGTGAGATTTGAACTCACGTGGTTAGATTTTTCTGCCACATGTTCCGTTTGTTAGACTAGGTTTTAAACAGATTGCCCACCAGGTTGTTGGGAGGGTGTGAATAATGGCCCAGTGAGGGCAAGAGGGCATCTTGAGAAGAATGGGGCAAACAGTGAATCTCCATCACCAGTGAGATTCAAGCATCGAGAAATAAAAGACTGCAAAGGAGTCTGATCATCATCTGTCTGTTCCACAGCTCCTCATTCCTCTCAACTGTACATTTTATTAGGTCTTTTATTTGCGTACTACACAAGCTCGAGGGTGTTGATAGTGGAATGAGACACCTTTCAAGTATGCAGCAATGGAGTTAAATTCCTGGATAAAGAGGACGTCACCATACTTTTATGAAAATTATAGCAGGTGAATGCAATGTCACACCACACATAGAAAAAGGAGCACAGAAAGAAAATGGCTAGATTAAGAGAGAAACAAACCAGAAAGGAATAGTAAGGAACAAAATTGACTTTGTGACATTTATCTGAATCAATTGAGTTTAATTTAATCAATTGAATCAATGGAGTTTAAGTTAGACAAATGCGAGGTGATGCATATTGGTAGATTGAACCAAGGCAGGATTTACTCAGTTAATGGTAAGGCATTGGAGAGAGTTACAGAACAAAGAAATCTAGGGGCGCATGTTCATTGCTCCTTGGAAGTGGAGTCACAGACGGACAGAGTGATGAAGAAAGCATTCAGCATGCGTGATTTCATTAGTCAGAACATTGAATACAGGAGTTGGAATGTCTTGTTGAAGTTGTACAAGACATTGGGAAGGCCACACTTGGAATACTGTGTGCAATTCTGGTCACCCTATTATAGTAAGGATATTATTAAACTAGAAAGAGTGCAGAAAAGATTTATTAGGATGCTGCCAGGACTTGATGGATTGAGTTATAGGGAGAGGCTGGATAGACTGGGACTTTTTTCTCTGGAGCATACGGGGCTGAGGTTTGATCTTATAGAGGTCTATAAAATAACAAAGGGCACAGATCAGCTAGATAGTCAATTTTCCCAAAGGTAGGGGAGTCTAAAACTAGAGGGCATAGGTTTAAGGTGAGAGGAGAGATACAAAAGTATCCAGAGGGGCAATTTTTTCACACAGAGGGTGGTGAGTTCTGGAACAAGCTGCTAGAGTACAATTGTGTCTTTTAAAAAGCATTTAGATAGTTACATGGGTATGATGGGTACTGAGGGATACGGGCTAAATGTGGGCAATTGGAATTAGGTTAGGGTTTTTTTTAAAAAAAAAGGGCAGCATGGACAAGTTGGGCCAAAGGGCCTGTTTCCATGTTGTAAACCTCTATGACTCTAATTCACAACCTGAAGGAATGACACTCCATGTTCATATTTGTACTTGTTCACATTTTGAGTAAGAAATATTGATTGGCAGTCACTAACAATTATCCCTTAATTAAAGGAAGTGCTGGGCTATTTCTATGCCTAAATGCAGACATAGACACTAGCTGCCATCCACCTCCCTACCTCCTCTGTGAAGGCAAACCAATATTGCAATGTGTTCTAGTGCTTCTATTTATCTTAAGGCAGTTCTGGAAAAACAATGTGTCCTTCATGAATCTAAATATATGGATGGACGCTGTACAAATAATGTGTTATGTGGCTACATGCTGGAAATAGGGAAATAACTGTTTCATACTGACACTTAATTAAAGATTTAGTGATACTTGCTGAGTAGGCTGTTGGTTGTGCAGCTGAGTGTTCTGGCTCATGATTGAGCCCATCCTTTGTCATTACTGATGTCTTTCTTCTCCTGTACAGGACACTACAGACCACAATAGTTTTTGAGGCTTTGTCTGCTGTAATATGCCTTTAAGGGATAGCAGCATGCCATCAATTTAAGGGAAGTGTATTAATACGATCACTTCAGACTGGAGCACAACATAGATACACAGCTCTGCAGCTCTTATTTCAAGCTTTCTATCCATGTAGATATGTTCACATTAATAAACAAACCTGAAATTAATAAATGAACCTGCTGTATATTTGCACGATCTTTTATAAGTGATTGGTGCCTTTTTTGTATCATTACTGATACACACCATAGTCTGGGCTACACTGTAACACTCACCTGATCCAAACATTTTAGTGGCTGCTCAAAAATGAAAAGAATGCCATTGGGCAAAGCATGTACTGTAATTTACCCTTACTCAAGTCTTGTCCTTGGGTTTTGCTGTATTGTTATAGCTATACCTGCAATGTATATTTCATTCATCTCACAATTAACTTGATGACTCTTTGACAATTATGACATTATGGGCCTGATTTTACCATTAAGTTGTGCCTGTTTTCTGGCATGAAAACTTGGTAAAGTTGGGCAAGAGGCGAGTACTGTGATCTGCACCTATCGCTGTGCCAGATCCCCCTTTACCAAGGCCCGAAAATGGCCCCAATTGGGACTGTGCCGAAAATAGGCGCAACAGCTATTTAAATGCATTCACATGCATTTAAATTGACTTAATGGGCTGTGCACCCAACTTTACCAGCACTTCCCCCTTTACCACTGTGTTTCCTCATCCAGAAACAGCGCAAAACAAAAACAGGCATGCACCACAAAAGTCCGATTTGGGCACTCCAGTTAGTGAGGAGGTAAGTGTCGAGGGTCCGATAGCTCTCCGCCTGAGATCGGTGGGGTGGGGGGGAAGGTCTGACAGCTCTCTGCTTAAGATCAGACGAGGAGGGGGAGTCTGCTGCCACTCTGGTTGAGATCAGTGGGGGGGAATGGGGGTCCACTGTCACTCTGATTGAGATCAGTGAGGGGGAAGGGGAGTCCGCTGCCATTCTGCCTGATATCGGGGGGTGGGGGGGAAGGGGAAAGGGGCCCATGATCAGTCTGGGTGGCGTGCGATGGGGGCTGAGGGGTCAGTATGTTATGGGGGTGGGGCATTGTCCATGGGGACCAGGGGGAAGCATTAGCCGGCCCAGGAGGGTTGCGGCAGGTGAGCCACATTCTGTAATTTTTTTCTGCGCGTGCGCAATTTGAGACGTCGATCGGAGATGCAGGGTTTTGGGTGGATTAAGCCCCACCCACAGACTTCTGCAGCATAATTCAGAATCGCTGACATTTTTTCAGACAGAGTGTGTTTGGGGGAGCCTGAGAACGGGTCTAAAAGTCGGATCTGAAACACTACCAGTTTCAAGTCTGCCCGGCACTTAGAATCAAAATGGTAAAATAGGGCCCTATGACTCCTTAAGATAAAAGATTTTATGAAGGCTAATGTGTGTATTTGCTTTCCATGACTGCAGACTAACTGCACAATCATTGGCGGGTAACACTTTCTGCTACCGTATAGAAGAACATCCATAGGTAGAGGTAGACATCAATACAATCAATGAAACAATGCTACATGATGTGTATATAGCATTCTCCTTCATTTTCCTAGCTACTTCTTCAAGGGAAATTATTGATCGTAGCAGCAGCAAGCACTAAGTCATAGGGATGTGGGATGCAAGTGTACATTGATGGTATGGTGGCATTGCAGAAAACTTCCGTGACTGCTTTGAAGGACCCTGTAAAACAACAGTTCAATGCAGATGTAACGACCACTATCACTCATCAAGTTGTGGTTGTCCTAAGTTTCCAACCACAGAGCATATATAGTCCTATTATGGCCTTTATCAAGAAATTCAATTTTATCTAGGCATCTTTAGACATGTTCACATGAAACAGTCTGGCCCCATTTGCATGTGTGGAGATGCAACAAAGGTCATAATTTTTCCAATAAAGGAAGAATGCCCTTGTCTGAATGTCCATCTGATTGTTTCTCTAAAGGTGTGCCCAAGAGATATCTCTTGTTCCTCTCAAACCAGTACACAAATGCTATTCAGTTGGATGATGTGCAATGCAGCTTTAAGAAGTTGTTGTGAGGGTCATAAAAAAAAATTTGCTTCTTTTGTGAAACTCTGGCAAGATAGAAATGAAACAACAACCTGCAAATAGACAAACTAAAACAATAAAAAGTACTTAACTGAAGGAATAATATATATATTGTATATATAATCCAACAGGTTTGTTTGGAATTGTGAGCTTTCAGAGCACCAGTTCATTAGGTGAGTGACTCACCTGATGAAGGAGCAGCACTCCGAAAGCTTGTATTCCAAATAACCTGTTGGACTTTAACCTGATGTTCTGAGACTTCTTGCTGTGCCCATCCCAGTCCAACACTGGCATCTCCACCTCATAATATGTAAATGGGCACATAGGGCAAAGACTGTTATTCAGGGATTACAGGAAATTCCCTCAATTTACAGCCTTAATTTGCCTGGCACTTAATGGGTGTATTGGTTCCACTTGTCCCGAAGTTCTTTTAAATTGACAAGTTACATCAGATATTGACAGAACATGGGGAGCCAGCACCAATGCACAGCAATAACATGAGTACAAAAGATTACACTATTGGCCCCATATCAACAACAAGGGTATTCCAAATAAATGTGTCTCATTGTTGGGCTTGTGTATCTCTATTCGTGCAAAGAATATACCTTCAAATGCAAATATAGTGAGAACGCCACATGACACTCATGCGTATTCAATGATAATTTCTGGGTCTGGTAACTCCTGTTATACTTCAATACAATGCCCCAGGGCTGTATCATGGCCAAAGGTCTTCTCCATTTGAGAGAAGCCGCCAGTGGTAAGTGCAGGTGAAGAGAAATACCCACTGTGTCTTAAAACAAACACTGAACACTGTAAACATGTTTTTCATTCTATAAAGTTGTTTTTTTTTACTACTGGCTATCACATTTCTTTCTTATCTATAAGCACAGTTTAACTATGTGGCAACTTTCAGTTGTTTTAAGAATACATGACATTAGACAGTTAAAGTTAGGAAACAGTATTTGAGCTGGATTGTGTAACTGCTAAAAAAGAACAGGGATTTTGTTTTTTAGTTATATTTTTATTCGGAAGCTTGTCCATTCATATTAGAAATTTGAGAGTGCATGATTTTCTGAATATGCTGAATAACCTAAAGGTCTTGTCAAACTTGGCTTCAAATTTACAACATACTATTCATTACATGCCTTGAGTGTGAAGTCAGAATTTCAGTTCAATCGGACTATCACATTTTCTGTAATTAATTCTCTAAGATCCAAACATATGACATATATTACCCCATTTGGACAACATGAAAGATTTCATTACATAGTTATGCAAAAATTTCCCTATTAAATAAGCCAGTATCACTTTGGTATAAAAGGTTTTGATCAGTATCTTCCATGAGTAGAACAATGGAAGTGGGGGAGCTCTCCAATGTTTGGAGTCATACCTAGCGGAAGGTAATTGTGCTGGTTGGAGGTCAGTGATCTCAGTCCCAGGACATCACTGCAGGAGTCCCTCAGGCTAGATTCTTAGACTCAACCCTCTTCAACTGCTTCATCAATAACCCTCCCTCCATCACAAAGTCACAATTGCGGTTGTTTGTTGATCTGGCTTGCACGACGTTCAGGCTTGGGCTGATAAATGGCAAGTTACATGAGTGCCAGGTAATGACCATCTCCAACAAGAGAGAATCCATCCATCTCCTCAAGGGCAATTAGAGATGGGCAATAAATGCTGGCCAAACCAGTTACGTTCATAATCTGTGAAAGAATAAAAAAATGTCCTTGGACCAATAACAGCAACATTGTGTGATTTGCAAATGCAACAAATAATCTGTTCTTTCAATTACATATATCTAATACCTGAGCTAATGACTCACATCCTGTTTAAAAGGCTGAACTGTGTATGGGTTAATAAGTAAAGAGTACATGCTGAACAGTGGTCCAAGGCATCAGCTATGACATTTTCATAGGTGTTAGACATTGCATAATGATGGTACTCTCATCTCTGAAGGAAAAGGTTGTGGTTTAAAGATTCACTCCAGAGCTTAAGCCCACAAATATTGGCTGATTCTCCAGTGGAATACAATCGCTTGGATGAGAAACTAAATCCCATCTGCCCTCCCATGTGGGTATAAAATATCTGTTATGAAGTCCCTGGGTGCTAAAATAGCAGACTGTGGAAGTTGTAACTTGTAAGGTACAGGATGTTCCGATGCTTGTTACATTAGTTCCTGCCTAGTAACAAGGGTGGGACCCTCCGGGAGTATTTTGATAGATCAAGGGTCAGTAAACAACTCTTCTTGAGGCAGTCAGTTTGAGGCAGTCTGCAAACCAGAAGTGTCACATACACAGGGGCAGGAATAGGTCCATTAGGTGAGTTAAAAGAAGGGAAAGAATAAGTAGGCTCCGAATTAAAGAAAGAACTGCTATTAGCAGGCTGACTCCATACTGTGGGCCACTGGGGCAAAGCTAAATCCTTGGGGCAGTGGAATTCTGGTGGACATGGCCATATATCTGAAAGTGGGCTTGCAAAGTAGTGCTGACTGAAGTGTAGACTCGAAAATCCAGGAAGAAGGAAGCTTGGAAGATGAGATTGAAACCCTGTGAGTTGGGCCATTGTTAAAGTCATCCAAGTCAGAGTGACTTTTGGAGAGAAATCCAAGGCAGGATCTACAAAGATGAATATTAGAAACCCTCATGTGAAAAGGTTTCAGTGAGATTGGTTGATTCTCAGTGGGATTAATATTTGGGTAATTTTGAGAAATCCATGGACTGTCATTTACTTTAGAGTATGGTGTGCATGACCACAGTTTGCTTATTAATTCATGTGTACCTTATACTTATCCTGAATGTTAGAGTTTAAGATATATCTGCAAATTGTTTCATCGTTCTGAACCTCTAAAATGAAGTTTTTGGTTGTTCAAAACTTGTGGAATTTTGTTGTTTTATTCCAAAATCAGGTACCTTAACTCTTAACTTTATTGACTTTAAATAAACTGTTATTGGTCCCTACCTGGATATCCCCCTCCATGTCCCAGGATCTGGCCAAGGATTCTAAATCATCCCACAGCATTCTTTGAAGAACAAGTTATAATCTTTACAGAATCTGCTAACATATGAACCCAGTTCAAAAATCCATAAAATCTGAGATTTTTCACCAAAGATTTATTTAAAATCATAGAATTATACAAGCCCCACAGTGCTGGAGGAGTAATCTTTCAGCTCATAAAGGCTGCACCAACAACAATCCCACTCGGGCCCTATCCCTGTGACTCCATGTGTTCACCCTACTAATCCCCTGAAACTAAGGGGCAACTTAGCATGGCCAAACCATCTTTACACCCACACTGTAACACTACATTCTGCACCCACTCCTTCTCTATGAACGGTATGCTTTGTCTCTATATAGCACACAAGAAACAATACTTTTCACCATATACCAATGCATGTGGCAATAATAAATCAAAGCAAATCGAATCAAAATCTTTGTCAAGAAATTTCAATTAAACAATATAAATAACATTTAATACCAAAAAATTGAAGTTAAATTATTTGAATTGAGGCGACTAGACCAAATAAATCTCATTTACATTTGTTTTTAACTAACATTCATTTTGATTATTCATACATTAGCTGTGAAATCATCATTATTATATAACATCTGACATTTAATTACACAGTGACTAAGGACAACAACATTTTAAACATCTGGTTACCAATTTTTGTTTTCTTTTGCTGTGATTGGGAAAAATCCAACGTGACCCAAACCCATTAAAAAGCCTTGGCAGCATCTTTGAACTAGTGGATTTGCAGATTCAAAAGAAAAAGGGTGTCAAATAACTTAATGAAAACTGAGTCTGGATTGATTGGTATGCATGGCATTCAGTAGTCAACAATGAATCAGTACATATTTTCCATTTCCTGTCAAGTGCTCAAACACAAATGCAATATGATGTCCTCCCCCCAAGGAAAAGAACTGAACTTGTTTTCCCCACTCCCTCCTGTGCTGAAGGCATGGATCCTTGCTGGGGTTTGAATCAACAGGCACAGGACAGCCCTCTGCCCTTTGTTCAAGATGACCTTTATTCATACCTTGACAGTGAGTGCTATCCAGCTTTTCACTACAGCAGGCATCAAGACCAATCTGGATCTCACTGACACCCTTTACCACAAAAGTACTGGATAATGATCAGAAATAGATTCCTGGATAATTCTCAGAATTATTGGATAATGATCTGAAGTAGATTCCTGGATAATTTTTTTTGCCCAACAGAGCTGTTTAGAAGCCACCAAGTCTGCTATCCCAGTTGAAATCAATTAAGTCAGCACGGACTGAGGATCGAATCTGAGATATTTCTATCCTGAATGGCACAACAGTTCTGATTCAAGCTCATCAACCTGTAGTGTTAACTCTTTCCCTAGTGACAGATATTGGTTAATCTTCTGGGTGTTTCCAGTATTTTCTGCTTTTTGGCAGAATCTTGGATAAACTTTCTGAGGAAGCTAAAGCAATACTGAGCTTGTTTCATCCAAAAAAGAACATAATACAGAATGAATTTGGACCAAGAAAAAAACGACCAGAAAATATAAGTACAAAATTGACAAATGTCAACTGAGACTCTGCCCTGTTGAGTAATTCTATATGCTGAATATGTTCACAACAAAATAAAATGTCAGATCAAATAATTCATATCAAGTAGAAGGAGACAGAAGTTTATATAGGTATAGTTCATCAAAACTCAATGGATTACATTAGTTGAGTTGGAAACATAGGATTTGTAATAGTGAAAAACATGAAAACTACAACCTGTGATGCACATTCTGGGGTTTCTTGTAGTTACCTTCAAGGTACAAGGAAAAGTTTTCTAGATCTTCCTCTCAGAGATGAAAAAATCCCAGGCAAATTGCCTATGGTAAGGAGAAAAAGTGGACCCCGTGGATTTTTCATTTTTCTGCCATTCAGCGCCATCAAATACAACACCTACAAAAGTGATACAATTTTAAGAGACAAAGTTTTATGGAAAAATGACTTACGAATTGGATGAACGGGGTGTTTCAGACTCAACCACCAACTGAGGCAGCATACTCTAGACACCCACCACCCTCTGGGAGAAAAAGTCTTTCCTCATGTCCCCTCTAACCATTCTACCAAACACCTTAAATCTTTTCCCCCTGGTAATTGACCATCAGGTAGGGAAAGAAAAGTCTTTCCTGTCTACCTTGTCTAGGCCTCTCATAACTTTGTACACTTTAATTAGGTCACCCCTTAGCCTCCTCAGTTGTCAAGCCCTGGCAACATTTTTATAAATCTCCTCTGCACTCTCACCAGAGCAACAATGTCCTTCCTGAAATGTGATAACGAGGATTGTACATAAAAACCCAACTGTGGCCTAACCAGCATTTTATACTGTTCCATCATTACATCCTGCAGAGAAGGCTCCAAAAATAAAGAAATGAAGTCTGAAGTTGGAGTCAAGGTATATTGGGAGTGGACCTGTGTAGTGTGCTATTAAATCCTTGGTGTGCACAGTTCTTCTCAATCAATAAATCCTTTAGTTTGTTACTTGCCACATTGAGTTTTCTTGAGTTATGACTATATCCCAACTGACATTCAGGTAGTTTAAATCCCTAATGATTACTGTCCTATTGTTTTTGCACTCAGAAACCTATTTACATACTTGCTCTTCTAACTCCCTCTCACTATTTAGGGGTCCTGGAAGTGTGGCTGCCCCTTGTTTTATTTCCAAGCTCAAACAATATGGCTTATTTTGTTGCTTTATTAATATATATTGCCTCCACCCAGCTGTAATTAATTTAACCAACAATGCTACATTCTAACCTTTTTTATCGCCCTTCCTATCCTGTCTGAAAATCATATCCAGGGATCTCAAGTCCTGATTTTTGCTCTCTTTTAGCCAATTTTTGGTTGCAGCAATGATACCATGTTGCCTTGTGTCCACCTGCACTCTCAATATTCTGACAGTAATATTCAGACTCACAAGATGTAAAAATATTTGGAAAACATAAACTATCAGGAAAATATCATAGATCAGATGCATCAGGACATAAACTGTTTCCCAACCAATACAATCGGGTGAATTGGCACATTTCTGATATATTGCCAGAAAATGAGGTTATAAAGTAGCTTTAACCTGACAGCTAATGTATGAGCCAAGAGTCCCTCCAGTTTCTCTTGTAAAGGCTAATTAAGATGGTATTTATGTTTCTCAATGAACCACAAATGCTGCCTTGGTAATGTAAAAAGAGCTTCCTCACCTCTTATAAAGCAGCCTTTTGATATTCCAGCTACTCATTCTGAAGTAAACATGGTTCTTTTTATTTTTCCCTTTAATTATTATTATGAATATTCTTTAAGATAAAACATATTATTTTTTAATTCTTGACAGGACGTGGGCCAGCATTTATTGCCTATCCGAAGCTGTCCTTGGCAAGGTGAGGATGAGCTGCCTTCTTAAAGCACTACAGTCCCTGAGCTGTGGGTACACCTATAGTGCTGTTAGGGAGGAAATTTCAGGATTTTGACCCAGTGACAGTGAAGGAACAGCAATGTAGTTCCAAGTCATGATGCTGAGTGACTTGGAGAGGAACCTCAAGGTGATGGTACTCCCAGGTATTTGTTGCTCTTGTCCTTCTAGATCAGGGGTCTCCAAACATTTCAGTACAAGGGCCACATTGTAAATTTTACACATTTTTGGGAGCCAAAGAAAAAGAAATTAGTTTTATAAATGAATGAATAAAATTTAAATGAATGAATAAGTTTTATTTGGATCATCTTTGCAATCAGCATGATATGATTCAGAACAAAAGAGAAATGTGACAATTACAAAGAAACAATGCCGTGCTTACACTGAGAAATGATATATTATGAGCAAAAATGTCAAACATTAGCAAATGCTCTGACAAAATAATCAATTACTTAACTGTAGATGAGAAAAGCAGGCTATTCATTTTTTAATTAATCTTATTTACTGAAATTTTACTAATGTTTACTTGAAATGAGATTTGCCCAATTTTGTGGCACACAATAAGAAAAATAAACATGCCCCAAGAAAGAACATCAACAAAACAAAGCAAAGAAATTCAAAATAAACTTGAACCATTAATAAAAGTCGAACAAAAATAAATTCAGTCTGCACCTTTCTACACAATTCTGGCAATTGGAGTTTTCAATCGTAATCGACAAATCATGAAGTTTTGCACAAGATTAATGGGAATGATGGAACTGCTTTTTTAATTTCAAAATATTGCTGAACTAAGGTTTCAAGCTTGAGGAGCCAATTATTAGAAGGACTTCAAATGCTTATCAGATAAATTTGCTCGATAATTGGACTTGACGTACTTCATTTTTGAAAATGTTTGTTCACACAGGTACATTGTACCAAAAACTCATACAAACCCACAAGCAAATCGCTTCAAATTTGGAAACTGCTCAGGCTGCAAAGATTTATAAAATTGGATCAGATTTCCTTCTTTATACTTTTCTATCAGCATGTCATCTGATTGGAGATCAATAATTTCCATTTGAAACTGACTTGGGAGTGTTTCAACTTTGCAGTCAAATGGATTTTGAAACAGCTTTATTTCGTTTATGTTTCCATCAAGATCAGAAAATTGTTCCTGAAGTTGTTTTTGCAAGTCCTTAATGATTTCTTTTGCAAATGAAGAAAGAAATTCTGCTTTACTTTCTTCATGAAATTTTTCATAACATGGAAAATGAACCAAGTTATGAACTTTCAGCTGTCCTTGAAATAGCATCAGTCTTGCCCTGAATGCCTTGACACGCGCGAATAGGTCACAAATCAAATTTTGTTTCACCTTGCAACTTCAGATTCAATTGATTCATATGGCCTGTCACATCTGCAAAAAATGCCAATTTCCAAAGCCAGTCAGTGTTTGATAAAAGTGGTTCAGGTTGATTCTTCTCTGTGAGAAAGGAATCAATTTCCTCTCTGAGCTGAAAGAACCGTGATAGAACCTTTCCACAACTAAGCCATCGAACTGCTGTATAATAACGCAAGTCACCAAACTCAGAATTAGTTTATTTCAGAAAATCATGAAACTGGCGATGATTAAGCCCGTGAGATGGAATGACATTCACTGTTGAAACAACAGGTTTCAGAACGCAAGACATATCCACATGTTTTCCACACAATGCTTGTTGATGGATAATGCAATACAGAAACATGGGCTTTGAGAATCCATCAACCTCACAAGCTTTTGTGATTTGTCCAACCAAACCTTTCTTCACCCAAGACATGTTCTTTCCTCCATCAATTGTCACGCATTGCCATTTATTCCACTCCAGGTTATATTCTAACATAATTTTTTGTAATTCTTTGAAGATGTCTTCTCCAGTTACTGTGCTGCGCATGCTATGCACTGATGTTAATTCTTGTATCACATCAAAGTCACTGTCGATGCCATGGATGAATACTAGGAGTTGTGATGTGTCACATACATCAGTTGATTCATCAAGTGCGAGAGAATACAACTAAAAATTTCTTGCATTGTCTGCAATTTGATGAAATATATTGCTTCCTATATCCTCAATTCTACGAGCAACAATATTTGGTGCAAGACTGATGATTTTTAACAGATTTGCTTTTTCTGGGCATAACTCTTCCACTGCTTCCATTATAAACTACTTGATGAGATCTCCATCGGTGAATGGCTTTCCTCTTTTAGCCAACACGTAAGTTAGTTTGTAACTGGCCCTGGTTAAAGCTTCATTTTCAGTTATCTTCTACGTAAATAAAAGCTTGTTGGGAAAGCAACCTGCGTTGCATTGATTCAAATTTTTCTGAATGCTGCATTCCTGTGAATTGGGAAGAATGTGGTTCATGTTTGGTCTTGTAGTGCCGATGTACATTGTACTCCTTCAGAACTGCAACAGTTTAATTGAATATGACACACAAGGCTTTATCACCTGCTTGTACAAAGAAGTACTTTCCACCCCATTCTTCATTCAACAGACAGCACTCACTGTCCACTTTTCTTTTCTCCTTCCATAACTGAATTGGTCTGAATTGTCATTGTTCTCACTCATTTCAGACAGATGGAGCTTACAGATTGGATAAAGCAGCTGTCACTCAGTCAATGCAGAGCAGCAATTGGATAACAGATGTCTCAATTGCTGATTCGTTTAATGGACTGTCAGTCACAGGACAGCAGCTCTGATTGGACAATAGTTAGTATAGAGGGTGGGGATTCCCATGGGTCCATCTGACACCGGGCAGAGCGGCAGCAAATATCCGGTCTATGGCTTCTGTTCCTGCGTTCGGATCATAAGAACATAAGAAATAGGAGCAGGAGTAGGCCATCTAGCCCCTCGAGCCTGCCCCGCCATTCAAGAAGATCATGGCTGATCTGTCGTGTCTCAGTTCCACATTCCCGCCCTCTCCCCATAACCCTTAATCCCCTTGCCTATCAAAAACCTATCAACCCGCGTCTTAAAAATATTTAGCGAGGCAGCCTCCACCACTTCAACGGGCAGAGAATTCCAGAGATTCACCACCCTTTGAGTGAAGAAGTTCCTCCTCAACTCCATTCTAAACCGCCCCCCCTTTATCTTGAGGCTGTGCCCTCTAGTCCTACTGTCCTTTCTGAGCGGGAAGAGTCTCTCCACCTCTATCCTATCCATCCCATTCAGCATCTTATATGTCTCAATGAGGTCTCCCTTTATTCTTCTAAACTCTAACGAGTACAAGCCTAGTTTATTCAGCCTCTCCTCATAGTTCAACCCCCTCAACTCCGGTATCAGCCTAGTAAACCTCCTCTGCACTCCCTCCAAGGCCAAAATATCCTTGCGTAAGTGCGGCGACCAAAACTGCACACAGTACTCCAGCTGCGGCCTCACCAGTGCCCTTACAGCTGCAACAAGACCTCCCTACTTTTATATTCAATCCTCCTCGCTATGAAGGCCAGCATCCCATTTGCCTTCCTGACCACCTGAGTCAGCAGCGGGGTTCCGGACACGGGAGTGTTTTCGGCAGTGGGAATCCTGTCCCGCCCTACTGGCTGTGGGCCAGATGTAGCCCACTGCGGGTCGAGTGTGGCCTGCGGTCCATAGTTTGGAGACTGCTGTTCCAGACGGTAGTCATTGTGGGTTTGGAAGATGCTACCTAAGGAACTTTGTTGAATTTGTACTGTGAATCTTGGAGATAGTACACGCAGCTGCCACTTTTCGTCAGTGATGGAGGGATTGAATGTTTGTGGAAGGGGTAGCAATCAAGTGGTTGCTTTGTCTTGGATGGTC
This sequence comes from Carcharhinus amblyrhynchos, assembly GCF_965287045.1. Lineage (NCBI taxonomy): Eukaryota > Metazoa > Chordata > Chondrichthyes > Carcharhiniformes > Carcharhinidae > Carcharhinus > Carcharhinus amblyrhynchos. Next base: position 50,676,252 of record NC_137336.1, read on the forward strand.
TCAAGGTTCTTGAGTGTTGTTGGAGCTGCACTTTTCCAGGTGACTTGTGTCTTGTAAATGGCGGATAGACTTTGGGAGTCAAGAGGTGAGGTGTGCACCACAGGATTCCTAGCCTTTGACCTGCCTTGGTAGCCACAGTCTTTATCTGGTCAGTCCTGTTCAGTTTCAGGTCAATGGTAACCCCCAAAATATTGATAATGGGGCATTCAGCGATGGCATTGCCACTGAATGTCAAGAGGTGTTTTTGGCCTTCACATAATTCTGAGTTATGGAACTGTTAGAGGCTAGAAGAAATCTGTGGAAGGAAGGATGCAATGGATTTACAATGGGGTGTATCCCAATTTTTAGAAAAGAAACACTCTGTTCTCCCCTTCCACTTCTAAAATGCTCCTCATGTCACTTTTAAAAGTATGTCATGACCACAGAATCTCTGCGAGAGATGGCAAAGGCAAGATAAAAAGTCATAAATACCCTTGTGAATTCACCAGTAATTATATCAGAAACTGTCTCTTTCAGTATTTGCATTCAGTGATTTAGACTGGGACAACTGTTAATTTCAGACCTCTCCTTTGTCTCCTCTTTCTGGTTATTTACTCTGCATAAAAATGAAACCTCACAAGGTTTTAATCATGTTGATCACGCAAATCACAAGGTACCATGGAATTTCTGGCCTAGAGGATGTCAAGATGCCTTACAAACTATCTGCCACAGCCGTACCACAGGAATGCTGATTGACCTCCTCTTGAAGCTCTTTACTGGCATTAGCATATGAACTTGACTGTGGCACGCATATTCGTGTACAGTGACTACACCACAATTTGGCAAGTACTTCTTCGATTTTATATAACATATATTCAAAGCACATTAATCCTGCATTGCTGTTGCCCAATTATTTAACTGTAATTTTTCAGTGTACATTTGTAGACTATATAACTGTACTGAAATTATGGAGAGTCAGCTCCACAGAAGACACAAAAAGATAAGAACAAAAGTATTAGGAGCAGCAATTGGCCATTCAAAAGGATCATGACTGATCTTGCTACCTCAGCTACGCCTTTCTACACTATTCCCATTTACCTTGATTCCTGCAGCATCTAAAAAGCTATAGATCGCTGTCTTGAATATACACAACGAGTCAACAACCAGAACTTTCTGTATTAGGAAATTCCAAAGATTAACTCCACTTTCAATGAAGAAATTTCTCCTCATCTCAGTCCTAAGTGGCTGACCTTTATTCTAAAGTGTGATCTCACCAAGGCTCAAAGATCTAGCCCCTGAATTCCATCAAAAGCCGCTTTGACTCAGACTGCCTCAGTGACTGTTCATCTCCCTATGGTTCAATCTCTCCTTCTGAGACTATGTTTGCTAGGTTCCAGTCCACAGAGTCAGCTTAAAAATTTAAGGAAACTTGAAAGATCAAATATAGTGCATCCCCTATCTCTGTAGCCACCTCTGTTTAAAACCTTGAATGTAGGCTATCGGGCCTCAGGGATTTGTTAACCCTTAGGCCCATTAATTTCACCAGCACCATTTTGATACTAATTCTAATTTCTTTATGTTTCTCCTTCTCACTGGACTCTTGGTTCCCCCATTATATCCAGAATGTTTTCTGCACCTTCTACATTGAAGGCAGTTTTTTAAAAAGGTATTTATTGATTGTCTGCCATTTCCTTATTCCATGTTATAATCTCTCTTGTCACTATCCCTAAGGAACCATGTTTACATTTGCTTACATCTTCCTTTATACATACCAAAACTTTTATCATCTAAGAACATAATAATAAGAACATAAGAAATAGGAGCAGGAGTAGGCCATCCAGCCCCTCGAGCCTGCCCATCTGTTTTATGTCTTTTCCATGTTTGCTTTAAAATATGATTTTATTATTATTTTATTATTTTATTTTATTATTAAATTATTATTAATCAAATATGATTTTCTCTTTCTTTGTCAATTTCTTGGCCACCCTTTGCTGCGTTCTAAAATTCTCCCAACTTTCAGATTTAATATTCTCGTTGGCAGCATTATAAATCTCTTCTTTTAACCTAACACTGTCTTCAACTTCTCTTGTTAGTCACAGTTGTTCAATCCTCCCATTTTCTTAAGGTAATGTATATTTATTGTGAAATATTTATAAATTCTTCAAATGTTTCTGATTGTTTGTACACCGTCAAAACTTTTAATCTAGTTCTGAATTTACCTTAACCAACTCACCCTTCATATCAAGGTAGTTTGCTTTGTTCAGATTTAAAGCTCTACTTTCTAACTTGGCTAAATCACTCACAAACTCAATGTAAAATCCTATCAGAATGTGATCACTCTTTACGCATTTAACACAAAGCTATCAATTTGCCATGTCTTATTGAGAAATTTTAGATCCAAAATGGTCTATTCTCTTATTGGCTTATTAAAATGCTAATTTAGAAAACTATCTTGGAGAAATTCCATGAACTAGTCCTTCACACTATTATTGCATATTTAGGTTGACCAGTGTATACAATATTTTAAATCCTCCATAATTGCTCTATTTTCTTTATTGTACATGCCTCTAATCTTCAAATTTATATTTATCTGATGTTATAACCATTATTAGGAGGTCTACAAAATACTCTCATCAATGTCTTCTGTCCCTTGTTTCTTAGTTTTACCCAAACTGATTCCATATCTTGAACTTCTGAACAATAATCCTTTCTTTCTATTGTTTTATCCCACCCTTTATTATCAGGGCTAATCCTCTTTCTATTCCATTTTACCCATCTAAGTTCTGAAATTTTCGTCCCTAAACATTGCTCTGCAATCTCCATAATAACTCATTTATTTATGCACTGCTATTCATCTACTTTGCTGTTAATGCTTCGCTCATTCAGGTGTAGTGTCTTCAGCTTTAACATTTTTCTATATTTTTCTCAAGCCACCCTAGTCAATATTACGCCATTACCTTTGATAGAATCTCTGTCCCCCTCCTAACCCACGCTCTTTGTTTTTACCTGGCTCTATGGCCTTGACATTTCTCTTATTCCTTTTGAATTTATCCTTCCTCGAATACTCCCAAACATACCATTTTCACTTCATTAGTCTGAAGCTTTATACACCGGCTTCGTTATTTGATTCACCAGGACATTGGGCTCAATCAGGTTTAAGTGCAGTCCATTCATATGGAACAGTTTCCTCTTCCTGAAACCAACTCTAGGGTTCCATGAATCAAAACTCCTGGCTCCCTCACCAGTCCTCAAACCACACATTAAACCTTCTAATCTGCTCTCTATTCAATTTGTGAATGGTTCATGTAACAATCCAGAAGTTACTACTGGTGAGGGTTTGTGTTTTAATTTTCATTCTACATCCTCAAATTCTCTCAATAGAACCTCATCCCTAGTTGAATCCATGTTGTTGGTTCCAACATGGACCATGACAACTTCTCCAGCTGCGAACCAGGCAGGCAACACAATCATCAAGGCTCCTAGTGGTGGCTGCAGAGAACAGTAGCTAATCCCTTAACTATCCAGTCCCTCATCATTGTTACATTCCACTACAAAGGGCCTTGGTTCATTTGCTCATCTACCCTGCAGACTTTCCCTTATCCAGATAAGCAGCAAGGATGTTGTACCACTTGGATGATGGCAAAGGCTGAAGCTCCTCTAGCACTACATTCTAGGATCCTCTGACCTACCTGATATGCTGTAACATTTTCCTTCCCTGACTATTAACCTAACAAGTGTGACTGTGTTTTGGATCAAAGTGTCCAGGCAACGTTCCCCTTCCCTGATGCTTTGCAATGTCTGCACTTTGGTCTTTGGCTCACAATTTTGAGCCCAAGTTCCTTAAGATGCAAATATTAACTGCAGATATTGTTGTCTGGGATCACAATCCTCTTCACAAATATCCACATCTTGGAGTTACAAGACATTACTTGCAAATTTTTATTTAACTTTATTTTAATTAATTAATTGTTGATTGTTGTTTAAAAAAATCTGGTTAATTTATGTCTGGTTACCTAGTCTAGCCTAAATGTGGCTCCAGATCCACAGCAATGTGATTGTTTCTCAAATGCTCTCTGAAATGGAGGGCAGTTAGGGACAAGCACTAAATGCTGGCCCAGTCAAGTAATGCTTACATTCTGTAAACAAATAAAAAAGGTTGAAGAAAATCATGCTTCTTATTTCTGAACAACCTTGAAAACTTTCATGAGCTCAGAGATGAAAGGGTTATGCAAATACCTACAGCTAGTATTACGGTGCCAAATTTCTCTTTTATCATGTAACTGTTAGATAGCTTTGAAGAGCAAACTTATAGATATGCAAAGGATGTGCTCAAGCTGAATATGATTAAAGACCTATTTCATCGTTTTATTGAAAGCAGCTTACGTTACTACTAATATTTGTTCTATCATATTTTATAACCTTCATTTGGAAATTATTTTAATCATCCTTTTCAAATAACAGAACAAAGTAATGCAATATTTCAACAAACATTAAAGATGTTGTAAATCTTAAATAACCAATCCTGTCCTAAGTTAGTTTTTCTCACATCCAATATTGCTGAAGATGGTCTATTTCCCATGTGCAAAGTTGCGTAAATTGACCACAATATAAAGAGTAGTGTTTACATAAATTCTGTTGATTCCTGTATTCCTGTAAATTCTCGTAAAAACGAACATGTTTAGACCATAATTTTAATCCTTGAAATTCTAAGATCAAATTGTTAGTATTTCTTCCCGCACTTTAAAGGCATGTTACTTAAATCATTGTCTGAATAATGTCGCCAGGCATATCAAATTATAAAATTAGCAAACACAAAATTCTTGTCAATTTGATTAGTCTGAACAACATATGCATGCAGAGGAGTTTCAGTCTTGTACATGTTACGAGGGTAATTTGTCACTATGATTTATGCCATATTAAAGAATTTATGAAGGCATTCGATAAGGTGCCACACAAGAGACTGATCCTGAAGGTTAGATCCCAAGGTGCTAGGGGTAGAGTAGTGGCTTGGATTGAGGATTGGCTAACTGATAGAAAGCAGAGGGTTGGGAAAATTGGGTCTTTCTTTGGTTGATGATCTGTAACTAATGGGGTTCCAAAGGGTTCAGTTATTGGAGCACAACTATTTACAACCTATATCAATGATCTACAAGCAGAGACAGAGTATAACACAGTGAAATTTGTTGACGACACAAAAATAGGTGGGAAAATAGGCTGTGATGAGGAGACAGGCTAGAGGAATGGGCCAGAATCTGGCAATGTGGATAAATATGAGGATATCCATTTGGCCAGGAAAATAAAAGGGCAAATTACTATTTAAATGGGAAACAGATTCAAAGGGATCTGGGTTCCCTTGTGCATGAATCTCAGAAAGAGGGTATGCAAGTGCAGAATGTTATAAGGAAGGCAAATGGAATCTCGGCATCCATTGCAAAGGGACTAGAGTATAAAAGTAGAGAAGGGTTATTACAATTGTATAAGGCATTGGTGAGACCACACTTGGAGTATTGTGTTCAGTTTTGTTTATCTTCTTTGAGGAAGGATGTGGTGGCACTGGACCTAGTTCAGAAGGGATTCACCAAATTGATTCCAGGTTTGAAGGGGTTGTTGTATGAGGAGCGGTTGAATAGCTTAGACTTGTACGTGCTGGAGTTCAGAAGAATTGGGGGGGGGGAGGGATTTAATTAAGGTTTATGAAATACTCAACTGGACTGATAAAGAAAATGTTAACTAAACATTCCCCCTTCTAGAACAGTCTAGGATAAGAGGGCATAGTTATAGAGTAAGCAGGGGGTGGGTATACGTGGAGAGGTAGTAAATTGGATTAGACATTGGCTCAATGGAAGAACAGTGAAAAGTCTTGACAACACCAGGTTTTAGTCCAACCTATTTATTTGATAACATACTCACAAGCTTTCGGGGTTAGCCCCTTCGTCAGGTGAATGGAGAGTTCTGGCCTCAGACAGAGCATATAAAGCACAGACAGTTTAGAGATTACTGATTAGAATGCAAATCAGTAATCTCTAAACTGTCTGTGCTTTATATGCTCTGTCTGAGGCCAGAACTCTCCATTCACCTGACGAAGGGGCTAACCCCGAAAGCTTGTGAGTATTTTATCAAATAAATAGGTTGGACTAAAACCTGGTGTTGTCAGACTTTTCACTGTGTTTACGCCAGTCCAACGCCGGCATACCCACATCAATGGAAGAAGCCAGAGAGTGGTAGTGGAGGATTGCTTCTCTGAGTGGAGGCCTGTGACTAGTGGTGTGCCACAGGGATCAGTGCTGGGTCCATTGTTGTTTGTCATCTATATCAATGATCTGGATGATAATGTGGTAAATTGGATCAGCAAATTTGCTGATGATACAAAGGTTGGAGGTGTAGTGGACAGTGAGGAAGGTTTTCAAAGCTTGCAGAGGGATTTGGACCAGCTAGAAAAATGGGTTGAAAAATGGCAGATGGAGTTTAATGCAGACAAGTGTGAGGTATTGCCCTTTGGAAGGACAAACCAAGGTAGAACATTCAAGGTAAATGGTAGGACACTGAAGAGTGCAGTAGAACTGAGGGACCTGGGAATACAGATACATAATTCCCTAAAAGTGGCTTCACAGGTAGATAGGGTCACAAAGAGTGCTTTTGGTAGACTGGCCTTTATAAATTGAAGTATTGAGTATAAGAGTTTGAATGTTATGGTGAGGTTGTATAAGACATTGGTGAGGCTGAATTTAGAGTATTGTGTGCAGTTTTGGTCACCTAATTACAGGAAGGATATTAATAAGGTTGAAGAGTGCAGAGAAGGTTTACAAGGATCTTGCCGGGACTTGAGAAACAGAGTTACAGAGAAAGGTTGAATAGGTTAGGGCTTACTCCCCGGAGTGTAGAAGAATGAGGGGAGGTTTGATAGAGGTGTATAAGATTTTGATGGGTATAGATAGAGTGAATGCAAGCAGGCTTTTTCCACTGAGGCTAGGGGAGAAAAAGACTTGAGGACATGGGTGAAGGGGGAAAGGTTTAAAGGGAATATTAGGGGGGAGCTTCTTCACACAGAGAGTGGTGGGAGTGTGGAATGAGCTGCCAAATGAAGTGGTAAATGTGGGCTCACTTTTAACATTTAAGAAAAACTTGGACAGGTACATGGATGAGAGGGGTGTGGAGGGATATGGTCCAGGTGCAGGTCAGTGGGACTAGGCAGAAAAATTGTTTAGCACAGCCAAGAAGGGCCAAAAGGCCTGTTTCTGTGCTTAATGTTCTATGATTCTATGGGAGACAAACAAGAGTTAACATTTTAGTGAAATCTGACTCTTTTTTCAGAACTGAAGTTCAAAATGAAAAGGATGGATTTTCACATGCTAACATGGTGTCATTGAATGTGCCTCTTCATAATGAACTATTGAAAATTTGATTAAGAGCAGAAATTAATCAAGACTATTTGGCAATAAAATGACTTTCGTGACACAATGAGTGCTGCCAAAATGCATTCAGTTCCATTTGGGAAAAAAAATTAATCCTAATTGGGAGAAAAAATGTTCATTAATCTTCAGCACATGTGGCAATGCATTACATTCATATTTGCAGTATTTTCTTAAGTACATGAATTCTTTGCAGCTTCCAACAATCGTCGCCTGGTTCCTAGGTGTATTTATTGTGAATGGAAAAAGAACGGAAACTGTCCATGACCATTGCAGACAATCATAAATCTGTCTTGAATACTTTCATCTCACAAGAAGTACTCCCAGTGTCAGGAAATTGGAATATTAATTGCCAAATGTATCCTTGAACAATCTATGTCCCCTTTTCCAGCTGTAGTAGGTATGTTAGATATTCAAACATAACTATCCATGAAGCACAATAATCGACTGGGATCAGCCAAGGCAGCACTTTCAGTTAGGCAGAAATTATGCTAGCGCCATAAAGAAAATCCATTGGTTTTCAACATCAGTTTCATTTTTTATAATAGGTAATGTATTACATTCACTTAAAGGAGACTGGTATGGCATTCACCTGGGGATGATAACTTCTGACAAGCCCATGATGTATGTACATTACTGCTCTATTCCTGTTGTAATGGTAGAGGCAATTTATTGATATTTTGAAAGAAATAATCATTAGATCACATTAATTTAGTTTTTGTTTCTCTCTTTCTGCTGCGGAAAGACATATCCTGTGAGTCTTTCGGTCAGAATAAAATCAAGTGTGACTAATCTGATTTGAGACTTTACAATCTCATATGGTTTTAGATGTGTATTCTCTGTTGCTGAGTTTTGAAGTAAAGATGGGTTGGACTAAATCAGTACTATTTTGGATTAAGGACAGATTGCTGTAAACAATTGAGGAAGGCAAGGTTGAATTGCCTTGAAATAAACAACATTGCTGTCCTTCCTCCTTCAGATATCCATGCCCAAAAAGAGCATGTGTGACTATGGACTTCCATTGGATTGATCCATGATTATGCTTGGCAAAGTATTGCAATGGTCTGCCATTGCCTTCTGCAAAACAACTGACCAGGAAACTCTCCTGCTCTTACCACCTGATATTAGGCATACTGAAGGATTTATAGGTTGATAATCAACCTGTTTGGCCAAATTATGGACACATCTTCCATGAACATCAAGACCCAGAGTGGGATTCCTAGAAGTCTTAACTTCTGGCCCAGAGGTAGGGACACTACCACAGTGCCTCAAGACCACCCCCATACAGTTGGTGCATTTTGTGAGAAGGATGGCGCCTACTGACACCCTGTAGAGGGAATTACATGTAAGATTCATAGTTCTGCATGCCCATTGGAGCAATAATTGGTGTAAAGCTTGTGTATCATACATATAAGTAGCTGAACTCCATATAAAGCCTCTGGAAATAGTATTCAATCTGCACACTTCAGCAGCAGTTGAGGCAACAGTCAGATAATGAAACAATAATGTTTGGACCTTACACTTCACTCTCATCAATGTTCAGTGGGAAAAACTCCAAGATAGTCTTTATCCTCTAATAACTCATGACAGTGTTTTCTTATTAAGGTGGACTCTAAATGACTCTAGTTTGCAAGGGTAAGAGGAATCTAGGATTTTTGGGGAGAGGGTTAATGATGTTTGTGATTAATCACTGATAGCTGTGATAGGGATAATACACACTTTCGCAACAATTAGGGGACTGCTAACTCCTAAAGGAAGATTCCAAGATATTGATATTGAGAAAAGTTCCACATTAACTGGCATGTTTGTTTTTACATTGAGCACAATGAGATCACATACCTCAGTATGCACACAAGATTGCTATCTATTTCCTTTTCATATGGAGTTCGATTAAAAATAGCACTGATACTGAGCCATCTCCACCTCAGTTCAGTCACTTGATTGAACAGTTTAGAATTTAATACTCAATTGAATAATTGTAATTACATATGTAACACTTTTCTGCTGTGGGCATATGATAATGCTCAAAATCCCTTCGCTCTATGTAAATATTTTAATCCAGGTTTACTGCTGTGATAAATTGAGGCTTATACATTCCTATTGACAACTATCCACCACATGTACAAACTGTCCTAATCATATTTAGCCACCTTTTGCCGACATCTTCTCATCTGATTTCCATCATTTGCCTGTCCAATCAAATCTCTGAGCCTCTATCATAATCTATGGAAGTGAATGCCACACTTCAACCCGTCAGTGTAAGAAATTTCCCCCTTACATAGTTCTAAATCTCTTGCATTTAAAAATGTATCCAAGGCCCCTTTCTATATGCTGGACTTCTTTCCCAAAACACCTCACCTCATCATCCCACTTTCTTCCTTTAAAGAGCCTTTTAAAAAACCACCCACCATCCCTCTTATTTTCTTCTTTGACTCAGCTCCCATTTTTTCTGTGAAGTGCCTTGGGACATTTTTGACGTTAAAGGCATCATATAAGTAACATAGTTCTTTGTTTCAGTTGTAAAAGTATGGGGCGAATGAGGATACTGTAACTATTTTCTAAATAGAAGCAACATAGGGTGAATGTATAACAGCATAACTGAGCCATCATTTCAATTCACTTTTTATCAAAACTTTGAATGCTTGCGAATGATAGGAATATCAGTTCTTAATTTATTCCATTGTTTGATCCAATTAAAATGAATGGGTCCATCCATATGCAACAAATTTGCTTACCAAGCTTATCTTTAAGAGGGCTGCCAATATTGACTTTGTATTAAATAGTGCTTTACGGCTGGAACATACACTATCTTTTTTTAAAAAAACACTCTCACAGTGGTTGATGCATATTTCCTCATTATAAATGAACTGTGATGACTTGCAACTGAACAGAGGTGGTCGACAAACTCAGGACAGTAAATAAATTCATGTTAAGTTATTAAGCCTACAATATGTAAAATATCGAAGAGTCATTCACCGTTGCGTGTAAAACAGCACTTGACTGGTATGCATGGACATCTGAGGCAGGCAGGCTGAAAATATCTATGGTAATCTTCTATTTAGTTATGACACTTTATGGCTGTATTTACTCAACTTGACACTGCTTTGGCCTTTGTCCAGGCTTAAAAACTTGCCAGAATACATTCCCAAAGCGCAGAGAGATTTGAAAGAGGTGAAGAAAAAACTTATAACTTAAATGGGTTTAAGCAAAAAATGTATTTAAAGGCTACAATGGAAACTGGCCTTTTATTTGCCAAAAAATACATTAATCCTCTGGCAAAAAAAGCTAATGCAGTTGATGAGAGAGCTGAAAAAATGGTTTTGAATTGATTTGATTTAGAGCCAGTGCAAGTCTACAAGTACAAAAGCTGAGAGAAAGGTAAGCACCACACTGAATAAATACAGTTATAAGGGTGCTATAACTGAGCAAGACCTGAAGAAGTAGTACAAATCTTACATGTGGGAACAGAAAAGCATCTCTTTAGTTGTGAGATAGTTGATTCTTGGGCTTAGATTGGGAATGGTCGTATTCTTAAGCATTTAATGATGACCATATTTGTCTCACCCGAGTCATAAAAGATCTCATAAACCTGTTTCAAGTAATCTCAATGCTCGTATCCCATGGTGCAATTTCAGGACCTCTGCAAAAAATCACAAAATTAAAACATGCTTCCAGTGTATATATGGAATTGGGGATACAAAACAAGCAGAGAGATTCCAGAAATAATGAGAAAATGCCAATAGGCAAATCAGAAAAGACATCTGAGAGCCAAAGTAGGTACATTTTTCAAGCCAATTTCTGTCTGCTCTCAAAAGTGGACTTGGCCATTAGGTTGTATAAAAACTTATAGATAGAGACCAAGATGTAATGTTTATTGCAGAAGGTTAATCAGCGACTGTCTAGAGCTTTGTTCAGGCCCGACCTGAAATACTGGGTACATTTCTACAACACATAATACAGGAAGGATATAGTTGAGCTGGGAAAAGATGCACAGAAGGGCTCCTTATAGGGAACAAGAGTATAAAGCATTTAAGGATAGACCCACAGAATTGGGACTTTCTTCAGCAAAGAAGAAAACAATGAAGTGAAATGATGGAAGTAACCACAATGACAATATCTGGATCGGTATGATAGAATGAGAGAACATAAGTAAAAGCTGAAGAAATGGATCATGTAGAAAGTGTTAAATTACTGAGAGGGCGATGAGTGTTTGGAATCACTTACCAGGGAACATTGTAGGGACAAGCAGCCTTGATCTTTTAAGGGTCAAAGTAGATAAAGTACATGAAAGGGAAACATGTAACCAGTGCTAGGACAGCAGACAGGTGGACAATGACCTATGGCCTTCTCTAGCCTTTACATATTCTGTTCTTTGCTCTTCCACTGCTTCCCAAAAGAAACATCCATTCAAATTCTGCAAATATATATATAATTAATTTGCCGCCAAAACCTGGACAAATCAAAACAGTAAATGAAAACATATTTCAACAAATAGCTTATGACATTTGGATTAGTGTCATAATTTTTAGTTATAGTTAAATGCAACATGTGTTGGAACTCTGTTGGGAAAGACCCTTGCATTTGTGGATAGGCCCAGTCCAGCTGTATATTTGGCTTGGCTAGTTAACCAAGGAGGAGAGGTGATGGTGATGGGAGAAGGTGGACAATTGGCACCACAGAATCAACTACAAATGACTTCAGAGTTGGGAGTATGGTGACAAAATGTGTGACCACATACTATGCATGATCTTAACATACAGACACAGCTTAAAGAATGCCTCCCCCTTATTGTGTCCGGATTATAGATTGTATCCTTTGGGAATGCAAACAGCAGTAATTTCAGGGGGTTGTGTTGCTGTCATCCAGGAGCCACTGATAGTAAGCAATGAGATAACTCAAAGAGACCAGGCAAATCACAGAATTGTTACGGCACATTCGGCACCTCGTGTCTGCACTGACTCACCATACAAGCATTATTACTTAGGGCCATTCCCCTGCCTCTGCCCCATACCCCTACACTTTGGGGATGATTTTCCGACCTCGCACAAAGCTCTGATGGACAGGATTGTCAGAAAAATGTTAATAGAGAGGATACGCTGCCTTCCAATCAAGTGCTGGTAATTTTGGTGTTAATTCTTTTACTCTTTTGCAGGTTTTTAATGCTATCTGTAGTTTTAAACAGCTATGGAAGTTTGTGTTAATTTAGCTGTGGGTTACAACATCATTAGTGGTCTTGTCTTAGATGACCATAAGTTACTGTTTGACTGTAACAGTGACGCTAAGCTCTTTCCGGCTTTTCTGATTTAACTCTTAAGCTCCATCCACAAAACAGTGATTTAGGTAGAAAATAGTTACAGATTTCAGAATGAAAGCAAGTAGTGAAAAGAGCTTTCTTGCACAGTTCTTTTAGCTGTTAAGAGCTGTTACTAGATGTATTATTCTTCCTAGTCCAAACTGCAGTATTTTAACTTCCCCAAAAGCAGCAGTAATGGGCTCTCACTTACCTATGAGTTCTACTTGAAATGAGGTCTCTGTTTACTTTGCTGTTTACTTTCTATTCCTGTTTATATTTCATAGCAGATAGAATTTTATTACTTAAGCTCTTCCTGATTTGAATGATCTTATAGGGACCTGACGTCTGCTGGCTGGAATGAGGTGAGTTACAGAATGGAGGTAGGGTGTGCAGCATCCCAATAAAGCTGCAGAATAAATGCAGAATGTGAATCTTGATAGTTGTTTGACTTTTGCACCAGTTCTTCTGCTGTGGGTGAAGGAATCGAGGCTTGTACTCTGCTCAGTCAAATCTTCAAAAACCACGCTGCCACCCTGTTACATTCTTCTCTTCAATGAAAATGTACCTAGCATATGCAAGGACTGTTGAAACAATAATGTGGGTTTTTACTCGGAAGATAAAATGCTGGCCAGAACTTTCTAGATATCCATGCTGGCGGGATACTCTGGTCCTGCGCCGGGAGCGCACCTCCACTGTGGATTTCACAGCAGCGAGGGGTGCATTCAAAAGGAAATCCCCAATAACAATGGTGAGACTAGAAAATCCCCTTCAGCCAATGGCAGGCCACCTCCACCTCCGCAAAACATTCAGCAGGCTGTGTGGAAAATCCCACCCAATATGCCGATAATGTTCACTAGAAAGCTAAATAGTACATCGAACCTCTACACTGCTGCGTGCAGGCTAACTTCAAGTCCTGGGACTAATGCATTACATCCTGTCAAGGGGTGTAGTGATGGACAGAAGTTTGAAATATGTAACATTGTCTTAAAGGTATATATCACATCACAGCATAGGTCAGTATCCTTGGATGCAGATTATTTCAATGGGTTATGTTTTGTTCAGATGGTAACAAAGTTAACACAACCTCAAATACAAAGACGGAATACTGCTGGAAATACTCTGCAGGTTAGATTGTATCTGTGGAGAGAGGAGCAGAGTTAATGTTACCAGTCAATGACACTTTGTTAAAACTATAATAATTGTTGTACCAGCAAAAATATTGGTACTAGCAGTTAAGATGCAATTGCCAACGTATAATTTAGGGACTATATCAGAAAGCAATTAGATTGGAACTGCCAGGATTGAGTTATGGGGAAAAAAACACCTATCAATAGATGAGTAAATGGGTACTTGATGAAGGGGCAGTGCTCCGAAAGCTCGTGCTACCAAATTAAACCCGTTGGACTTTAACCTAGTGTTGGAGACTACTTACTGTGCCCACCACAGTCCACATCATAGAAGTAAAGTTGAATAGCTCAATAAATAGAGGCAACCATGTTCCCATGGAAATGACCAAGCATGGGCAGATAAAGTAACCAATTTGGGATGTCATCAAAAGAGTCAATCCTTCAAAGTGCAGACATGTTTCTTTGTATTGCAATAGCTGTACTGACCTGATCAATTTGGATGCGTTCAGAACAACAAAACTCTCCAATGTGGAGATATGGGGGTGAGATTTTGGGACTAAATAAACGGTTGGACTTTAACCTGGTGCTGTGACACTTCTTACTGTGCCCACCCCAGTACAACACTGGCATTTCCACATCATAAGAAAAACTATAGAAAGTGGTACAAAAATAGGATACAAGCAGACAAAGTGTAGAAGACTATAGGGAGGCAGATACTCAAAGGATGGAATAAGGGCATGGGTCAGAGGATGCAGCCAAGAGACACTCAAAGGAAGGATTCAGCGCAACAGGCCATATGGTGCAGCCCTTCTGCCATCATACAGCCTTACCCAGGTCATTACTTGATAATGTCACTCTCTTTTACACATTGGAAACTGCTGCTCAGATGCTATAATGCATCAAGCCTTACTTTATTTTAATGTATTTACAGGGTGTGGGTGTCACTAGCAAGGCCAGCATTTGTCGACCATCCCTCATTTCCCTTGGGTTGGTGGTGATAAGCTGTATCCCTGAGTGTCACTGAGTGGTTTGCTAGGCTATTTCAGAGAGCAGTTCAAAGTCAACCATGTTGCTGTGAGACTGCAGTTGTACGTAGGTTAGACCAGGTAAGAGAAGCAGATTCTGTTCCCTAAAGAACATTCATGAACCAGGTAAGTTATTTATGACAATCTGGTGGCTTTGCAGTCGCTTTTATTGCACACTTCCTTTTTCTTCCAGCTTAATTTAAGTGAACTCAAATTCTCCAGCTAGGTTTTGAACCCCTGTCTCCAAAATCATTGGTCCAGGCTTCTAGGTTACTAGGATAACCATGATAGCCCAACAAATTTGTGCTGAATGAAGTTTAATAAGTGCAATAGGGTTTAATAATTGAATAAAGCATGGGTCAACGTTGAATCCGATTTGCCAAAACTTAGCACGCTGAAACACAATATCTTTGAAGCTTCATTAACTTTTCAACAGCATTCAAAACTCTATTGATGTCTCCTACTGACCCCAGCTGGCCAGAATATGTTACTGCAAATCTGAACAGTATTGTGAAAATGAAATACCTTAAATGCATTTTATTTTTATATTAAGGTGCAACTAATGGTAAAAACGAATTTATACTAAAATGAAAATAAGGGACTTTTAAAATAAATTAATGATTTTTAAATATATTTAACATTTAAACATTATTTATTTTTAAACTCAAGACACATTGCTACCAATACTCAGGAGCACAATCCAGAAAAAAGGTATTCATATGTCAGGAGGCGGAACTTATAAATATTTGCCATGGTAAAGTATTTTTAGATTGATTAACAGCTTCCCTTCCCTTCTTAGCTATTGTTTGAGAAGTGAACTTTTTGCATAAATTATCAATCATCTAAAATAAATAATTTATTCTGAATCATTTTAAATAAATAGCAATGCTCTCAGAGTTGATCCAATGTATAAAATGATCCATGTTTTTGGGCATGTTCAGCCTATATTTGCCATATAAGTTGACCTAACCTTGCTCCTTCCCTACCATTTTTCAGCCAATAAATGCAGGCTCAGGGTTAAAATCATGGGGCCTGATGCTCCTAAAAAAATTCTAAGTGCTGAACTGGCAAGAAAAATGGTGCAATTCACGATTATGTTTTCAGCGCAAATTCAGACTCGAATCTCCCACGCTCTGTGCAATGCAGAATATCATTAAAAGCTTGGGGGTTGTTGCCTAGTCAAGCCAGAGTCTGACAGTTCCAGAACTCTGCGCATGTGCAGTGGCCCCGAACTGTCAGACTGCAGTTTGCTGGCCAGCTTGATCACCGGCCAGCCCGGCACCCTCACAGTGCTGCCCCTACACAACCCCCATGGCCTGATTGCGGCCGCACAAGCATTCCAGGGCCAGCCCTGACCCCCTGGTCTTGTCCCAGACCACCGCAATCTCCAGCCCCCACCCCTCCCACCCCCCTCCCCCCAGCATTGATGATCACTCCCTCCTCCCCAGAACACCACCTCCTCCCCTGCTGAAACCTCCACCCCACCCCCGAGGAGGCAGAGCCCCCCCCGCAGACCACCCTCTCCAGATTCCAGCCTCCCCCGATCATTGGCCACCCTCCAGTCCTGACCAATCTTATCTTTAGAATGGCAGTGGGACCATCCGCCCCTGCCGAAATCCCCTGTGCCCTGCACCCAGTTGGCTGTGCCCACTGGCCCTGCCCACAACAGACCGCCCCCTTGACCCCACCCACAATACGCACTGCCCCCTTGGTGCTGCCTTGTAGGTTCCACCCTCCAGCTGGTCCCACCCCTTTGGTCCCTCCCCCTTACCACTGCTCCTTAGGCCCCCCCCAGCTGGCCCTGCCCCTTTGGCCCTACCCGTTTTTCTTTGCCTGATGCCTGGTGGGCAGTGCCAATGTACCCCCTGGACATGTGCACTTTGTCCTTTGGCACTGCCTGGGTGCCCATGTCCAGGGGTACCATCACCCCTGCCGCCTGAACCCCTGAGGGACCCCAATTGTCTCCCCTTTATTTCGGCGGGGTCACTCACTCATTCCCTGCAACTGGGGAGCTACTCTAAACCCTGCTGGAGTGAAATACCTCTGGTGGAGCGGGAGATGCTATCGGGCCCGGAGAATTCCGTGCCAGGCCCGGTAATGACACTTAAGGCTTACTTAGATAGGCACATGAGCGGGCTAGAGTTGGAGGGAAACAGGAGACTGCTCTAAATAAAGATCAAGAGCTTTGGGATGTCCCTGGGAATCAATTGATTCCTATGGACCGTCCAACATATTTCATGGCTCACTTGTCTTACTTCTGAGCTTCTGGGGATTCTGTAAATGTCTGTCTAAGCTGTGCATGTTTATTGATATCTTTTCTTTTACTTCACAGGTGATTCGGTCCGCCTTGTTGTTCAACAAGGGGCATACACGCGGTGGGTTGTGCGAGGGCTGCTCTTGGATGTTGCTTCAAGAGCTGCCTAGTGCTTCACGTCGTTAGTGTACGCTTAAACTGGACCATCTGACGGGCAACAGGACAGCTCAGTGATTATCACTGTTTGCTGTACAGATACATGGACTTGGGCCAGTGTCTACAGGAGTTTGCACATTCTCCCCGTGATTGCGTAGGTTTTCTCTGGGTGCTCCGGTTTCCTCCCACACCCCAAAAATGTGCTCTTAGGCTCATTGGTGTAACAAATTGTCCCTAAATTAGTCTTCCCTCAATCTTCCCCAATAGGCAAAGACAAAGGTCATGGATAGAGGAGGGCACTCACAATGTTAAAATGGCGATGCGGGCTCATTGGGCCGAAGGGCCTGTTTCCCATGCTGTTGTTCTTTCTTCTTTGTTAAATAACATTAAAAATAGAGTTAATTCACTTACCTGCCTTCCTGCTGGTTTCCAGCATGGTCCTGACTGCACCTGTTCTCCAGCTGTGGGAGACATATATGTGTTGAGAACACATGTGCGAATCCTGCAAATTGGCTGACTCATGCATCCCCCAACCCAACACACCAAACAACGTGCCGGCTGGGATAGGAGAATCGGGCCTACAGAATCCATACAGTGCAGAAGGAGGCCATTTGGCACATCGTGCCTAACCAACAACAATCCCACCCAGGCCTTATCCCTATAACCACACATATTTACCCTGCTAGCTCCCTGACATTAAGGGGCAATTTAGCATGACTAATCAACCTAATCCACACACACTTGGAGTGAGGGAGGAAACTGGAGCATCTGGAGGAAACCCACACAGACACGGGGAGAACGTGCAAACTCCACACAGACAGTTGCCCGAGGCCAGAATTGAACCCAGGTCCCTGGCACTGTAAGGTCAGTAAGAATTCTCACAATACCAGGTTAAAGTCCAACCAAGAAGTTGCAGGAGCTAATGAAAGGCAGTGGGCAGAGGATGATTGGTGAAAGGGGCTGTAAGGTATCAGTGCTAACCACTGTGCTGCCATGCTGCTCTATTCTAATCACTTTACAAATACATGCATTGGATCAAGCAGGTGCCAAAAAGACATAGGGAAGTTTAAGACTTTTCATGGTGACGAATGAGGAGAAAAGTTTCACATTTCAAAATTGCAGCCATGTATACCAATAGCACATTTTATACTTGGTGTATAAGTTGACCCCTGGTTTCTGGTCATCAGGGAATTGAAAGGGACATGCTGTGGAGAACCAAAACTGTAAGTGGCATTCTAAAATGAGTATTATTATACATGTCTTGATGTCCTTGTGGATGACTGGTTACAGAGTAGTGTTTGTTAAATTGCTTGTAATCTAGAAACTTACTTTGCTACCTATAATAACCATGAAATAACATCAATATGTTATTGAGAGAGTCAATATTTTGAGTTGAATACGACTTATTCTAAAGTGTTTCCAGCATTTTGTGTTTCTATCCTTATTTATCTAATTGCCACCAACTACTTGCAACATGTTCTCTTCCTGCATCTGCAATGGCACAGTGGTTAGCACTGCTACCTCAGCACCAGGGACCCAGGTTTAGCTACTGGCTTGGGACAATGTCTATGTGGAATCTGCAAGTTGTCCCTGCGTCTGCGTGGGTTTCCCCCAATTGCTCCGGTTTCCTCCTACAGTCCAAAAGACATATTGGTTAGGTGCTTTGGCCATGCTGAATTCTCTGTCAGTGTACCCAATCAGATGCTGGAGTGTGGTGACTAGGGATTTTCACAGTAACTTCATTGCAGTGTTAATGTAAGCCTACTTGTGACACTAATAAATAAATAAATAATGTTGCCTCTGATGTCCCCCAAGGATCTACCTTCTGCCCCTTCAATTTCTCATCCATTTATGCCCCTTAGTGACATTATCCAAAGGCAGAGAGTTAGATTTACTCCGATGTACGCTGATGATACCCGTGTGGCTAGTCTTCCACATTCTACCCTTTATAATTTTGAGTCCATCCTAAATTTTGCTTGATGCCCAAACCAAGTCCCTTTCACTAATCACCCTCTGCCTACTGCCTTTCGTGAGCTCCCGCAACTTCTTGATTTTAAAATTCTCTTCCTTGTTTTCAAAACACATGGCTTTGTCATCTCCCCACTCTCCCCAATCTCTGTTTGCAGCACCATTCACAGCATTATCTGCGCTCCTCTGATTTAGGCCTTATGTACATCCCCAAATCTGCACCTAAGCTCTAGCATCCCCTCCTTAAGTCTCTTCAACTCTCAGCCTCACATTCTTCCTTTAAGATACTTCCACAAACCTACCTCTTTGACCGAGCTTTTGGCCATCTCCCGGAATATTGCTTCATGTGCTTTACCTGTGGAGTGCCTTGGGCCACCTTATTACTGTTAAAGGTGCTAGATAGACATTAGTCATCATTGTTGCCCCATCATTGAAAGAAGGAAGTGACAAATCATGAAGATAATAAAAGATATTGGCTGGGATACTCTGCGCCCCCTCCCCACCCCGTTCCTTGCGCCATATTTTCCAGCGGCAGAGGAGGCCTACCATTGGCTTGTGCTCCCGCTGTTGTCCATGGAGTTTTGCGTGCCCCCACCCTCCACTGCCGGGGAGCGCGCTGTGAGGGGTTGCCATTGATGGGACCAGGAGATTTCGCTGGCAGGAGGGGCCAGAAAATTTCAGCCCATAGTTGTGATCTGTCCTATTTTGTTCACATTAAAACCAGCGGAGATAATTAGTTATCTGGGATATTTCAACTTCAGCTCAGCACATTGAAAAATAACTTGCCATTATGTTGCACCTTTCATGAGCTGAGAATGTGAGCAAACAAGGCAACGAATTTTCATACAGTAAAATTTCCAAACAATAACAAGCTGACTGCTGAGGCTAATTGAGTGAAGTTGGCTAAAAATCAGCCAGAGCACCAAGAGAACACTTTCCCTTCTTTGAATGGTGTTATGGGTTCTTTTCTGTCCACCTGAGATGGGAATACCTCTGACAATGCAGTACTCTCGCCATATCACTGCATTCAAGTGTCAGCTACAATGTGAGCTCAAGTCCTGGTGTTGGGTTTGAACCTGCAGCCTTCTGCAAAGTAAGGATGAATGCACTGACCAAGCTCAGCAGACATAATGAACCAAACAGTTTCTTAAGGCAATAGTGCTCAATGGAAACTGACAAGTGGTGGTGTTTTACTCAACATATATGTAGGTATCGAGAGCCAGTATCAGCATCAGGTTGTTTCACAGGAATCACAGCCCATCGGGTCTGCACCGACTCTCCAACAGAGCATCCTACACCTGCCCTATGCCCGTAACTTTACACATTTATCCCATTAATCCCCCTAACCTGCACATCTTTGTACTGTGGGAGGAACCGGGGGCAAACCCACGCCAACATAAGGAGAATGTACAAACTCCACACGGACAGTCACCCGAGGCTGGAATCAAACTCAGGTTCCTGGCACTGCAAGGTGGCAATGCTAACCACTGTGCCACCATTCCAAAGCAATGTGAGACAGTGTATTGCATACAGTTCCTTCTTTTCATTGATTGATCTGGAGGAAGTAAACTCCTTTTAAGATAATAACAAACATCTTTGCTGGTGCATTGGAGGTGGGGGGGTGGGGGTGGGGGGTCAGCAAGTGTAAAATTTAAATTAATGTATTTTAATTTTCAGCTGTGCTTGCTGAAATGTACCTATGTACTGTGTGGAGTGAGTCTGTTCTTAATAATTCTTATAGTTGATACTTGTAAATGAGAGGCGAATAATTATTAATTATTTTTTAACATGGTGAAATCCATAGAATATCTACAGTGCAGAATGAGGCCATTTGGCCCATCAGGTCTGCACCGACTCTGCAACAGAGCATCCCATCCAGGCCCAGCACTAACCATTGTGTTACGGCACTGCCCACTGGCAGTAATAAATTGTCCCTAAATTAGATTCCCTCAATGTGGATGGCCATAAAACAATAGATAAGGGTCATGGGTGGAGGGGGGACTGGTAGTGTTAAAATGGTGGCGCGGGCTCGTTGGGCTGTAGGGCCTGTTTCCTGGGCTGTTTTTGTTCTTTGTTCACACAAGTATGGATTTTATTTGTCCACAAATATGGACAAATATAGAATATGGAGAACTCATCTTGAACATATGCAAATGCATAAGTAAAAGAGTTATATTTTGTCCAGAACTGTTTAGCCACATCAGTCCCAACATGGAGCACAACACCATCTGAAGGTATTTAATGAACAGTACTGATAACCTCCCGAGAGACCTCTCGTTCCATTCATTCCAGTATTGAGCTAAAGTGTAAAATATGTACAAACAAAAGAACCAAAAAAAAAATCCAGGGAATAAATAAAACGTTGCTCAAATGTTTTAGAATTTGCCAAAGTTATAGAAATGACATCTACCAATTGGTTTGTTTTAATGACACAGTTTTTATTTCAAACCCACAGCAAGATGTTGCAGATGGAGTAGATTCAAATTAAAAATAAAGAATGCTGGAAAACTCAGCACGTCTGGCAGCATCTGTGGAGCGAGGAGCAGAGTCATTAGTCTAAATCTTTTGAGGAGTGGCAATCGACATCAACTTGTACTTTTCCCAATCATAAGGACATAAGAACGTAAGAACACAAGAAATAGGAGCAGGAGTAGGCCATCTAGCCCCTCGAGCCTACCCCACCATTCAATAAGATCATAGCTGATCTGATAGTGGTTCAGTTCCACTTACTCGCCTGCTCCCCATAACCCTTAATTCCCTTATTGGTCAAAAATCTATCTACCTGTGACTTAAACACATTTACCGAGGTAGCCTCCACTGCTTCAATGGGCAGAGAATTCCAGAGATTCACCACCCTCTGAGGGAAGAAGTTCCTCCTCAACTCTGTTCTAAATTGATTTCCCCTTATTTTGAGGCTGTGCCCTCTAGTTCTTGTTTCCTTTCTTAGTGGAAATAATCTCTTTGCCTCTACCCTGTCTAGCCCTTTCATTATCTTATGTGTCTCTATAAGATGTCCCCTCAGCCTTCTAAACTCCAACGAGTACAGGCCCAATCTACTCAATCTCTCCTCATAAGCTAACCCCCTCATCTCCAGTATCAACCTGGTGAACCTTCTCTGCACTCCCTCCAAGACCAATAAATCCTTTCACAAATAAGGGGACCAAAATTGCACACAGTACTCTAGTTGCGGCCTCACCAGTACCTTGTATAAATCATGCCAGAGAACTGCATTTCCTGGCCAGGACTTCTGATCCTGGCTCCTCCAGAAATGCTGAATGTACAATCCCTTGAAGCACTTCATTGTAACATTGGGGCATAGGAGAAGACAAGCCACTTCCCTTTTTACAGCATTAGCTGCTGTAAAATGGAAGAGTTTAAATGTCTCACAGCTTCTTTGAAAAGCTATGGAGAGATGGTAAGTAAGGGAGTAGCGTGGGTGAGGAGTTAGAGGGCAAGTGTGTAGGATGGGGGAGGTGGGTAGATGGGGGAGGTGGGTAGATGGGGGAGGTGGGTAGGATGGCAAGTGGGTTGGGGGTAGTCAGATTGGGTCAACAGGAGTTGTCAGGTCGGGGTCTAGTCAGATATGTTCGGTGGGGGGGCGGGCGAGGGTCAGGAAATCATGGGTAGGGCCTTGGGTGATGTGGCCTTGGGCGGTGGGGATAGGTCAGGGTTGAGAATTGGGAGTTTGGGGCAGGGACATTCAAATGATGGGTGTTAGTCAGGTCAGGTTGGTTGGGGGTGTGTGGAGACAGTTTGGGGGAGTTAAATTGAGGGATTTTGGGGTAGTTGGGTGATGGGGTCAGTTCAGGAGGGTCAAGGGATTTGATGGGGGTGGGGTATAGATGGGGGAGGGAGGCTTTTTTTAGTGTGATTGAATGGAGGAGGTGTTTGGGATTAGTTATATGGTTACCCAGGAGTAATCTAGGGTTTTACTGTCTAACATTTTCTCTGTGATTACCCAGGTAATTGTGTAAACTGTGCAACTCTAAGTGAGAGTTGGGGACTTTTGCAGCAGGTCTCAGGAAGTAGGGGAATTGCCCACTGGAAGTTCAAACTTCCCTGGCAATTTCTACAGAGTCAGTACACTAGAACTTCCAAGGGGTCAGTCATGAATCTTCTGGTGTATGTCCGGTCTCCAACTATCCAGTGAATGGAAAGTCTGGATGATCAGAATCCAAACTTGAGTTCTTGAGAGTCATATTGGGCTCAAAACATTAGCTCTCTCCATGGGTGCTGCAAGACCCCCTGAGTTCTTCTAGCATTTTTGATTTAAAATATACTAGATGGATCAACATCACTATTACAATAAATTGTACTCCCATTTTTATCACAAAGCAGTTAAAGTGTCAAGGGAAATGCATTATTAACAGCCTTGTTCCAGCTTTGAAAAGAAAGTAAACAGATCCATTATTCATGAACACAAGAGGTTCACTCCCTACCCTTTTCATTCTCACAGCTAAAGAACAGAGGTTATGGGGTCTTCAGTATTCACCAGCCGTCTCCCCTTCACATCCATCCAAAGGTGGACATGTAAAGACCAAAAATAAAATCAAGAAGCCAGAAAGATGGAGAACTGGAAAATAGAAATGTGTATACAATAACAAAATAAATTCCGTTGGAATATTTCCATGAAATGTTTTAGAATTATCCCAAACCAAACAGGGACACAATACATCACGAGGTACTCAGTGTTTAATCACTCATGCTGCATTGTTGGACTTGTTACAAATTTTAATAAAGGGCAATTTTAAACACATTGTTTTGTGCAAATGTTCCAGCACTTGATCTTTTGGTGAGTGTTAGATAAAAATAACTTATTCATAAAGAGTGATAAATTTCATGGAAAAGAATGCAAATTCTGGCGTAAACACAAACATGACTTACTGAGAAATTTGGATTGTTTCAAAAGCTAAAGCTGAACAGTTTGCAATTATAGATTCACAGAATGATACAACACAGGAGGCAGTGACTTGGCCCATTGTGCCTGTGCTGGCACTTCTGCTACAGCCATCCAATTAACCTCTTTCTCTTAGCCCTGTAATATTTTATCCCCGCATCAATTCTGTTTTTAACATTATTATTGAAATGTTTCCAAACCCTTTCAAGCAGTGCATTCTATGTCACAACTCACTACGCAAATAAACCTTTCTTCATGGTTCATTTGCTAATTACCTTATGTGTGTCCTCTAGTTACTAAAGCCCCTGCCACTGCAAACATTTACTCCTTTAGAAGATGTGGGCATTGCTGGCTAGACCTATTCTTAATTGCCCTTAAGATGGTGGTGGAGAACAGCCTTCTTGAACCACTGTAGTCACCCACAGTGCTGTTAGAGAGGAATGGGGTTCCAGGATTTTAATCCAACAATGGTGAAATAATGGCGATATATTTCCAATTAAGGAAGATGAATGACTTGGAGGGGAACTTCCAGGTGGTGGTGTTCCCATGTGTCTACCGCTCTTGGCCTTTCAGGGGTAGAGATCATGGGTTTGGAAGGCACTGTCAAAGGAGTTTTGGCAAGTTGCTGCAGGGTATCTTGAAGATGGTACATACTGCTGCCACTGTTCATTGGTGGCAGAGGGAGTGATGGTTGGTGAAAGAGTATCAATCAAGTGGGCTGTTTTCTTCTGGATGGTGTCAAGCTTCTCAAGTACTTCTGGATCTGCACTCATCCAGTCAAGGGAGAATATTCCAACACACGCCTGACTTGTGCCTTGTAGATGGTGGAGGGACACTGGGGAGTCAGGGGATGAGTTATTTGCTGCACGGTTCCTAGCTGTTGACTTGCTCTGTGCTTATATTGCTGGTTTATTTCAGTTTCTCATCAATGGTAACTCCAGAATGTTGATGGTGGGGGATTCAGCAATGGTAATGCCATTAAATATCAAAGGATATTAGTTGGATTCTCTCTTGTTGGAGATGATCATTGCAAGTGTTACTTGTCACTTATCAGCCCAATCTTGGACATTGTCCAGGTCTTGCTGCATTTGTACATGGAGTGCTTTAGTATCTGAGGAGTTGTGAACGGTGCTGAACATTGTGCAATCATCAGTGAACATCCCCACTTCTGACATTATGATATAAGGAAGGTCACTGATAAAGCAGCTAAAGACGGTTGGGCCTAGGGCACTACCCTGAAAACCTCCTACAATGATGTCCTGGAACTGAACTGATTGACCTCCAACCATCACAACCGTCTTTCTTGATGTTAAGTATGACTCTAACCAATGGAGGCTTTTCTCCCGATTCCCATTGACCCCAGTTTTTCTAAGGCTCCTTAATGCCACACGTAGTCAAATGCTGCATTGATGTCAAGGACAGTAATTCTCACTTCACCTCTGGAGTTCAGTTCTTTTTTCCATGTTTGATTCAAGCCTGTAATGAAGTCAGGTGCTGGGTGACCCTGGTGAAACCCAAACTGAGAGCTATTGAGCAGGTTATTGCGTAGAAAGTGCCACCTGACCATGCTGTTGATGACCTCTTACTGATGATTGAGATTAGACTGATAGGGTGGTAATTGGCCAGCAAACAGTTTTGATTTATTTACTTAATGACATATTACAATCATTCATGATTTTGAACATCTCTGTCAAAGCTATGCTCTGAGGAGAACGACTCCAGCTTCTCCAGTCTCTCCACATGATCAAATTCCCTCTTCAATGGTATCAGTCTAGCAAACCCATTCTGCATCCCCTCCAATATCTGTACATTCTTCCTGACGTGTGTTGACCAGATTAAACATGATACATCAGTTTTTTAGGGTTTCGCATCTCATCCTATTCCTCTATTAATAAAGTTAAGGATTCTATATGCTTTTCACACTCATTCTCAACTTGCCTTGCCACCTTTAAAGACTTGTCTGTATATATGCTGGGTCTCAACACCCCCTTTCAAGTTGTACCATTTATTTCATATTGGCAATTTCTTACTATATTGCATCACTTCACACTTCTCTGCATTAAATTTAATCTGCCAAATGTCTTTTCATTTTTACCATGTTAGACTAGACTCCTTAATTATATTACTCTTCTTCTCACTGTTTAGTATATTTATGAGTTTTGTAAAATCTGCAAACCTTGAAATTATGCCCTTTTTAACCAAGCCAGGGTAATTAATATTTGTGAAATCAGCACTAGTCCGAGTATCGATTTTTAAAGAGTTATATGCTTGCCTTCAGTCTGAAAAATTATGCAACACTACTGCCTGCTTTTTGTCACAACCAATTTTGTACCCATGCTCTCCTGACCTCTTAATATGGTGGACTTCCAGTGCTAAAAAGCCCTATGAGTCACTTTATCAAACATCTTTTGAAAGTCCATGGGCACAATCTTAGTTGCGATTCACTCCACACTCCCACTGCAGCGAGGTTGGAGAATTTGACGGCCAGCCAAATCTCCGTTCATTGCAACGGAATGAGAAAATCCCACCAGCGTGAACCGTGATAAGATTTCGGCTATATACACACACACACACATGCATATCAGCCACTCGACCCTAATCAATCCTCTCCATTACTTTATCGAATAATTTGACCATGCCAGTCAAACGCAATTTGCTTAATATACACATCTTCCCTCCACCAAGAAATCACTTCCATGATTCAAGTATATGCATGAATATACTCAAAATCAGCATTGCTGTGGTGGCCTTTTCAAGTCTAATGGAGTCGGTCACCCCTGTTCGCATTCTGAGCATCTTTTATCAATGTTGTCTCACATTCTTCTCTATCTACTTGTATAATAATTTCACTTGGGATCTCTAACAAAGTATCCCTGGCATCCTGAACCAGATAATCATTACTTTGGAAATTTACTTCTCCAAAGACAGTTTTAGTAGCCAGTGGTAAATCAATAAGCTGCTTTATTTCACAGTGAATTGAACACACAGAACAGCCTTTAAGACGGCACTCGTTTCATTCAAATCAAAACAATCAACCTTTGTATCATAATGTAAAATGAGTAAGACTTCATACTTTTCCATGTCAATGAATCACATTTCTTGACTTAAACAGAATGACTACAAAATGTCATCCTGCATTTCTAATCAGTGCAGTACTGAGGGACAGCTGTACTGTTAGAGGGGTTGCCTTTTAAACTGTTTACCACCTCAGGTGGATATGAATGATCCCATGGAAATGTCATGAAGAACAGCAAGGGATTTCTGTCTGCCAACCTGACCAATATTTATCCCTTGACCAATATCATTATCATCTGGTTATTACCATATTCCTGTATGTGGGACTTAATTGTGCGCAAAATGGCCACTGTACTCCGTTCATTACAAGAATGGCTACTCTTCAAAAGTACTTCACTATCTACAAAGCACTTTGGGATGGCCTGAGTTTATAGTAATCATAAATGAAAGTCTTTTGTTGCCTGAAAGAAAGCCCTTGCCCATCCGATTGCCCATCCATGGCAGTATCTTCCTCTCAGTTCATAGCTGGAGCCCAAACAGGTGCTGGGGAGTGGTGACTAGGGGATTTTCACAGTTACTTCATTGCTGTGTTAATATAAGCCTACTTAAATAAATAAACTTTGTTTGGAGAGGAATAAAAGACATTTTACCACAATGGGTATAAGAAGTACATTGATTATTAAGACAAGTTAAATGATTATGATTCGCAGTCTTGAGGAAAACATTGGCAACCACCTTTCATCTAGAAGTCCTTTTCCAAGTTTGACATTTTCTAAATCTGCTGAAAGGTCATTGCGTAGTGAAGGCTGAGGGAATGGTTAGGAGTTCCATTATTTCAGTAACCATCAGGAATCATAGAGGACATCACAAGAATATTTTTGCAGTTAATGGCCTTGGTGAAGCAGGGGTGCTTATTGGTGACCTTGAAGAAAACTGTCCAAAAAGATTGAGCAATTTTGTGGGGGGGAGTTTCCCCTTTTCCGAAGGTACTTTAAATCAGGTGCCAAGTCAATATCAACAGCGAAATCAGCAAGCAATAGGCAACCAATTATATTCACACAGCAAACAAGAAAGTTAAAAGCACTTAACATCCTTCATAGAATCATAGAGTCATAGAGGTATACAGCATGGAAACAGGCCCTTCGGCCCAACTTGTCCATGCTGCCCTTTTTTTAACCCCTAAACTAGTTCCAATTGCCGTGGTTAGCCCATATCCCTCTGTACTCATCTTACCCATGTAACTGTCTAAACACTTTTTAAAAGACAAAATTGTACCCATCTCTACTACTACCTCTGACAGCTTGTTCCAGACACTCACTACCCTCTGTGAGAAAAAAGTGTCCCTCTGGACCCTTTTATATCTCTCCCCTCTCACCTTAAACTTATGCCCTCTAGTTATAGATTCCCCCACCGTTGGGAAAAGACTATTTACCTTACCTATGCCTCTCATTATTTTATAGACTTCTATAAGATCACCCCTAAGCTTCCTACGCTCCAGAGAAAAAAGTCCTAGTCTATCCAGCCTCTCCTTATAACTCAAACTATCAAGTCCTGATAGTATCCTAGTAAATCTTTTCTGCATTCTTCCTAGTTTAGTAAATCTATAGTTGGGTAACCAGAACTGTACACAGTATTCCAAGTGTGTCGTTACCAATGTCTTGTGCAATTTCAACAAGACATCCCAACTCCTGTATTCAATGTTCTGACCAATGAAACCAAGCATGCCGAAAATCTTCCTCACCACTCTGTCCACCTGTGACTCCATTTTCAAGGAGCTATAAACCTGTACCCCTGGATCCCTTTGTTCTATAACTTTCCCCAACGCCCTACCATTAATTGAGTAAGTCCTGCCCTGGCTCGATCGATCAAAATGCATCACGTCACATTTATCGAAATCAAACACCATCTGCCATTCGTCAGCCCACTGGCCCAATTGATCAAAGTCTCGTTGCAATCTGAGATAACCTTCTTCACTGTCAACTATGCCACCATCTTGCTGTCATCTGCAAACTTACTAACCATGCCTATTAAATTCTCATCCAAATCATTAATATAAATGACAAATAACAGTGGACCCAGCACTGATCCCTGAGGCACACCACTGGTCAGAGGCCTCCAGTTTGAAAAACAACCCCTACAACCATCCTCTGTCTTCTATCATCAAGCCATTTGGCTACCTCACCCTGGATCCAGTGATATTTAACCTTATGCAATAACCTACCATGTGGTACCTTGTCAAATACCTTGCTAAAGTCAACAAGTGCATTGCCCTCATCTAACTTCTTGGTTAACCTTTCAACAAATTCAGTCAAATTTGTGAGACATGATTTTCCACTCACAAAGCCATGCTGACTGTCCTTAATCAGTCCTTGCATCTCTAAATGTCTGTAAATCCTGTCTCTTAAAATACTTTCTAACAACTTACCTACTACAGATGTGAAGCTCATTGGCCTGTAGTTCCCAGGCTTTTTCCTGCAGTCCTTCTTAAACACAGGCACAACATTTGCAACCCTCCAATCTTCAGGCACCTCACCTGTGACTATCGATGATTCAAATATCTCGGCTAGGGAACCTGCAATTTCTTCCCTAGCTTCCCTCCCTCGCTTTTAGTTTAAAATATTTAGATAATGAAATAAGATTTTTTTTATATATCTCAATTAAATACCAAGATAAATAGACATTTGACCTTCAAAAATACAGAATTGGTTTTCCACACTAGAAAGGATGGTTAGTATTGATCATGAAGTTCGTATGTGGTTAAAAAAAAAATTTGCATTTCCTTCAACAAGGTAGAACGTTTTCTAATGTTTCTTACAGTGATTTCTTGCAGTGTACTAACAGTGCAAAACTGGGCGTTTTCATCAAATCATGATTGCAAGGGACACAGCATTTTTGTGAACTTTTAGAGCATATCCTGTGGAAGAGCCTAGGCTCACTGATAGCGACTTCTAGATACCTATGCTATACCATGCAAACTCTCAAAAGTTGCCATTAATTTCACTGGCATAATGTTGGCATATGCTGATACCTTGGCTGTTATAGACTGGTAAAATCCAGGCCAATGTGTAATGAGAAGCATTCCAAAGGTTGAACAAATGTAAATAATTATTGAGTTTATATGGTGACAAATAGCTCTGGGTTACAGCAAAATACCATATATATATATATCAATATATAATGTTACTCCTGTGACGTGTAAGCCATCATTGTCCTCTGTCATAGTTTAAAATCATTGTTGGGTTTGTGCTTAGTGAAGCTGGAAGAATTTTGTTCTCTAATCCCCCCATATTCCCTCAAAGTAAACTTTATTATACAACTACATGTCTCCCAAAAGCATTGCACTATCAAAGTGTACAATTACAAAAGCATATATGTGAATAAAATCACTTCAAAACAATATAAAAATAATCAAATATCGCTTTTACATTACATGTGTATAAGCAAAACCTTTAGCCTCTCTATGACTCTACAGACAGTTACATGGGTATAGAGGGATCCCTCTACACCCAAACATGGGCAATTGGGACTAGTTTAGTGGTAAGAAAAAGGGCGGCATGGACAGATGGGCCAAAGGGTCTGTTTCCATGCTGTAAATCTTTAAGACTCTATGACTCTTGGACCAATGTTTATTAAGGGGTGTGATTGCTACAACTCTCAACAATTTTTACAGATGTACTATAAAAAATATCCATTCGGATGTTTTACAGCTTAGTATGGCTTCTGCTCTGAGCAAGACTGCAAGAAACTTCGAAGGGTTGTGAATGTAGCCCAGGCCATCATTCAAACCAGCCTCCCATCCATGGACTCTGTCTACACTTCCTGCTGCCTTGGGAAAACAGCCAGCATAATCAAAGATGCTACGCATTCTGGACATACTCTCTTACACTCTTCTGTCAGGTAAAAGATACAGAAGTCTGAGATTACAGACTTTTGAATGGACTTACTTGATATTAAGCTGATCTTTCTCTACACCTAATTGTAACTGCAGCACTATATCCTGCACCCTCTCCTTTCCTTGTCCCCCATGTACTCTATGAATGGTATGTTTTGTCTCTGCAGCGCACAAAAAGCAATACTTTTCACTGTATCGTAATACATATGACAATAATAAATCAAATCAAATCAACTCAAATGTATGTGCGTGCATGTGCACGTAAGAGAGATGGAAAGAGGTCCTACATACCATCTCTCGAAAAGATATAGCTTAAAATCCCTACCTTGTAGGGAATATATGTTTGCCACTGTCAACCCATGGAACTCTATTATCTCCCCATAACCAGGGAGCCACACCACTTAAAAAAAAGCATCAGAAAACATTTCACAGTAAACTTCAGATTGGCCTTGACATTCATCAAGCACTCAATTTATTGTAATTCTTTGGGAAAATTTGTACAATACAGCTTTTAGAAAAAGTTAACAAAGTATTATATCATCCTAGTAAAAATTCACAGCAACACTAAGATGGGTATACCCTTAGATGTGCCAATAAAATGTGACTTTACAAGCTGGATGTGTACTGGTGAGCAGACCATTGACATTTAGTGCTTTCCAAATGTGGTTGAATCCTATTTTAAGACTCGACAGTTGAACTATAAAACACCAAGTCTGGTCTCTATACTAGAGTAGAATATTGGATTTTTTTTCAGATTTCAGATACTCAGACCTCCATCAACAAGTTCATCATTATTTGATATAAAAGATGGTACTCTACAATTAGATAAAACCTAACTGAAGGCAGGGAGCAGATAAACAATGGGGAACGGTATTTTGTGTTGTCGAGTTTAAGATGCATGTTTTATTTTGTTTCTCATGTGTAAGTGCATCATGTCATTCTTTGCAAAATGCATGTATAGGATATATATTTTGGTGTTTACTTACTGACACGAATAATGATTTCTGGTAAAACCTGGGCAATAATATACCTGCATTTTGTACACCCAGAATTTTTTTGCATGTTTTCCCCTCAAAGTGACTTCCTTCAGTTCAGATAACGGGACACATGACCTGAGAACCACTCCATGATTTCCCCTGATAAGCTGATAAGATTCTTTGCTCTTGCCCTTCTTTAAGAGTCATCAGTTTACCTTCCTCCAAGCAGAAAGCATTGCCTATGAGGCTCTCGCACAACAGACTGATCATGAAGTCATAAATGTTTGTGCCAAGCCTATTGAATGCCATGCACCCACCAGATCTATTAATTTAATGTCAAGGCCTTGTTTAAACTGAATAATTCAGTTTGTGGAAAACAGGAGGAAAACAGAGGATTCCGGAGGCAGGTTGTAGCTGAAGGCTTAGTTCAGAAATTTATATTAAAAGAAATGACATACAATTATGAGGGTGTATCTTGCATTCCTGAAGAAGTGATTTACTGTAGTCCGAACTTTTTGTAATAGATACTGAACACCGAATTTTTCAGCAAATAACTGAGTTATTGTTCAATAAATCTGCAGTAATTATAGTTGATGCTTGTGTGTGAAAGCCCTTAGATGGCTGTTGTCAGCATCAAACCTGACTAAAAACTTGAGTGAAATCATCAGGTGCAACTGAAGCAGAATAATAAATATATTAAAAAAAACGAGGAAAAGCAATTGCAGAATTCAGAGGCTTCCCATTTTTTTTTGTCAATTCATACTCTCAGGTGTATGTGTTTGAAATTTTATCAAAAACAATTTAACATATCCAATTCTATGAAACATTTTGTACTGTCTTTCACAGAAAGACAGATGCGATGGCTTTTAGCCATCTAAATTGTATTATTCACTAAATGTTTAACTCTGTGCAACATAGTAACTGTTCGGAATACATTTAAGACTTTCAACTTTACCTGAACTATTCAATTAAGTTTGTTAAGTTCAAGTAAATATGGCAATTTATAATCGAGTTTCATAACCTCAATCAAAATAAACCGACCATTGCTCTCATTTCGGACCTGTGTTTTTCTTTGGCACCTTAGTCTCTTTTCTTTGCTGGATTCCGTGTTACTGTAACAAAGCTCTTCCACTAGTTTCCTCTTGCTTGCTCAATGTCAATTTTTTTTTTATTGTGCTCCCAGTTAATGGTGAGTAACTATTTCAAAAAGTGCCAGACTCAGTGGGGGAATTTGCCTGTTTTTAGGCTAACTTCCCATGCCGGCAGGAAAATGGGAGTGTTTCCCACTGGCTTTGGCAACATCTTTCAGATGTGATTCACCCACCTAAAAGATGATAATGTGCTAATCCCGTGCAACCCGCTGGCCAGCCCCGCTGTTCAGAAACCAGGGCACCATTTGTAAAAGGTACCTTGATCTCTGCACTCAGAGTCAGGCCCCTTCTCCCCCCACTAACCAGGGGAGCACCTTCATCAAAAGGGGCGTCCTACCCACCCTGCTCAATACCATGCAGGCATAAGGGTGACCTGACTTGGTCCCCCTGGCACTGACAGCCTAGCCCGGTATCATAGGTCTAGAAGGTCAAGGAAGTCGGTTCAGTGACCATTTGCCCCTCTGTCATTGCCAGGCTGCGGGGGAAGGGTCCCTTCCTCAAGGGTCCTGAGAATTGGGCTTGGGCTGGAAACAAGGGGTTGACCTTGTCGCTGTCCCCTGGGATAAGGGTCTCATGGCTGGACTGCCCCTCCTAGTCTTGGCAGACCTGAAAATAACCCCTGGCAAGATGATGTCAGGCAGCTCTGTAAACAACATCTGCATTCCTGCCAGTGAGCTGTAAAAATTTTGGTGGCCAGGTCACTTTAACCTCCATGCCCTCTGGTCACCCTTCAACATCACTGCAGCACTCAATTCTGCAGCTTAGATTTCTCTTTCCCCTGTCAGAAGCTGCAGGGGTGTAAGCTCTGACAGAGAAGGAGATATCAATTTCATCTTTGGAGAGGGGAAAGGGGAGGTGGGGGTTCCATTCTGCACAGTTGTGCACTCGACCCCAGTGTAGCCACACAGCTTAGATTTGAAGTCCCTGAGCCTTCCACAAGTACTGTCTTTGTATGCCCTGTTTATGAACAGAACTCCCACTCACCTGATGAGGGGCAGCACTCCAAAAGCTCGTGGCTTGTGCTACCAAATAAACCTGTTGAACTTTAACCTGGTGTTGTGAAACTTCTTATTGTGCTGCTCCAATAGCTGCACCATTTTTACAGCTGGTTCACTCGAGTTTCTGGTCAGTGGTAACCTTCAGAATGTTGTTGGTTTAGGGTTCAGTGTTAATAATGGCTATGAATTAAAGGGGCGTATACTGAAATATTTACTGCATTATATTCTGGTTAGTGAGGCATTTTGTTGAATTGTTACTTGAATTGATAATCTAGAAAATAATTTGTGCTCTTTTGTATCCACTGGATGAGGTGAGATTAAAATATTAAATTATTATATCACATATTAACCACAAGCACTTTAAAAGTTTAAAATCTGTACCCATTAAATTACAAACAAATTTGTATCTCACCACATCACTCTCCTTTTGCAGCCCTGCACCCACCCCTTCATTCCAAAAGACCCACATCAACAGCCTATCCAGTTCTTATTCTTCTCTTAGTTCCTATGCCCAGCACTAATCTCCAGCTAACATTCCTCCAGGTCTCTTCTCTCCACCCAGTATCTCTCCATAAACATGAGGCTCGGATGAGATGCACACTGTCTGAGGAACTTCAGATGTGAATGACATTCAGCCATTTTGCAATGCAGCATAATGAAAGAACCACACAGTTCCCTAAAACATTTATTTACAGCCACACAATTGGCATTTATTGAACATGTCGGTTCATTTTTGCATCAAGTTATATTGAAGCTCTGAACGAAATGGTGAGTAGACATTTCTTGGGGGAACTGCTAAATGTCTTTTCATTCAAAATTTGGTCATCTATGAAGTTACCTTTTTAAGAAATAGCATTTTGGATTCGGAACCTTGATTAGGTACGACAAGCAATTTGTACACATCATACGTTAAATACATTGTCAACTTTCTAAAGATTCATCCAGGTTGACATGCTAACTATGTTACAAAGCGGGGTTAACTGTACATGAATTCTGCCTAGCGCATCAGGATTCCTTTTAAATTACAACCAACATCAATTTTCCTGGAGTAATTTCAATATTTTTTAATAGTTTTGCCAAAATAGGAAGTACGAATAATGGCTCGAATGTCCCTCCCTCAGAACGGCAAACCGCGGCAGATTGCCACTCCTTAGTTAGTCATTTGCACTCGAAGTGGAAAGCGACCTTCCTGACTCATGCTAGGTGAGACTGAAGAAGCATGGCCCCAGCTCCAACAGCGAAGTGGAAACAGAGTGGAGCAAAGAATTACATGCTTCATCTTTACTGCACTATCTGCCTAAAGCAGGTGAGTTAAAAAATCCCATTGAAAGGAAGATAAGTTTCTAACACTAGTGAACGTTATACTTTGGGGTGAATGTTAGGTCACCAGCGAGTGGGGGAAGGGGAGGGGTGGAGAAGACATCCAAATGTGGGGGGGTCTGGAGATTGGAGTAAGGGAGAAGTCATTTGGGTATCTGTTTGGGGTAGGGGAAGTCATTCAGGTTCTGGCAGGGAGGGTGGGCAGGGACAAGAGAACTATGCATGGTGAAGCTGGGTTCAGTTGGGGAGGTTGGTTGATGATTGGGTGAGGGTTGATGTGGTGCTATGCAGTTGCTATGTGTCATTTAGGTCGATGGGTTGTCATCCGGTCAGTGGGGTGGTGAGGATGGGGGGAGGGGGGGGGGGGGGGGGTCATTTGGGTCAGGAGAGTGTCACTCAGTTCTGGGGATATCGGCGAATCCCATGCAGGTAGAGTACCAGTTGGGGGGACTCTGTGTGTGTGTGTGTGTGTGTGTGTGGGTGGGGTGGTGGTGGGAGTACCATGAGGACTCGATCTGGGTGTTTCAAACAGTTGATCTTGAGTTCAAAGTGCTTTTTCTCATAACTCTTCAGAGTAACTATGAGTTTAAAACTGACAAAGCCATCTGAAGATAGCAATTTAAAACCAGGAGAAGTTAGCCCGTCTGGACAACTGCTGGATTAAGCCTTTTGTGGGAACTTCCAAGAGGGATCCCCCAGCACATCTCTGGGTTACCCACTTGGGGGGCCAAGACGCGATGGCCCACTAGCTTTTTGAATCGGACCACTCGGTCAGATAATGAGGGAATAGGCATGATCCTGTATATTCTTTGGGTTTATCACTGTCTTTAGCAATAAACTTTAGCACAATTCACTTGAGTAAATCCACCATATTCATCAACATCAGTACACAGTTATAGATTTTACTGAAAAAATGTTAACAATGCTTATTTGGAGTAGCTTTTTAAAAATATATAAACTGTGATTAAGACTAAGCAATTAGCTCAGAATTTTTATCCAATAAATTCAACGATTAAATGCTAAAAAAAAAATTTTGTCTCACCATTTGCAAATGTTCTGTTTGATTGTAATGTGGGCTGTAATGTGGTGCACTCTTGGTGACAAGTATAATCGCCATGCCACAACTCAAATTTTCAAGATGAGCTGAAAATGCATTGAAATTGAACTTAGACACTGAGATTTTTTTGACTTAAGTGTTAAGTTGCAATGCTCCATAGTTATGACGGTATAGTCCATGACTAAAAATGAAATAAACACAGCAATTTTCATATCTTGTAGTAAACTTTTATTTTGGTAGAAAGGAAACATTTACAATGTTCAATTTTATTGAACTTACTCAAAAGTTGCATTAGCACTTTAAGTGTGACATTAATCCAAAATCACACTTGGATACCTTTTACACAACTCATGAAATTAAATTTCTCTGATCTAGCTTCAAATCTTTTTAAAAATAAAAAATAACAGTGGAAATGCAATTTGCAAGTCTCCTACTGCAGAGCTGATTCAAGACAATTTTTAGTTTCATTAAGCCACAAGATTAGGAAAGGATATCTTGAATTTTAATGGAAGAGAAAAACAGTAGAGATTATGTAAAACAAACTTGTGTAACTGCCAGCATTATAGAACAGTTAATTCACAATTACCAAAACTGTAACCACAGAAATTGACAACCTGTCAGAACTAGTGAATCTGGAATTAGATGACATGTGGCCTACTCAAATTGAAGTGAATCTAATCCAGAAACATGTTCTTTAGCAATGTTAGAATCTAATTTAAAAAAAAAGACATAAACTATTACACTAAGGTTAAGATATTCAAGGCATCTAGGAGCCAGCATATACATTAACTGACAATAAAAATCATCATATAGGTCAACCAGAGCCAGTGAGCAACACAATTTTGGACTCTACCACAAATTAACCTTAGATACTGAATGCCAGTACAATGGGTGCTTGTGCACCTTTTACATTACTAAAGGTGTGTAACCATGCATTTGCAAGGGCCCAGCCCTACAATTAGTTCACAGAACCAGCATCATTTGTTATCTTTATAAATGGTACCCTGTTGACTCTCAGTCTAGACAAAAAGATATTTATGGCTTTCAGTAATTTAAAGATGGTCTACTTTAAGCAGAGTTCTCTGAAAGCATAGTCTTGATGATCCAGTGATTCAACTAAAATTTGGAAGCTGTGCAAAAATATTGGAAGCACTAAAGGTTTCTAATTTGATACCTGGCAAAATATGACCCTTTTAAGTAGACTATTAACTCATTTGGAATTCAAGGAGGCAAATATCTGTCTTTAAGGGTCTTCAAGCAACATAAATGGTTCAAATTACTTAAACTGATCACAAAATAAATACACAGAAAAAAAAACCCTGAGCATTTTGGGACTTCACTCTCCCATATTTTACTTCACATTAAATATTCCAAAAGAAGGAGAAATTATATTGAGATGTGTCTGTTAGTTACAAAATTAACCCCTGAACTGATATGGTTGACAAAATATGGAGTGGTTACAAGAAAAAAAATGTGCAGAACGTAACAACATATATTTGGGCTCTCCAAGTTTTATGTTGGTAGCCAAAAGCATACCTGTTGCTTCAATGTGAACCACTATTCCTTGTTCATTTCTTAATTTTCTTCCCTTTTCTCCTGAAAGTACTGATTGCTCAAGGTGCCATTTTCCACAGTCAAACCTGTAAAGTTGACAGCTTGTAGGGGACTTAACCTTTGGAGGTGGTCTTGCAACTTCACAAGGGGAGATCGTCCATTTTAAATAACTGGGGCCAAGCATTCAGAATTTTGCCTTTGGGGCTCAGTACTGAATTAGTGCACATTTCTAATGGTCCAAACTTTGGCTTCAGATTTTCGTCACCTCTAGATTATTGACACCAGAAGCAGAAACCTAGAATTAAGGCAGAAATCTGAATTGTGAACTTCAGCAGGTAGACAGTCCCAGGCCTATATTACGTCATTTCAGAAAGCACCATACAAAATGACAAAAAATTATGCTTGATTATTCTCCTTGAAATTCAAACCAATAATCAGAAATGAATTGGTGCAAATAGCCACGAGGTACTGACATTTCCAATTCCTAGCAGATCAATATTTTCTCAAGGAGAACCCAGATATTACTCTAGAACAAAAAAGCAGGATCATCCAGTAAATGTGTAAAATAAGATACATTTCATTACCCGTGGAGGAGAGAGAGGGTGTGGGGGGGGGGGTGGGGGGGGGGGAACTATTCTGTTTAGGGAAGTTTTCAAGATTAGTCTTCAAAACTACCCTGGAAAAGGAATCAAATTAAAAAGTTAGTTTTTTTTAAATGCACAAACTTTTCATTTACCCTAATTTATACCTTTCTCCATCCCCAGATCACTTTAAGGCAGTTCATATTGGTGTATGAATAATCAGTGACTATAAAATCAAACAGCTCAAACAGATCTGGACTAACGAGACTGCGAGCATCACTGCTGAGCCTGAGCCTGCCAACATCCAATGTCCACAAATCTATTTGCAGAAGCCACTAAGGAGCAGGAACTTATTAAAGCAGGGGCTCTGAAACCAGTTGTGGTGATCCATTCTGCTAAAGATTCCCCAAGTTAGTACAGACCACAGACTAAATATGAAGCCTCTGAGTTGCCTTATCCTGGTGCCAGCATTGTGGGTCCACAAAGAAATATCTACTTTCACTGGGATAGGAATCCGAATTTAGCATTGTAAATGCAGGGAGCTGACTCAGATGCAAGCTCATAGAATTGGAGCCAAAAGAGTGCCAATACAAAAATGGCTGTGTGTGATACAGTCCCATCTCTTAGCCAATGAATTGGTGCACGTTGCACTATAGTCCAATTGCACTACACTTTGCAAAGCTCAAGTAGTACAAGGTTGTTTTATGGGTTGACTGCATCACTCCTTGTCTAAGAGAAGTTGCTTTCAAGCCCAATAATAGAATTATGTTATCCGTTTTATTTTGACGTATACACAAGTGCATTTTGCATCTCAGATGTAGCACAGAAGGTGGCACAGTGGTTAGCACTGATACCTCACAGTGCCAGTGACCTGGGTTCAATTCCAGGCTTGGGCTGCATGGAGTCAGCACGTTCTTCCGTGTCTGCCTGGGTTTGCTCCCCACAGTCTGAAAGGTGTGCTGGTTCGATGCACTGACTATGCTAAATTCTCCCTCAGTGTACCCGAACAGGTGCCAGAATGTGGCAAATAGGGGATTTTCACAGTAACTTCATTGCAGTGTTAATGTAAGCCTATTTGTGACTAATAAATAAACTTTACCTCAAAATTGGCCTGCATTGGAAGGGACCTCTGCCAGGACACAGAATGGAAGATGGAGAAAAATCCAGCAGTGTTTTTACACTATCAGATAGCTTGCATGCAAGTGATGCTTTAGTAGCCTCAAATTAGGCAACAATTGAATTCCTATTATATCTAATTTTCCTGAAGTTATAATGCAATATTTGGCTTTTCAAACACCAAAAAGGAAAAGGAAAATCTATTATTCAGCATAGTAAGGTAACAACTCTTGTTCCCTGACATAAGGCTCTTCTGAGAATAAATGAGACAGAACAAAATTGCAATTGTAAAACTGGACTAAATGTGCTCTCACTGATTACCATAGTTTTCAGTGTACAAAGATCTAGTTTACTTGTAATGAGAAAAAGCTATAAATTCTGCTGTATAAATCCTTTAGAACAAATAGAAGCTTTCAATACAAAATTTCTAGAGTAATATTTTAACAAAAGATTTCCTGAAAAAACTATTTAACCCTTTCAGCACTGAATTTATATAACCGATCAAATTACTGGCATACAGGGTCTACCAACTAACATCCCATGAATAATTTGATGCTGAATGTTTTAAAGGTGATGAGAAAAAACAAAGAATAGACAATGATTTTACTCTCAGCATTCTATGAACCCCAAAATATTAAACGTGTATTTTGTACAAGAAATGCTATTGCAGTCCTCAAAGGGTTAAACCACTATTGACTTTTTAGAAAGAGGAATTGCTGTTGAGTAGGTTATTTGCTATCTTCCATGAAATACAAAATTGAAAATTAAACAAAAACTGTTCTCTTCAGTATACGTCCTCCTTCAATGGAAATCATAGTTTGTCCAGTTATTATAAAACATTTTCTTCATTTATTCTGACCTTCTTAATATTTTTCAAAGTTTGAAATGTTGCCCAAAGCATCATAGCATCTGTTCATATTCAATCTTCAAAATTCCCAAATTGTATGTAATTGAAATCCATTAAATTCCATTTTTACTTCAGTGCCCAGTAATCAGTTCCTCAATTTAACTATGATGCAGCAATGCTGCTGTAAACAATAGACAGCATTCAACTAAGTTTATGCTCGATAAGCACCTTTGCCCCAGAGTAAAATTTATTCTTGACTGATCGTGCAACAACAGCTGAAGAAGATAGCACTGAACGTAGAAAAGTCAGTCATTGTTATGCTGGTGTTAGGGCATTTGAAGCGTTACCTGCAAGAAAATGAAGAGTTTTCAATACTCATACAGAATATCTTAAATCTGAACATTATATATTCTAATAGATCCGAAAATGTTCTCACATTTAGGGTAATTACACACAAGGATTTATTATTTTAAATGTCAAAACTGAGCTGCCTGTACACAAAGCTTTGTCATCCATCATTTCCATTCTCACTGAATGATACTGACTTCCTGTCCTCCAGGGTATTATAGTTAAAGTTCAGTTTTTGGTCTTTAAATGCATTTATGGTCTTACCCGTCCTATCCTTGCAACTGCTTCCAAAATTATGTCCTTCATTTCTCTGACTCTAGTCTTCTTTGCATTTCTTATTCCCATCTCCCTGCATTGAGTTTCAACTGACTGTGTCCTACTCTCTAGAAATCATTACTGCTGCCTCACAGCACCAGGGACCCAGGCTCGATTTCTGGCTTGGGTGACTATCTATGCGGAGTCTGTATGTTCGCTCTGTGTCTGCGTGGGTTTCCTCTGGGTGCGCCAGTTTCCTCCCACAGTCCGAAAGACATGCTGGTTCAGTGCATTGGCCATGCTAAATTCTCCCTCAGTGTACCCAAACAGGCACTGGTGTGGCAACTAAGGAATTTTCGCAATAACTTCATTGCAGTGTTAACGTAAGCTTATTTGTGACACTAATAAATAAACTTTAAAAATTAAATTCCTATACCACACCACTTTTGTCTCTACATTTACAAACCCCAGTTGTCATTCATCCAAACTCTCTCACTATGGTTCAATGGGCTGTTATTTTATTCATTCCCTCTTTTGCATCTCTTTATTGAAAGCATCTT
This sequence comes from Carcharhinus amblyrhynchos, assembly GCF_965287045.1. Lineage (NCBI taxonomy): Eukaryota > Metazoa > Chordata > Chondrichthyes > Carcharhiniformes > Carcharhinidae > Carcharhinus > Carcharhinus amblyrhynchos. The sequence goes on from NC_137336.1 coordinate 50,718,031, forward strand.
GAAGAATTTTCCTTGATAAAAAATTCAAGAAATGCAAAATACATTGTTGGCATCCTTTGCTATTACACATGGAATAGATGTATCAATACTCACATTCATACATATAGATAATGCAAAGTAAAACGGTCACAAAAATTCACACTTCAAAACTATATTTAAACTGCACTGGTAAAATGTAAACAACTGTACACTGAACAAACTGGACTATTAAACACAATTTAGAAAACTCACAAAAGCTAAATATTGCTGGATATCTTTAAAAAAAAACAACATGCTAGAAAAAGTCAAGTCTGAAGCATCCAGGGGAAACAGAATTAACGGGCCTGATTTTACCATCACATTGCGCTTGTTTTCAGAAATGGAAACTTGATAAAGTCAGGCGTGAAACAAGTAGCTCGATCGTGCCTGCCTCAATGCTGGTTCCCCCTTTATCAAGGCTGAAATATGGCCATGATTGGACAGGCACGATGGTGATTTAAATGCGAATGGGTCCATGCCACTCTGCCTGTGATTAATAGGTGTGAAAAGGAGGGTCCACTGCCATTCTGCCTGAGAGTGGTGGGGTGGTATGGTGGTCCACTGCCACTCTGCCTGAGATCGGAGGGGGTTGGGGAGGGTGGGGGTGTCTGGGTGGCAGGGAGGTGGGAGGATAAGGGGTCAATAATGTTGTGAGAGCGGGGCAATGTCTGTGGGGGCCAGGAGGAGGCATTATCCAGCCGGGGATGGAAATGGCAGGTGAGCAGCAGTATATTTTATTTTGCACAGAAAAAAAGATAGAGTATTTGTAGGTGTGCCTCAGAATGGGTCTAAAAGTCTGATCTCAAACACACTCAGTTTCATGTCTGCCTAGCACTGAGAATCAAAATGATAAAATAGGGCCCAATGTTTTGAGTCTGTATGACTTCTTCGGAGCTGAAAAGAGATAGGGACACAATGAATTTTATGCCATTGGAAGTGGGTGGGGGGCAGGAAGCAAAATAGAAGGTTAGAATAGGTTGGGGTTAGGAAAGATTAAATGATGTCATGGACAGAAGATAAAGGGAGTGGTAATGACAGGAATGTGTAGGTTATGGTCAGTAAATTTACAGATGACAAAAAATTTGGTGGTGTGGTAAATAGAGAGGAAAAAAGCTTCAGATTACAGGTTGACGTAGACAGGCTGGTCAAAGGGACAGAACAGTGCAAATGGAACTTAACACTGAAAAGTGAGAGGTAATGCATCTCAGGAGGACTAATAAGGCAAGAAAATACATCATGAACAGTAGGATGCCAGGAAGTTCAGAGGGACTAAACAGTGCATGTTCAAAGCTCCCTGAAGGCTGCAGGACAGGTAGATAAGGTGGCTAAAATGGCATATGAGATACTTGCCTTTATTAACCAAGGCATGGAATACAAGAGCAGGGAGATTATGATGAAGCTGTATAAAATGTTTGTTAGGCCAGAGTTAGAGTACTGTATGCAGTTCTGTTTGTCACGTATAGGAAGAACGTTATTGCACTAGAAAGGACACAGAGGCGATTCACCAGGTTGTTGTCTGGGCTGCAGCATTTCAACTATGAAATGAGGCTGGTTAGGTTGGAGTTGTTCTCCTTAAAACAGGGAAAGCTGAGGGTGCCTGACTGTGTAAAATTATGAGAGACATAGGTAGAGGAAAAAATATTTTCTCTCTAGTCTAAGTTGAGGGAACAATAACCAGGGAGCATAGATTTAAGGTAATGGGCAGGAAATTTAGGGGGAATTTCAGGAAAATCATTTTCACCCAAAGGGTAGTGGGAATTTAGAACTCATGGCCTGAAAGAATGGTAGATACAGGAACCCTCACAATACTTAAGAAGCATTTAGATGAGCAATTGAAATGCCCCAGCATATGAGGGTATGGACCAAAAGCTGGAAAATGGGATTAGAACAGATGCTGCTTGATGGCTGGTGCAGGCACAATGAGCCGAAGGATCTCTTTTAGTGCTGTAAAGCTCTATGACCAGAATACTCCAACCTCACCTGTGGCTGGGATTCTTCAATCTTGCTTCAGTGGATGGAGTTTTAGCTGAGTGCCAAAGTCTCCGTTCTCACTGGAAGGGTGAATTAGATTGCAGAATCCCACTGACCATGACTCTATGAAAACAAAAATTAAAGGAGTTGAGAGTTCATGGTGTGAAGTCCAGAAGACTGTGAAGTGTCTATTCAGAAGATGAGGTGCTGTACCAGTTTGCATTGGCCTTCACTGGAATATTGCAGCAGCTGACAAAAAACATTGATGGGGTAAATAGAGAGGAGGAAATGTGAGCATGATTGCAAGATGGTGAATTGAAATGGCAAGCAACAGGAAGGTTTGGGTCATGTTTATGGACTGAGAGAAGGTGTTCCGCAAAGCAGTCACCCATTTTATGTTTCGTCACCCTAATATTCCCTCCCACTGTGAGCAGCAAATGCAGTAAACTAAACTGAAAGAAGAGAAAATGAACCTCTCCTTCATCTGGGAGGAATGTTTGATGGTAAAGGATGAGGAGGTAAAGGGGCAGGTGTTTTACCTGCTGTAATTGCTAGGGAATGGGACAGGGATGAGGTATTGGGATGATAGAGGAGTGGACCAGGGGATCACAGAGGGAACAGTTCCTTTCATACGGAAAGCATAACAATGTTAATCACATATTAAAAATAAGCCCAAGCAGCTTTTTCAACCTTTATTCTGCACTGTTTCCCAAATAATGCTAAGGTAGGGAGCAGTATAGATAGAAAAACAACTTTTCTAACTGACTTTACTTACAAAATGAAACAATGGGAAAATTTCATTAAACTATTGCTAATGCAATAGCAACAAATAGGAAAAAAACTACTGAATCACCATGACACATCAGGCTAATTAGAGTAAATGCTTTTAATAAAAAGTTTTAATAAAAATTCTGCAGCCAACTACAACCACAAGATGATTTAGAATTGTGAATCTAAATTTTAGTGTGGTGTAAATGAGTGCCACAGCAGAATAGACAATGACCTTCCAAATCCAACCATGCCTGTTGAGATTAATATCTGCTGGATGTGAAAGAAAAATGGCAGCCTCAATCCAAAACAAATCAATTCTAATTCAGATACCACAGATTAATAGAAATGCACAAAAACAATGTTCTGTGAATAGTGCAGCTCGATGGGCCAAAGATCTTCTCCTGTTTAATACTGTTACTAGGCTTTATTCTGCAATTTGTTCTTTTATATCTGACTAGGTGTGTTTGTTGCTGTACTGGGTGCCTAAGAGTACTGCAGACACAGGTAATCTTATTACCTGTGAACTACATGTCCCTTTGTTTATATGGCCTCATGAGCAACTTGAAGAAAATATAAGCCTAATATTTTTAACATTATGACAGTGAACTTAAAATTTTACTTTTCTCAATATGAAAATGATTTACAAAGAAACAAACAAATGAATGTAAAAAGAGAAAAATAAAAAGATGATACAAGACCTCAGGGTGTACCTGAAGTTGGAGCAGGGAGCTCCTGTTTTTCAGGCTCTGGAGGTGGATTTGGCACAGCTTCCTCATTCATTTCTGTAGCCATAAATTCATGGACCGCCTTCTCTATCTGTGGTTTGAATATGTGATACAGTTTTGGATCCACGACCTGAGAAATAATTCTGTCCACGCCCGACTCCAACATGCCTGATCTTGGGTACATAAATAATGATAAAGTTATATAGTGCCCTTTTTGTAACATCAATTGCTTAGACCAGAGCTATACTCATTCTCCATACTCCATTAAAAAGACTACAAAAGTAACTTACATGCATCTCATGAAAATGTCTGACATTGCCACCTCATTGCAAAGTAAAATTGAGACCAATAGGTGCAAAAATGTTCCAAAATATAAAGAAACCATATAAATAACTATTGCAGTAATATTGTTAAGCAGACAGTAGTCACTTCAGTAAATTTAAAGCACTAATTTTTTTTGAAAAACTAGCTGAAGTTAAGTTACCATTGCAAAAGATTTGCTTGCATCAAAATGCTATATGAACGCTAGCAGTGAATCTGAATCAGAAATTAAATTTAACAGTATCTGCACAACATATCTAGGCTTAAATTAGTAATTGAGATAGTTTCTACTAGTCCCTCCGTATTGAATGCCATATCAAACTGAAATAATTACTTCCAGGGACAGAGGTTGTGTAGTTGATACAGCACATGGGTAAGAGAAAAACATCAGTTTGGCAAACTATTTTTTAGCTGTTTAATTAGATATTCAAGTAAAGAAAGATTACGAAAGAACTGAAGAAAAGGATTATAAAATGCAGAAATGGTTCCTTCCATATTTATACCTAAGAGATGCTCAGCAAAAATATTGGGCAGAATTTTCCTGTCCTGTCCAGAATTGTAGCAGGCAGGGCAGATCATGCAACAATCCTTTGACCTTGGGTGGAATTTTCCAGCCTTGGGGTGAGCTCGGCCTGAAAATCCTGCCCATTGCATTTGTTACCGAGGTCACAATACCTTTTAGATATCATTTTAGATGTGCTATTTCTTCAGTAGAGTCATGCACTTTTATTAAGAAAAGCAGTAAATTCAAAATACATGAACAGAGGGACTGCAATATAGGCAACCTAACATTTGTATTTCTAGGCTACATGTAACAGCAGCAATATTTTGTGGAAAATGGTCACTGGATGAAATTTTCAAGGAGAAAAAAATCAAACTGTTTTGAGATTGTTGACTTTTTTGAAAGGGATGAGGGATTGATTATTTTCCAGACACAATTACAAGTGTGTCAGAATAGTCTGGAGATAACAAAAGGACGGATGAGGTTTCAGCAGCAGAACATCTAAGGCAGGAGTGGCGATTGACAATGTTAAAGAAGTGAAAATAGGTTGTGTTAATGACAGAATGGATATGTTTAAAACTCTGCCGTGGGCAAAATGTTGAGGTTGCTTACAGTCTGCTTCAGTCTCAGACAGTTGTCAGGGAGAGGGAAGGAATCAGTGGCAAGTTAGTGGAGTTTGTGGCGGGGACTGAAAACATTTGGCTTCAGTGTGTTCAATGTTTAATTGGAGGAAATTTCTGCTGATCCAGCATCAGATAAGCAGTCTGACAATTTAAAGACAATGGAGAGGTTGACAGAAGTGGTAATTCTGGGTGTCATCAGTGTGCGAGAGAAAACCGGAATGTTTTTGGATATCACAGAGTGGCTGCTTGTAGGCCACAAATAGGTGGGATCCTTGGGAAATACCAAAGGAATAAAAAGAGAAGCCATTGATAATAAATTATGTTTAAACAGGTAAGAATAGAACCAGACGAATGCCTGGAGAAGGACTGGAGGAGGATGGTGTGATCAATGATACCAAAGGCCTCAAACCGTTTGAAAGGAAATAGCTTGCCTTTGTCAGGTAAGATTTCATTTCGGACTTTGATCAGAACAATTTCAGTACTGTGGCAAGAGCAGGATCCTGACTACAGGGATTCAAACATTGATGTGGACATAAATTTCAAGGCAACAGTAGGTTCAAGGATTTCACAGAGGAAAGAAAGGTTGGAGATGGGGCAGTCATTTGTAAGGACAGGGATGGTCAAGGGCTGTTTTCTTTTAGGACAATGGTGATGATGACAGATTTGAAGGAAAGAGGACAGAACCTGAGGAGAGAGAACCATTAACTATGTTAGCTAACATGGAAGCAGAGAGGGAAGTTGGGTGGTCAGGAGTTTAATAGGAATAGAGTCAAGAGAGCCAGAGCTGAGTCTCATGGATAAGATGAGCTTGGAGGGTATGAGGAGAGTTAGGAGAGAGGGAAATAAAAAGGGAAGACAAGTTCAGGGAAAAGGAAGGAAGTGGCATATTAGAAGTTTTGCCCGCAGGGCCAGAGAAAGGAGATAAGTGACAGAGGCAGGTGGTCAGATGATCTCAGTCTTGGTGATAAGGAAATCCATCAAGTCCTTGTCTTCATCATTAGAGGTGAAGAGAAGAGAGGAATTTAAGAAGATGGCTTACTGCAGAGAAACAAAGTCGGATGTTACCTTTGCATGACCTTTGCAGAATGAGTGGGACCTGATAAAGGTTTATGTGGCCCAGCATGATCTGGTTGTGAATGGCTAAGCTAGTTGTGCTCTACATCCTTTGAAGTCTATATCAGTTCAACTTGAGGCAGCAGATATGTTGGCCATAGCAAGACAATAGCTAGAATAACAGAGAGCAACTGTTCTAGCGGGGACTAGTGCTTTGAAGTTGCAAGCATGTGGTTTAGCAGATTGGTAGCTGCTGAAATATTGTGAATGGAGAGGCAAAGGCCAGATAGTTGGCATTTTGAATGTGCAGTTTTTAAGTGAATTGGGTGAAGAATTTATTTTCAGGGGCTGAAATACGGTATGGAGAAGGAAAAGGGATGAGAGTGGAAGTGATCTGAGATGGCCTTACCTTTGATTGATAATAAGGGAATAGCAAGGCCATGTAAGTCAGCTAACAAGGTCAAACTGGGAAGTCCTGAATAGGAGTTGGAAAGTTTCTAAGGAGAATAGGAGGACAGTGAGCTCTGGAAGGAGAACATGATGAATTGAAATGGAGATTAAAATTACCATGGATGAGCGGTCGTTCACTGTAAAGACTGAGGGAGGAAAGAAGTGGAGACAGTTTGTTGAACAAATTAGCATGGTACTTAGGTCGGCACTGAAAATCAGAACTTTAAATCAGCGGCGAGAAGGGTGGAAATGGAGACATGTTCAAATGAGGAGGGAGTGCCAGAGAAATAAAGGAACAGATCAAGATGAGATTTAGTTAGTAGCGCTATATCACCACTGCGGCAGTCAGACTAAAATATGTGATGCAAGCTATAGCCAGGTGGGGAGGCTTCAGTTAAGAGGAAAGTGCCACCACCCCTCAGTCAGGTTTCAGTCAAGCCCATGACATTGATGTAATTATCCACAATAAGCTCCAATATGGTACGGTCTTTGTTTGTGAATGAAAGGACAGTCTGAGAAAGAGGTACAGAGGAGCAGCGAGAGGTGAGATGTTGAAGTGCAAAGGGTCAGCAGTGGGAAGGGTGAATTGGATACGGAGTAGATTGACAAGACCAGTCCTTAGCCAGCACACTGAGTGGGAATACAGTGAGAAGTAGGATGGGGCAGTTTGGAGTGCTGGCCATAAGGGGACAGCACAAAGATGTTTTGGAGGATGCAGAGAGACAGACGGAAATTGTAACTTTATCTAAAAGTTGGGACAATGGTAAAAAAGTGGTAAGGCCATGAGTACTGGTACGTTGGGAAATTTGGGAGGGCAGAGTATGTGACAGGGAAGAAAAGGTGCACAACAATCAGACAGACAAGTCTAACAGGGGCAGAGAAAAAAATAAAAAGTAAAATGAGCCACATTTATGCAATCTGTCCTGAGAGTCAACTCTCTAAGCCCCAATATTCTCCTGGTGAATCTGAATTACACCATCAACTAGAGAAATAGATCTTTCCTGAAGCACTTTGCCCAAAACTGAACAATAATCTAGATAAGTCCAGCCAGGTTTAAAAAAAATCTAGAAATAAAACAAATTGCTATCAGTAAAGTGATATTAAAACTGTCAGATTGTGGCAAAAACCCAAATAACTTGGGCCATAAAGCCAAGATGAAAGCTGCATTTCCAAACTTGATGGAGGTGTAAATCAGGCAGCATGAAAGTAGCCAAACGATGGATAAAACTTGGGAAGCTATGAAAAGATTTAAATAAAACAGTGTACTCACTTACAGACCCTTTGTCGAAGTTCATTACGTAGTTGATTTTTGTTAAGACTTGGATTCCACTCATGATTAGCCAAATGATTGGACACAAAATTATCAACTCGCTGTCTGAGATTCTGATAGGCTGGCTGCACAGGTTAACAGAAATAGATTAAAACAAAGCAAATAGATAGCACCAATTTAAATGTACTGTATAATACTGCACACTGAACACAATCAAAATCCCATCCATACTGCTTAACGCAAATGGCACCACCTTAAAGTAACACATTGATTTATTATGCAAGGGCTCCACTGACTTACCCACAGTCAATGTTTTGCTCTCTAAGTTGAGTCATAAAGCCTTGAAAAGGTGGTAAACTATCCCACGTCAAACAGAAGATGTCCAAAAGCAAGTAACTTGGGCACTCTCTTAGCCACACAAACACAGTGCTGAACATTGAAAACAAAAAAAATTGCAAAACAAATGCTCCAGAACAGCAGCTACAATCATCCTACCCACAAAAAATGATAAATCATAAACTGACCCCAAAGCTTCCTATTCAAGACCATCATCTCTGCAACATTGCAAAATATATGTACAAACTTGTGGTTATAATTTTCAGATACTCAAGGATAAATGAAGTCAAAACATATTGGGGCCGATTTTACTTAATAGACGGGATGAGCTGGTAAAATCACGCAAACGCCAAGAGATCAGGTTCACGCCCGATTTCTCGCCTCTCGCAATCTTAATGGCACCAGATATCTGGTGCATTTAGCCTCCCATCCATTTCTGGCAAAAGGCTGAATAAATTATTCAAATATATGCAAAGGCTCATTCCCATGTGATTAGCAAGCCTGAGATGCAATCATCCCAGCTTATTTGCCTTTGTGGCCTTGACGGGAGAGATTCTTTCCGGCGAGATTCATGTATGGTCCCCACAAATGAAAACCAATCATGATGGCCTCCCCAGTAGAACCAAAGGCCATTGAGCCTCCCCCAGGGAGGTCAAGGGCAAGGTGGGTGTCCCTTGGGCAATGCCAGCCCACCACCCTAGTAGTGCCCAAGGGGCAGTGGCACTGCCCACAGGTCAGTGCCAAGGGTGGGAGGGTGAGGCCTGAAGGGAGCAAGACGACTGGATAGGGAGGATGTCCCACTGCCACTCGGCAGAAGATTGGTGTGGGGGCGTGGGGGGGGGGGAGGAGGAAGAGAAATCAATCTGAGCAGCAGAGGGAGGGGCGGCAGCGGTATTTCCAGGTGATGAGGGGCCTTCAATTGCTGGTTTGGGGAAGGGGGTGGAATCTGGGTCGAGGCTGGCTGCAGCAGCAGAGAGTTAACAGATCTCTCTCTCAGGCCAGCTCTGCTGGTTGTCACTGCACATGTGCAACCACAGAGATCTTTACATGCCAATAGCTCCCTGTTACACAGCAGGCTTGCTGGTGACTTAAATCCTGTCCCCTTCCCCTATAGGTGAGGAGTGGTTCAGCCCATTTTTTTCATACAGTAAGTGCGTAAAATTCTGGATTTGAACTCACCCAAAAAACCAGAGAGAAACTCTCCTGTTTTCCTGCCCATCCTGGACTTAGAATTTTTTTGCTAAGATCTTTTTTATTCATAAAATCTTAGCTACTGAAGTTTGATGTTGTTGTAAGTAACTTCTTTTGATGGTTGAACCAGACAAATCAGAAAGTCAAAGTCTGCCACAAGTGCCAGATATAAAGTTGTCCCTTGCCTGTGATGCAGGCTGGTCTCTGCTAGCACCTTGTTTGTAGGGCTGGCATCTTCTTTTGGGCTTATAGGAATAGAAATGCCATATAAATACTGTGACTACAAGAACAAGTCAGAAGCTGGAAATTCAGCAGCAAATAACTTCCTCCCCCAGAGCTTGCTCATTATCTACAAGTCACAAGTCAGGGATGTGATGGAGTATTCTCCACTGTCTGGGTGAGTTCATTTACAGCAATGCTCAAGAAACTCAACACCATCTGGAAAGAAAGCAGTCAGCTGGATTGGCACCCCAACCACCACCCTCAAAGTTTACTCCCTTCATAACCAAAACACAGTATCAGCATTATGTACCACAAACAAGTTGCACTGCAGCAACTCACCAAGGCTCCTTCAACAGCGCCTTCTAAACTGGGGACCTCTACCATCTAGGACAAGGGACGTAAGACACATGTGAGCACTAACATTTGGATGTTCCAACTTAGAAATATATCACTGTTCCTTCACTGTTGCTGGGACAAAATCCTGGAACTCCCTTCCTAACAGCACTATGGATGTACCTACATCACAAGGGCTGCAGTGGTTCAAGATGCTAGCTCACCAGCACCTTCTCAAGGGCAATTAGGGATGGGTCATAAATGCTAGCCTAGCCAGCGATGCCCACATCTTACGAAAGAATAAAGAAAGGCTTCAGAATCGGTATGACACTGTGATGATGAATTTCTGCTCTCAGCTGGTTATATTGATTGTCTGCTAGCTTTTTGCACTTATCATGAATGATGTAGAGGGTTTTCCCATCATGACCACATCTTTGAATCAGAGCTCTGGACACTCAGCTTGGTCTTTTGGCATCGACCGTCTCCCTGTACAGCATATCCTTGGGATGCATCCATCTTCTATCCTGCACACATGCCCAAACCAGCAAAGCCTTCTTTGCTTGATTAGCACTAGCATGCTTGGCCTTGAAAGGACTGCATCATTGGTGAATGTCTTCTCATGTGGTGCCAAGGATGTGTCTAGAAATCAGATGTGTGAGATATTAAGATTTTGTTTTTGGCAAGTGCATGTTGTCCAGGCTTCAGTGCTGAGGATGCAGGCCTTATAGATAAGCATCTTGGTTCTGCAGGTCAGTTTGCTATTTTTTAAACAATTGTTTTGATAGCTGGCCAAAGTTGGTGGTTGCCTGATGTGTGGCCTGAGCACTTTGTCAAGACACAGGTTTCTGCCCCTACAGACCCATGGTAACAATTGCTCATAATGATGTGTTGTTGAGTCTGATCACCAGCACAGACATAAAACTCTGCTCCATAACTACAGTTTTCTTGACACTAATAACGAGGGGTAACATGACTCAGGTTTGAGGCACAATGACCCATAAGCCTTTGGAGCTTGACTTCTGTCTGGGCAGCTAGTGTAGCATCATTAGAATAGTTCCATGTTCACGGTATGTCATACGTTGTATTGGTTCTCAGTCTGGATAGGTTGAGGAGTTTCTCATCATGTGTGGAGGAACATTCCTTCCACATCAGCAGGGAAAGTACAGATCAGTAGGATCCAGAAAGAGATAGCAAAGAGAACTGGAACTAAGACACAGTACTCGATCATTCCATTCTTGATCTCAAAATGGTCAGATGTGGAGCCTTCAAAATAAATGGGGCCATGTTTGTTATGAAAAGGCCATATGAAACTGTGAAGCTTGGAGGACCACTGATTCCTCTACTACCCAGTACAGGCCTGTCCTGCTCACTTTGTCAAAAGCTTTCGTGAAATCTAGAAAAGTAAGCATTTGCTGCTCTTTGTACTTGTTTGAGTCTGCCACCGAACAGTCCATATAGGTACAAGATGGTCTGTATACAGTGGGCTGACGTCCAGATGGCATAACTATTTGCTCAAGAGTTATATTCTTATCATTTTCTCAGGATTGTATTCCTACCCAAATCATAGGGGCTGGGTTCAGGCTCTACTTCAGACTTCCCCAATGAGCAGTGCAGAGAATGCCAACAGAGGTACTGTGTTTGCTGGGTGTAGGTAGCAGAGCAGAGCACAAATGTTAAGTTGGAGCTGGGTTCTTGCATCTTGATGGTAGCTCAGCCATAAGATACTTCAAAAACTGTGAAGATAGTACACAGGGGCACGGACCAAATATGTGCAATTGGGACTAGCTTAGTGTTTTAAAAGGGTGACATGGACAAGTTGGGCTGCAGGCCTGTTTCCAGCTCTAAACCTTTATAAAGGGGGCACCAGGACACTGCCTCAGCTCGTTCCCTAGCAAGTGTTTCAAGATTCCCATGAGAGACTGGTTGCGAGGTATCCGAGGATAGAACACAATAGACTGATTTGCCATATGTCATCCACTCTGCAAATATGTTTACAGAGCACAGTTTTAAATTAGCCCCCACTTAAACTGTCCAAACTCAGTTTTTAAGGTCAGAATAAATTCCTAGCATTGAAGAAGGGATAACAGAATACTAACAATTTTATAAATAAAATATCGGATCCAAGGCAGTAGTTTTGCTCTCCTTGTGAATGCACTCTTCATCATCCAGTAACCTTTATGAATGTTTGACATAAAGCTCAGGCAATGAACTCAACTGGAGGTAAATACAGACAGAATTAGGCCTCAGCTGATAGATCTGCATGCTTATGCAATGGCTCCAAAATCACTTTACAGTTACATACACACACATCGAACCTATCCCAAACAGTGAAATGAAACACAGTAGAGGGAATACAATACAATAAATATCTTGCGCCACTTGTTGCTACTTATTAGGGCTGATACTTCAGTCTATTGCTGAGATGTTGAATTTTTACTGTTAACCAACTAAAATACTATTTCCTACTAACGAACATCCAATCCTGGCTCCATAGAAAGTTAACGTACTGGGAACCTCAATTTAAAGGTTAGCTTTCACCTGCTTCAGCCATCTTAATGCTCAGTGATTACCTCATTCCCACCCCCAGTATTTTAATCTCCAGGTTTTGCTAACACCCACAAAGTACTTCAGCTTTGTTCGAACAATTTATAAATAGTTTAAATTGTTTAGTTGAATTATTGTTTGTTACATACTGTTCATCATCTATTATACTCCATATAAACACTCGCAGCATCCCTCACCACCGCCCTGCTCCCCCCTTCCCATAATTATCCTTGACACCCCTTATATAAATCTATGAACTGCATTAACAAAGTCAATTTAATATTACAAAAATGAATCACAATCTAGTTAGCCCTCCAGGATGTCAACATTCTTTGCAAGTTCCCATATCTTCAACTTGTGTTAAAAATATCCAAGTATTTGCCAAGAAAACATTATTTATGTTCACATTTGTTTACTGATAGAACTACTATGTTCATTGGTGTGTCTGACACATCCAGAAAATACTGGAAGATTGTCAGCAAATTGCAACATAGTATTTCAACTCAGTAGCTTGAAGCATGATAAATCATAAGAGCAAAGCTCAAAACAGTTTATATCTGTCAGCTGAACTCCCTATTGGATTACTACATTCCAATTCACTGACAGCAGTCTAATATCATTTATATTTAAACAGTGAAGTTTAAACAAACAGCCATCAAGCTGTGTGATTGAATATAGTCTTAAATTCCTTTTTTGCAAAACTTCCTGCTAACACTGGCATATGATTGATTGAGAACCTAAACCAGTCTCATAACAAACCACTGGGTGTCTTAAAGTGTCTCTCTCTCTCTGGATGTGGAGTTGCCTGCGTTGGACTTGAGTAGGCACAGTAAGTAGTCTCACAACACCAGGTTAAAGCCCAACAATTTGGTGGTACAAACTTTCAGAGTGCTCACCTGACGAAGGAGTAGCACTCTGAAAGCTCGTGCTACCAGATAAACCTGTTAAACTTTAACCTGGTGCTGTGAGATTCCTTGCCGTCTTTCTCCAGAGTCAATGCTCCCCCAACTCTGTTTCGCCCCCACCCTGGCATCATGTGCTCTCCTCTCACCCCCACCCTGGCGCCGGCACTTCCCTCTCGCCCCCACCTGGAGCAATGCCCTCCCCTCTCGCCCCCCACCCCAGAGCAATGCGCTCCCATCTCGTGCCCCCCAACCCCAAAGTGATGCACTCCCCTCTCACCCCACCATCCCAGAGCAATACCTTCCCCTCTCAGCCCCAACCCAGAGCGATGCACTTCCCCCTTGCCGAACGCTGGAGCCTGTGCTCCCCTCTCACTTCCACCGATGCACTGTGATGCGCTTCCGTCACCCCTCTGCCGGCAGTGGCTGCACCCCTCTTGATCCCGTCTCCTCACCCTCTGTCTTTCAGTCTCCCTGGAGAGGGCACTTCCCACCCTCTCACTCCATCCCTGGGGTGGGTTTTTTTTATTTCATTGACAAAATGTGAAAATTTTTTGTGACGCCAATGTGCCTTTAAGAAATGTTTTTTTTTTAAATCACGTTCTCTGCAGTTTGTAAGCAGTCCTTCTGGTTTCATTGTGGCACCGGCTGCCTGCTTAGATGTCTCTAAAGCTACTTCAATGGTTTAGCTGAGGTTTTGTTTATTTTTAATCTGGGCTTAATGTGCTGTCTTAGAATTTATGACTGGGCAGCAGGTCATGTGTTTTGGACTTTTTTTCCATACTGAACTCAAGGTTTAATTTTCAATTTGACTGCTGGTTTAGTTAACAGGTGTTTGGATATCAAAATTGAAAAGCAGTGTTTGTTTTTCTCTTTCTCAGGTATTGTACATTCATTCGGCTAGCGGGAAGCAGGTATTCTTGCCTTCCTGGAGTGAAAATTCTCTGTTGGTGGTTTGCTAGTTAATACGACTAGCTCCGTCTCTCTCCTTTTTTTTGAGAAGCTGTTCTGACTTTAAGCTTGTGTGTGTGTGTATGTGTGTGTGTGTGTATATCAAGAGAACTGCAGCATCCAACCAAAGATAAGTTCTGGCATCATGTGAGCATTCACATTCTGTGCTAAACCTGTGGCAAGGGTTTTATTATGGATTTGTTTGGTTGTGTTTATTAAAATATCATGTTTTTTTCTTGTTTGTAATTGGTAAAAGTTATTGTTAATTTTCTTTCTTTACATGTTAACTATATTCTTAATAAACTTTGTTTGCTACCTGAAGTGAAACATCTCATGGTTATCCCAGCCAAATTCAAATTGCAAAAAAATGACCCAGGCAGACTTCATAAAACACTTTGGAGTTTCTGACCTGAATTATAACACCTAATTTCTCTCGAGAAAATGGTAATGGGCTTGTCTTCTTAAACCACTGTAATGCTTGTGGCTTAGGCACATTCTTTGTGCTGTTAAGAGGGTGTTCCAGGATTTTGACCCAGTGACAGTGAAGGAACGATGATTATTTCCAACTCAGAACAGTGGATGGCATGGAGGGGAACTTCTAGGTGGTAGTGTTCCCATACACCTGCTACCCTCATCCTTCTAGATGGCGGTGGTCGATGCTATCTAAGGAGCCATGGTGAGTTCCTACAATGCATCTTGTAGATGGTTAATACTGCTGCTGTTTGTAGATGTAGTGCAAGTCAAGCAAGCTGCTTTGTCTTGAATGACGTCAATCTTCTTGAGTATGTATGGAGCTGCATACATCCAAGCCAGTGAGAGTATTCCATCACATTCCTGACTTATGCCTTGCACATGGTAGACATGGAGAGTCAGGGGGTGAGTTCCTCACTGCAGAATACTTAGCCTTTGACTTGCTCTTGCAGCCGCAGTATTTATGTGGCTAGTTCAGCTTCTGGTCGATGGTAACACCAATGGTGTTGATATCCCAGGATGGGGATTTAGTGATGTTAATACTATTTAATACCAAGGGGCGATAGTTAGATTTTCTCATGTTGGAGATGGTCACTGACTGGCACTTGTGTGGTGTGAAAGTTACTTGCCACTGGTCAGCCCAAGCCTGGATATTGTCCAGGTATTGATGCATTTGAACAAGGTTTCTGCTTCAGTACGAGAAATTGGTGCTGAACGTTGTACAAACATCAGCGAATATCTCCATTTCTAACGTCATGATGGAAGGCCATTGGTGGAACAGCTAAAGATGGTTGGGCCTAGGACACTATCCTGAGGAACTCCAGCAGTCCTGGTACTGAGATGATTAAACTCCAACAACCACAATCATCTTGCTTTTTGCCACATATGACTCCAACTACTGGAGACTGACTCCCTGATTCCCAAGTTTTGCCACGGCTCTTTGATGTCTTAATCAAATGCCGAGGTTAGTCAATCTCACCTCACCTCTGAAATTTGTCTCTTTTGTCCAACTTTGAACCAAGGCTATAAGAGGTCAGAAGCTGAGGAACCCTAAACTTCAGTAAGTAGGTCATTGCTAAGTAAGTGCCGCTTGATAGTGGTGTTGTTGACTCCTTTCATCACTTTATTGATTGGGTGGTAATTGGCTGGGTTGTATTGATCCTTTTTTTTGTGGACAGGACATAACTGGGCGATGTTCTACACTGCTGTGTAGAAGCCATTGTTTTAGCTGTACTGGAACAGCTTAGTTAGGGGCACAGCTAGATCTGGAGCACAAGTCTCCAGTATTATTGCTGGAATATTGCGAGGGCCTGTAGCCTTGGCAGTGTCCAGTTCCTCTAGCCGTTTCTTAATATCATGTGGAGTGAATCAACGTAGCTGAAGGCTGATGCTGGGCACTCCGGAGGAAGCAGAGATGGATTATCCACTTGAAGATTGTTGCAAATGTTTCAGCCTTACCTTTTGCACTGATGTTCTGGGCTCTTCCATCATTGAGGATGGGTATATTTTTGCAGCCTTCTCCCCCAGTGATGCGTTTAGTTGCCCACCCCCAATTAATGATTGGATTTGGCAGGACTGCAGATCTTAGATCTAATCTATTGGTTGTGCAATTGCTTCACTCTATAATTTTCTGCTTATGCTGTTTGACATGCAGTTGTAGCTTTTACCAGGTTGACACCTCATTTTTAGATATGCTTGGTGTTGTTCCTAGCATGCCCTCCTGCACTTTTCATTGAACTGAGGTTGATCCCCTTGCTTGGTAATAATGGTAGAGTGGGGGAATATGCCAAGCCATGAGGTTACAGATTGTGGTTGAGTACTCTGCTGCTGCTGATCGCCACAGCAACTCATGAATGTCCAGCTTTGAGTTGCTAGATACATTTGAAATCTGTCCCACTTAGCATGGTGATAGTGCCACACAACACAATGGAGTGTATCCTCAGTGTGAAGATGGGACTTTATTTCCAAAGATTGTGCAGTAGTTACTTCTACCAATATTGTCAATCAAATGGTGATGATGTAGTCAAGTGTGTTTTTCCCTCATTGCAGACTGAATCTAGCATCAACATCTTTTATTGATGACACTGGAGTTCCCCCACCCACAATAACTCTGCACCCTTGTCCCGCTGTGCTTCCTACAAGTGGTGTTCAACTGGGAGAGTGCAGACCATCAACTTGGTAGGAAGCAGGTATGACGCATTGAGCCTTCATGAGGGCCAGAGTCGACGTTGATGGCATGAAAGCAAGGTTGATGATCACAGGTCAACTGCCTCTAAATTGTATACCACTGTGCTGCCACCTCTGCTAGTGTCCAAGACATGATCTGTAAAGTACACTGTTGTCTGACTGTTCTGTGACACAACTCTTTCAATTTTGAGAGAAGCTCCCAAATGACAGTATGGAGGATAGGGCTGGGTTTGCCGTTGTAACTTCCAGTGCTTAAGTCAATGCCGGGTGATCTGAACAGTTCCTTTATATTTTACTAACTTTTTAGCAGTTTATCAACTGAGTGATTTGCATGTGAGTCAGGCATATTGCTGCAGATCTGGAATCAGGCCAGATTAGGTAATGATGGCATGTTTGTCTTCCCAAAAAAACATTAGTGAACCACATACATCCTTTCCTAACGTGGTCCCAACCAGGGTCCCTCTTTGTCCAAAGTCTCTGGTTTACTATTCCAGGGACAAGACTGCCTCATCCTCCTACTCCCTTTCCTAGTGCTGGGAGGCACCTTCAATCACCGTATTACTGGTCTACGGGATAGTGCGTCACTCATAACTTGGATTAATTCCTAGACAGAACCTGCCCGACAGTGGGTCTCCAGGGAACTGAAGGACAGCAGAGTGTCTGAAACCCACCCATTGCCCACCAGGTCCCAGACTGCCTGAGACAAACAAATGGTGAGGATGTGGTCAAGCACGTTTTGGCAGACTTAGTCGAGCAGTAATGTCCTCTGGAACTTGGCCAGTTCAGTCAATACAGGGTACGACTTTGACGAATGACATTGGAGTCCCCTACCCAGAGTACATTGTGTGCCCTTGTCCTGCAGTGATTCCTACCAGTGGTGTTCAACAGGGAGGAGGAGGAGGGTGAGGCGGCATTGTCCCTGGGCTGGTAAAACCAGAGACCCAGTGTAAAGCTCTGAGGGACCCGGGTTGGGGACCAGGGCAGGAAATAAAACGCGTGTGACTCACTAGTGTCCTTTAGGGAAGACAGCTGCTCGAGCCGGACGCCAGTAAACGGCGACCCCGGGTCCCCACCAACCCAACCGCCGGGTCCCTCGAGGGGAGGGGGCCCAAACCCTCGGTCTCTCTCTCTCTCACCTTGGTATCGACATCAGCCAGACAGTCTCTGCGAAACTCGTCGAACAGGCCGCGGCTCTTCAGGTGATCCACGATCATGGCGATGAGGTTGGGATCTTCGGGCGGCAGGTTTTTGGCCATGGTGGTGGAAGGGAAAGCCCGGGGCCTTGCTCTGAACCTCACTCGGGATTGTCAAGCGCTCAGCAGGGCAGGAAGCGGCTGTAGCAGTGCGCCTGTGCTCCCAACGGCGCGCTGCTTTCTGGGGGATGTAGTTCTCGGCCCACCGAAGACGCGCGTGCGCGACTCCAACTCCCAGGTGGCCGTGCGAGCAACCGGGCCCGGCCGGGCAGCGCGTGCGCATTAGTCTTTGCTTGGGCAGCTATTGGAGAACCCCTACAATGTCCTTTTGATAACATTGGAACTGACGAATAGTTGACACTTGTTCCTTAACTGCAGGTAAAAGTCACACATAACAAGCAACCAAGCTGCGAAACAGTTTCAAAAATAGTGATCACATTTCCTTCTGAGAAAATACCAAAAAGCAGCATGAATAAAGGTGAATCACACAAGTTATTTTTGCATTTCCAAGAAAATACCAAAAAGCAGCGTGACTAAAGGTCAATCGCACAAGTTATTTTTGCATTTCCAAGAAAATACCAAAAAGCAGCATGAATAAAGGTCAATCGCACAAGTTATTTTTGAGTTAATGGAGTCCAGAATTTGTCCTACATGTTGCATAATCCAGTTATTATTCCTGAAAAATGTTCCACCCTTCCAATCATTCAGGTTATAAGTTCCTACAGCGTGAACAAGAAAGCTTTGATAATAGGTGCATCTCAATGGGGCCTTAAAAAAAATCCGCAACAGCTCATAGAACATGCATGCTGGCCTGGCAGCACATAGCAGAATACACTCACAGCACTTTGCTACTAATGTCATTGTAAAGTCATTGCACTGACATTGCCGTGTTAATGTAAGCCTTATTTGTGACTAATTAATAAACTTATTAACTTTTTTGGATCAGATGTAATCTCTGCAGTCCTGCCACATCCAGTTGTGAATGATGGTGAACAATTAAACAGCTATAGCGAAGGAGGATCAACAAATATCACTGTCCTCAGTGATGGAGGAGCCCATCATCAGTGCAAAAGAAAGGGCTGAAGTATTTCAGCAATCTTCAGCCAGAAGTACCAAATAAATGATCCATCTTGGTCTCCTCCAGAGTCCCCAGTCCCCAGTGGAGATGCCAATCTCCAGCCAATTTGATTTACCCCACATGATATCAAGAAATGGTTAAAGGCACTGGATACTGTAAAGGCTATTGACCCTGGTAATATTCAAGCAATAGTATCTATAGGTATGTCAGGAATAAAAGAATGGCTGGGATAAGATTAGGGCCAGTCAAGGATAGTAGTGGGAAGTTCTGCGCGGAGTCCGAAGAGATAGGAGAGGTGCTAAATGAATATTTTTCATCAGTATTCACACAGAAAAAAGACAATGTTGTCAAGGAGAATACTAAGATACAGGCTATTAGACTAAATGGGACTGAGGTTCATAAGGACGAGGTATTAGCAATTTTGGAAAGTATGAAAATAGGTAAGTCCCCTGGGCTGGTTGGGATTTATCCTAGGATTATATGGGAGGCTAAGGAGGAGAATGCAGAGCCTTTGGCTTTTTCTTTAGGTCGTCATTGTCTACAGGAATAGTACCAGAAGACTGGAGGATAGCAAATGTTGTCCCTTTGTTCAAGAAGGGGAGTAGAGACAACACTGGTAATTACAGACCAGTGAGCCTTACTCCTGTTGTGGACAAAGTTTTGGAAAGGATTAAAAGAGATAGGATTTATAATCCTCTAGCAAGGAATAATTTGATTAGGGATAGTCAACACAGTTTTGTGAAGGGTAGGTCATGCCTCACAAACCTTATTGAGTTCTTTGAGAAGGTGACCAAAGAGGTGGATGAGGGTAAAGCAGTTGATGTGGTGTACATGGATTTCAGTAAAGCGTTTGATAAGGTTCCCCATGGTAAGCTATTGCAGAAGATACGGGGGCATGGGATTGAAGGTGATTTAGCAGTTTGGATCAGAAATTGGCTAGCTGCAAGAAGACAGCGGGT